>NC_083109.1:30458887-31178755 GCF_949774975.1 Lagenorhynchus albirostris
TAATTATATTAGCTAGGTATTTATCTCTCTGAACAAGACCTAAAAATCATAAGCAGACAGCATATAAGAGGCAATTACAGTTTTGAGAACTTCAGAAAAGATTCATCTATAAAAAAAATTCACTTTCTATGAAGAATGTAAATTAACTTGTCAGAAAATCAGAAATTACACACTAAATTCATTTGAATTTGACCATCAGTGAGTGCCCCCAAAACACTAGTGGCAACAATAAATTATTGCTGAAAGATATTTGATGATGGTATTTATCTTAACATAATCATATACTGTGCAAACACTAAAAACTGTTAGATATATAGCTGTTTAATAAAATTCAATTCTCTTCTCTTTCATTCCATAAAGCTCTTTGAATACGGTGTAAAAATTTTTACAGTCTCAGCTTTGGCTTTGAAAATTAGGCCCTATTTGGAAATAAAAACAAAAAAACCCAAATGGGACCTAATCAAACTCAAAAGCTTTTGCATGCCAAAGGAAGCCATAAACAAAATGAAAAGACAACCCATGGAATGGGAGAAAATATTTGCAAATGATGCAACTGACAAAGGATTAATCTCCAAAATTTACAAACAGCTTATGCAGCTCAATATCAAAAAAACAAACAACCCAATCAAAAAATGGGCAGAAGACCTAAACAGATGTTTCTCCAAAGAAGACATACAGATGGCCAAGAGGCACATGAAAAAATGCTCAACATCACAAATTATTAGAGAAATTCAAATCAAAACTACAATGAGATATCACCTCACACCAGTCAGAATGGCCATCATCAAAAAGGTTACAAACAATAAATGCTGGAGAGGGTGTAGAGAAAACGCAACCCTCCTACTCTGTTGGTGGGAATGTAAATTGATGCAGCCATTATGGAGAACAGTATGGAGGTTCCTTAAGAAACTAAAAATAGAGCTACCATATGATCCAGCAATCCCACTCGTGGGCATATATCCAGAGAAAAATATGGTTTGAGAGGATGCATGCACCCCAATGTTCATTGCAGCACTGTTTACAATAGTCAAGACATGGAAGCAACCTAAATGTCCATCAACAGATGAATGAGTAAATAAGATGTGGTATGTCCATCAACAGATGAATGAATAAGATGTAGTACATATATACAATGGAATATTACTCAGCCATAAAAAAGAATAAAATAATGCCATTTGCAGCAACATGGATGGACCTGGAGATTATCATCTAAATAAGTCAGACAAAGAAAGACAAATATGGTATCGCTTATATGCAGAATCTAAAAAAAAATGATACAAACTTATTTACAAAACAGAAACAGACTCACAGACTTAGAGAACAAACTTATGGTTACTGGGGGGAAGGATGGGGGAGAGGGACAGACTGGGAGTTTGGGATTGACATGTACACACTGCTATATTTAACACAGATAACCAAGAAGGACCTACTGTATAGCAGCAGTCCCCAACCTATTTGGCACCAGGGACTGGTTTTGTGGAAGACAGTTTTTCCACGGACTGGGCTGGGGTGGGGGATGGTTTTGGGATGATTCAAGCACATTGATTTATTATGGTTTCTGTGTAGTCAAACCTCTCTGCTAATGATAATCTGTACTTGCAGCTGCTCCCCAGCACTCGCATCACCGCCTCAGCTGCACCTCAGATCATCAGGCATTAGATTCTCATAAGGAGCACACAACCTAGATCCCTCTCATGCGCAGTTCACAATAGGGTTTGCGCTCCTATGAGAAACTGCTCTTCTGACAGGAGGTGGAGCTCAGGCAGTAATGCCAGTGATGGAGAGTGGCTGTAAATACAGATGAAGCTTCACTGGCTCACCCGCTGCTCACCTCCTGCGGTGCGGCCCAGTTCCTAACAGGCCACGGACCAATACTGGGGCTTGGGGACCCCTGCTGTATATAGCACAGGGAACTCTGCTCAATAAACCTAAATGGGAAAAGAATTTGAAAAAGGATACATGTATATGTATAATTGAATCACTTTGCCGTACACCTGAAACTAACATAACATTGTTAATCAACTCTACTCCAATATAAAATAAAATTTTTTTTAAAGTATTGAAATGAAAAAAAAGAAAAAAAAGACGAAAATTAGGCCCTATTTAAAAACTTAGAGAGTGGAGGGGAAGATGGCGGAAGAGTAAGACGCAGAGATCACCTTCCTCCCCACAGATACACCACAAATACATCTACACGTGGAACAACTCCTACAGAACACCTACTGAACGCTGGCAGCAGACCTCAGACCTCCCAAAAGGCAAGAAAGTCCCCACAGACCAGGGTAGGGCAAAAGAAAAAAGAATAAACAGAGACAAAAGGATAGGGACGGGACCTGCACCAGTGGCAGGGAGCTGTGAAGGAGGAAAGGTTTCCACACACTAGGAAGACCATTAGTGGGCGGAGACTGCGGGTGGCAGAGGGGGAAAGGTTCGGAGCCGCGGAGGAGAGCACAGCAACAGGGGTGCGGAGGGCAAAGCGGAGAGATTCCCGCACAGAGGATCGGTGCTGACAGGCACTCACCAGCCCGAGAGGCTTGTCTGCTCCCCCGCTGGCGTGGGCGGGGCTGGGAGCTGAGGCTTGGGCTTCCCTCGGAGCGCAGGGAGAGGACTGGGGTTGGCGGCGTGAACACAGCCTGCAGGGGGTTAGTGCACCACGGCTAGCCGGGAGGGAGTCCGTGGAAAAGTCTGGACTTGCCGAAGAGGCAAGAGACTTTTTCTTCCCTCTTTGTTTCTTGGTGTGCGAGGAGAGGGGATTCAGAGTGCTGCTTAAAGGAGCTCCAAAGACGGGCGCGAGCCGCGGCTAAAAGCGTGGACCCCAGAGACGGGTATGAAACGCTAAGGCTGCTGCTGCCGCCACCAAGAAGCCTGTGTGTGAGCATAGGTCACTATCCACACCCCTCTTCCACGGAGCCTGTTTAGCCCGCCAATGCCAGGGTCCCGGGATCCAGGGACAACTTCCCCGGGAGAACGCATGGCGCGCCTCAGGCTGGTGCAACGTCATGCCAGCCTCTGCCACTGCAGGCTCGCCCTGCACTCTGTGCCCCTCACTCCCCCGGCCTGAGTGAGCCAGAGTCCCCGAAGCAGCTGCTCCTTTAACCCCGTCCTGTCTGAGCAAAGAACAGACGCACTCCTGCGAACTGCACGCAGAGGCGGGGCCAAATCCAAAGCTGAGCCCCTGGGAGTGTGAGAACAAAGAGAAAGGGAAATCTCTCCCAGCAGCCTCAGAAGCAGCGGATTAAAGCTCCACAATCAACTTGATGTACCCTGCATCTGTGGAATACATGAATAGACAACAAATCATCCCAAATTGAGGAGGTGGACTTTGAGAGAAAGATTTATGATTTTTTCCCCTTTTCCTCTTTTTGTGAGTGTGTATGTGTATGCTTCTGTGTGAGATTTTGACTGTATAGCTTTGCTTCCACCATTTGTCCTAGGGTTCTATCCTTCCTTTTTTTTAAAAAAAATTTTTTTTCTTAATAATTATTTTTTATTTTAATAACTTTATTTTATTTTACTTTACCATCTTTCTTTTTTCCTTCCTTCCTTTCTTTCTTCCTTCCTTCCTTCCTTTCTTTCTTCCTTCCTTCCTTTCTTTCTTTCCTTCCTTCCCTCCTTTAGATGACAAATCATGCCAAATTGAGGAGGTAGACTTTGAGAGCAAGATTTATGATTTTTTCCCCTTTTCCTCTTTTTGTGAGTGTGTATGTGTATGCTTCTGTGTGAGATTATGTCTGTATAGCTTTGCTTCCACCATTTGTCCTAGAGTTCTATCTGTCCGTTTTTAAAAAAATTTTTTTCTTAATAATTATTTTTTATTTTAATAACTTTATTGTATGTTATCTTCATTTCATTTTACCTTATTTCCTTCTTTTTTTCCCTTCCTTCCCTCCTTCCTTCCTTCTTCCCTCCTTCTCTCCCTTCTTCCTTTCTTTCTTTCTTGTACTAATTCTTTCTTTCTACTTTTACTCCCTTTTATTCTGAGCCATGTGGATGAAAGGCTCTTGGTGCTGCAGCCAGGAAGTCAGTGCTGTGCCTCTGAGGTGGGAGAGCCAACTTCAGGACACTGGTCCACAAGAGACCTCCCAGCTCCACATAATATCAAATGGCTAAAATCTCCCAGAGATCTCCATCTCAACACCAGCACCGAGCTTCACTCAACGACCAGCAAGCTACAGTGCTGGACACCTTATGCCAAACAACTAGCAAGACAGGAACACAACCCCACCCATTAGCAGAGAGGCTGCCTAAAGTCATAATAAGTCCACAGACACCCCAAAACACACCACCAGACGTGGACCTGCCCACAAGAAAGACAAGATCCAGCCTCATCCACCAGAACATAGGCACTAGTTCCCTCCACCAGGAAGCCTACACAACCCACTGAACCAACCTTAGCCACTGGGGACAGACACAAAAAACAACAGGAACTACGAACCTGCAACCTGCAAAAAGGAGACCGCAAACACAGTAAGTTAGGCAAAATAAGAAGACAGATAAACACAGCAGATGAAGGAGCAAGATAAAAACCCATCAGACCTAACAAATGAAGAGGAAATAGGCAGTCTACCTGAAAAAGAATTCAGAATAATGATAGTAAAGATGATCCAAAATCTTGGAAATAGAATAGACAAAATGCAACAAACATTTAACAAGGACCTAGAAGAACTAAAGATGAAACAAACAACGATGTACAACACAATAAATGAAATTAAAAATACTCTAGATGGGATCAATAGCAGAATAACTGAGGCAGAAGAACGGATAAGTGACCTGGAAGATAAAATAGTGGAAATAACTACTGCATAGCAGAATAAAGAGAAAAGAATGAAAAGAACTAAGGACAGTCTTAGAGACATCTGGGACAACATTAAGCGCACCAACATTCGAATTATAGGGGTTCCAGAAGAAGAAGAGAAAAAGAAAGGGACTGAGAAAATATTTGAAGAGATTATAGTTGAAAACTTCCCTAATATGGGAAAGGAAATAGTTAATCAAGTCCAGGAAGCACAGAGTCCCATACAGGATAAATCCAAGGAGAAATATGCCAAGACACATATTAAACAAAATGTCAAAAATTAAATACAAAGAAAACATATTAAAAGCAGCAAGGGAAAAACAACAAATAACACACAAGGGAATCCCCATAAGGTTAACAGCTGATCTTTCAGCAGAAACTCTGCAAGCCAGAAGGGACTGGCAGGACATATTTAAAGTGATGAAGGAGAAAAACCTGCACCCAAGATTACTCTACCCATCAAGGATCTCATTCAGATTTGATGGAGAAATTAAAACCTTTACAGACAAGCAAAAGCTGAGAGAGTTCAGCACCACAAAACCAGCTTTACAACAAATGCTAAAGGAACTTCTCTAGGCAAGAAACACAAGAGAAGGAAAAGACCTACAATAATGAACCCAAGACAATTAAGAAAATGGGAATAGGAACATACATATCGATAATTACCTTAAATGTAAATGGACTAAATGCTCCCACCAAAAGACACAGATTGGCTGAATGGATACAAAAAAAAGACCCATATATATGCTGTCTACAAGAGACCCACTTCAGACCTAGAGACACATACACACTGAAAGTAAGGGGATGGAAAAAGATATTCCATGCAAATGGAAACCAAAAAAAGCTGGAGTAGCAATTCTCATATCAGACAAAATAGACTTTAAAATAAAGACTATTACAAGAGACAAAGAAGGACACTACATAATGATCAAGGGATCGATCCAACAAGAAGATATAACAATTGTAAATATTGATGCACCCAACATAGGAGCACCTCAATACACAAGGCAAATACTAACAGTCATAAAAGGGGAAATCGACAGTAACACATTCATAGCAGGGGACTTTAACACCCCACTTTCACCAATGGGCAGATCATCCAAAATGAAAATAAATAAGGAAACACAAGCTTTAAACGATACATTAAACAAGAGGCACTTAATTGATATTTATAGAACATTCCATCCAAAAACAACAGAATACACATTTTTCTCAAGTGCTCATGGAACCTTCTCCAGGATAGATCATATCTTGGGTCACAAATCAAGCCTTGGTAAAATTAAGAAAATTGAAATTGTATCAAGTATCTTTTCCGACCACAACGCTATGAGACTAGATACCAATTACAGGAAAAGATCTGTAAAAAATACAAACACATGGAGTCTAAACAATACACTACCTAATAACGAAGTGATCACTGAAGAAATCAAAGAGGAAATAAAAAAATACCTAGAAACAAATGACAATGGAGACACGACGACCCAAAACCTATGGGATGCAGCAAAAGCAGTTCTAAGAGGGAAGTTTATAGCAATACAATCCTACCTTAAGAAACAGGAAACATCTTGAATAAACAACTTAACCTTGCACCTAAAGCAATTAGAGAAAGAAGAACAAAAAACCCCCAGAGTTAGCAGAAGGAAAGAATCATAAAAATCAGATCAGAAATAAATGAAAAAGAAATGAAGGAAACAACAGCAAAGATCAATAAAACTAAAAGCTGGTTCTTTGAGAAGATAAACAAAAGTGATAAACCATTAGCCAGACTCAGCAAGAAAAAAAGGGAGAAGACTCAAATCAATAGAATTAGAAATGAAAAAGGAGAAGTAACAACTGACATTGCAGAAATACAAAAGATCATGAGAGATTACTACAAGCAACTCTATGCCAATAAAATGGGCAACCTGGAAGAAATGGACAAATTCTTAGAAATGTACAACCTGCCAAGACTGAATCAGGAAGAAATAGAAAATATGAACAGACCAATCACAAGCACTGAAATTGAAACTGTGCTTAAAAATCTTCCAACAAACAAAAGCCCAGGACCAGATGGCTTCACAGGCGAATTCTGTCAAACATTTAGAGAATAGTGAACACCTATCCTTCTCAAACTCTTCCAAAATATAGCAGAGGGAGGAACATTCCCAAACTCATTCTATGAGTCCACCATCACCCTGATACCAAAACCAGACAAGGATGTCACAAAGAAAGAAAACAACAGGCCAATATCACTGATGAACATAGACGCAAAAATCCTCAGCAAAATACTAGCAAACAGAATCCAACAGCACGTTAAAAGGATCATACACCATGATCAAGTGGGGTTTATTCCAGGAATGCAAGGATTCTTCAATATATGCAAATCAATCAATGTGATACACCATATTAACAAATTGAAGGAGAAAAACCATATGATCATCTCAATAGATGCAGAAAAAGCTTTCGACGAAATCAAACCCATTTATGATAAAAGCCCTGCAGAAAGTAGGCATAGAGGGAACTTTCCTCAACATAATAAAGGCCATATATGACAAACCCACAGCAAACATTGTCCTCAATGGTGAAAAACGGAAACCATTTTCTCTAAGATCAGGAAAAAGACAAGGTTGCCCATTCTCACAACTATTATTCCACATAGTTTTGGAAGTTTTAGCCACAGCAATCAGAGAAGAAAAGGAAATAAAAGGAATCCAAATCGGAAAAGAAGTAAAGCTGTCACTGTTTGCAGATGACATGATACTATACATAGAGAATCCTAAAGATGCCACCAGAAAACTACTAGAGCTAATCAATGAATTTGGTAAAGTAGCAGGATACAAAATTAATGCACAGAAATCTCTGGCATTCCTATACACTAATGATGAAAAATCTGAAAGTGCAATCAAGAAAACACTCCCATTTACCATTGCAACCAAAAGAATAAAATATCTAGGAATAAACCTACCTAAGGAGACAAAAGACCTGTATGCAGAAAATTATAAGACACTGATGAAAGAAATTAAAGATGATACAAATAGATGGAAAGATATACCATGTTCTTGGATTGGAAGAATTAACACTGTGAAAATGACTCTACTACCCAAAGCAATCTATAGATTCAATGCAATCCCTATCAAACTACCACTGGCATTTTTCACAGAACCAGAACAAAAAATTTCACAATTTGTATGGAAACACAAAAGACCCCGAATAGCCAAAGCAATCTTGAGAACGAAAAACGGAGCTGGAGGAATCAGGCTCCCTGACTTCAGACTATACTACAAAGCTACAGTAATCAAGACAGTATGGTACTGGCACAAAAACAGAAATATAGATCAATGGAACAGGATAGAAAGCCCAGAGATAAACCCACACATATATGGTCGCCTTATCTTTGATAAAGGAGGCAGGAGTGTACAGTGGAGAAAGGACAACCTCTTCAATAAGTGGTGCTGGGAAAACTGGACAGGTACATGTAAAAGTATGAGATTAGATCACTCCCTAAAACCATACACAAAAATAAGCTCAAAATGGATGAAAAACCTAAATGTAAGGCTAGAAACTATCAAACTCTTAGAGGAAACAGGCAGAACACTCTATGACATAAATCACAGCAAGATCCTTTTTGACCCACCTCCTAGAGAAATGGAAATAAAAACAAAAATAAACAAATGGGACCTAATGAGACTTCAGAGCTTTTGCACAGCAAAGGAAACCATAAACAAGACCAGAAGACAACCCTCAGAATGGGAGAAAATATTTTCAAATGAAGCAACTGACAAAGGATTAATTTCCAAAATTTACCAGCAGCTCATGCAGCTCAATAACAAAAAACCAAACAACCCAATCCAAAACTGGGCAGAAGACCTAAATAGACATTTCTCCAAAGAAGATATACAGACTGCCAACAAACACATGAAAGAATGCTCAACATCATTAATCATTAGAGAAATGCAAATCAAAACTACAATGAGATATCATCTCACACAAGTCAGAATGGCCATCATCAAAAAATCTAGAAATAATAAATGCTGGAGAGGGTGTGGAGAAAAGGGAACACTTCTGCACTGCTGGTGGGAATGTGAATTGGTACAGCCACTATGGAGAAAAGTATGGAGGTTCCTTAAAAAACTACAAATAGAAGTACCATATGACCCAGCAATCCCACTACTGGGCATATAACCTCAGAAAACCATAATTCAAAAAGAGTCCTGTACCAAAATGTTCAAGGCAGCTCTATTTACAATAGCCTGTAGATGGAAGCAACCTAAGTGTCCATCATCAGATGAATGGATAAAGAAGATGTGGCACATATATACAATGGAATATTACTCTGCCATAAAAAGAAACGAAATTGAGCTATTTGTAATGAGGTGGATAGACCTAGAGTCTGTCATACAGAATGAAGTCAGAAAGAGAATGACAAATACCGTATGCTAACACATATATATGGAATTTAAGAAAAAAAAAGTCATAAAGAACCTAGGAGTAAGACAGGAATAAAGACACAGACCTACTAAAGAATGGACTTGAGGATATGGGGAGGGGGAAGGGTAACCTGTGACAGAGCGAGAGAGAGGCATGGGCATATATACACTACCAAACCTAAGGTAGATAGCTAGTGGGAAGCAGCCACATAGCACAGGGAGATCAGCTCGGTGCTTTGTGACCACCTGGAGGGGTAGGATATGGAGGGTGGGAGGGAGGGAGATGCAAGAGGGAAGAGATATGGGGATATATGTATATATATAACTAAGAAAAAAAAAACCTTAGAAAGAGAAAAATGCTTGCTTAAACAATTATGAGTCAGTCAACCATGAAAGTTTACTGGCCAAATCCATTACTCGTTCTAGTGGGTATTTTATCCTTTATCACTTGTCTGTACATGTGCTACAGAGCTTGTCGAATAGTGTTTTATGCAGATAATCAATCACCTGTACACCTGACCAATTCACCAACAAATGGAAGCTTCAGATATTCTTGAGAAACCACAAAAATCTGTTTAAAGTCTTGTATCTTGTTTGGACATTGTTTTCTGATCCCTAATGACTGGAGCTAACACCCTCCTGAAAAGCAATCTTGAAATTTCTGTTAAAGTAGATTAAATCTTGGGGACAATAACGTAAGTGTTATTAGGTTAGGTTCTAATACGTTAGGAAAACAAATGTGGACAATTTTCTCCTCTAGTGCAAAACACCTCCTCAGCAGATAAAATTGAAGACTGAATAAAGGTGTTTTACTGATTAGTAACTCACAGAAGGTTAAAATGTTAAGCCACCTTAATTTTAGAAAATTTGCTAATTATCATATGTATAAAACATTTTATCCTAAGGGCAGAAAGTTGATTTATTATTGATTGCTTAACATATACTGAAGCAACACAGAATGAAAATTGATTACCTAATCAAGTAGCAACAGAAGAGTAAACTAAGGATGAAGACAAATATAGCAGTGCCAAAAACCACAATATATATGTTGAGTGGCAGATTCTGGAATCCAATATTAGGCATCCTGAAGTTGTAATGTGGGAAATCCGAGCTCATGGATGAACTGTGGGGAAAGAAAAGAATGGGAAAAAATTAGGTTATAAAGACTAAAAACCAAGATAGCATTATCTTTGTGCATGTACAAAGGCAAATTTTTCCTTAAGGCTTGAAACAAATATGATAGACAGGGTTAATATCCGTGCCATTAATTCATTAATCATGCCACAAATATTTATTCAGTACTTATTATGTACCTGGCACTACTCCAGAAGCTTGAGATCCTACCTAAAAAGCTTTACAAAAAGGTATTCACAGAGAGGTACTGGCATTATTTCACTGAAATAATGAAAACATCAATAAATGAAAATGTTCAACGTCAAAGAAGTAAAAAGGAAAAAAAATGTTAAGATTTTAAAAACTCCTTAACCTTTAAAGTAATAATATTTATAATGGTAAAATATTGGCAATAACTTAGATGTCTCACAAGGAGATAATGATTAAATAATTATATAGAGTCATATGTTACAATATTATTTGGTCAAGAAAACCTGTTTTCAATAAATTTTAAATTTTAATAAAGATATATGGGAAAATTAAGCAGGATATAAATTGTATATAAAATATGATCCCGATTTTGCAAAGGGTTAAAAAAAAGGTGGATTATATATGGAAATATATGTGTACATGTAGGGGTGTGTGTGTGTGTGTGTTTGTGTGTATGTGTGTGTGTAGCAGAAAAAAGCCTGAAAGCCAACATATCAAAATGTTAATAATGACTTGTGGTTTACTAGCCATTTTGATTTTCTTCTTTTTTTTTTTTTTAAAAACACTTTATTAAATCAGACTCAGGCGAATTCCCTGGCGGTCCAGTGGTTAAGACTCTGTGCTTCCATTGCCGGGGGCAGGGGTTCAATACCTAGTCAGGGAACTGAGATCTTGCAAGCTGCGTGGCACGGCCAAAAAAAAAAAAAATCAGGCCTTGTTCTAAGCATTTTACTGGCTTTATTTTATTTAATTCTTACATAAAATTTCTATAGGTACCATAACATCTCCCCCATTTTATAGATAAGGAAACCAGAACTTAGAGTTTTGGTCACATAGCCATGACTGACCAAGTATGTGTGGGAGTCAAGGCCTCTCCAACTCCAAAGCCAGTGCCTTTGGCTCATATGCTCTAGTCTTTATAATAAAAAAAACAGCAAATATTGTTTAAACACTAAAAAGGGGACTATTTTTGTCAATTAGATTGCTACTACCTACTGATCACTACACAGTTAAAATTCCACGCATGGAGGTTGCCCCGTTCTTTAGGTGATGAGCTATAGTAATAAAGTGGCTCATCATACCTTCATGCTTGAACTTTCCTTGTCATTTTGATTCATTACAAAATAAAGAGCAACTACCAGTCTTGATTATCAAGACCACATAATGGTAACTGGATTACAACTATGACTACTGCCAAAATCAAAACAAAACTAAACTCCTCCAAACAAAATGCTTCTACTTTTATTTATACAAGGTACATTACAAATGTGTTTGCAGATCTTTCGTGTCCTTGTTGGTTCCTGGAAGAGTATATTTATATTATAGACAACATTGAGATACTGACTGGTTGTATCTGAAGCCTCAGTGTTATTATTACTTTAATTTCCAACTTCTAATAACTTATACCAGGAACTGTAAAGACCTACTTCATCCCATGGAAACGCCTAAGGAATTCCAAGCATAAATAATGGATAATATTTAGTTTTGAACATTCAACCATTTTCTGCAAGTGCTTTTATTCAAATATATAATTTCCTTTTTCTTACACTCAGATATTCTTGGAAGAGAAGGAAGGAGTTAAGCAGTACTTTACTAAATATATCTAGCACATATATTGTACAGCTATAAGAAAATTACAGATGCCAAAATATAACTCTTCCATACTGCTGACAGGGCTTCACTTAATGACTCTTCCTACAGTCAAGACTTAGATGACTATCCTTCAGTCCTTTAGAAATACCCCTCACCAGACAAATTCGGCTTGGTAAAGTAACTCTCACCTTAGGAAATAAGAGATTAAATGTACATCCTGGGAGGGCTAATAGAGAAGAAATAGGCAAACAGATGGAAACTTTTATGGTGGAAAAAGGGACTGGTTTGCAGTCAGCAACTTTCTGTGTTGTTCCCAGGATGTCACTAGCTAGATGTCAGTACTTGGTCCATCTGTCCCATTATCAATGGGACAATTCTTATCCTATCTTCAAGGGATTCCTGGAAGGATAAAATGAGATGATAGATACTGAAGTGTCTGAAAACTCTAAGAGGGCAAAATACTAAGGCTATAATGTGTGTGTGTGTGTGTGTGTGTGTGTGTGTGTGTGTGCATTTGGCGAGGGGTCGGGGAGAGGGATGACATTAAAAAAATTAGTAGATAACATAAAAGATGCCCTAGCAAAGATCAAGTCTCTGTAGAGGATTCTACCAAACCAAATGCTCCTTCCTCAGGAGCTCCTCTGCACACACTGCTAAGCTTTGTGTCAAGTGACCTGCCAACCTGGCCACCAGAGGCAGGAAACCTATCTTGGCCAAAGGCAACTATCAATATAGGCCAGCTGGGAGTGAGCCAGTGGTGTGAGAATGCTACACTGTAGGGGTCCTTGTACTGGGTGGCACCACCAACAAACTCTGGGGGTATTCTGAACAGAGACACAGACATGGAGTATTAGAGGTAGTACTGTCATCAGAAGGAAGAGACATCTGCCTCAGTGCTCCTGGGGTCTGACTGCTGACAACTTTCCTGTGAGTCCACTCTTCTTGTTAGGGCCTTACAACCCATTACCAGAAGAATGGGAGTTGGCAGGGGATATGCTGATACAGAACACATTTTAGGAATTTCCCCCCTTTCTTTTGGTAAATGGAATTGCTTAGCTACAACTGATATGTTGTCCCAACAGTCTAAGTAGATGCTGTATTATTGCAAGATATTAATCCTGGTCTAGTGATATATTAATTTTATAATATTTTCATTATAATATCTTTTCAGCATGAGTATGAATAATCTTTTAAAGTAAGACAACCTTTAAAAAGAAAGCTACTATTCAACACCATCATAATGAGCATTCTTTGCTATTTAGGTATTACAAATGTAAAAGTTGGGGCTTCCCTGGTGGCGCAGTGGTTGAGAGTCCACCTGCCGATGCAGGGGACACGGGTTCGTGCCCCGGTCCAGGAAGATCCCACATGTCACGGAGCGGCTGGGCCCGTGAGCCATGGCCGCTGAGCCTGCGCGTCCGAAGCCTGTGCTCTGCAACGGGAGAGGCCACAACAGTGAGAGGCCCGCGTACCGCAAAAAGAAAAAAAAAAAAAAGAAATAGACAAATATCTGAGTTTTTTTTTTTTTTTTTTTTTTTTTATCAGCAATGGGATTTTTCACCAAGATACAAAAGGGACAGAGATTTGGCCCCACAGAGGACCAGAGCTTCACACAGTACACCACAGTTAGATGGGCTGCAGCAGTGTTTCTTTTTTTTGTTTTAAATAAATGTATTTATTTTAATTTATTTGTTTATTTTTTTGGCTGCATTGGGCCTACGTTGCTGCGTGCAGGCTTTCTCTAGTTCCGGCAAGCAAGGGCTGCTCTTTGTTGTGGTGTGTGGGCTTCTCCTTGCAGTGGCTTCTCTTGTTGCAGAGCACAGGCTTTAGGCACGCGGGCTTCAGTAGTTGTGGCACGGAGCCTCAGTAGCTGTGGCTCGCAGGCTCTAGAATACAGGCTCAGTAGTTGTGGCACACAGGCTTAGTTGTTCTGTGGCATGTGGGATCTTCCCGGACCAGGGATCGAACCTGTGTCCCCTGCATTGGCAGGCGGATCCTTAACCATGCAGCAGTGTTTCTTGAAGTGTGTTTGGTGGCCTCATTCTTCTTAGACCAGTTCCTGCTCCCTGGACAATACATCAGCATCTTCCCTGTAGTTAGTATTCTACTTTTGCTTCAAAAATGCTCAGAAAACGAGACACCAGTAATTAGACTGCTGTGTTTTATAATTTGTGGTTCACAAACCATTAAAAACCATATATTTCTTATTAATACAAGACATCCAAGAAAAACTTTCTAAGAAAAAATTATCTTAGACTTTGTTAATCTTTTTTAAAAAACTGAGACATAAATTTACATTAAAAATGCACCCATGTGTATAGGTCAAAGAGTTTGGACAAATGAATATACACTTGTTACCACCATCCTAATCAAGATACAGAACATTTCTTTATCCCCAGAGAATTCCCTGTACCCCTTTGCAGTTAATCACCACTCCTAACCACTGATCTGATTTCCATCATTACAGATAAATCTTCCTTATTCTAGAATTTCATATTCAAATGGAATCACACAGTATGTACTCTTTTGTGTTTAGCTTTTAGTCTCTCAGTAGGTGAGAGACTCTTAAACAGCTATATAGATTTACGTTATATTCCTAGCTTGTCCTAGTTATTCTATTATCTACAGCTGGTGTCTCCTAAAGATCATTAACTTCATCTTTGAATATATCAATTTTATGGTTAATTTTTGGATACTTCTTTCTACACAAAATTCCTGGTTATCCTATTCAGGTGTTGTTATTGTTTTCATGGAAGAACATTTCACCATGTCCTGGGTGTTCCTTTCCATTTTTAAGTCTTTCTTCAGTGGAACACTTTCTACCTATTATTTTTTTAAAGCCTTCAGCAGAGGAAACGTGTAGCTTGATTCACTCACCATATTTTGCCCCAGTCAAAATCTAAGGGAAAGCAGGAACTCCAAGGTGCTCAAGACTGGAGTGGTGGGACTTCCCTGGTGGCTCAGTGGTTAAGAATCCGCCTGCCAATGCAGGGCACACAGGTTCAAGCCCTGGTCCGGGAAGATCCCACATGCCGCAGAGCAACTAAGCTCATGCACCACAACTACTGAGCCCGCGCTCTAGAGCCTGCGAGCCACAACTACTGAGCCCATGCGCCACAACTACTGAAGCCTGTGCACCTACAGCCCGTGCTCTGCCACAAGAGAAGCCACCACAATGAGAAGCCTGTGCACCGCAACGAAGAGCAGCCCCCGCTTGCCGCAAAACTAGAGAAAGCCTGCGCGCAGCAGCGAAGACTCAACACAGCCAAAAATAAATAAACAAATTTATATATATATAAAACACAGACTGGGGTTTCCCAGGTGGCGCAGTGGTTGAGAGTCCGCCTGCCGATGCAGGGGACACGGGTTCGTGCCCTGGTCTGGGAAGATCCCACATGCCGCAGAGCGGCTGGGCCCGTGAGCTATGGCCGCTGAGCCTGCACATCCAGAGCCTGTGCTCCGCAACGGAAGAGGCCACAACAGTGAGAGGCCCGCGTATCGAAAAAAAACAAAAACAAAAACACAGACTGGAGTGGTGAAGCCCCTTTTATGGTGAGACATCTGCTGATATGTGCCAGTCCTCTTGGGCCAAGGAAACACAAGTCCAAGCTCGCAGCCTAGCCCAGGTGGGTTCCTACATTAAGCCAGGAGGGAAGATAAAGCAAGTGGATACACACGGCCTCTTTCATTCACACCATTGTTCTTTTTTTATTTTCACCTTTTACTTTCATATAATCATGGAAAAAACCCTCTGTGTCTACTGTCCTATACATCTGTTCATTGGGAACATGTATAACTAACATACACATAACATGATCAATACCTGGAACCTGTTTAAACATTCTCATTCATTTATCTGGCTTCTTTTATTTCATTCCCTATTAAAAATTTTTTCTTCTCTTCAAGTATATTCTGTGAATTCTCAACTTATCCTCCATTTTTGTATCTTTAACATTATTTCCCTTTTTCTTAGAGCTTTATGCTTTATTTTGTTACTTCATCCAACTTCTCTGGAATACTTTTCAGATCTCTTAAAACGTGACTTCTGCTCTTACATTATCTATGTGATGCTGCCCGCAAATGCTCACAGCATGTATATTACTGTCTGTTTTTTCATCTGCAATCTTCTATGTTCCTCTTTTAAGTTGATGTATTTACTCTAGGAGGGAGGCAGTCCATACAGAACACACCAAGAAGAGGCCTGACAGGGCAAATTCATCTCCCTTCCTGGTTAGCATCATCTACTGGAAGAGGTTGTTGGCCACATTACATCAAGCACACCACTGTGCACTTCAGTCTAATTCAACAAGGCACTGGGTGCCAGGTCTGTAGTAAAGAAAGAAACAAGAAAAATGTGTTCAGAGAAGGGGAGAAATCTCACATGACATGCTCACTTCAGAATTCTGCCTAGGTTTGGAATTTTCCCAGAAAAATGGAGAAAATTCTTTTTTTTCCTTTTCCACTTCTATCTTCTGTATAAGTACATATATATATATATATATATATATATATATAAATGTATACACATATATACTTTTTCATATTCTTTTCCATTATGGTTTATTATAGGATATTAAATATAGTTCCCTGTATTATACAGTAGGACCTTGTTGTTTATCTATTTTATATATAGTAGTTTTTATCTGCTAGTTCCAAAGTCCTAATTTATCCCTCCCTCACCCCCTTTCTCCTTGGGTAACCATAAGTTTGTTTTCTACATCTGTGAGTCTGTTGTTTTGTAAGTAAATTCATTTGTATCATATTTTAGATTCCACATATAAGTAACATCATATGGTATTTGTCTTCCTCTTTCTGGCTTACTTCACTTAGTATGATAATCTCTAGGTCCATGCACATTGCTGAAAATGGCATTATTTCACTCCTTTTTTATGGCTGAGTACTATTCCACTGTATATATGTACCACATCTTCTTTATCCATTCCTCTGTTGATGGACATTTAGGTTGGTTCCATGTCTTGGCTATTGTAAATAGTGCTGCAGTGAACATTGGGGTGCATGTATCTTTTTGAATTAGCGTTTTCTCCAGATATATGCTCAGGAGTGGGATTGCTGGATCATACAGTAGTTCTATTTTTAGTTTTTTGAGAACCCTCTCATAGTTCCTGCACCAATTTACATTCTGGCCATCAGTGTAGGAGGGTTCTCTTTTCTCCACAACCTCTCCAGCTTTTGTTATTTGTAGACTTTTGATTTTTTAAAAAACTATTTATTTATTTTTGGCTGCATCAGGTCTTAGTTGCAGCACATGGGCTCTTTTGTTGTGGCACATGGGCTCTTCATTGCGGCACGCGAGCTTCTCTCTAGTTGGGCTGCGCGGGCTCTAGAGCGCGTGGGCTCTGTAGTTATGGCATGTGGGCTCAGTTGCCCTGTGGCATGTGGGATCTTAGCTCCCCAACCAGGGATCACACCCAAGTCCCTTGCATTGGAAGGTGGATTCTTAACCACTGGACCACCAGGGAAGTCCCCGTAGACTTTTTAATGATGGCTATTCTGACTGCTGAGAGGAGATACCTCACTGTACTTTTGATTTGTATTTCTCTAATAATTAGTGATGCTGAACATCTTTTCACGTACTTGTGGCCATCTGTACGTCTTCTTTGGAGAAATGTCTGTTTAGGTCTTCTGCCCATTTTTTGATTTGGTTGTTTGTGTTTCTGATATTGAGTTGCATGAACTGTGTATATTTTGGAACTTAAGCCCTTGTCGGTTGTATAGTTTGTAAGTGTTTTCTCCCATTCCGTTAGGTTGTCTTTTCATTTTGTTTATGGTTTCCTTTGCTGTGCAAAAGCTTATAAGTTTGATTAGGTGCCATTTGTTTATATTTGCTTTTATTTCTATTGCCTTGGGAGTTTGACCTAAGAAAACATGTAAGGCCTTTCTTCAAGGTTCACCTATAATAAAAATAGGCTGTTGTGGCTTGCCCTATGTCAGATCCAGGAACTTAACAACCATTTCAAAATTATATGTATATAGAGGGATGCACTCTGGGTTTCTAAAAGCAAACTTGGGAAACATACAGTTAGAACTGGGCACATTAATGGGAATTCCCTGGTGGTTTAGTGGTTAGGACTCAGCTCTTTCACTGCCGTGGGCCCAGGTTCAATCCCTAGTCGGGGAACTAAGATCCCACAAGCCACACAGTGAGGCCAAAAAAAAAAAGAACTGCGCACATTAACAAATTTGGGAACTTTCTAATGTCCAGCTTATTTTAAAAAGTTTTACCCTTAGTTCTATTAAAAAAGAAAAAAAGATTTGTCAAATCAAAACCTCTGCTTATGAGAGACCTTCAAGATGGTGGAGGAGTAAGACGTGGAGATCACCTTCCTTTCCACAAATACATCAGAAATACATCTACATGTGGAACAACTCCTACAGAACACCTACTGAATGCTGGCAGAAGACCTGACTTCCCCAAAGGCAAGAAACTCCCCACATACCTGGGTAGGGCAAAGGAAAAAAGAAAAAACAGAGAAAAGAATAGGGACAGGACCTGCACCCCTGGGAGGGAGCTGTGAAGGAGGAAAAGTTTCCACACACTAGGAAGCTCCTTCACTGGCGGAGACAGGGGATGGCAGGGGAAGGCTTCGGAGCCACGGAGGAGAGCACAGCAATAGCGGTGCAGAGGGCAAAGTGGAGAGATTTCCACACAGAGGATTGGTGCTGACCAGCACTCACCAGCCTGAGAGACTTGTATGCTCACCTGCCGGGATGGGTGGGGCGTGGGAGCTGAGGCTTGGGCTTCAGAGGTCGGATCCCAGGGAGAGGACTGGAGTTGGCTGCGTGAACACAGCCTGAAGGGGGCTAGTGCGCCACAGCTAGCCGGGAGGGAGTCCAGGAAAAAGTCTGGAACTGCCTAAGAGGCAAGAGACCATTCTTTCGGGGTACAGAAGGAGAGGGGATTCAGAGCACCACCCAAACGAGCTCCAGAGACGGGCGCAAGCTGCGGCTATCAGAGCGGACACCAGAGACGGGCATGAAACGCTAAGGCTGCTGCTGCCGCCACCAAGAAGCCTGTGTGCGAGCACAGGTCACTATCCACACCTCCCCTCCTGGGAGCCTGTGCAGCCCGCCACTGCCAGGGTTCCATGATCCAGGGACAACTTCCCCAGGAGAACACACAGCACGGCTCAGGCTGTTGCAACGTCATGCCAGCCTCTGCCACCGCAGGCTCACCCCGCATTCCATACCCCTCCCACCCTCTGGCCTGAGTAAGCCAGAGCCCCCTAATCAGCTGCTACTTTAACCCCGTCCTGTAACAGGTGACCTACACGCAGAGGCAGGGCCAGATCCAAAGCTGAACCCCAGGAGCTGTGTGAACAAAGAAGAGAAAGGGAAATCTCTCCCAACAGCCTCAGGAGTAGTGGATTAAATCTCCACAATCAACTTGATGTACCCTGCACCTCTGGAATACTTGAATAGACAACGAATCTTCCCAAAATTGAGGCAGTGGATTTTGGGAGCAATTGTAGACTTGGGGTTTGCCTTCTGTATCTAATCTGTTCCTGGATTTATGTTTATCTTAGTTTAGTATTTAGACTTTATTATCATTGGTAGATTTATTGATTTGGTTGCTCTCTTCCATTTTTAAAATATATACAGATATATATATATATATATATATATAATGTTTTCCTTTTTCTCTTTTTGTGAGTGTGTATGTGTATGCTTCTTTGTGTGATTCTGTCTGTATAGCTTTGCTTTTACCATTTGTCCTAGGGTTCTGTCTGTCTGGTATTTTTTTTGTAGAGTTTTTAGCAATTGTTATCATTGGTAGATTTGTTTTTCGGTTGGGTTGCTCTCTTTTTTCTTTTTTTTTCTTTTTTATTACTTTTTAATATTATTTTTAAATTTTAATAATGTTATTTTATTTTATTATTACTTTCCTTCCTTCCTTCCTTCCTTCCTTCCTTCCTTCCTTCCTTCCTTCCTTTTCTTTCCTTCATTCTCTCTCTCCCTCCCTCCCTCCTTCCTCCCCCCCCCTTTCTTTCTTTCTTTTTCTCCATTATTTCTGAGCTGTGTAGCTGACAGGGTCTTGGTGCTCCAGCCAGGTGTCATGCTTGTGCCTCTGAGTTGGGAGAACCAGGTTCAGGACATTGGTCTAACAGAGACCTCCCAGCTCCATGTAATATCAAATGGCAAAAGCTCCCCCAGAGATCTCCATCTCAACGCTAAGACCCAGCTCCACTCAACGACCAGCAAGCTACAGTGATGGACACCCTATGCCAAACAACTAGCAAGACAGGAACACAACCCCACCTATTAGCAGAGAGGCTGCCTAAAATCATAATAAAGTCACAGACACCCCAAAACACACCACCAGACGCAGTCCTGCCCACCAGAAAGACAAGATCCAGCCTTATCCACCAGAACACAGGCACCAGTCTCCTCCATCAGAAAGCCTACACAACCCACTGAAACAACCTTAGCCACTGGGGGCAGACACCAAAAACAACGGGAACTAAGAACATGCACGTTGCGAAAAGGAGACCCCAAACACAGTAAGGTAAGCAAAATGAGAAGACAGAGAAACACACAGCAGTGGAAGGAGCAAGGTAAAAACCCACCAGACCAAACAAATGAAAAGGAAGTAGGCAGTCTACCTGAAAAAAAATTCAGAGTAATGATAGTAAAGATGATACAAAATCTTGGAAACAGAATGGAGAAAATACAAGAAATGATTAATAAGGACCTAGAGGAACTAAAGAGCAAACAAACAATGATGAACAACCTAATAAATGAAATTAAAAATTTTGTAGAAGGAATCAATAGCAGAATACCTGAGGCAGTAGAATGGATAAGTGACCTGGAAGATAAAATAGTGGAAATAACTACTGCAGAGCAGAATAAAGAGAAAAGAATGAAAAGAACTAAGGACAGTCTTAGAGACATCTGGGACAACATTAAACACACCAACATTCTAATTATAGGGGTCCCAGAAGAAGAAGAGAAAAAGAAAGGGACTGAGAAAATATTTGAAGAGATTATAGTTGAAAACTTCCCTAATATGGGAAAGGAAATAGTCAATCAAGTCCAGGAAGTGCAGAGAGTCCCATACAGGATAAATCCAAGGAGAAACATGCCACGACACATATTAATCGAACTATCAAAAATTAAATACAAAGAAAAAATACTAAAAGCAGCAAAAGAAAAGCAACAAATAACATACAAGGGAATCCCCAAAAGGTTAACAGCTGATCTTTCAGCACAAACTCTGCAAGCCAGAAGGGAGTGGCAGGACATATTTAAAGTGATGAAAGGGAAAAACCTACAACCAAGATTACTCTACCCAGCAAGGATCTCATTCAGATTCGACAGAGAAATTAAAACCTCTATAGACAAGCAAAAGCTAAGAGAATTCAGCACCACCAAGCCAGCTTTAAAACAAATGCTAAAGGAACTTTTTTAGGCAGGAAACTCAAGAAAAGGAAAAGACCTACAATAACAAACACAAAACAATTAAAATGGTAATAGGAACATACATATCGATAACACCTTAAATGTAAATGGATTAAATGCTCCAACCAAAAGACATAGACTGGCTGAATGGATACAAAAACAAGACTTGTATATATGCTGTCTACAAGAGACCCACTTCAGACCTAGGGACACATACACACTGAAAGTGAGGGGATGGAAAAAGTTATTCCATTCAAATGGAAATCAAAAGAAAGGTGGAGTAGCAATTCTCATATCAGACAAAATAGACTTTAAAATAAAGACTATTACAAGAGACAAAGAAGGACACCACATAATCATCAAGGGATCAGTCCAAGAAGAAGATATAACAATTGTAAATATTTATGCACCCAACACAGGAGCACCTCAATACATAAGGCAAATGCTAACAGCCATAAAAGGGGAAATCGACAGTAACACATTCTCCAGGATAGATCATATCTTGGGTCACAAATCAAGCCTTGGTAAATTTAATAAAATTGAAATCGTATCAAGTATCTTGTCTGACCACAATGCTATGAGACTAGATATCAATTACAGGAAAAAATCTGTAAAAAATACAAACACATGGAGGCTAAACAACACTACTAAATAACCAAGAGCTCACTGAAGAAATCAAAGAGGAAATAAAAAAATACCTAGAAACAAATGACAATGGAGACACGACGACTCAAAACCTATGGGATGCAGCAAAAGCAGTTCTAAGAGCGAAGTTTATAGCAATACAATCCTACCTCAAGAAACAAGAAAAATCTCAAATAAACAACCTAATCTTAAACCCAAAGCAATTAGAGAATGAAGAAGAAAAAACCCCTAAAGTTAGCAGAAGGAAATAAATCATAAAGATCAGATCAAAAATAAATTAAAAAGAAATGAAAGAAACAACAGCAAAGATCAATAAAACTAAAAGCTGGTCCTTTGAGAAGATAAACGAAATTGGTAAACCATTAGCCACACTCACCAAGAAAAAAAAGGAGAAGACTCAAACTAATAGAATTAGAAATGAAAAAGGAGAAGTAACAACTGACACTGCAGAAATACAAATGATAAGGAGAGATTACTGCAAGCAACTGTATGCCAATAAAATGGGCAACCTGGAAGAAATGGACAAATTCTTAGAAAAGCATAACCTTCCAAGACTGAACCAGGAAGAAATAGAAAATATAAACAGACCAATCACAAGCACTGAAATTGAGACTGTGATTAAAAATCTTCCAACAAACAAAAGCCCAGGACCAGATGGCTTCACAGATGAATTCTAACAAACAGTTAGAAAAGAGCTAACACCTATCCTTCTCAAACTCTTCCAAAATATAGCAGAGGGAGGAACACTTCCAAACTCATTCTACAAGGCCACCATCACCCTGATACCAAAACTAGACAAAGATGTTACACAGAAAGAAAACTACAGGCCAATATAACTGATGAACATAGATGCAAAAATCCTCAACAAAATACTAGGAAACAGAATCCAACAGCACATTAAAAGGATCATACACCATGATCAAGTGGGATTTATCCCAGGATGCAAGGATTCTTTAATATACGCAAATCAATCAATGTGATAAACCATATTAACAAATTGAATAAAAACCATATGATCATCTCAATACATGCAGAAAAAGCTTTCGACAAAATTCAACACCCATTTATGATAAAAACCCTCCAGAAAGTAGGCATAGAGGGAACTTACCTGAACATAATAAAGGCCATATGACAAACCCACAGCCAACATCATTCTCAATGGTGAAAAACGGAAACCATTTCCTCTAAGATCAGGAAAAAGACAAGGTTGTCCATTCTCACCACTATTATTCAACATAGTTTGGAAGTTTTAGCCATGGCAATCAGAGAAGAAAAAGAAATAAAAGGAATCCAAATCGGAAAAGACGTAAAGCTGTCACTGTTTGGAGATGACATGATAGTAGACATAGAGAATCCTAAAGATGCTACCAGAAAACTACAAGAGCTAATCAATGAATATGGTAAAGTAGCAGGATGCAAAATTATGCACAGAAATCTCTTGCATTCCTATACACTAATGATGAAAAATCTGAAAGAGAAATTAAGGAAACAATCCCATTTACCACTGCAACAAAAAGAATAAAATACCTAGGAATAAACCTACCTAAGGAGAAAAAAGACCTGTATGCAGAAAACTATAAGACACTGATGAAAGAAATTAAAGATGATACAGATTGAGAGATATACCATGTTCTTGGACTAGAAGAATCAACATTGTGAAAATGACTATACTACCCAAAGCAATCTACAGATTCAAGGCAATCCCTATCCAACTAACCACCAATGGCATTTTTCACAGAACTAGAACAAAAAATTTCAATTTGTATGAAAACACAAAAGACCCAGAATAGCCAAAGCAATCTTGAGAAAGAAAAATGGAGCTGGAGGAATCAGGCTCCCAGACTTCAGACTATACTACAAAGCTACAGTAATCAAGACAGTATGGTGCTGGCACAAAAACAGAAATATAGATCAATGGAACAGGATAGAAAGCCCAGAGATAAACCCATGCACATATGGTCAGCTTATTTTTGATAAAGGAGGCAAGAATATACAATGGAGAAAAGACAGCTTCTTCAATAATTGGTGCTGTGAAAATTGGACAGCTATATGTAAAAGAATGAAATTAGAAAACTCCCTAACACCATACACAAAAATAAACTCAGAATGGATTAAAGACCTAAATGTAAGGCCAGACACTATCAAACTCTTTGAGGAGAACACAGGCAGAACACTCTATGACATAAATCACAGCAAGATCCTTTCTGACCCACCTCCTAGAGAAATGGAAATAAAAACAAAAATAAACAAATGGGACCTAATTAAACTTAAAAGCTTTTCCACAGCAAAGGAAAACGTAAACAAGATGAAAAGACAACCCTCAGAATGGGAGAAAATATTTGCAAATGAAGCAACTGTCAAAGGATTTATCTCCAAAATTTCCAAGCAGCTCATGCAGCTCAATAACAAAAAAACAAACAACCCAATCCAAAAATGGGCGGAAGACCTACATAGACATTTCTGCAAAGAAGATATACAGGTTGCCAACAAATACATGAAAGGATGCTCAGCATCACTAATCATTAGAGAAATGCAAATCAAAACTACAATGAGGTATCACTGCACACCAGTGAGAATGGCCATCATCAAAAAATCTACAAGCAATAAATGCTGGAGAGGGTGTGGAGAAAAGGGAACCCTCTTGCACTGTTGGCGGGAATGTAAATTGTTACAGCCACTATGGAGAACAGTATGGAGGTTCCTTAGAAAACTAAAAATAGAACTACCATATGACCCAGCAATCCCACTACTGGCATATACTCTGAAAACCATAATTGAAAAGGAGTCAGGTACCACGATGTTCATTGCAACTCTATTTACAATAGGCAGTACATGGAAGCAACCTAAGTGCCCACTGACAGATGAATGGATAAAGAAAATGTGGCACATATATACAATGGAATATTACTCAGCCATAAAAAAACCGAAATTGAGTTATTTATAGTGAGGTGGATGGACCTAGAGTCTGTCATACAGAGTGAAGTAAGTCAGAAAGAGAGAAACAAATACCGTATGCTAATACATATATATGCAATCTAAAAAAAAAAAAGGTTCTGAGGAACCTAGGGGCAGGATAGGAATAAAGACGCAGATGTAGAGAGTGGATTTGAGGACACGGGGAGGGGGATGGGTAAGCAGGGGGAAGTGAGAGAGTGGCATGGACATATATACACTACCAAATGTAAAACAGATAGGTAGTGGGAAGCAATTGCATAGCACAGGGAGATCAACTCGGTGTTTGTGACCACCTAGAGGGGTGGGATAGGGAGGGTGATGCAAGGAGATATGGGCATGTATGTATACGTATAGCTGATTTACTTTGTTATAAAGCAGAAACTAACACAGCATTGTGAAGCAATTATACTCCAACAAAGATGAAACAACCAAACAGAGTCCATCAGCGTCGCGCGGAGAGGAGGTCACCGCTGCTGCCACCGCCACCGCCGGACCCCAGGCCCCCACGACCCCGCCCGCCGCGTCGCCATGGCCTGATGGCTGCGAAGTCCCCCGGGTGCGGAAGCCGCTGCGACGGCGACGACAGCCAGCCACCCGCCACGAGATGGAGCCTGGGACACAAGCATACGACCAAGGGGAGGCACTGGAAGTCCGAGGACGCCTAGGGCCCCCCCGAGGCCGCCGGGCGACCGCAGACCTGATAGCTTTACCACTCCCAAAGGCCCTAAGCCCCATTCTAGATGTTCAGACTGGGCAAGTGCAGTCGAAGAAGATGAAATGAGGACTAGAGTTAACAACGAAATTTCAAGATATAAAAGGAAACTCCTCATAAATGACTTTGGAAGGGAGAGAAAATCATCATTAGGAAGTTCGGATTCAAAGGAGTCTATGTCAGCATTGCCAGCTGACTTGGAGACCAATGAAAGTGTCCTGATGAGAAGACAGAAGCAGATCGACTATGGGAAGAACACCATCGCCTACGATCGCTATATTAAAGTCCCAAGGCACCTTCAACAGCCTGGCATTCATCCCAAAACCCCCAACAAATTCAAGAAGTATAGTCCACGATCGTGGGACCAGCAGATCAAACTCTGGAAGGTGGCTCTGCATTTTTGGAATCCTCCAGCGGAAGGATGTGATTTGCAAGAAATACGTCCTGTTGACCTCGGGGAGATGGAGATGGAATCCGCGGAGAGCAGCTCTGAGTCCCAGACGAGCTCTCAGGATAACTTCGACATGTACTGTGGCACACCCACGAAAGTTAGAAACGTGGACTGCCAGGCAGAGGACAAGTTTGACTTTAAAGCCTGTTTAACTGAACCCTTGAAAGACTTCTCAGCCATGAGCTAACTGTCGCCACCTGGAGGCCACTGGGAGCAGCGCTGCCTCCCCAGGTGGGAAGTGGCCCGCCAAGCATGCATCCTGCGTTTGTAACTGGAGGTTTCTAATAGTGTACAGTCTCATGGTGAATTGTTGTTCTTGCCTTATTTTCTTAAGAAACGTTAATTTTATGTAGAGGGAGTGTATTCTGCATATTTTAAACTGTAAAATGGAACTAAAATTCCAATTCCGAGGAAAATTGAACTCGAAGCAATCTTGCAACAATCTTAATCGCTTAATCTCCCGCATCCTTGAAGTCAACCTGACAAGTGTCAGTGTCAGTGTCCTCATAATCAGATACCTTTAATATCTTTATGGAAAGGGTTAGGGTTTGGGCTGTGTGTTAATATGTCAAGATTGGCTTTTTTCTTCATACAGAGAACTGAATAGTGAGATATTAAATTGAGCTGGTAAATTAATGGGGTTTATGTAAGTTATACAGTCTTAATTTGTTATTTGTAAATAGCACTAAGTAGGCCTTCTATCTATACTGTTTCCAAGAGTTTAGAAAGCAGAAAGATTTAGAAAGAACATTTTTTTTTACAGTCAGTTAATTTACCATGTAAAATTGTTGTGAATGATAATGTGTACAGATTTTCTGTTCAAATATTCAATTGTAAACTTCTTGTTAAGACTGTTGTGTTTCTATTGCTTTTGTATAGAATGACATTGCAAAAATAAAAAGGACCTTCTTTAACTACGTTGCCAAAAAAAAAATTAAAAAAAAGAAAAAAAAAAGAAAAATCCTTTAATGCAGGTTAGCCAATCCAAAAAAAAAACCACCCCTCATTATCAAAGGTTGTAATTAAAATTTTAATTATGATTTTATTGTGTTTTTCATCTCAACTATATAACAGAAACTCCGAGATGACAGAATCTGTGATGTTTTGATCATTATGGCATTCCCAGCATCTAGGATGTGCTGAGAATACATTTATTAAATGAAAGATTAAGTAACAATATAAACTTACCAAGTATATACGCGATCAAATGAAAACTTCTCTCAAAAAACACATTTCAAACAAATATCATATATTAACGCATAAATGTGGAATCTAGAAAAATGGTACAGATGAACCGGTTTGCAGGGCAGAAATAGAGACACAGATGTAGAGAAGAAACGTATGGACACCAAGGGGGGAAAGCGGGGGTGGTGGTGGTGGTGTGATGAATTGGGAGATTGGGATTGACATATATACACTAATATGTATAAAATAGATAACTAATAAGAACCTGCTGTATAAAAAATAAATAAAGTTCAACCCCCCCCCAAAAAAAACCACATTTCAGTGCGTTATATTGTCCCAAATGCCATGTTCTTGAGGCTCTGCAGAAGCCTTCTTGCAATAATCTAGAAGTTTCAGTTTCCGGTATCTTCCCATTCCCTTTTTTGTTCCTATTAGCTTTTTTGAGATATAATTTATGTACCTAAAATTCATTTTCAGTGTACCTTAAGTGTAATTCAATGATTTTTAGTAAATTTTGAGTTGTGCAATCATCACCATAATCCACTTCCAGATCATTTTTATCATCCCCAAAAGGAAACTGTACTCATTAGCTGTCATTCCCTATTCCAACCCCTAGCCCGAGGCAACTACTAATCCACTTCGTCTCTAAAGATTTGCCTTTTCTGGACATTTTATGTACGTGGAATCACAATATATGGTATTTTGTGTCTGGCTTCTTTCATTTAGCATAATGTCTTCAGTGTTCATCCACATTATAGCCTATATTAGTACTTTGTTTCCTTTTATTGACAAATAGTATTCCATTTTAAGGATAAACTGTATTTTCTTTATTCACTTACCAGTTGCCTGGACACTTGGATTGTTTCCATTTTTTGGCTATTATAAATAATACAGTTATAATAATGCTCAGCTGCTATGAACATTCATGTGAAACTTTTTGTGTGGACATATTTTTTCACTTCTCTTGGGTATATAACTAGGAGTGAAGTTGCTGGGTCATATGGCAACTTAATGTTTAACCTTTTGAGGAACTGCCAGACTGTTTTCTAAAGTGGCTGCACAATTTTACAATCTCAGAGGCAGTGTATGAGGGTTTGAATTTCTCCACATCTCTCCAAACTTATCTTTTTGATTTCAGCCATCCTAGTCAATGTGAAGTGGTACCTCACTGTGGTTTTTAATTTGCATTTCATTAATGATTAGTGATACTGAGCATCTTTTCATGTGCATACTGGCCATTTGCATATTATCTTTGTTGAAATATCCGAATCCTTTGCCCAATTTTATTTCATTTTAAAAAATATTTTATTTATTTATTTAGTCATTGTTGGCTGCGTTGAGTCTTAGTTGTGGCATGCAGGATCTTTTATTGCAGCATGCGGGCCCTTCATTGTGGTGTGCAGGCTCAAGAGCACGTGGGCTCTGTAGTTTGCAGCACAGCAGGCTTTCTAGTTGAAGTGTGCAGGCTTAGTTGCCCCGTGGCATGTGGGATCTTAGTTCCCCGACCAGGGAATCGAACCCGTATCCCCTGCATTGGAAGGTGGATTCTTTACCACTGGACCACCAGCGAACTCCCTGCCCAATTTTATTTTTAAAATTTTTTTGAATTTTATTTATATTTTTATACAGCAGTTTCTTATTAGTTATCTATTTTATACATATTAGTGTATGTATGTCAATCCCAATCTCCCAATTTATCCCACCACCACCATCCCCCCCAGCCACTTTCCCCCCTTAGTGTCCCTACGTTTGTTCTCTACATCTGTGTCTCTATCTCTGCCCTGCAAACCGGTTCCTCTGTACCATTTTTCTAGGTTCCACATATACCTGTTAATACACGATATTTGTTTTTCTCTTTCTGACTTACTTCACTCTGTATGACAGTCTTTAGATCCATCCATGTCTCTACAAATGACCCAATTTCGTTCCTTTTTATGGCTGAGTAATATTCCATTGTATATATGTAACACAACTTCTTTATCCATTTGTCTGTTGATGGGCATTTAGGTTGCTTCCATGACCTGGCTATTGTAAATAGTGCTGCAATAAACATTGGGTGCATGTGTCTTTTTGAATTATGGTTTTCTCCAGGTATATGCCCAGTAGTGGCTTGCTGGATCATATGGTAATTCTATTTTTAGTTCTTTAAGGAACCTCCATACTGTTCTCCATAGTGGCTGTAACAATTTACATTCCCACTAACAGTGCAAGAGGGTTCCCTTTCATCCATACCCTCTCCAGCATTTGTTGTTTGTAGATTTTGATGATGCCCATTCTAACTGGTGTGAGGTGATACCTCATTGTAGTTTTGATTTGCATTTCTCTAATAATTAGTGATGTTGAGCAGCTTTTCATGTGCTTCTTGGCCATCTGTATGTCTTCTTTGGAGACATGTCTATTTAGGTCTTCTGCCCATTTTTGGATTGGATTGTTTGTTTTTTTTTAATATTGAGCTGCATGAGCTGTTCACGTATTTTGGAGATTAATCCTTTGTCCGTTGATTTGTTTGCAAATATTTTCTCCCATTCTGAGGGTTGTCTTTTTGTCTTGTTTGTAGTTTCCTTTGCTTGGCAAAGTTTAAGTTTCATTAGGTCCCATTTGTTTTTTGTTTTTATTTCCATTACTGTTAGGAGGTGGATCAAAAAAGATCTTGCTGTGATTTATGTCAAAGAGCGTTCTGCCTATGTTTTCCTCTAAGAGTTTTATAGTGTCTGGCCTTACATTTAGGTCTTTAAATGCAAAAAATGTAAAAAATAAACTCCATTTTGAGTTTATTTTTGTGTATGGTGTTAGGGAGTGTTCTAATTTCATTCTTTTACATGTAGCTGTCCACTTTTCCTAGCACCACTTATTGAAGAGACTGTTTTTTCTCCATTTTATGTCCTTGCCACCTTTGTCATAGATTAGTTGACCATAGGTGCTTTCTATTCTGTTCCATTGAACTATATTTCTGTTTCTGTGCCAGTACCATATTGTCTTGATTACTGTAGCTTTGTAGTATAGTCTGAAGTCAGGGAGTCTGATTCCTCCAGCTCTGTTTTTTTCCCTCAAGACTGCATTGCCTATTTGGGGTCTTTTGTGCCTCCATACAAATTTTAAGATTTTTTGTCCTAGTTCTGTAAAAAATGCCACTGGTAATTTGATAGGGATGGCATTGATCTGTAGATTGCTTTGGGTAGTACAGTCATTTTCACAATATTGATTCTTCCAATCAAGAACATGATATATCTCTCCATCTGTTTAGCTCATCTTTGCTCTCTTTCATCAGTGTCTTATAGTTTTCCGAGTACAGGTCTTTTACCTCCTAGGTATTCTATTCCTTTTTGGGGCAATGGTGAATGGGATTGTTTCCTTAATTTCTCTTTCTGATCTTTCGTTGTTAGTGTATAGGAATGCAAGAGATTTCTGTGCATTAATTCTGTATCCTGCAACTTTACCAATTTCATTGATTAGCTCTAGTAGTTTTCTGGTGGCATTTTTAGGATTCTCTATGTATAGTATCATGTCATCTGCAGTGACAGTTTTACTTCTTCTTTTCCAATTTGGATTCCTTTCATTTCTTTTTCTTCTCTGATTGCCGTGGCTAGGACTTCCAAAACGATGTCAAATAATAGTGGCAAGAGTGGACACCCTTGTCTTGTTCCTGATCTTACAGAAATGCTTTCAGTTGTTCACCATTGAGAATGATGTTTGCTGTGGGTTTGTCATATATGGTCTTTATTATGTTGAGGTAAGTTCCCTGTATGCCCACTTTCTGGAGAGTTTTTATCATAAATGGGTGTTGAATTTGTCAAAAGCTTTTTCTGCATCTATTGAGATGATCATATGGTTTTTCTCCTTCAATTTGTTAATATGGTTTATCACATCAATTGATTTGCATATATAGAAGAATCCTTGCATTCCTGGGATAAATCCCACTTGATCATAGTGAATGATCCTTTTACTGTGTTGTTGGATTCTGTTTGCTAGTATTTTGTTGAGGATTTTTGCATCTAGATTCATCAGTGATACTGGTCTGTAATTTTCTTTTTTTGGAGCATCTTTGTCTGGTTTTGGTATCAGGGTGATGTTGGCCTCATAGAATGAGTTTGGGTGTCCCTTCCTCTGCAATTTTTTGGAAGACTTTGAGAAGAATGGTGTTAGCTCCTCTCTAAATGTTTGATAGAATTCACCTGTGAAGCCATCTGGTCCTGGACTTTTGTTCATTGGAAAATTTTAATCACAGTTTCAATTTCATTATTTGTGATTGGTCTGTTCATATTTTCTATTTCTTCCTGGTTTAGTCTTGGAAGGTTGTACCTTTCTAAGAATTTGTCCATTTCTTCCAGGTTGTCCATTTTATTGGCATAGAGTTGCTTGTAGCTTGTAGTAGTCTCTTAGGATGCTTTGTATTTCTGTGGTGTCCACTGTAACTTCTCCTTTTTCATTTCTAATTGTATTGATATGAGTTCTCTCTTTTTCTTGATGAGTCTGCCTAAAGGTTTATCAATTTTAACTTCTCAAAGAACCAGCTTTTAATTTTATTGATCTTTGCTATTGTTTTCTTTGTTTCATTTATTTCTGCTCTGATCTTTATGATTTCTTTCCTTCTACTAAGTTTGGATTTTGTTTGTTCTTTTTCTAGTTCCTTTGGGTGTAAGATTAGATTGTTTATTTGAGATTTTTCTTGTTTCTTGAGGTAGGATTGTATTGCTGTAAACTTCCCTCTTAGAACTGCTTTTGCTGCATCCTATAGGTTTTGGATAGTCGTGTTTTTGTTGTCATTTGTCTCTAGGTATTTTTTGATTTCCTCTTTGATTTCTTCAGTGATCTTTTGGTTATTTAGTAACTTACTTTTTAGCCTCCATGCGTTTGTGTTATTATTTTTTCCCTGTTGATTTCTAATCTCATAGCATTGTGGTTGGAAAAGATGCTTGATATGATTTCAATTTTCTTAAAATTTACCGAGGCTTGATTTGTGACACAAAACATGATCAATCCTGGAGAATGTTCCATGTGCACTTGAGAAGAAAGTGTAATCTGTTGTTTTTGGATGGAATGTCCTATAAATGTCAATTAAATGTATCTGGTGTATTATGTCATTTAAAGCTTGTGTTTCCTTATTAATTTTCTGTCTGGATGATCTGTCCATTGGTGTAAGTGAGGTGTTAAAGTCCCCCACTATTATTGTGTTACTGTCAACTCCCTCTTTATAGGTGTTAGCATTTGCCTTATGTATTGAGGTGTTCCTATGTTGGGTGCATAAATAATTACAATTGTTATATCTTCTTCTTGGATTGATCCCTTGATGATTATGTGGTATCCTTCTTTGTCTCTTGTAATACTCTTTATTTAAAGTCTATTTTGTCTGATATGAGAATTTCTACTCCGGCTTTCTTTTTTTTTTTTTTGCAGTACATGAGCCTCTCACTGTTGTGGTCTCTCCCGTTGCGGAGCACAGGCTCCAGACGCGCAGGCTCAGCGGCCATGGGTCACAGGCCTAGCTGCTCCGTGGCATGTGGGATCTTCCTGGACTGGGACACGAACCTGTGTCCCCTGCATCGGCAGGCGGACTCTCAACCACTGCGCTACCAGGGAAGTCCTCAAGTGGGTCTCTTGTAGACAGCATATATACCGGTCTTGTTTTTGTATCCATTCAGCCAGTTTATGTCTTTTGGTTGGAGTATTTAATCAATTTACATTTAAGGTAGTTATCAATGTGTATGTTCCTATTACCATTTTCTTAATTTTTATGGGTTTGTTTTTGTAGGTCCTTTTCTCCTCTTGTTTTTCCCACTTAGAGAAGTTCCTTTAGCATTTGTTGTAGAGCCGGATTGGTGGTGCTGAATTCTCTTAGCTTTTGCTTGTCTGTAAAGCTTTTGACTTCTCCATCGAATCTGAATGAGATCCTTGCTGGGTAGAGTAATCTTGGTTGTAGGTTCTTCCCTTTCATCACTTTAAATATATTGTGCCACTCCCTTCTGGCTTGTAGAGTTTCCACTGAGAAATCAGCTGTTAACCTTGTGAGAGTTCCCTTGTATGTTATTTGTCGTTTTTCCCTTGTTGCTTTCAATAATTTCTGTCTTTAATTTTTGTCAATTTGATTACTATGTGTCTCGGTGTGTTTCTCCTTGGGTTTATCCTTCCTGGTACTCTCTGCGCTTCCTGGACTTGGGTGGCTATTTCCCCCCATGTTAGGGAAGTTTTTGACTATAATCTATTCAAATATCTTCTTAGGTCCTTTCTCTCTCTCTTCTCCTTCTGGGACCCCTATAATGAGAATGTTGTTGCGTTTAATGTTGTCCCAGAGTTCTCTTAGGCTGTCTTCATTTCTTTTCATTCTTTTTTCTTTATTCTGTTCCATGGCAGTGAATTCTACCATTTTGTCTTCTAGGTCACTTATCCATTCTTCTGCCTCAGTTATTCTGTTACTGATTCCTTCTAGTGTATTTTTCATTGCAGTTATTGTGTTGTTCATCTCTGTTTGTTCTTTAATTCTTCTAGGTCTTTGTTAAACATTTCTTGCATCTTCTCAATCTTTGCCTCCATTCTTTTTCCGAGGTCCTGGATCATCTTCACTATCATTATTCCGAATTCTTTTTCTGGAAGGTTGCCTATCTCCACTTCATTTAGTTATTTTTCTGCGGTTTTATCTTGTTCCTTCATCTGGTACAAAGTCCTCTGCCTTTTCATTTTGTCTGTTTTTCTGTGAATGTGGTTGTCCTTCCCCAGGCTGTAGAATTGTAGTTCTTGCTTCTGCTATCTGCCCTCTGGTGGATGAGGCTATCTAAGAGGCTTGTGCAAGCTTCCTGGTTGGAGGGACTGGTGGTGGGTAGAGCTGGGTGTTGCTCTGATGGGCAGAGCTCAGTAAAACTTTAATGCGCTTGTTTGCTGATGGATGGGGCTGGGTTCCCTCCCTGTTGGTTGTTTGGCCTGAGGCGACCTAGCACTGGAGGCTACCCATGTCTTTGGTGGGGTTAATGGCAGACTCTGGGAGGGCTCATGCCAAGGAGTACCTCCCAGAACTTCTGCTGCCAGGGTCGTTGTCCCCAGAGTGAGCCACAGCCACCGCCCGCCTCTGCAGGAGACCCTCCAACACCAGCAGGTATGTGTGCTTTGGTCTCCTATGTGGTCACTGCTCTTTCCCCTGGGTCCTGATTCGCACACTACTTTATGTGTGCCCTCCAAGAGTGGAGTCTCTGTTTCCTCCAGTCCTGTCAAAGTCCTGCAGTCAAATCCCACTAGCGTTCAAAGTCTGATTCTCTAGGGATTCCTCCTCCCATTGCTGGACCCCCAGGTTGGGAAGCCTGACGTGGGGCTCAAAACCTTCACTCCAGTGGGTGGACCTCTGTGGTATAAGCGTTCTCCAGTTTGTGAGTCATGTACCCAGCAGTAACGGGATTTGATTTTATGTGATTGCACCCCCCTACTATCTCATTGTGGCTTCTCCTTTGTCTTTGGATGTGGGGTATCTTTCTTGGTGAGTTCCAGTGTCTTCCTGTCAATGATTGTTCAGCAGTTAGTTGTGATTCCGGTTCTCTTGCAAGAGTGAGCACATGTCCTTCTACTCCGCCATCTTGACCCTCCCTGCCCAATTTTAAACTGGGTTATTTGTTTTGTTTTCTTTTTCCTTTTTTTAAAAAAATATTTATTTATTTTTGGCTGTGTTGAATCTTTGTTGCTGTGCACGGGCCTTCTCTAGTTGCGGTGAGTGGGGGTTACTCTTCTTTGCGGTGCACAGGGTTCTCATTGTGGTGCGCAGGCTTCTCATTGCAGTGGTTCCTCTTGTTGCAGAGGACGGGCTCTAGGCACGTGGGCTTCAGTGGTTGTGGCACGCGGGGTCAGCAGCTGTGGCTCATGGGCTTAGGTGCTCCGTGGCATGTGGGATCTTCCCAGACCAGGGATTGAACCCATGTCCCTTATATTGGCAGGTGGATTCTTAACCACTGCACTCCAGGGAAGTCCCTATTTGTTTTGTTTTCTTTTTTTTAAGGATTAAAAAAAAATTATTTATTTTATTTATTTTTGGCTGTGCTGGGTCTTCATAGCTGTACAGTCTTTCTTTAGTTGCGGCGAGCAGGGGCTACTCTTTGTTGTGGTGCGCAGTTTTCTCATTGCAGTGGCTTCTCGTTGTAGAGCATGTGCTCTAGGCAGGCGGGGTTCAGTAATTGTGGCATGCTGTCTCAGTAGTTGTGGCTCAAGGGTCCTAGAGCGCAGGCTCAGTAGTTCTGGCGCATGGGCTTAGTTGCTCTGTGGCATGTGGGATCTTCCCGGACCAGGGCTCAAACCCATGTCCCTTGCATTGGCAGGTGGATTCTTAACTGTTGTGCCACCAGGCAAGCCCTCCCTATTTGTTTTCTTATTATTAAGTAATAAACGTTCTTTATATATTCTGCATACATGTGCTTTATTAGATATATAATTTGCAAATCTCTTCTCCCAGTTTTAGGCTTGTCTTTTCACTTTAATGGTATCTTTTGAATCATAAAAGTTTTAAATTTTGATGAAGTTCATCTTATCAATTTTGTCTTTATTTTTTATTTTTCATTTTTTATTTTTTTGCGGTATGCGGGACTCTCACTGCTGTGGCCTCTCTCGTTGTGGAGCACAGGCTCTGGATGCGCAGGCTCAGCGGCCATGGCTCACGGGCCCAGCCACTCCGCGGCATGTGGGATCTTCCCGGACCAGGGCACGAACCCATGTCCCCTGCATCGGCAGGTGGACTCTCAACCACTGCGCCACCAGGGAGGCCCCAATTTTGTCTTTATTGCTTGTACTTTTGGTGCTGTATCTAAGAAATGTTTGTCTAACTCAAGGTCATAAAGATTTACTTGTATGTTTTCTTTTAAGAGTTTTACAGTTTTAGCTATGTAATCTATAGCTCTATGATCTATTTTGAGTTAATTTATGTAGATTGAGCAAGACAAAGGTTCATCTCTCCATCCTGATTAGTATTATCTACTGGAAGAGGTTGTCGGTCACTTTACATTAAGCACACCATTGTGAACTTTAGTCTAATTCAACAAGGCAGGATTGCCCTGGTGGTGCAGTGGTTAAGAATCCTCCTGCCATAACAGGGGACACGGGTTCAAGCCCTGGTCCAGGAAGATCTCACATGCTGCGGAGCAACTAAGTCCGTGTGCCACAACTACTGAGCCTGTGCTCTAGAGCCCGTGAGCCACAACTACTGAAGCCCGTGCACCTAGAGGCCGTGCTCCGCAACAAGAGAAGCCACCGCAATGAGAAGCCTGCAGACCGCAATGAAGAGTAGTCCCCGCTCACCGCAACTAGTGAAAGCCCGTGTGCAGCAATGAAGACCCAACGCAGCCAAAAATAAAAAATAAATAAATTCAAAAACAGAAATATAAATGCTTCTAAATATGAAAAATAAATGAGAATTTAGTTGACAACTTCTAAAAACAAAAAACAAAAAACTAATTCAAGAAGGCACTGTGTGCCAGGTCTGTAGTAAAGAAAGGAATAAGAAAAATGTGTTCAGAGAAGGGGAGAAGTTCATCATTTTGCATAGCTTAATAGAAAGTCAAATGACCATAAATGTAAGAATTTATTTCTGGACTCTGGATTCTATTACGCTGAGCTATATGTCTAACTTTTTAAAATTTGGCTGCACAGGGTCTTAGTTATGGCAGGCAGGCTCCTTAGTTGTGGCAGGAGGGCTCCTTAGCTCTGGCATGCAAACTCTTAGTTGCAGCATGCATGTGGGATCTAGTTCCCTGACCAGGGATTGAAGCTGGGCCCCCTGCATTGGGAGCTCAGAGTCCCAGCCACTGCACCACCAGGGAAGTCCCTCATTGAGCTATATGTCTATCTTTATGCCAGTATCACACTGTCTTGATTATGATAACTTTATAGTAAGTTTTAAAATCAAGAATTGTTAAGTCCTCCAACTTTGTTCTTTTTCACATTGTTTTGGCTTTTTGGGGTCTTTGTCATTTCATATAAATTTTAGGATCAGCTTGCTAATTTCTGCAAAAGATTCAACTGGGATTTTTGAAGGAAATTGCTTTGAATCTATAGATAAATTTGGGAAGAATTGCCATGTTAATAATGTTGTCTTCAAATCCATGAATATGGAATTTCCATTTATTTAGATACTCTTTAAGGTTTACAGCAATGTTTTGTAGTTTTCAGTGTACAAGTCTTGAACTTTTTTGTTAAATGTATTCCAAAGTTTTTTACTCTTTTTAATGCTATTGTGAATGAAATTATTTTGGATTGTCCATTCCTAATATATAGAAATAAAATTGATTTTTTGGTATAATGATCCTGTATCCTGTGACCTTACTGAATTCATTTATTAGTTCTAGTTTGTGTGTGTGTGTGTGTGTGTGTGTGTGAATTCCTTGGCATTCTCTACATGCAGAATCATTTCATCTGTAAAGAAAGACAGCTTTACGTCTTCCTTTCTAATCTGAATGTGTTTTATTTTTCTTTCCTGACTATATTGGTTAGAACCTCCAGTGCAATGTTGAAAAGAGGTGGTGAATGCAGATATCTTTGTCTTGTTCCCAATCTTAGAGAGAAAGTGTCTAGGCTTTCACCATTAATTATGATGTTAGCTGTAAGTTGTTTTTTTTTTTTTTTTTTTTTTTTGCGGTATGCGGGCCTCTCACTGTTGTGGCCTCTCCCGTTGTGGAGCACAGGCTCCGGACACGCAGGCTCAGTGGCCATGGCTCATGAGCCTAGCCGCTCCATGGCATGTGGGATCTTCCCGGATTGGGGCACGAACCCATGTCCCCTGCATCAGCAGGCGGACTCTGAACCACTGTGCCACCAGGGAAGCCCAGCTATAAGTTTTTATACAGTAGTTTCATGTAGAAGATTCTTCTATTCTTAGTTTGTTGAGAGTTTTTAATCATAACAGTGAGTCTATTACGTTAATTGGTTTTCTCATGTTAAACTAACCTTGTATAGGTATAAACCTCACTTGGTCAGAATCATTTTTATATGTTCCTAGGATCAGTTTATTAATATTTTGTAGATGATTAAAAAAATAAATCTATTTATTTATTTATTTTTGGCTGCGTTGCATCTTTGTTGCGGTGCATGGGCTTCTCATTGTGGTGGCTTCTCTGATTGCAGAGCATGGGCTCTAGGCATGCACTCTTCAGTAGTTGTGCTCAGTAGTTGTGGCTTGCGGGCTCTAGAGCATAGGTTCAGTAGTTGTGGTGCACAGGCTTAATTGCTCCATGGCATGTAGGATCTTCCTGGAATAGGGCTCAAACCTGTGTCCCCTGCACTGACAGGCGGACTCTTAACCACTGCACCACCAGCATAGTCCCTGTAGATGACTTTTGAAGCTATAGTCATAAGGGATATTGGTCTGTTGGCATGAAGTTGTTCATAGCTCAGGGGTTAGTAAAGTATGACCCATAGCCCATTTTCACATGGCCCCCAAATTAGGAATGGTTTTTAATTTTAAAAGGTGTGTTAAAAAGCAAACAAACAAGACTATATGACAGAAAATATATGTGGCCCTCAAAGCCTAAAATATTTACTATCTGGCCCTTTATAGAAAAAAAAATTGCCCACTCCTGGTCTAGCTAAAGGCTTCTCAATTTTGTTGTTCTTTTCAAAGAACCACCTTCTGATTTCATTTGATTTTCTTTCCTCTATGGTTTTTCTGTTTTGTATTTCACTGATTTCTACTCTAATTTTTATTATATCCAGCCTCTACTTGCTTTGGGTTTAGTTTGCTCTTCTTTTCCTAGTTTCTTATAGTGGAAGCTTAGGTTATTGATATGAATTATTTACTCTTGTCTAATATAGGTATTTACAGCTATAAATGTCCCTCTAGTTTCTGCTTTAACTATGTACCATTAATTTTTTATAATCACCAATGATCTAATTTTTTGAGCAATGATTTAATGAAAGTAATTTATTAAAGAACAAATTTATAAAAACTCTAGTAGCAAATGATTATTACAAAAGTGATACCTTTGATTATAAATTTCAAAATTTTGGTTTACCACAACTTCTCAAGAGCATATACCCTACATATGCTTAAAAATTTTGAGGTGAAATTTACCTCTATGATCTATTTACCTCTATGATCTATTTTGAGTTAATTTATGTAGATTGAGCAAGACAAAGGTTCATCTCTCCATCCTGATTAGTATTATCTACTGGAAGAGGTTGTCGGTCACTTTACATTAAGCACACCATTGTGAACTTTAGTCTAATTCAACAAGGCAGGATTGCCCTGGTGGTGCAGTGGTTAAGAATCCTCCTGCCATAACAGGGGACACGGGTTCAAGCCCTGGTCCAGGAAGATCTCACATGCTGCGGAGCAACTAAGTCCGTGTGCCACAACTACTGAGCCTGTGCTCTAGAGCCCGTGAGCCACAACTACTGAAGCCCGTGCACCTAGAGGCCGTGCTCCGCAACAAGAGAAGCCACCGCAATGAGAAGCCTGCAGACCGCAATGAAGAGTAGTCCCCGCTCACTGCAATCATTTTTATATGTTCCTAGGATCAGTTTATTAATATTTTGTAGATGATTAAACATAACATAACATAACATAACATAACATAAAATTAACCATTTTAAAGTGAGCAAATTCAGTGACATTTACTGCCTTCACAATGCTGTGCAACCACCAACTTTACCTAAGTCCAAAACATTTCATTACTCTAAGTTCAATAAAATCCTGTACCCATGAAGCAGTTACTCCCTAAATCTTCCCTCTCCACAGCCCTGGTAACTGCCAAACTACTTTCTATTACTATGGATTTATCTATTCTGTATATCTCATATATGGAATCATACAATATAGGACACTTTGTATTTGGCTTTTTTCACTTAGCATAATGTTTTTGAGGATCACATCCATGTTGTAGTGCATATCAGTACTTTTTTATGGCTGAATATATTCCATTATCTGTATATATCACAATTAAAAATTAATTTTAATTACTATTTTATATTGGAATATAGTTGATTTACAATGTTGTGTTATCTGCAGGTGTACAGCAAAGTGATTCAGTTATATATATACACATATCTATTCTTTTTCAGATTCTCTTCCTATATATGTTATTACAGAATATTGAGTAGAGTTCCCTGTGCTATACAGTAGATCCTGTTGATTATCTATTTTATATACAGTAGTGTGTATATGTTAATCCCAAACTCCTAATTTATCCTTCCCCCTCATTTTTCCCCTTTGCTAACCATAAGTTTGTTTTTGAAATCTGTGAGTCTATTTCTGTTTTGTAAATGAGTTCATTTGTATGATTTTTTTTAGATTCCACATACGAGTGATATCATAGGATATTTGTCTGTCTCTGTCTGACTTACTTCCCTTAGTATGATAATCTCTAAATCCATCCATGTTGCCGCAAATGGCATTTTCATTCTTTTTTATGGCTGAGTAATATTCCATTGTATATATGTACCACATCTTCTTTATCCATTCCTCTGCTGATGGACATGTAGGTTGCTTCCATGTCTTGGCTATTGTAAAAGGTGCTGCAATGAACATTGGGGTGCATGTATCTATTTGAATTATGTTTTTTTCCAGGTATATGCCCAGGAGTGGGATTGTTGGATGATATGTCAGCTCTAGTTTTAGTTTTTTAAGGAACCTCCATACTGTTCTCCATAGTGGTTGTACCAATTTACATTGCCACCAACAGTATAGGAGGGTTCTCTTTTCTCCACACCCTCTCCAGCATTTATTGTTTGTAGATTTTTTGATGATGGCCATTCTGACTGGTGTGAGGTGATACCTCACTGTAGTTTTGATTTGCATTTCTCTAATAATTAGTGATGTTGAGCATTTTTTCATGTGCTTTTTGGCCATCTGTATGTCTTCTTTGGAGAAATGTCTATTTAGATCTGTCCATTTTTTGATTGGGTTGTTTTTTTGATATTGAGCTGCATGAGCTGTTTGTATATTTTGGAGATTAATCCCTTGTTGGTCACTTTGCAAATATTTTCTCCCATTCTGTGGGTTGTCTTTTTGTTTTGTTTATGGTTTCCTTTGCTGTGCAAAAGCTTTGACGTTTCATTAGGTCCCACTTGTTTTTGTTTTTATTTTCATTACTCTAAGAGGTGGATCCAAAAATATATTGCTGCTATTTATGTCAAAGAGTGTTCTGCCTATGTTTTCCTCTAAGAGTTTTATAGTGTCTGGCCTTACATTTAGGTCTTTAATCCAGTTTGAGTTTATTTTTGTGCATGATGTTAGGGAGTGTTCTAATTTCACTCTTTTACATATTAGAAGAGTGTTCTAATTTCACTCTTTTACATATAAAACTGTCCAGTTTTCCCAGCACCACTTATTGAAGAGACTGTCTTTTCTCCATTGTATGTTCTTGCCTTCTTTGTTGTAGATTAATTGACCATAGATGCGTGGGTTTATTTCTGGACTTTTATCCTGTTCCATTGATCTATATTTCTGAATTTTGTGCTAGTACCATACTGTTTTGATGACTGTAGCTTTGTAGTATAGCCTGAAGTCAGGGAGCCTGATTACTCCAGCTCCATTTTTCTTTCTCAGGATTGCTTTGGCTATTCAGGGTCTTTTGTGTTTATGTATAAATTAAAAAAAAATTGTTCTAATTCTGTGAAAAATGCTGTTGGTAAAGAAAATATTTTCAAGAGGCCATATTCAATAAGGAACAAATAAGTGACTTACTTCTTTTTTAAAAAATTTTATTTTTGGCTGCAGTGGGTCTTCATTCAAGCCCAGTGTGTGGGCGAGCAGGGGCTGCTCTTCATTGCGGTATGCAGGCTTCTCATTGCGGTGGCTTCTCTTCTTGCAGAGCATGGGCTCTAGGTATGTGGGCTTCAATAGTTGTGGCACACAGGCTTAGTAGTTGTGGCTTGCGGGCTCTAGAGTGCAGGCTCAGTAGTTGTGGCGCATGGGCTTAGGTGTTCTGTGGCATGTGGGATCCTCCCGGACCAGGGATCAAACCCATGTCCCCTGCAATGGCAGGTGGATTCTTAACCACTGCGCCACCAGGGCAGGGTAAGTCCCTAAGTAACTTACTTATAATTTGCCAAAAACTTTATTTATTTATTTATTTATTTGCAGTACATGGGCCTCTCTCACTGTTGTGGCCTCTCCCATTGCGGAGCAACAGGCTCCAGACGTGCAGGCTCAGCATCCATGGCTCATGGGCCTAGCCGCTCCGCGGCATGTGGGATCTTCCTGGACTAGGTCACGAACCTGTATCCCCTGTATTGGCAGGCGGACTCTCAACTACTGTGCCACCAGGGAAGCCCAAAAACTTTCTTTTTTTAATGAACAAGTTAGAGAAAAAAAAAATATAAGCAACATGATTAAGCTGTGAGGAGCTGCTTGGACCTTAAGACTTTTAGTTCTGACTTGTATGACACTGGAAGGCTTGCTGAAACAGAGCTTTCGGTGTAAAGAAAAGTGAGGTGATCAAGAAAAGTGAGCTATCATACCATAGTCAACATCCCCTGTTGTTGTTCCTTTTAATTATTTCAAAAAGTAAAAGACAACTGCATAAAACAAGAATTATTAAAACGTATCACTCTGCTTATAGCATATAATGATGTAACCTAAATGACAATAATATCACAAAAATAAGGGGAGAGAATGGAGCTATATCAGATCAAGGAAATAATACCAGATGGTAACTTGAATCCACAGGGAGAATAGAGTACTGGTAACAATAAATATGTGGGTGAATATAAAAGATTCTATAAATACATTTTCTCCTTTCTTAATTATCTTTTAAAGATATAAAATTGTATAAAGCAATAATTGTGATGCTGTTATCATTGGGCTTATATGATATATAACACATAATATATATGAAAATAATATCACAAAAGAGTGGGGAAGGAATGGAACTATGTTGGAGCAAAACTCTTTCTGTATTTTACTGGAGGTAAATTAATATTACTCTGAAGTGTATTGTGATAAGATACATATTGTAATCCCTAGAATAATCACTAAGAAAAAAAATAAAAGATATGTAGTTTAAAAATCAACAAAGCTCTCCTGGGCATTTATCCCAAGGAACGAAAACTTAACATTCACACAAAAACCTGTATCCAAATATGCATAGTAGCTTTTTTGGTAACAGCCCAGAACTGGAAACAACCCAGATGTACTTCAGCAGATGAACAGATAAATAAACTGGTACACACATAACCTGGAATACTACTCAGCAATAAAAAGGAACAAACTATTGATATATGCAGCATCCTGGATGAATCTCCAGAGAATTATGCTGAGTAAAACAAGCTAACTCCAAAAAGTTATATACTTCATGATTCCATTTACATATCATTTTTGAAATGACAACAGTTTAGACATGGAGGACAGACTGGTCATCACCAGAGGTTAAGTAATGTGCAGCTATAAGAGGGTAACACTAGGGGTCTTCATGGTGTTGGAACTGTTCAGTATCTTGTCTGTTGTGGTAGATAAACACACATGCACACATACACAAATGAGTGAAACTGGGGAAATCTGAGGAAGATTGGTCATATCAACATCCACCCCTTGTCTGTGATATGTTATAGTAACATAAATATAGCTAACATATAGTTTTGATTTTATATGGTAAAACGTTAGTTACTATCGTGGAAAAGTTGGCAAAGTATACAAGTGATTTCTGTACTATTTCTTGCAAATGCCTATGAATCTACAATTATCTCAATAAAATATCAGTTAAGAAAAAATGTTTCAAAATTCAAAAAAGGAATTAAAATGGAAAATGTCCATTTAATACAAAAAAGTCAGAAAAAGGACATGAAACACACAGGAAACAAATGGCAAATAGCACATAAATCAAGCATAGTAATAATAACATTGAATGTGAATAGATTGCTCCAATTAAAGGCAGACATTGGCTGAATGGATTTAAAAAACCCAAAAAACAAAAAACAAGCTTTGTGGTGTTTTTTTGTAATCAAGAAACACACTATATTCAAAGACATAGGATGATGTGAAAAGATACATCTTGCAAAGAATATGCATAAGAGACCTACAGTGGGACTTCCCTGGTGGCGCAGTGGCTATGAATCCGCCTGCCAATGCAGGGGACACGGGTTTGGGCCCTGGTCTGGGAAGATCACACATGCCGTGGAGCAACTAAGCCCATGTGCCACAACTACTGAGCCTGCGCTCTAGAGCCCACGAGCCACAACTACTGAGGCCGCGTGCCACAACTACTGAAGCCCGCATGCCTAGAGCCTGTGCTCTGCAACAAGAGAAGCCACCGCAGTGAGAAGTCTGCGCACTCCAACGAAGAGTAGCCCCCGCTCGCTGCAGCTAGAGAAAGCCCACACTCAGCAACAAAGACCCAACACAGCCAAAAATAAATAAATAAATTTATATTAAGAAAAAAAAGAGAGAGCTAGAGTGGCTATGCCAGTATCAGACAAAATATACTTTAAGCCAAAAAAAATTTTACTAGCGACAAAGTAAGATGTTTTACAATAAAATGGTCAATTCATCAGGAAGATACGTCAACCTAACAGCTGACCCAAAATACATAAGGCAAAACTGACAAAATTAGGGAGACTTCCGGGAAGATGGCGGAAGAGTAAGACGCGGAGATCACCTTCCTCTCCACAGATACACCAGAAATACATCTACGCGTGGAACAACTCCTCCGGAGCACCTACTGAACGCTGGCAGAAGACCTCAGACCTCCCAAAAGGCAAGGAACCCCCCACGTACCTGGTTAGGGCAAAAGAAAAAACTAAACAGAGACAAAAGGATAGGGACGGGTCCTGCACCAGCGGGAGAGAGCTGTGAAGGAGGAAAAGTGTCCACATTCTAGGAAGCCCCTTCGCGGGTGGAGACTTCGGGAGGCGGAGTGGGGGAGCTTGGGAGCTGCGGAGGAGAGCACAGCAACAGGGGTGCGGAGGGCAAAGCGGACAGATTCCAGCGCAGAGGATCGGGGCCGACCGGCACTCACCAGCCGAGAGGCTTGTCTGCTCGCCCGCCGGGGCGGGTGGGGCTGGGAGCTGAGGCTCCGGCTTTTGTCAGAGCGCCGGGACAGGACTGAGGTTGGCGGCATGAACACAGCCTGCAGGGCGTTGGTGCGCCGCGGCTGGCCGGGAGAGAGTCCGGGGAGGGGTCTGGACCTGCCGAAGAGGCAAGAGACTTTTACGTCCCTCTTTGTTTCCTGGTGCACGAGGAGAGGGGATTAAGAACGCTGCTTGAGAGAGCTCCAGGGACGGGCGCGAGCCGCGGCTAAGAGTGCGGAGCCCAGAGACGGACATGGGACGCTGAGGCCGCTGCTGCCGCAGCCAGGAGGCCTGTGTGCGAACACAGGTCACTAGCCACATGCCCTTCCGGGGAGCCTGTGCAGCCCGCCACTGCCAGGGTCCCGGGATCCGGGGACGGCTCCCCTGGGAGAGCGCTCGGCTCGCCTTAGGCTGCAGCCTCACGCCGCTGCAGGCCCGCCCCGCACTCTGTGACCCTCCCTACCCCCCGGCCTGGGTGAGCCAGAGCCTCCGAATCAGCGGCTCCTTTAACCCCGTCCTGTCTGAGCAAAGAACAGACGCCCTCCGGTGACCTACACGCACAGGCGGGGCCAAATCCAAAGCTGAGCCCCTGGGAACTGTGAGAACAAAGAAGAGAAAGGGAAATCTCTCCCAGCAGCCTCAGAAGCAGCGGATTAAAGCTCCACAATCAACTTGATATACCCTGCATCTGTGGAATACCTGAATAGACAACGAATCATCCCAAATTAAGGAGCCCTGTGGATGAAAGGCTCTTGGTGCTGCAGCCAGGAGTCAGTGCTGTGCCTCTGAGGTGGGAGAGCCAACTTCAGGACACTGGTCCACAAGAGGCCTCCCAGCTGCACATAATATCAAACAGCAAAAATCTCCGAGAGATCTCCATCTCAACGCCAGCACCCAGCTTCACTCAACGACCAGCAAGCTACAGTGCTGGACATCCTATGCCAAACAACTAGCAAGACAGGAACACAACCCCACCCATTAGCAGAGAGGCTGCCCAAAATCATAGTAAGTCTACAGACACCCCAAAACACACCACCAGACGTGGACCTGCCCACCATTAAGACAAGATCCAGCCTCATCCACCAGAACACAGGCACTAGTACCCTCCACCAGGAAGCCTACACAACCCACTGAACCAACCTTAGCCACTGGGGACAGACACAAAAAACAACAGGAACTACGAACCTTCAGCCTGCAAAAAAGGAGACCCCAAACACAGTAAGATAAGCAAAATGAAAAGACAGAAAAACACACAGCAGATGAAGGAGCAAGATAAAAACCCACCAGACCTAACAAATGAAGAGGAAATAGGCAGTCTACCTGAAAAGAATTCAGAATAATGATAGTAAGCTTGATCCGAAATCTTGGAGATAGAATGGACAATAGAATGGACAAATTGCAAGAATCAGTTAACAAGGACCTAGAAGAACTAAAGATGAAACAAGCAACGATGAACAACACAATAAATGAAATTAAAAGTATTTTAGATGGGATCAATAGCAGAATAACTGAGGCAGAAGAACGGATAAGTGACCTGGAAGATAAAATAGTAATTAACTACTGCAGAGCAGAATAAAGAAAAAAGAATGAAAAGAACTGAGGACAGTCTCAGAGACCTCTGGGACAACATTAAACGCACCAACATTCGAATTATAGGGGTTCCAGAAGAAGAAGAGAAAAAGAAAGGGACTGAGAAAATATTTGAAGAGATTATAGTTGAAAACTTCCCTAATATGGGAAAGGAAATAGTTAATCAAGTCGAGGAAGCACAGAGAGTCCCATACAGGAAAAATCCAAGGAGAAATACGCCAAGACACATATTAATCAAACTGTCAAAAATTAAATACAAAGAAAACATATTAAAAGCAGCAAGGGAAAAACAACAAATAACACACAAGGGAATCCCCATAAGGTTAACAGCTGATCTTTCAGCAGAAACTCTGCAAGCCAGAAGGGAGTGGCAGGACATATTGAAAGTGTTGAAAGAGAAAAACCTGCAACCAAGATTACTCTACCCAGCAAGGATCTCATTCAGATTTGATGGAGAAATTAAAACCTTTACAGACAAGCAAAAGCTGAGAGAGTTCAGCACCACCAAACCAGCTCTACAACAACTGCTAAAGGAACTTCTCTAGGCAAGAAACACAAAAGAAGGAAAGGACCTACAATAATGAACCCAAAACAATTAAGAAAATGGGAATAGGAACACACATATCGATAATTACCTTAAATGTAAATGGACTAAATGCTCCCACCAAAAGACACAGATTGGCTGAATGGATACAAAAACAAGACCCATATATTTGCTGTCTACAAGAGACCCACTTCAGACCTAGAGACACATACAGACTGAAAGTAAAGGGATGGAAAAAGGTATTTCATGCAAATGGAAACCAAAAGAAAGCTGGAGTAGCAATTCTCATATCAGACAAAATAGACTTTAAAACAAAGACTATTAGAAGAGACAAAGGAGGACACTACATAATGATCAAGGGATCGATCCAAGAGGAAGATATAACAATTGTAATTATTTATGCACCCAACATAGGTGCACCTCAATACATAAGGCAAATACTGACAACCATAAAAGGGGAAATCGACAGTAACACATTCATAGTAGGGGACTTTAACACCCCACTTTCACCAATGGACAGATCATCCAAAATGAAAATAAATAAGGAAACACAAGTTTTAAATGATACATTAAACGAGATGGAGTTAATTGATATTTATAGGACATTCCATCCAAAAACAACAGAATACACATTTTTCTCAAGTGCTCATGGAACATTCTCCAGGATAGATCATATCTTGGGCCACAAATCAAGCCTTGGTAAATTTAAGAAAATTGAAATTGTATCAAGTATCTTTTCTGACCACAACGCCATGAGACTAGATATCAATTACAGGAAAAGATCTGTAAAAAATACAAACACATGGAGGCTAAACAATACACTACTTAATAATGAAGTGATCACTGAAGAAATCAAAGAGGAAATCAAAAAATACCTAGAAACAAATGACAATGGAGACACAACGACCCAAAACCTGTGGGATGCAGCAAAAGCAGTTCTAAGGGGGAAGTTTATAGCAATACAAGTCCACCTTAAGAAGCAGGAAACATCTTGAATAAACAACCTAACCTTGCACCTCAAGCAATTGGAGAAAGAAGAACAAAAAAACCCCAAAGCTAGCAGAAGGAAAGAAATCATAAAAATCAGATCAGAAATAAATGAAAAAGAAATGAAGGAAACAATAGCAAAGATCAATAAAACTAAAAGCTGGTTCTTTGAGAAGATAAACAAAATAGATAAACCACTAGCCAGACTCATCAAGAAAAAAAGGGAGAAGACTCAAATCAATAGAATTAGAAATGAAAAAGGAGAGGTAACGACTGACACTGCAGAAATAAAAGAGATCATGAGAGATTACTACAAGCAACTCTATGCCAATAAAATGGACAATCTGGAAGAAATGGACAAATTCTTAGAAATGCACAATCTGCCAAGACTGAATCAGGAAGAAATAGAAAATATGAACAGACCAATCACAAGCACTGAAATTGAAACTGTGATTAAAAATCTTCCAACAAAGAAAAGCCCAGGACCAGATGGCTTCACAGGCGAATTCTATCAAACATTTAGAGAAGAGCTAACACCTATCCTTCTGAAACTCTTCCAAAATATAGCAGAGGGAGGAAAACTCCCAAACTCCTTCTACGAGGCCACCATCACCTTGATACCAAAACCAGACAAGGATATCACAAAGAAAGAAAACTACAGGCCAATATCACTGATGAACATAGATGCAAAAATCCTCAACAAAATACTAGCAAACAGAATCCAACAGCACATTAAAAGGATCATACACCATGATCAAGTGGGGTTTATTCCAGGAATGCAAGGATTCTTCAATATACGCAAATCTATCAATGTGATAAACCATATTAACAAATTGAAGGAGAAAAACCATATGATCATCTCAATACATGCAGAAAAAGCTTTTGACAAAATACAGCACCGATTTATGATAAAAACCCTGCAGAAAGTAGGCATAGAGGGAACTTTCCTCAACATAATAAAGGCCATATATGACAAGCCCACAGCAAACATCATCCTCAATGGTGAAAAACTGAAAGCATTTCCACTAAGATCAGGAACAAGACAAGGTTGCCCACTCTCACCACTCTTATTCAACATAGTTTTGGAAGTTTTAGCCACAGCAATCAGAGAAGAAAAGGAAATAAAAGGAATCCAAATCAGAAAAGAAGAAGTAAAGCTGTCATTGTTTGCAGATGACATGATCCTATACGTAGAGAACCCTAAAGATGCTACCAGAAAACTACTAGAGCTAATCAATGAATTTGGTAAAGTGGCAGGATACAAAATTAATGCACAGAAATCTCTGGCATTCCTATATACTAATGATGAAAAATCTGAAAGTGAAATCAAGAAAACACTCCCATTTACCATTGCAACAAAAAGAATAAAATATCTAGGAATAAACCTACCTAAGGAGACAAAAGATCTGTATGCAGAAAATTATAAGACACTGATGAAAGAAATTAAAGATGATACAAATAGATGGAAAGATATACCATGTTCTTGGATTGGAAGAATCAACATTGTGAAAATGACTCTACTACCCAAAGCAATCTATAGATTCAATGCAATACCTATCAAACTACCACTGGCATTTTCACAGAACTAGAACAAAAAATTTCACAATTTGTATGGAAACACAAAAGACCCCGAATAGCCAAAGCAATCTTGAGAACGAAAGAAGGAACTGGAGGAATCAGGCTCCCAGACTTCAGACTATACTACAAAGCTACAGTTATCAAGACGGTATGGTACTGGCACAAAAACAGAAAGATAGATCAATGGAACAGGATAGAAAGCCCAGAGATAAACCCACGCACATATGGTCACCTTATCTTTGACAAAGGAGGCAGAAATGTACAGTGGAGAAAGGACAGCCTATTCAATAAGTGGTGCTGGGAAAACTGGACAGCTACATGTAAAAGTATGAGATTAGATCACTCCCTAACACCATACACAAAAATAAGCTCAAAATGGATTAAAGACCTAAATGTAAGGCCAGAAACTATCAAACTCTTAGTGGAAAACATAGGCAGAACACTCTATGACATAAATCACAGCAAGGTCCTTTTTGACCCACCTCCTAGAGAAATGGAAATAAAAACAAAAGTAAACAAATGGGACCTAATGAAACTTAAAAGCTTTTGCACAGCAAAGGAAACCATAAAGAAGACCAAAAGACAACCCTCAGAATGGGAGAAAATATTTGCAAATGAAGCAACGGACAAAGGATTAATCTCCAAAATTTATAAGCAGCTCATGCAGCTTAATAACAAAAAAACAAACAACCCAATCCAAAAATGGGCAGAAGACCTAAATAGACATTTCTCCAAAGAAGATATACAGAGTGCCAACAAACACATGAAAGAATGCTCAACATCACTAATCATTAGAGAAATGCAAATCAAAACTACAATGAGATATCATCTCACACCAGTCAGAATGGCCATCATCAAAAAATCTAGAAACAATAAATGCTGGAGAGGGTGTGGAGAAAAGGGAACCCTCTTACACTGTTGGTGGGAATGTAAATTGATACAGCCACTGTGGAGAACAGTATGGAGGTTCCTTAAAAAGCTACAAATAGAACTACCATATGACCCAGCAATCCCACTACTGGGCATATACCCTGAGAAAACCATAATTCAAAGAGTTATGTACCAAAATGTTCATTGCAGCTCTATTTACAATAGCCCAGAGATGGAAACAACCTAAGTGTCCATCATCGGATGAATGGATAAAGAAGATGTAGCACATATATACAATGGAATATTACTCAGCCATAAAAAGAGACGAAATTGAGCTATTTGTAATGAGGTGGATAGACCTAGAGTCTGTCATACAGAGTGAAGTAAGTCAGAAAGAGAGAGACAAATACCATATGCTAACACATATATATGGAATTAAAAAAAAAATGTCATGAAAAACCTAGGGGTGAAACAGGAATAAAGACACAGACTTACTAGAGAATGGACTTGAGGCTATGGGGAGGGGGAAGGGTAAACGGTGACAAAGCGATAAAGAGGCATGGACATATATACACTACCAAAAGTAAGGTAGTTAGCTAGTGGGAAGCAGCCGCATAGCACAGGGAGATCAGCTCGGTGCTTTGTGACCACCTGGAGGGGTGGGATAGGGAGGGTGGGAGGGAGGGAGACGCAAGCGGGAAGAGATATGGGAATATATGTATATATATAACTGATTCATTTTGTTGTGAAGCTGAAACTAACATACCATTGTAAAGCAATTATACTCCAATAAAGATGTTAAAAAAAAAAAGAATGTAAAAAAAAAAAAAGATGATGTACGTTAAAATTCTTTATATAGTCCATCTCATTTGTTGAAAAGTGAATTGTTATGATAAAGGCAAATATATTTAGATCTATTTTAAAACCTTATGAAATGTGTTATATGTCACTGATAATGCTTAGAAAAGTAGTCTGCAAATAAAATATTAGAATTATTGCTTTCTTAAATTATTTTTGTTGTTCAAATTTTGATTACTTGTGATTATATTTATTAATTACAGCTATATTATCATCATGTAGGCAAAAAAAAAAATTTAGGTGATATTTTACCTAATATTTGCAAAAATCTGAACTGCACTGCATATACTGCTTGAATAACTCCCTTACATTTATGCTGAGAATGTAACATTTTAGGAATTAAAATGTTAAATTAAGACACAACGCTAATCTACTTCGTACACTGTAGGGAAATAATCTATCGTAAAACAAAGCATGGAAGACTGAGGGCTTATTCTAGCAGTTGTGATGTTAATGATGAAAATATAATACTTTTAAACAAACAAACAAAAAAAACTGACAAAATTAAAGAGGAAAATAGATAATTCAACAATAATAGTTGAAAACTTCAATATCTCACTCATAATAATGGGTAGAACAATTACACCAAAAATCACCAAAGATAACATAAGAGTTAAATAACACGAATGACCAACGTGACCTGACACTTAAAGAACCTTCTACCTAATAAGCAGAATACACATTCTTCTTAAGCACAATTGGAACAGTCATAGACTTTATGGTAGGCCAGAGGTTGGTAAAAAAGTTTCTTAAAGGCCCACATAGTAAATATTTTAGGCTTGTTGCCTATACAGTCTCTGTCACAGCTACTCAACTGCTATTTTAACTCAAAAGCAGCCACAGACAACACTTTAATGAATGGGTATGACTGTGTCCCACTAAACTCTATTTACAAAAACAAGCAGGCCATGCATAGTTTGCCAACCCCTGCGCTAGGTCATAAAACAAGTTTCAATAAATTTAAAAGGATTGAAACTCAACGAAGTATGTCCTCTGACCATGATGGAATTAAATTAGAAGTCATCAAAAGGAGGAAATTTGGGATACCCACAAATATTTGGAAAGTAAACATTACATTTGTTAGCAGCCTATATGTTAAAGGAGAAAACAAAAGGAAAATTAGAAAACATTTTGAGCTGGATGAAAATAAAAATACAACAAACCAAAATAATGGGATGACTGACTGCCCAAAGCAATCTGCAGGTTCAGCACAATCACTACCAAAATTCCAAGCATAATTTTGCAGAAATGGAAAAGCAGACCTCAAATTCTTAGGGAATTGCAAGCGGCCCTGAATAGCCAAAACAATTTTGAGACTTACACTCTTCCCAATTTCAAAACTTACTACAAAGCTACAGTAGTTAAAACTCTGTGGTATTCACATAAAGACAGACATATAGACCAATGGAATAGACTTGAGAATCCAGAAATAAGCTCCAAACATCTAGGACCAGTTGATTTTTGACAAGAACATGAAGACCATTCAATGGGGAAAAAATAGTCTAACAAATGGTACTGGAACAACTGGATATTCACATGCAAACGAATAAATTTGGACCCCCTTCCTCATATCCTGTACAAAAGTTAACTCAAAATCAACTAATTACCTAAACAGAAAAGCTAAAACTAGAAAACTCTTAAAAGAAAACTTAGAAGTAAATATCCATGACCTTGGATTTGGCAATGGATTCTTAGATTTGACATCAAAAGCATGAGCCACAAAAGAAAAAAAGCAAATAAAGATAAATTAGACTTCATCAGAATTTAACATTTTTGTGCACGAAAGGACATTAACAAGAAAGTGAAAATACAAACTACAAAATGGGAGAAAATGTTTGTAAATCATATATCTCTTAAGCATTTAGTATCCAGATTACATAAAGAACTTTTGCAACTTAACAACAAGAAGACAGCCCAGTTTAAAAATGGGCAAATGTCTTAAATAGCCATGTCTCCAAACAAGATATACAAATGAAATAAGCACATAAAAGGATGCTCCACATCATTAGTCATTAGAGAAATGCAAACCAAAACCATAATGAAATACCACTTCACACCCACAAGGATGGGTATTTTGAAAACAGCACAGAAAATAACAAGCATTAGTGAAGATATGAAGAAATTTGAACCCTCGTGCACTGCTGGTAGGAATGTAAAATTGTATAGCCACTGTGGAAAACATTTTGGTGGTTCCTCAAGAAGTTAAACATAGAATTATCATATGGCCCAGCAGTTCCACTCCTAGGAATATACCCAAAAGAACTGAAAACAGGTACTCAAACAAATCTTTGTACATGAATGTTCTTTTTTTTTTAAATTTTTAATTTATTTTTGGCTGTGTTGGGTCTTCATTGCTGTGCCTGGGCTTTCTCTAGTTGTGGAGAGCGGGGGCTACTCTTGTTGCAGAGCACGGGCCCTAGGTGCACAGGCCTCAGTAGTTGTGGCATGGGGGCTTCGGTAGTTGTGGCTTGCGGGCTCTAGAGCGCAGGCTCAGTAGTTGTGGCACACGGGCTTAGTTGCTCTGTGGCATGTGGGATCTTCCTGGACCAGGGCTTGAACCTGCGTCCCCTGCATTGGCAGGCAGTTTCTCAACCACTGTGCCTCCAGGGAAGTCCCCATGAATGTTCTTAACGGCACTATTCACAATAACCAAAATATGGAAAGAACCCAATGTCCATCAATGGATGAATGGATAAAGAAATTGTGGTACACCATGAGGGTTTTCACAGAATTAGAATAAATAATCCAAAAATTTATATGGAACCATAAAAGACCCAGAATTGCCTGAGAAAAAAGAATAAAGCAGGAAGCATAACCCTCCCAGACTTTGGACAACAGTACAAAACTACAGTAATCAAAACAGCATGGTATTGGCACAAAAACAGACATATGGATCAAAGGAAGAGAATAGAGAGCCCAGAAATAAACCCACACACCTATGGTCAATTAATCTTTGACAAAGGAGACAAGAATATACAATGGGAAAAAGACAATCTCTTTAGCTAGTGGTGTTGGGAAAGTTGGACAGCTGCATGTAAATCAATGAAGTTAGAACACACCCTCATGCCATACACAAAAGTAAACTCAAAATGGCCTAAGACTTAAATATAAGACATGACACCATAAAACTCCTAGAAGAGAACATAGGCAAAACATTCTCTGACATAAACTGTATCAATGTTTTCTTAGGTCAGTCTCCCAAGGCAATAGAAATAAAAGCAAAAATAAACAAATGGGGGGACTTCCCTGGTGGTGCAGTGGTTAAGACTCCATGCTCCCAATGCAGGCGGCCTGGGTTCGATCCCTGGTCAGGGAGCTAGATCCCACATGCATGCTTCAACTAAGAGTTTGCATGCCGCAACTAAGGAGCCCACCTGCCACAACTAAGACCTGGCACAACCAAATAAATAAATAAATATTAGGGGCTTCCCTGGTGGCGCAGTGGTTGAGAGTCTGCCTGCCGATGCAGGGGACACGGGTTCGTGCCCCGGTCTGGGAAGATCCTACATGCCGTGGAGCGGACAGGCCCGTGAGCCATGGCCGCTAGGCCTGCGCGTCCGGAGCCTGTGCTCCGCAACGGGAGAGGCCACATCAGTGAGAGGCCCGCATACCACAAAAAAAAAAAAAAATTAAACAAACAAAAACAAATGGGACCTAATCAAACTTACAAGCTTTTGCACAGCAAAGGAAACCATGAACAAAATGTAAAGACAACCTATGGACTGGGAGAAAATATTTGCAAATAATGAGACTGACAAGGGCTTAATTTCCAAAATATACAAAGAGCTCATGCAACTCAACAACAACAAAAATCCAAACAACCCAACTGAAAAATGGGCAGAAGGCCTAAACAGACATTTTTCCAAAGAAGACACACAGATGGCCAACAGGCACATGAAAAGATGTTCATCACTGCTAATTATTAAAGAAATGAAAATCAAAACTACAATGAGATACCACCTCACATCAGTCAGAATGGCCATCATTAAAAAGGCTACAAATAACAAATACTAGAGGGGATGTGGAGAAATGGAAACCCTCCTACACTGTTGGTGGGAATGTAAGGTGGTGCAGCCACTATGAAAAACAGTACAGAGATTCCTCAAAAAACTAAAAATAGAGTTGCCATATGATCCAGCAATCTCACTCCTGGGCATATATCCTGACAAAACTCTAATTTGAAAACACACATGCACCTCTATGTTTATAGCAGTACTATTTACAGGAGCCAGGACATGGAAACAACCTGAATGTCCATCGATAGATGAATGGATAAAGATGTGGTATATGTATATGTATATATATATATATACACACACACACATATATATGTGTATATACACACACACATATATATACACAATAGAATACTGCTCAGCCATAAAAAAGAATGAAATAATGCCATTTGCAGCAACATGGATGGACCTAGAGACTACCATACTAAGTGAAGTAAGTCAGAAAAAGACAAATACTATATGATATGACTTATATGTGGAATCTAAAATATGGCACAAATGATCTTATCTATGAAACAGAAACAGACTCATAGAGAACAGACTTGTGGTTGCCAAGGGGGATGGGGGTTGGGGGAGGGATGGAGTGAGAGTTTGGGGTTAGCAGATGCAAACTAGTATATATAGAATGGATAAACAACAAGGTCCTACTGTATAGCACAGGGAACTATATTCAATATCCTGTGATAAACCATAATGGAAAAGATTATGAAAAAGAATATATATATGTATAACTGAATCACTTTACTGTACAGCAGAAATGAACACAACATTGTAAATCAACTATACTTCAATTAAAAAAATTGTGGTACATCAAGGAAAATAAAGAAAGATCACAGCAAAGGAAACCATCAACAAAACAAAAAGACACCTACTGAATGGGAAAAATATTTGCAAATGATATAACCGTAAAAGATTAATATCCAAAATATATAAACAGCTCATACAACTCAACATCAAAAAAACAAACAATCCAATTAAAAAATAAGCAAAAGATCTGAATAGACATTTTTTCAAAGAAGACATATAGATGGCCAACAGGCACATGAAAAGATGCTCAACACTGTTAATCATCAGAAAAATGCAAATTAAAACCACAATGAGGTATCATCACACACCTGTCAGAATGGCTATCATCAAAAAGAACACAAATAACAAATGTTGGCAAGGATGTGGAAAAAAGGGAACCCTTGTACACTGTTGGTGGGAATGTAAACTGGTGCAGCCACTATGGAAAACAGTATGGAGGTGTCTCCAAAAGCTAAAAATAGAACTACCATGTGACCCAGAAATTTCACTCCTGGGTCTTTATCAACAAAAACATGAATTTGAAAAGATTCATGAACCCCAGTGTTCATATCAGCATTATATACAATTGCCAAGATACGGAAGTAACCTAAGTGTCCATCAACAGATGAATGGATAAAGATGTGTTTCCATCAACAGATGAATAGATAAAGATGTGTGGTGTGTGTGTGTGTGTGTGTATACACACATACATACATACAATGGAATACTACTCAGCCATAAAAAAGAAGGAAATTTTGCCATTTGCAGTAACACGGATGGACTTTGTGGCTATTATGCTGAGTGAAATAAGTCAGACAGAAAAGATGAATACTGTATGATACCACTTATATGTGGAATCTAAAAAATAAAATTAGTGAATACAACAAAACAGAAACAGACTTGAGATGTAGAGAACAAATGAGAGGTTACCAGTGGGGAGAGGGAAGGAGGGAGGGGTAAGATAGCAGTAGGGGAATAAGAGGTACAAACTACTATGTATAAGATAAATAAGCTACAAGGATATAGAGTTAATAACTGTAAATGGAATATAATGTTTAAAATTTGTGAATCATTATGTTGTACACCTGAAATGTATATATTTTACACCAACTATACCTAAATAAAAAAATTGTGGTATATACACGCCTCTGAGGCTGGCGATCTGTGAAGCTCCCACCTTCCCTTAGAGTTCTCTGCAGCTGCCCTGCCCTGCGCCGTCCAGAGACTGGGATGGGACCATGATGTGGACACACTGGCTCACACTCATGCTGGTGGCGGTTGCCTGGATCCACACTGAGTTTAGGACTGAGGACAAGACGGTGGAGTTAAAGGACTTGAGCTCACCTCCTCTCACAAAAACACCAAAATCACAACCAACTATTGAACAGCCATCAACAAAAAACACTGGAACCTACCGAAAAAGATATTTTGCACCCAAAGACAAAGAAGAAGCCACAACAAGACGGTAGGAGGGGAGCTTTCACGATATAATCAAATCTCATACCTGCCATATGGGTGACCCACAAACTGGAAAATAATTATAGCATAGAGGTTCTCCCACAAGAATGAGAGTTCAGAGCCCCACGTCAGGCTCCCCAGCCTGGGGGTCTATCATTAGGAGGAGGAACCCTCAGAGCATTTGGCTTTGAAGGCCAGTGAGGCTTGAGTGGAGGAGCTCTACAGGACTCGGGGAAACAGAGACTACACTCTTGGAGGGCACACACAAGGTTTCATGTGCACTGAGACCCAGGGCAAAGCAGTGACTCCATAGGAGTCTCGGCCTGACCTACCTGCAGGTCTTGGAGGGTCTCCTGGGGAGGCAGGCATTAGCTGTGGCTCTCTGTGGGACAAGGATACTTGTGGAGGTCCCAGGGAATATTCATCTGTGTGAGCTCTTCTGGAGGTCACCATTTTGGCACTGAGACCTGGCCCCACCCAACAGCCTGAAGGCTCTAGGGCTGGGACGCCTCAGGCAAAACAACCAACAGAGTGGGAACACAGTTCCACCCAGCAACAAACAGGCTGCCTAACGTCATCTTGAGTCCATGGCTGCCTCTAAACGCACCCCTTGCCACGGCCCTGCCCACCAGAGGGACAAGACCCAGCTTCACCCACCAGTGGGCAGGCATCAGTTCCATCCACCAGGAAGCCTACACAAGCCCCTGGACAAACCTCACCCACCAGGGGGCAGACACCAGAAGCAAGAAGAACTACAAACCTGCAGCCTGAGAAACGGAGAGCACAAACACGGAAAGTTAGACAAAATGAGATGGCAGAGAAATACGTTCCAGATGAAAGAACAAGCTAAAACCCCAGAATAACGACTAAGTGAAGTGGAGATAGGCAATCTACCTGAAAAAGAATTCAGAGTAATGATAGTAAAGATGATCCAAAATGTCAGAAATTGAACGGAAGCATGGATGGAGAAAAAACAAGAAATGTTAACAAGAACCTATAAGAACTAAAGAACAAACAAACAGTGAGGAACAACACAATAACTGAAATGAAAAATACACTAGAAGGAATCAATAGAATAAATGAGGCAGAAAAACAAATAAGTAAGCTGGAAGACAGGCTGCTGGAAATCACTGCCACAGAACAGTAAAATGAAAAAAGAATGAAAAGAAATGAGGACAGCCTAAGGGACCTCTGGGACACCATTAAACACACCAACATTCGCATTATAGGGGTCCCAGGAGGAAAGGAGAGAGCGAAAGGGCCTGAGAAAATATTTGAAGAGATAATGGCTGAAAACTTCCCTAACATGGTAAAGGAGACACTCACTCAAGTCCAGGAAGCGCAGAGTCCCATACAGAATAAACCCAAAGAGGAGCATGCCAAGACACATATTAATCCAATTGACAAAAATAAAAGACAAAGTGAAAATATTAAAAACAACAAGGAAAAAGCAACAAATAACATAAAAAGGAATCCCCATAAAGATATCAGCTGATTTTCCAGCAGAAACTCTTGCAGGCCAGAAGGCAATGGCACCATATATTTAAAGTGATGAAAGGGGAAAACTTACAACCAAGAATACTCTACCCAGCAAGGCTCTCATTCAGATTTGACAGAGAAATTAAAAGCTTTACAGACAAGCAAAAGCTCACAACCAAACCAGCTTTACAACAAATGCTAAAGGAACTTCTCTAGGTGGAAAAGAAAAGGCCACAACTAGAAGTAAGAAAACTATGAATGGGAAAGCTCATTGGTAAAGGCAAACATACAGTAAAGGTAGGAAATCATCCACACACAAGTATAATATCAAAACCTGCAACTGTGGGAAGAGGAGAGTACAAATGCATGATACTGGAAATGCATTTTAGATTAACAGACCAGCTACTTAAAATAATCTTGTGTATATCCAGACTGCTATATCAAAACCTCATGGTAACCGCAAACCAAAAGTCTTCAATAGATACACACACAAAAAAGAAAAAGCAAGCCAAACACAACACTAAAGCTATTCATCAAATCACAAGAGAAGAGAACAAAAGAGGAAAGGAAGAAAAAGACCTACAAAAACAAATCCAAAACAATCAACAAAATGGCAATAAAAACACAAGTATTGATAATTACCTTAAAGGTAAACGGCTTAAATGCTCCAACCAGAAGACATAGACTGGCTGAATGGATACAAAAACAAGACCCATATATATGCTGTCTACAAGAGACCCACTTCAGATCTAGGGACACATACAGACTGAAAGTGAGGGAATGGAAAAATGTATTCCATGCAAATGGAAATTAAAAGAAAGTGCATGTAACAACACTCATCAGACAAAATAGACTTTAAAATAAGGACTGTTAAAAGACACAAAGAAGGACACTACATAATGATCAAGGGATCAATCCAAGAAGAAGATATAACAATTGTAAATATATATGCACCCAACATAGAATCACCTCAATATATAAGGCAAATGCTAACTGCCATAAAAGGAGAAATCAACAGTAACACAATAGTAGTGGAGGACTTTAACACCCCACTTACATCAATGGACAGATCATCCAGACAGAAAAGCAATATGGAAACACAGGCCTTAAATTATACATTCTAGCAGATGAACCTAATTGACATTTATAGAACATTCTGTCTGAAAGAAGCAGAATACACATTCCTCTCAAGTGCACATGGAACATTCTCCAGGATAGGTCACATGTTGAGCCACAAAGCAAGCCCCAGTAAATTTAAGAAAACTGAAATAATATCAAGCATCTTTTCCGACTACAACGCTATGAGATTAGAAATCAACTACAAGAAAAAACCTGTAAAAGACACAAACACGTGGAGGCTAAACACTATGTTATGAAACAGCCAATGGATCACTGAAGAAATCAAAGAGTAAATCAAAAAACACCTAGAGACAAATGAAAATGAAAACACGATGATCCAAAACCTATGGTACACAGCAAAAGCAGTTCTAAGAGGGAAGTTTACAGCAATACAGTCTTACCTCAGGAAACAAGAAAAATCTCAAATAAACACCCTAACTTTACACCTAAAGCAACTAGAGAAAGAAGAACAAACAAAACTCAAAGTTAGTAGGAGGGAAAAAATCATAAAGATCAGAGCAGAAATAAATGAAAGAGAGACAAAGAAAACAGTAGCAAAGATCAATGAAACTCAAAGCTGTTTCTTTGAAAAGAGACACAAAATTGATAAACCAGACTCCCCAAGAAAAAAAGGGACAGGGCTCAAATCAATAAAATTAGAAATGAAAAAGGAGAATTTACAATTGACATCACAGAAATACGAAAGATCTTAAGAGACTACTACAAGCAACTATATGCCAATAAAAGCGACAACCTAGAAGAAATGGACAAATTCTTAGAAAGGCCTAACCTTCCAAGACTGAAGTTGGAAGAAATAGAAAATACGAATAGACCAGTCACAAGTACTGAAATTGAAACGGTGATTTAAAAAGTTCCAACAAACAAAAGTCCAGGACCAGATGGCTTCACACGTGAATTCTATAAAAAATTTAGAGAAAAGTTAACACCTATTCTTCTGAAACTACAAAAAATTGCAGCAGAAGGAACACTCCCAAACTCATTCTATGAGGTCACCATCACCCTTATATCAAAACCAGACAAAGATACCACAAAAAATTACAGGCCAATATCACTGATGAACATAGATGCAAAAGTCCTCAACAAAATACTAGCAAACCAAATCCAACAACACATTAAAAGGATAATACATTATGATCAAGTGGGATTTATCCCAGGGATGCAAGGATTTTTCAATATCTGCAAATCAATCAGTGTGATACACCACATTAAATTGCAGAATAAAAACCATATCATCATCTCAATAGATGTAGAAAAAGCTTTTGACAAAATTCAACACTGATTTATGATAAAACCTCTCCAGAAAGTGGGCATAGCGGGAACCTACCTCAACATAATAAAGGCCATATATGACAAACCCAAAACTAACAACATACTCAATGGTGAAAAGCTGAAAGCATTTCCTTTATGCTAAGGAAAAGACAAGGATGTCCACTCTCACCACTTTTGTTCAAGATTGTTTTAGAAGTCCTAGCCACAACCTTCAGAGAAGAAAAAGATATAAAAGGAATCAAAATTGGAAAGGAAGAAGTAAAACTGTCACTATTTGTAGATGACATGATTCAATACATAGAAAATCCTAAAGATGCTGCCAAAAAACTACTAAAGCTCATCAATGCATTCGGTAAAGTTGCAGGATACAAAATTAATACACAGAAATCTCTCACGTTTCTATACACTGACAATGAAAGATCAGAGATAGAATTTAAGGAAACAATCCCATTTACCATTGCATCAAAAAGAATAAAATATTTAGGAATAAACCTATCTAAGGAGGCAAAAGACTTGTACTCCAAAAACTGTAAGATGCTGATGAAAGAAACTGAAGATGACACAAACAGATGGAAAGATATACCATGTTCTTGGATGGGAAGACTCAATATTGTCAAAATGACTATACTACCCAAGGCAATCTACAGATCCAATGCATTCCCTATCAAATTACCAACGGCATTTTTTTGAGATCTAGAATGAAAAATCTTAAACATCTTCTAACTGTAGGTAGGATTTAAATTTGAAGAAATCCATTTGGAAGACTATTTGGATTGCAATCAAAATGCTAAATGGGTATGCCCATTTAGAATTTAGTTGAGTCAGCAACTTAATTTATGACTCTGTATTAAAGAAATGTGGACAAAGATGTACAGATATAGATATTTATTTGCAACACAATGAAATTAAGAATGAACCAATGTTCAATATGCAAGAGGTTAAATTATGGTACATCCTAACTGTGAAATGCATCTGTTAAAAAGAGGTGGGTCTATATATTCTGATATAGAAGTGGGTCTATATATTCTGATATAGACAGAGCTCCAAGAGCTATTAAGTGAAAAAAAAGAAAGCTGAGGAACAAAAGATAAGACATAATTCCAGATATGTTATATATTAAAAATGTTATACACTTATGTATGTTTGCACTTGCATATATGTAATAATAGCTATCATTGAGTTGCATTGCTCTAAACATGCTAATAAACTACCTCAGTTAATTCTAATTAAAAAAATAGAAGACATCAGAGGTCACTGCCTATACCTCCATCAAAAGACATGCGGGTTGCAGAAAGATAAGAGTAGACATACATTTCCTATTTCTCCATCTAAATACAATTAAAAACTTTGGACATTATATATAAAACAATGAGAAGTTGATGAGAATACTCTGAAAGATGTTGAGAAAAAGGCACACTAGCTCAGAACCTCAAAACCTAAGGAACAACATGGTAGTGAGATTTCTTTTTGTCTCATATATCCCAGACTTGGAGCTTTAGAAGTTGGCAAACCAGAAATGAGAACAGGTGAAGACAAAAATAGCCCCAATAAACCTGTTCTATCTGGGCACTGGACCACAAAAAGGGTATCCTAGGAAGGCAGAAAACTTTCAGATAGTAACTCCAAACATCCCAGAACTATGGCCCACCCCTACACATGCCAGCAAAGGCTAAATGGACAGCCTAGATCTCCACCCTTGCCCTAAGCCTGGGGTAGTGTCAGAAAAGGCCAAGTAGGAAGCTGGAAATTCTATCCTGCCAGGTGGTTATGAAGACCCACCTCTGCAATATCAGTGGAGACCACATATGGAAGTTCCACCTCTATCCAGCAGTAAAAAGGTGACTGAACCCTTCCCCTCTGAGGTTGTGACAGAGGAGGTATAGTGCAGAATCAGGAGTTTACCACTACCCTGCAGCAATAAGCATTCCTACCCCTCCCAGTCAAGGAGTTATCAGTGAAAGCCCAGTGGAGAGCTGGAACTCCCAACCCTGCCCGCCAATAACAAGGAGCTCCCCCACTCCCCTGTGTCAACAAAGGCTGAAGGGAGAACCTGGACTTCTAGCCTCGCCTGGCAGTAATGAAGTGGTCCTCTATCTTTTTCACTGCCAGAGCAGTGTCAGAGGAAGCCAGGTAACACAGAAAGTTTAAGTAAAATCCAGAAACTTATACATAATATACAAAATGGCCAGGTTTCAACTGAAAATCAGTCATCATACCAAGAACTAAAAAGATCACAGACTGAATGAAAAAACAATCAACAACTGCCATAACTGAGATGACAGAAATGTTAGAATTTCTAACAAAGATTTTAAGGCAGCTATCATAAAGATATTTCAACAAGCAATTACAAACATGTTTGAAACAAATGAAAACATGGAAAAATCTCAGCAAAGAAAATGAAAACACTAATTTGAAAAGATATATGCACCCCAATGTTCACAGCATTATTTACAGTAGCCAAGATATGAATGCAACCTAAGTGTCCATCAACACATGAATGGATAAAGAAAATGTGGCATACACACACACACACACACACACACACACACACACACACACTGGAATATTTCTCAGCCATTAAAAAAGAATGACATTCTGCCATTTGCAGTATCATGGATGGACCTAGAAGGAATTATGCTTAGTGAAATAAGTCAGAAAAAGACAAATACTGTATGTTATCACTTATATGTGGAATCTAAAAAATAAAACAAATGAATGTATAAAACAAAACAGAAACAGGCTCACAGATATAGAGAACAAACTAGTGGTTACCAGTGGGGAGGGGAAAGGAGGGAGGAGCAAGATAGGGGTATGGAATTAAGAGACACAAACTACTATGTATAAAATAAATAAGCAACATACAGCACTGGGAAATACAGTCAGTATTTTGTAATACCTTTAAATGGAGTATAATCTATAAAGATATTGAATCACTATGTTGTACACCTGAAACTAATATTGTAAATCAACTACACTTCAATGACGAGAAAAGAAAACCCTGAAATAAAAAAAGTCTCGGCAAAGAAGACCAGAGAAGAACAAAACAAAAATTTTAGAACTGAAAAATACCATAACTGAAATAGAAAACTCAGTGGATGGGCTCAGCAAGAGAATGAAAGAGAAAGAGGGAAGTGTCAGTGACCTAAAAGAATAATAGAAACTACTCAATCTGAACAACAGAGAGAAAATAGATTGAAGGAAAAATGAACAGAGCCTCAGGGACATGTGGGACTATAATACAAATTTAACATTCATGTCACTGAATTCCCAGGAGAGGAGAAAGAGGGCAGGGCTGAAAAAGTACTCAAAGAAATGGTTAAAAACTTCCAGAATTTTGCAAAAGACATAAATGTATAAATTCAAGAAGATGAGCAAACAGAATAACCCCCCTGCCAAATCTACACCAAGACACATCCAGTCAAACTTACTAAAACTAAAGGAAAAAAAGGACACCTTGAAAGCAACCAGAGACAAATATGTACTATCTTTAGTGGAAAAACAGTTTGAAAGAGAGTAGATTTCTCATTAGAAATGATAGAGGCCAGAAGGAAGTGACACAACATTTTTCAAGTGCTGAAAGAAAAGAAATGTCAACCCAGAATCCTATATCTGATGAAAATATCCTTCAGGAATAAAAATCAAGACATGCTTACATGAAGGAAAACAAAGAGAATATGTTGCCAGCAGACCTACTCTGAAAGAATGACTATGGGCAATCACCATGTGTTCTACAATTATTAAATAAATTTAATTTGGCATTAAAAAATTCACCAAAAAGAAAGCTCCAGGCCCAGATAATTTTACCAGAGAATTCTACCAAATGTTTAAAGAAGAATAAACACCAATTCTTGACAATCGCTTCCTGAAAATAGAATGGAACGTTTCTCAACTCATTTAAAAAAAAATAAATTTATTTATTTATTTTTGGCTGTGTTGGGTCTTTGTTGCTGCACACGGGCTTTCTCTAGTTGCAGAGACTGGGGCTACTCTTCGTTGTGGTGCGTGTGCTTCTCATCACGTTGGCTTCTCTTGTTGCAGAGCACAGGCTCTAGGCATGTGGGCTTCAGCAGTTGTAGCACGAGGGCTCAGTAGTTGTGGAGCACAGGCTTAGTTGCTCCGCAGCATGTGGGATCTTCCCAGACTAGGGCTCAAACCCGTGTCCCATGCATTGGCAGGTGGATTCTTAACCACTGTGTCACCAGGGAAGCCCTCAACTCGTTTTTTGAAGCTAGTGTTAACCCTGACAGCCAAACTAGATAAGGTCAGTGTCTCATGAATACAGACACAAAAATTCTTAACAAAATATTAACTAGTAGGGCTTCCCTGGTGGCGCAGTGGTTGGGAGTCCGCCTGCCGATGCAGGGGACACGGGTTCGTGCCCCGGTCCAGGAAGATCCCACATGCGGCGGAGCGGCTGGGCCCGTGAGCCATGGCCGCTGAGCCTGCGCGTCCGGAGCCTGTGCTCCGCAACGGGAGAGGCCACAACAGTGAGAGGCCCGCGGACCGCAAAAAAAAAAAAAAAAAAAAAATTAACTAACAGAATTCAGCAATATATAAGAAGTTTTACACCATGACCAAGTAGGGTGTATTCTAGGGATGCAAAGCTAGTTTAATGTTAAAAAATATATATATATAATCCACCATATTAAATGGCTAAAGAAGGAAAAAAAATCACACGATCATATCAACTGATGAAAAAAACAAGCGTCTGACAAGATTCAATACTCATTCATTATAAGAACTCCCAGAAATATAGGAATAGAAGGGAACTTCCTCACTTTATAAAAAGCATCTACAAATAACAAACAAAAAAATCAAACAACAACAACAAATACATGTGCTAAAATGTAGCAAGCCACATGGACTTCCCTGGTAGTGCAGTGGTTAAGCATCTGCCTGCCAATGCAGGGGATATGGGTTCAATCCCTGGTCTGGGAAGATCCCACATGCTGTGGAGCAACTAAGCCCGTGCACCACAACTACTGAGCCAGCGCTCTAGAGCCCGTGAGCCACAACTACTGAGACCGTGTGCCACAACTACTGAAGCCTGCACACCTAGAGCCTGTGCTCCGCAACAAGAAGCCACTGCAATGAGAAGTCCATGCACTGCAACGAAGAATAGTCCCTGCTTGCCATAACTAGAGAAAGCCCACGCACAGCAATGAAGACCCAATGCAGCCAAAAATAAATAAAATTAAAATCAAAATGTAGTGAGCCACAAATGGGATGAAGGAGAAAAATGAAGCAAGAAAAACTCGATCACTTCAACAAAATCTAGAAAGGAAATACGGGGTAGCAGTCATAAGAGAGCAAATGAAAGAAATATAAAATAAAATGGCAGTAACAAGATCTAAAGTTAATTATCAGAAAAAATGTCTCCCTATTAAAAGAGACTCTAAGATTACATAAATACAATTATCAGCTATAAGCTGTTTATAAGAAAACACGTAAAATGATTCTAAGAAATTTTTAAATGAAGGTGGCAACACAAAAACGAAGAAAAATATAGCTGGCAAATATTATCAGAAAAAGTAGGAATGCCAATTTTAAAAAGAGTAGAAATGAAGGCAAAAAAAGTTATATGGGACAATGATTTTTTTTTAATGTTATCTATTTATTTTTGGTTGTGTTGGATCTTCACTGCTGTGCATGGGCTTTCTCTAGATGCGGCAAGCGGGGGCTACTCTTCGTTGGGGTGCATGGGCTTCTCATTGCAGTGGCTTCTCTTGTTGTGGAGCACGGGCTCTAGGCACACAGGCTTCATTAGTTGTGGCACGTGGCTCAGTAGTTGTGGCTTGCGGGCTCTAGAGCACAGGCTCAGTAGTTGTGGTGCACGGGCTTAGTTGCTCCACGGCATGTGGGATCTCCCTGGGCCAGGGCTCGAACCCGTGTCCCCTGCATTGGCAGGTGGATTCTTAACCACTGCACCACCAGGGAAGTCCCGACAATGATGTTTTATAGTGATTAAAAAATTATATACATATATAAAACTAAATAAAGTGTAACAGACACAAAGCTTAATATAGCATCAAAATACAGAAACAAAGGTTATTAGAAACACAGAATTTGGTAAAAACATAATCATTGTGGGAGCCTAATATACCTCTCTTAGACTTTAACTGGTCACAAAAAGAAACAAAAAAAGAGAGACAGACAGGATACAAACAATACCATTACCAGATAATAAGCATATATTTAGAACTTTGTATCTTTTAAAGTGAATCTGGAACATCTACATTTAGATAAACTGATTTTTTATAATGTCATAAAGAACATTCAGAAGAGTAGCAATAGGCCACATTATGTGACTATGATGCAATAAAATTAACTCAACAGTAAGAAAGATAAAGAAAACTAACTACTAGGAAATTCAAAAGATAATCTGAAATGACTTGAGTCCAAGAGGCAGGGAAAACAAATTATAGACTATTTAGAAATTGATCAAGTTGGGGGAAAAATTCTTGTGCTGAGAAAAAAATACATAATCTTCAATACATGTATTATCTATCTAAAATGGATTACGAAAATAACTGAAAAAAAGAATTCACTGTAGAAGCCAGGAAAAGGACAAATCAAACAAAATAAACCAGAAGAAGGGATTAATAAAGGTCAAACAAAAATATATGAATGAAAACAAACCAAAAAACCCAGAGGGGAATTGAAATCAACCAACAAAATATTAAGAATGAGGGGCTTCCCTGGTGGTATAGTGGTTGAGAGTCCACCTGCCAATGCAGGGGACGTGGGTTTGAGTCCTGGTCCAGGAAGATCTCACATGCCGCGGAGCAGCTGGGCCCGTGTACCACAGCTGCTGAGCCTGTGCTCTGGAGCCTGTGAGCCACAACTACTGAGCCCACATGCTACAACTACTGAAGGTTGCATGCCTAGAGCCCGTGCTCCACCACCACAATAAGCCCACACACCGCAATGAAGAGTAGCTCCCACTCGCCGCAACTAGAGAAAGCCTGTGCACAGCAACGAAGACCCAGTGCAGCCAAAAATAAATAAATAAATTTATAAACAAATACTAAGAATGAGAAAGAGCTAAAAACTATTGATATGCTGAGATTAAGAAAAAAATCTATAAGAGAATTCACTTAAATCTAGATTAAATGTACGATTTTATAGGAATATAAATAACCAAAACGGGTTCAAGAAGAAATTGGGAAAATATAGAACGCTATCTTCACAAAAAGGCCGCAGATCCTGATGGCAATCGAAGTGGAACTCCATCTAAATTTGTACAGATTAATTCCTCTGCTATATAAATTGATCCAGAGTATAGAAAAGAACAAACAGAAAGATGGAAAGCATTCCAACCCATTTAAAGATGTAAGCATAATCTTGAAACCAAAACCAAAACTACACAGTGGATTTCAAAAACTTGAGGCCTATGGGCTGAATCTGACCTGTGAACATGTTTTGTTTGGCCTATACAAAGTTCTAAATGTTGAGATAGTTTAAACTGAAGAGATTTAGCATAAAATTTGCAATTTTCCAGCTTTACATGGAAAAAGATCAGAAGATCTGGTAACTCTGGGCTTTATTCTTTCATGGCAACAATTGGTTAGTGCTGAGTGGCCTTGGGGGCCTCCAAGCTGCCATGTTGTTGCACAATTGGGAGGAGACCTTACAGTTGAGTGTTGAGTGCAGCCCTGGGCCTAGGTCAGCATGCTTTCGTTTGTCACTATGTTCACCATTGCTTATCACTTCGTAAGTCTGAACCAAATGTTGGTGGTCACTTATTGTGCTTACGCTGTTATTTTCTCAGCGAATATAAATATTTCTACCTCTATCAAAAAACCAAAATAAAAGAAATCGAGGACTGCACAATTTTGTTTTCTACCCAGTGTACTCAAATGATTCAATTTCCTGCCTGATGCTGTTGACTTGTTGGCACTGAGTTTGTGCCCCTGCTTTATGGTTTCTAATGTTTGATTTCCCTGCATCAGATTGCAGAAATACTCATATTCCTTTTTAATATGTAGATGGTTTTGCATCTCAAATTTAAATGTTTAAGCCATCTTGAATCTATGGCATGGAAAAAAGATCTAAAACTGTTTTTCCAAATGGTTAGTCATTTGTTCCAATAGCATTTATAAAATTCTTTCTCCACTGTTTTAAAATTATACTTTTTTCACAGTCACTTTTTGTACACGCCTGGGTCTGTTTCTGGATTTTGTAGTCTGTTCTTTTTTTTCTATCCATGATGTCCTGAATCAGTACTCAATGTTTTGTTTTAATATAACTTTAGCAAACCAACAGTTCATACACGATAAGAAAATTTACTTCCATCATTACTCTTTCTTTTTAATATTTACAAGCCTATTCTTAGACAATCTTTTTCAGATAAACAATTTAAAAAATATCATGTTAGGAAGTTGATTGAAAGTATATTAAATTTATAGCTTACTTTAGGGAGAATGGGTCTTTATATACAGGCACACGATATATTTTTCATTTATTCTAGTCTTACTTTATGGCTCTCAGTAGATTCACATAGCTTTAGTCATAAAGGTTTTATACTTTTCTTTAGTTTATTCCCAGTTTTATTGTATATATTTTTGTTACTGTTATGATTGGGATTTTTTTTCCATTATATTTTCTGAACTGGTTATTCCTGGCATGGAGAAAAGCTACTGCTTTTTGTATATTTATTTTGGAGCCTAACCTGGAAAAATTTTTAGGGCAGGTGCAACTAACTGCCTGCATAAAAATAAATCTTAATAAAGCACCCACAGAACACTCAGCTCTGAGCAGTGAGTACTCCATGAAAAACTAGCTGCAAAAAATACACCAAGTCAACTGAACACAGTGACTTTCTATAGTGACTTTTTACTTATATATCACCTAAAATAATTATAAAAGATACATATCACCAAATATAACTTGTATTTTGAACTAGCTGATCTAGAGATCATCTTTCTGGCAACAAAACAGCAAACTGGCAATTTGTCTGTCAAGACCCTGCCCAAACAGGACAGTGCCAAAACACTGTGCTTTGAAGATGTAATCGTTTTATTTTCTAATATAACCAAAGGTGGTCTTGTGAACAAACTGTAAGTTTGAGAAAACCAGGACACGTCCCTGTTTTATTCAGTTAGAGTATAGAAACTAATTGCAGAAGAGATCTTTCTCTCAGACCTATGACTGAGTTTCAGTTAATGAGTTACAGTGTGGCCTCACTGGACTGGCCAGTACCTGGCCCTACTGCAATAACCTGAGCCTGAGAGAATTAGATGGCAGGTTCTATGTCTGTATTAACAGTCAGGGGTTGATATGGAGCCTCTGCAGCTCAGCCTATAGCTGACTGGTCTGCACCATATCAGTGGCCACTAAAACTGTAAACACATCTATTATTAGTTGGATTTGGTATATTTCACTGCTAAAGAATATAAGCATTTGCTTGAATATGCATAAATTTTCCCTGGAAGGATATTGAAATTGATAACATGAGCTGTTTTTGGTGAAGGGACAAGGAACCTAGAGAGGACAGAGTCTTTTGAGATATATATATATATAAATATATATATATATACATATATATATACACACACACACACATATATGTGTATATATATCCTTTTATATCTTTTAAATTTAAAGTAAAAATAAAATCTGTGATATATTTGACCAATATTTATCTACAGCTGCATATGAAAGCTAACAGAGACAATGGTAGTAAAGGATTTAAGAGAGAAAGTGTTAGTACAAGTCCATCTATATAGAAGCATAGATTATATATGTATAGAATTAAGCATACATTTCCTGCCGTTTCCAGTGTGTGCCAGTTAATGTCAAACACTTAGGTCCCCCGGAAAGCACCCCTACACTAGGAAGAATACTTCAAGTGTAGCGGAGAAACACTTTTAAAAACCACTTATATTTATTCTAACTCTAAATTCACCAAAGTTATACACTTTTAAATTCTGTTTTCCTCACATGACTCCCCTGGTCAACATTCAAGTTTACCTGAAAATTCTATTTCTCATGGCAAATCTATAAATTGGCAGTCTTGTGAGCTTTTGTTAGCAAGATCTTCCTAGGCCTCGGTTATCCCTGAGTAAAGGTAAGGTTGCATTTCTGTATGTGTGGAGGCCCAGATCCTGGAATGCGCCAACTCAGGTGGAGTTTCTGTACTGAGATGTTTTGTTCCTGAATACCTAAGCTACCACTCCTGCATCACTACCTCACTTCCTTTAAAGTGCTCCAGTCTCTACCACTTATATTTCAGAAGTTTCCTCTGCATTCCCAGTCTTTTATAACTTTCTCTGGTACTTGTCTGTTTAAAATTCTTCTCAGGTATCAGGGTTCAAAAATGTTTTATCTTCAAAAGGCAGACAGCTAGGCAAGATAATTGCCTGGTGTTTTGTAAATATTTCTCTAAAATATCTTCTACTATTTGAGTTGCAAAGTCTGAGGTCATTCTTATCTTTTATTCTCCAGAGAATATTTCTTCCTTTCCGGTTTAAAGGGAGGAAATATGGGGATATATGTATATGTATAGCTGATTCACTTTGTTATAAAGCAGAAACTAATACACCATTGTAAAGCAATTATACTCCAATAAAGATGTTAATAAATAAATAAATAAACTGGTAGGTAGGTATATGGGTATACTGTCTTTAAGTGCCAAATCTGGAAAATAAGTATGCCATAAAATCTCAATCTGTAGGCAAAGGTCTATTTTTCTCTTCAATAACTTCTTCAGTTATTCTTTTACTGAGCCTTCCTCCTATTTGCAATCCACCCTCATCCTCCCAATTATTTAGAGGAGATTTGCAGGAGAAAAAACTAAGTTTACAGATTTGTTATAACCTATTTGTCTATTCCATTTGTATTTTAATCTGGATCTTTCCATCTCAGTTAGCTTCAATTTTACTGACTGCTCTATTATTTTGATGCCATTTTTTTTCTTAAGGGATGTTGTAAATTTCTTTATACTTTTTATCACAGTGCTTTAGGTTTTTGTTTTGTTTTTAAATTCTAACCAATTCCTTTTAATAGTCTTTGTGTCTTTTATTCTTTTCAGCCTTATTATTGATAATTCCATTCCTTTGGCAATTTTTTTTTCTTCTGTTTCTTCTATTACCATTGTTTTCTCTGGGTCTGTACACAGCTTTTCTCTTTTTTTGGTATTGCCAAAGTTCTAAAATCAAGCCTGAGGTGCTATCTTTGTTTATCATAACTGAAGTTTGTCTTCTTAAACATTTTTAATTTCAGATGTCTGTTATTTTGGTGGGTCTATTTTTACTCTGCCATAGTCAGCTCCATAAAGACTTTCCCTCCATTTCTGTGTAATTATAAAGTTTCTATTTTCAATTTGAATTATTCCATAAGATCTTTATGAGACTTCACTTTGATGATGGGTAAAGGGTTCAGATTTGATGTCTTGTACTCCCTGTGGACTTCTATCCCAGACACAACTATACATGCACTGTAATCTCACAAATAATCTGTTTATTAGCCTTTAACTATTGACTTCTATTTAATTCACAGTCTTGTGATTAAGAATTCTTTTTAAACATTTATTTTTGGCTGTGTTGGGTCTTCATTGCTGCGCACAGGCTTTCTCTAAGTTGCAGCGAATGGGGCCTACTCTTCATTGCGGTGCATGGGCTTCTCATTGTGGTGGCTTCTCTTGTTGTGGTGCACAGGCTCTTAGGTGTGTGGGCTTCAGAAGTTGTGGATCGTGGGCTTTGGAGTGCAGGCTCAATAGTTGTGGCACATGGGCTTAGCTGCTCTGCAGCATGTGGGATCTTCCTGGACCAGGGATCGAACTGTGTTCCCTGAATTGGCAGGCGGATTCTTAACCCCTTTGCCACCAGGGAGGTCCCTAAGAATTGAACTCTTAAAAGTATGGGTTGTAGGAAAAACAGCACAGGGTAATGCTGAGATAGGTGGAGGATGAAATGAAAGACAAGTTGTAAGGGAGAAAAATACTCTTAGGTTGAACTTCACACCATAATTACACCAAGGTAGTGAAAAGAAATAAGAAGCAATGAGCAGTTCTCATCCTCAATATGAAATAAACCTTAGGTGTAATACCTGCTTAACTTTAGTAAAAAGCTGATTCTTCCCCCCAACAAAACAACAAATCAAAATGCAATAGGAGGGAATTCCCTGGCAGTCCAGTGGTTAGGACTCTGTACTTCCACTGCAGGGGGCATGGATTTGATCCCTGGTTGGGGAACCAAGATCCCGCATGTCACATGGTGCAGCCAAACAAAACGAAACAAAACAAAACAAAAAGCAATAGGAAAGCAATGCCTACATTACTCAAACCATACTCTAATTACGTGTGAATGTTTAATTTTCAACATCTCTCAAGTTTGACGAATGGGTCAGTGAGTAGAATCGGATCTTATTCTCCATTAATGGCTTATCATCTCCTGGTTCTTGTACAGGTGGGCATAATAGACACTTGCAGAGCACAAAACAAATATAATTCTTAAAAATTTGATTAAGTGCTTCTAGGTGCTGGAGTAAACAGTATTTACTGTTGATGTAATGTTAATCTATTTATTTATTGGGATTAATATAAAGATGGATCATGAAAAGAAAAATCCTTAATATGAAATATTTTGAAAAAATTTTTGATTGGGTAATAGATATGTTATTTGAGAAATGTTTATATCCTTTCTGTTCCTTCAAGAAAACCAACCTGATTGTAAAGAAGGAATTAAAATTATTATTTACAGATGATAGTAAAATAAAGACCATTAAAAGAACAAAAAAAGAATACTAATAAATATACACAATATATATTAAGAATATATGAAAGATACAAAAGAAGATGTGAATAACTGAAAACATATATCTGCTTCTTGGTTGTAGAAACGCAATATTACAAAGATGTCAATTTTCCTTAAATCTATAAATTTAATGCAGACACAGTAAAAAAATACCGACAATTTGGCTCTTTCTAGAGAGAGGAGGGTGGTTATAGAAGCTAATTCTAGTTCAATAGGAAAAATGAAAATGAGAGACTAGCCAGAAATATTCCAAAAAAGAAAAACCTGTGTTATTACCACATGAATTGACAGGTTAACAGGACAGAATACAGATACAGTAGTTAGTCATAGCTGCTGTCTGCCAATATCTTCAGCTTTCCATCTAGGCACATGTATGACTACACTTCCTGGCCCTCTTATAGTGGGTGAGGCCATGTAATGAATACTCGTCAATGAGTTGTAAAGGGAATCAATGTTTGTTACTTTCAGGCTAAACAATATTTATTGATGGTGTGAGACTCTCCAGAGCCCTCTTTTCCTTAGCCATGACAACAGGCAATGTTCAAGATGGTGGCAGCTTAATGTTAGCCTAAGTTTTTGAGTAAGGAGATGTGGCGTAGAGCCCCTAGCTGACCAAAAGGAAAGACATTTCTTGTTACAAGCCACTAAGATTTTGAAGTTGTTTGTGACTAAGGCATAACTTAGCCTATCCTGGCGGATACAAGAAAGTTGAAGAGCAGCCCACATTCAAGCAGAAATCTAATATGTCATAAAGTTGATATTACCCATTAGTGAGAGTAAGCACTCTCACATTATCAGTGAAACTGTCAATCAGTAAAATTGTCAGCCTCCATGAGAACAACTTAGCAAAATTATACAGGGACTTACCCACTGACCCAGCAATTCCACATTTAGGAATTTATCTTTCAGATGTGCTTCCATGTGTACTCAAAGTGTTCTTGAAGAAACAGCAGTGAACAGTCTTGAAGCAGGATCTTAGCACCCTGCCCAGAAACTGAACCTGAGTAGCCTGGATGAAAAACCAGAAATCCTAGCCACTAGTACACCAGGCGCTAGAGGTTAGAAGCAAAGTTACCCTGGCTCTTGCCTTGTTTGGAAGCAAGAATGTTTCAAGGAGGCAAAAACTGTAAAAACAGGTACAAAGTTTATTATTAGAAGCACAGCACAACATGTGGGAGAGCACACAGAGAAGCAGTTCACTTATTTAAGGCAGGAGCAAAACAGGAATACACACCCAGAGAGAAAGGGTTTGGGCATCCTTCTTAATGAGGAGGAATGCAGTAAAGAGGTGGTTAAATCGTTTATGTAGGGGCAGTTCTTCTGGATCTTAGTTTTCCTCTGGCCAATTATCTCACTTCTTTTCCACATCTGAACTGCCCTAGGACCCTTCCCTATATGCATGCGCATCTTTTTGTCAAGATGAATTCCAGCACAAAGGCTAAATGGAGTATGGCCACACATATTATGGGATGATGCCCCCTCCCTTTTTGACCCCTGAGGAGCCTTCTTGTGCGTGTGTAGTCGGGGACGTTTCCTTGATCTCAGGAGTGATAGATGTGGTCCTCTTATCTCTTTATTCCAGCAGACCTTAGCTCCTGCCATTAATTTTGTCCTTGGAGTGTCTAGGGAAAAGAAAGTTCCAATTTACTCTGCTTGACAAACTTCAGCTGCTCAGCCCAGGGGCCCATCTACTGCCTACCTTAAATGACACACATGTACCAAGGTCTTCTTTCCAGCCTTGCTTGTAATAGCAACAGGTTGAAAGCAACCTAAATATGCAACTGGTTAAGTTATAGTATATAACCATAATCTAATTTTGCAATTGTTAAAAAAAAAGCTCTGGATCTATGGATGTGCTGATTTGGCACAGTTTCCATTATAATATTGCTAAGTAAATAAAACAAAAACAAGGTACAGAACAGTATATGTGGCATATTACTATTAATGTAAAAAGAGGGCTTCCCTGGTAGCGCAGTGGTTTAGAGTCCGCCTGCTGATGTGGGGTACACGGGTTTGTGCCCCAGTCTGGGAAGATCCCACATGCCGCGGAGCGGCTAGGCTCGTGAGCCATGGCCGCTGAGCCTGCGCGTACGGATCCTGTGCTCTGCAACGGGAGAGGCCGCAACAGTGAGAGGCCCGTGTACCGCAAAAAAAAAAAAAAAAAAATTGTTTATGTAAAAAGAATGAAGAGAGAAGCTAGTTTTGTATATGCCTAAGAAGTCTCTGGAAGGGAACATAAAAAACTGGTACCAGTGATTGTCTCTGACAGGGCTGGGAAGAGACTGACTTTTCACTGAATATTTGTTTATGATACCTTTTGTATTTTATAGCACATACACATATTACATATTACTTATTAAGGAGAATAAAATAAAAATCTAACTGTAAATGGGAATAGAAAAAAGGTTCCCTGTGTTGTTTGTGAAGATTTGTAAGGCTTTTTCAAACTTCATTCTTATTCAAAAGACTTGGTTGAAAACCCTGGCCTTTTCTGGATAGATTTGGTGAGGAAAATTTTCTGCAAAGATTATTAGATATTTCATAAATAGCTATCCTGTAGCTATCTGTCTTAAATCAACATTTGCTTAGACAAGGTAATTACTGAATGATAATTTAAATTCCTCCTTTACAATTATGTATATATAAATTGTTTCTTCTCTGAGTTGTCTAATGTCTCTAGAACAATGTTAAAAATAACATTAAGAATGGACATTCCTGTCTTATTCGTAATCTAATGAGACTGCTGTTTTATCAGTAAATAGGATGTGTATAGCTTGAGACAACATACATATACACAAACACACTTACCATGTTAAGAAGTTTCCATCTATTTCTAATAAACTACGTTTTACTGAATTGGAAAATGCATTCTTTGAGGATAACAGAGATTTCACTCATTCATTTTATCAACTCAGTAACAATTAGTCTTTTTAATATTTCTCTCTACTCAAAAAAGCACTTGAGGAGACATCCCTGGTGGCACAGTGGATAAGACTCTGCACTCCCAATGCAAGGGGCAAGGGTTCGATCCCTGGTTGGGGAACTAGATCCCACATGCATGCTGCAAGTAAGAGTTCATGTGCCACAACTAAGGAGCCCACATGCCGCAACTAAGGAGCTGGCGAGCCACAACTAAGGAGCCCACAAGACGCAATTAAGGAGCCCACCTGCCACAACTAAGACCCAGCGCAACCAAATTAAAAAAAAAAAAACCACTTGAGGACTACTGATGAGCATCTCTGACTTCACTAGAAGATCTTCTAGGGACTTCCCTGGTGGTGCAGTGGTTAAGAATCCGCCTGCCAGTGCAGGAGACACAGGTTCGATCCCTGGTCTGGGAAGGTCCCACATGCCGCGGAGCAACTAAGCCCATGCACCACAACTACTGAGCCTGTGCTCTAGAGCCCGCGCACCACAACTACTGAGCCCATGTGCCACAACTACTGAAGCCCGCGTGCCTAGAGCCCATGCTCTGCAACAAGACAAGCCACTGCAATGAGAAGCCTGTGCACCACATCAAAGAGTAGCCCCCACTCGCCGCAACTAGAGAAAGCCTGTGCACAGCAACAAGGACCCAACGCAGCCAAAAATAAATAAATAAATAAATAAATAATTTAAAAAAAGGATCTTCTATTTCTTTGACTTCTTTTGGTCTTGGCTTTAGATTGGGATTTGTGAAAAAGAACTTCATTGATCTCTGTGAGGCTGCTTTATAGAAGCGAGTAAATCAACAGACAGTAGGCACAGCAGGGAGAATACTTAGGATCTGGTTGAAGCCACACAGCAGCTCTTCAGCAAACACTGAATCAGAGCATTTAACCATCTGAAATATATACTTAGAATCAACTTTACATCTCTCAGGTGTAAAATAAAAAAACAAAATTTCATCACAGACAGTTGGCAGCACTACTTAAATACTTTCACTGAGCTCCTTGTTTTCAATTCATTATAGAATAGTTTACTTTTGGAAACAAACTACAAGGTTAGAGGTCTCATATAGTTGATGGATTGGAGATTGTATCTTTCTAGGGTCTCTCTTGAAAATAACTCCATAGATTCCATTGATGGTTTTCGCTTTAAATTTCAGGAAACTAACAACCTGGGGGCTTTCATATTTGAAATGCTCTTCCTAGGGTCATGACTTCCAAAGCAAAAGGGTTAGACACTGGCTTAAATAAGTAAGAAAAAATGTGCATGTAAAATCTCTATATTAAATAGACTATAATGTTCAGCTTACTACTTTGTGTTTCTTAGTCATATTGATTCAAGTTCAAACTTATTGTTAATAATCAAATATTCAAAATAGCATAAGCACAATTATAAATATATCACCTATGGATTTGGATTGCACTCAGTGCAGCAATACAATTAATCTAGGAAAAATCACCTCAGGAGACCCAGTTGAACATATAATCCCCCAAACTGGGGAATCTTTTTTCCTTCAAACAATTCTTTAAAGGGTTTTCCTCAGTGGTCCAGTGGTTAAGACTCTGCCTTCCAATGAGGGAGGCGTGGGTTTGACCCCTGGACGGGGAACTAAGATCCTTCATGCTGCGTGGTATGGCCAAAAATTTAAAAAAATTAAAAAAACAATCTTTTAGGATATTAATCAAAATAAACATTTTACATAATGTTTTAGAGAGTCTATGACTAGCATTCACATACATAAATATCATTTAATCCTTATAATCACTGTGGGGTAGGTATTATACTCAGAAGAAACTGAGACACAGAAAGGTCAAGTTGGTTGCCCAAACTGAAACTACTAGTGAGTGGTAGAAGAGGGACTGAAACCACGTCTGAATCGAAATCCTTTACTCTTCCCATGAGAGCCTGCTGCTGCCTTCCATGGACCTTACTAAATTTGCACTGGACAGTGTTTGAATGAATGCACAAGTGAAACAATTTCTGTGACTGCTTCCTATGGGCAATGAGCATGCTGATACATCCAGCATTATCTTCACTGCTTAGAGAGAGAGGCCCAAGAAAGGCCAATACTGTACTGTAATTCCCAAAGAATTTTGAACAGTGAAAAAAATATACGTATATATGTTTTAAAAAACTTTTAATTTTGAAATAATTTTAGATTTACAGAAAAGTTCACAAGTTCCCACATACACTTTGCCTAACTTCCCCTAACGTTAAAATCCTTTTTTTAAAAAAAAAAAATTTATTTATTTTGGCTGCACCAGGTCTTAGTTGCTGCATGCGGACTCCTTAGTTGCGGCATGCATGCTGAATCTTTTAGTTCTCTGACCAGGGATTGAACCCTGGGCCCCCTGCTGGGAGCGCGGAGCCTTACCCACTGGACCATCAGGGAAGCGCCCCCCCCCCTTTTCTTGACCCTAGGAAGAGAATTTCAAATACGAAAGCCCCAAGGTTGTTGCGGCATGCAAGATCTTAGTTCCCCAACCAGGGACAGAAACTGCGCCCCCTGCAGTGGAAGCAGGGAGTCTTAACCACTGGACTGCCAGGTAAGTGCCCCCAGTGTTAAAATCTTACACAACCATAGTACAATAACGGGAAATCAACACTGGCACAATACTATTAACTAAACTTCACACTTTACTAGGCTCCAATTCAAGATCCCACATCACATTTAGTTATGTCTCTTTAGTCTTCTACAATATGTGACAAAAAACCATGACTTTTAAATTAAAATTAATCAAGGTTTATTTGATTCTGAAAATGTCATGGCATTTCTGGAAACAGTACTGAATATTGAAAACATGCCTTGGGAACTGCTGGGTCTATGTGAAAACAAAGAAAACATCCTGAAATAAAGAGCTACAGTGGCCATACAGACGGAGAAAAGAGTCACTCTTTAAATAAAAGGAAGAGTTGGCTGTAATAGTCTGACTAGGTCAGTTATATTTAATATACCTGTCCACAGAAAAGAAGTCAACAATCAGTTATAACTCTCTGGAAATGCACAGGCTACCAGATAGAAATCAATACAACTCTGTTTAATGGAGCAGTCATGAAAGATTAATTTGTTTTTAAATTAAAGGACATGAATTTGTTCTGTCTATAGATAAGGTAACTTAATAACTAAATTCAAGTATACTAAGGTTATTAGAAGGCACTAAATTTCCCCTACATATGGACCCCTTTTTCTAAACTGTAGCATAAAAGTTGCTGAGTTGTGGTGACTCTAATTCAAACCCTTAACCCTTTGGAAGACGCACAGTCTCTATATGCTTTTAAAGTTACTCTGGGAGAAGTGGCAAGAAGGTCCTCTATAAACCTGGATAGGTTACCTCCTATTCTTGAGGGTTCTGGGTTGAGCACATTAATTCCAAGACTTTACTGGTGAATTCTCAATTACCAGAAAAGGTAATAGTTTTTTGGAATTCCTACAGGAGCTCAGAATCCCTGAAGAGGAAAGATTAGAAGATATAAACTGTATGTACTAAAACTGAAACAAGGAAGTTTAGTAAATCACAAGCACTTCTAGAGTGGTAAAACAAGAACAAGCTAACAAATAAAAAATTGAAGATTCTGTTAGTGTTCAGCCTTAAAAACAAGAGAATATAATGTCTTTGTGGTTTAAAAATTCATCAGCCAGGAAATAAGGATAATTCAGAGGGTTCCACAGCAGTAAGTGGGCTCCACTGAAGATGCCACAGCAGAGGCATTAACTGCAGACTTGAGCTTAGACTAAGACCACCACTAAGACTGTAGGCAAGTTTAAATTTCCTCATGTGTAAAATGAGGATAGTTAAAACAACTGTCTCGGGGATGTGCGTAGCATATAGTGAGTGCTCATCATCACTAAGGTCTATTGGTTCTTTGGTGCAAGGGTAGCATTGGGGTTAGTGTCTAAATTTTCCTGAGTCAGGGATAATTTGGGCCTGGGACACATTTCCCTGGGCCACTCTGGTTCAGATCCAAATCTTTGAGACTTGGTCACAAGTGTATATTGATTGATTGATTGATTGGCTGTTTTGGGCTCTTTGTTGCAGCGCGTGGGCTTCTCCCTAGTTGTGGTGCATAGGCTTAGTTGTCCTGCGGCATGTGGGATCTTAGTTCCCCGAATAGGGATCAAAGCAAGTGGACTTTCTTTCTTTCTATTTTTTTTAGTAGATCTTTATTGGAGTATAACTGCTTCACAATACTGTGTTAGTTTCTGCTGTACAACAAAGTGAATCAGCCATATGCATACATATATCCCCATATACCCTCCCTCTTGAGCCTCCCTCCCTATCCCACCCTTCTAGGTCATCACAAGCATAGAGTCGATCTCCCGGTGCTATGGTGCTGCTTCCCACTAGCTAACTATTTTACATTCAGTAGTATATATACGTCTACGCCACTCTCACTTCGCCCCAAATTGCGCCTCCCCTCCCATGTCCTCAAGTCCATTCTCTATGTCTACGTCTTTATTCCTGCCCTGCCACAAGGTTCATCAGTTCCATATTTTTATTTTTTTTTAGATTCCATACATATGTGTTAGCATATGGTATTTGTTTTTCTCTTTCTCACTTACTTCATTGTGTATAACAGACTCTAGGTCCATCCACCTCACTACAAATAACTCAGTTTTCTTTTTTTTTAATAGATATTTATTGAACTATAATTGCTTCACAATACTGTGTTAGTTTCTGTTGCACAGCAAAGCGAATCAGCCATATGCATACACATGTCCCCATATCCCCTCTCTCTTGAGCTTCCCTCCCATCCTCCCTATCTCACCCCTCTAGGTCATTGCAAAGCACTGAGCCAATCTCTCTGTGCTATGCTGCTGCTTCCCACCAGCCAACTATTTTACATTCGGTAGTGTATATATGTCGATGCTACTCTCACTTTGCCCCAGCTTCCCCCTCCCACCCCATGTCCTCAAGTCCATTTTCTATGTCTACCTCTTTATTCCTGCCCTGCAACTAGGTTCATCAGTACCGTTTTTTGTTTTTTTTTAGGTTCCATATATATGTGTTAGCATACAGTATTTGTTTTTCTTTTTCTGACTTATTTCACTGTGTATGACAGACTCTAGGTCCATCCACCTCATTACAAATAACTCAATTTCATTTCTTTTTATGGATGAGTAATATTCTATTGTATATATGTGCCATATCTTCTCTATCCATTCATCTGTCGTTGGACATTTAGGTTGGTTCCATGTCCTGTCTATTGTAAATAGTGCTTCAATGAACACTGCGGTACATGTCTCTTTCTGAATTACGGTTTCCTCAGGGTCAATGCCCAGTAGTGGGATTGCTGGGTCATATGGTAGTTCTATTTTTAGTTTTCTAAGGAACCTCCACACTGCTCTCCATAGTGGTTATATCAATTTACACTACCACAAACAGTGCAGGAGGGTTCCCTTTTCAACACACCTTTTCCGGCATTTATTGTTTCTAGATTTTTTTTTTTTTTTTTTTTTGCGGTATGCGGGCCTCTCACTGTTGTGGCCTCTCCCGTTGCGGAGCACAGGCTCCAGACGGGCAGGTTCAGCGGCCACGGCTCACGGGCCTAGCCGCTCCATGGCATATGGGATCTTCCCAGACCGGGGCACGAACCCATATCCCCTGCATCAGCAGGCGGACTCTCAACCACTGCGCCACCAGGGAAGCCCCTGTATGTCTTCTTTGGTGAAATGTCTGTTTAAGTCTTCCACCCATTTTTTAATTAAATTGTTTTTTTGATATTGAGCTGCATGAGCTGTTTGTATATTTTGGAGATTCTTTGTCTGTTGTTTCATTTCAAATATTTTCTCCCATTCTGAGGGTTATCTTTTCGTCTTGTTTATGGTTTCCTTTGCTGTGAAAAAGTTTTTAAGTTTCATTAGGTCCCATTTATTTTTGTTTTTATTTACATTACTCTAGAATGTGGGTCAAAAAAGATCTTGCTGTGATTTATGTCAGAGAGTGTTCTGCCTATGTTTTCCTCTAAGAGTTTTATAGTGTTTGGTCTTATATAAAGGTCTTTAATCCATTTGGAGTTTTTGTGTATGGTGTTAGGTAGTGTTCTAATTTCATTCTTTTACATGTAGCTGTCCAGTTTTCCCAGCACCACTTATTGACGAAGCTGTCTTTTCTCCATTGTATGTTCTTGCCTCCTTTGTCATAAATTAATTAAGTAACCATATGTGTATGGGTTTCTCTTTCTATCCTGTACCATTGATCTATATTTCTGTTTTTGTGCCAGTACCATACTGTCTTGATTACTGTAGCTTTGTAGTATAGTTTGAAGTCGGGAGCCTGATTCCTCCAACTCCATTTTTCTTTGTCAAGATTGCTTTGGCTCTTCAGGGTCTTTTGTGTTTCCATACAAATTGTAAAATTTTTTGTTCTAATTCTGTGAAGAATGTGATTGGTAGTTTGATAGGGATTGCATTGAATCTGTAGATTGTTTTGGGAAGTACAGTCATTTTCACAATATTGATTCTTGCAATCCAAGAACATGGTATCTTTATCCATCAACCTTTCATTTCTTTCATCAGTGTTTGTTGTTTTTTTTTAAATTAATTTATTTTATTTTATTTTTGGCTGCATTGGGTCTTCGTTGCTGTGTGCGGGCTTTTGTCTGATTGCGGCGAGCAGGGGCTACTCTTCATTGTGGTGTGCAGGCTTCTCATTGTGGTGGCTTCTCCTGTTGGGAGCACAGGCTCTAGGCATGCAGGCTTCAATAGTTGTGGCACATGGGCTCAGTAGTTGTGGCTCATGGGCTCTAGAGCACAGGCTCAGTAGTTGTGGTGCGTGGCCTTAGCTGCTCCGTGGCATGTGGGATCTTCCTGGACCAGAGCTCAAACCCGTGTCTCCTTCATTGGCAGGTGGATTCTTAACCACTGTGCCACCAGGGAAGCCCTCATCAGTGTTTTATAGTTTTCTGAGTACAAGTCTTTCGCCTCTTTAGGCAGGGTTATTCCTAGGTATTTTATTCTTTTTGTTGTGACGGTAAATGGGATCGTTTCCTTAATTTCTCTTTCAGATTTTTCATTGTTAGTGTATAGGAATGCCAGAGATTTCTGTGCATTAATTTTGTATCCTGCAACCTTACCAAATTCACTGATTAGTTCTAGTAGTTTTCTGGTGGCATCTTTAGGATTTTCTATGTATAGTATCATGTCATCTGCAAACAGTGACAGTTTTACTTCTTTTCCAATTTGTATTCCTTTTATTTCTTTTCTTCTCTAATTGCCATGGCTAGGACTTCCAAAACTATGTTGAATAAGAGTGGTGAGAGTGGACATCCTTGTCTTGTTCCTGATCTTAGTGGAAATGCCTTCAGTTTTTCACCATTGAGTATGATGCTTGCTGTGGGTTTGTCATATATGGCCTTCATTATGTTGAGGTAGGTTCCCTCTATGCCCATTTTCTGGAGAGTTTTTATCATAAATGGGTGTTGAATTTTGTCAAAAGCTTTTTCTGCATCTATTGAGATGATCATATGGTTCTTATTCCTAAATTTGTTAATATGGTGTATCACATTGATTGATTTGGTTTACTGAAGAATCCTTACATCCCTGGGATAAATCTCACTCGATCATGGTGTATGATCCTTTTAATATGTTGTTGGATTCTGTTTGCAAGTATTTTGTCAAGATATTTGCATCTATGCTCATCAGTGTTATTGGTCTATAATTTTCTTTTTTTGTGATATCCTTTTCTGGTTTTGGTATCAGGGTGGCTTCGTAGAATGAATTTGGGAGTGTTCCTCCCTCTGCAAGTTTTTGCAAGTTTGAGAAGGATTGGTGTGAGGCCATGTGGTCCTGGTTTTTTCTTTGTTGGAAGATTTTAAATTAAAGTTTCAATTTCATTACTTGTGATAGGTCTATTTATATTTTCTAATTCTTCCTGGTTCAGTCTTGGAAAACTGTACCTTTCCAAGAATTTGTCCATTTCTTCATGTTTGTCCATTTTATTGGCATATAGTTGTTTGTGGTAGTCTCTTATAATTCTTTGTATTTCTGCGGTGTCAGTTGTAATTTCTCCTTTTTCATTTCTAATTTTATTGATTTGCATCCTCTCCCTTTTTTTCTTGATTAGTCTGGCTAAGGGTTTATCAATTTTGTTTATCTTCTCAAAGAACCAACTTTTAGTTTCATTGATCTTTGCTATTGTTTTCTTTGTTTCTATTTCATTTATTTCTGCTCTGATCTTTATGATTTCTTTCCTTCTACTGACTTTGGGTTTTCTTTGTTCTTCTTTCTTTAGTTGCTTTAGGTGTAGGGTTAGATTGTTTATTTGAGATTTTTCTTGTTTCTTGAGAGACAGAATTGCTATAAACTTCTAGTCAAGAACTGCTTTTGCTGTGTCCCATAGGTTTTGGGTCATTGTATTTTCGTTGTCATTTCTACGTATTTTTTTATTTCTTCTTTGATTTCTTCAGTGATCTCTTGGTTATTTAGTAATGCAGTGTTTAGGCTCCATGTATTTGTGGTTTTTACAGTTTTTTCCCTGTAATTGATCTCCAATCTCATAGCGCTGTGGTCAGAAAAGATGTTTGATATGATTTCAATATTCTTAAATTTTCCAAGGCTTGATTTGTGACCCACAATGTGACCTATCCTGGAGATGTTCCCTGTGCCCTTGAGAAGAAAGTGTATTCTGCCACTTTCAGGTGGAATGTTCTATAAATATCAATTAAATCTATCTGGTCTATTGTGTCATTTAAAGCTTGTGTTTCCTTATTTATTTTCTACTTGGATGATGTGTCCATTGGTGTAAGTGGAGTGTTAAAGTCCCCTACTATTATTGTGTTACTGTCAATTTCTCCTTTCATGGTTGTTAGCATTTACCTTATATATTGAGGTGCTCCTATGTTGGGTCCATAAATATTTACAATTGTTATATCTTCTTCTTGGATTGATCCCTTGATCATTATGTAGTGTCCTTCCTTATCGCTTGTAACAGTCTTTATTTTAAAGTCTATTTCACCTGACTGAGTATTGCTATTCCAGCTTTCTTTTGATTTCCATTTGCATGGAATATCTTTTTCATCCATTCACTTTCAGTCTGTACATGTCCCTAGGTCTGAAGTGGGTCTGTTGTAGACAGCATATATATGGGTCTTGTTTTTGTATCCATTCAGCCAGTCTGTGTCTTTTGGTTGGGGCATTTAATCCATTTACATTCAAGGTTATTATCTATATGTATGTTCCTCTTATCATTTTCTTAATTGTTTTGGGTTTGTTTTTGTAGGTCTTTTTCTTCTCTTGTGTTTCCCACTTAGAGAAGTTTCTTTAGCATTTGTTGTAAAGCTGGTTTGGTGGTGCTGAATTCTCTTAGCTTTTGCTTTTGCTTGTCTGCAAGTGGACTCCTTTCTGAAGTGACCCAGACAGAGAATTTGGGGAAACAAGAGTTAGTTTAGGTATATTTCTTCAATAACAATTTCCAGATTTCTAATCTGTATAATTCAAAAGCTTATCCAGTTTTGGATCTTAATTTTGTAGGAGGAATACATAGCCTTAATACAGCATCTAAGATGCTTATGACTAACTCAGCAAACCCCAAATAGTTATGAATACAGCAAAGTGTGCAGGCTGCCAGGTAGTTAGACACTTGTGACAATTACTTTAAGTTTCTAAATATTATAGTCCTAAGCACGGACTGAAAGTCTCTCCCCTTTGCCTACTGGGATCATTTTGTTCTTTTTTTTTTTTTTTTTTTGGTACGTGGGCCTCTCACTGCTGTGACTCTCCCGTTGAGGAGCACAGGCTCAGTGGCCATGGCTCACAGGCCCAGCTGCTCCACGGCCTGTGGGATCTACCTGGACCGGGGCATGAACCCGTGTCCCCTGCATCGGCAGGCGGACTCTCAACCACTGTGCCACCAGGGAAGCCCCATTTTGTTCTTTTAAGAAAGATATAGGAAGATGTCATCCTTAAGACGATTTCAGGCAGACAATGGAACAGATGAGACAATGGCACAGGCAAAATATGTTAGTTTAATATTCTAGGAGATGAGTCTGGTTCTCCTGATTTTCTATTTTCCAAAATTCTAAAAAAAATCTAAATCATTCCAGAACAGTGAATAATTCTCCTCTAAATAGGTTTTTAAATGTCAGGACTTGCTATACCATTAGCCCTGAAAGCTCCTATATAAAAACATTTTACCTGACCACTACTAATCTTCATCATGCAAAGCACTATTATCTTAATTTTATAGATGGATGTATTAAAGACAGTACAAGTTTGTGATTTTTTTTTCCCACTTCTGGATCAGGAATGAGATGGGTGGCTCACGTCATATGAAGCCTTACAAGGTTTATGTTCCCAGTAAGGTCAGTGTACATCTAGGGTGGCATCTATTCTCTGGCTGATCAATTTCCCCAGGGGTTACTGGGCTCAGTGGGAAAAATTTACACTAACTAAACCTAGAACAGGCCAGCTCATAAACCATTAACATCAACTGATGAATTCAAACCAGGAAATATGTCTAGCAGTTCTCTCTTGGAAGATCTTATACATTAAACCAATTACAGAAAAGAGAATGACATGTTCTTTTTAAATTTATTTTTACTTACTTAATTAATTAGTTTTTGGCTGCACTGGGTCTTTGTTGCTGCACGCGGTGGGTACTCTTCGTTGCTGTGTGCAGGCTTCTCATTGCGGTGGCTTCTCTTCCTGTGGAACAGGGGCTCTTGGTGCATAGACTTCAGTAGTTGTGGCACATGGGCTCAGTAGTTGTGGCTTGTGGGCTCTAGAACTAGGCTCAGTAGTTGCGGCGCACAGTCTTAGTTGCTCTGTGGCATGTGGGATCTTCCCAGATCAGGGATTGAACCCATCTCCCCTGCACTGGAAGGCAGATTCTTAACCACTGAGCCACCGGGGAGGTCCTGAGAATGACATATTCTTGAGATGTTTCTATTACACTGTCAGCTCTTCTCTTCTAAAAGGACAGTTCCATTTGGAGAACCAGTATTGGCATCTAAAAACACAGAAGCTTCCTTCTTTAGTGGAAGAGATATAATGGCAAACAAACACTCCTTGGTTTTCCTTTTTGCCTATCCAGATAGCAGAGACACCTTCCCCCCAATATCTCTTTTCCCTGTCTTCCACTCTAATCAGGAGTTTTAGCTGGGCACATGGCTCCAGTTTCCAACTTTCCTTGCAGCTGTGCATGGCCACATGTTTCATGGATTCACACATGATGATTCACAAAGAAGGGTCTGGGAATCATGATTAACAGAGCACTGAAGGTGCCTCCCACCTTCTGCTTCATCCCTTTCTCCACCCTGTAATGTGGATGCCATGATCTTGCTCAATAAGAATATGGTTTACACTCAAGAGGAGAATAGAGTACTAAGAAGGAAAGGGGATAATTGGTAAAACGTCATGAAGTTCCCTTCATGATGCCATGAAGTTCCCTATCAGATCAGTGCCAACTCTTACATGAGTGAGAAATAAATTTTAATCTTGTTTTAAACCAGTTGTTGTTTTGTGTTTTTTGTTACTCACAGTTGAACCCATCTATCTAATATAGAAATGTTCTGGATGAGTACTATTTTAAATTATTTTATATTAATAGACATTTGCAATATCAGATCATGGATCTTAATTCCAGTTCAGAAAAATATGATTTTTGTTAAGACATGTCATTAGCCTTCTGTCATGGCACCACATTGGATAACTAAGTAGAACACAGGAAATTCCACAGTACAATGCAATCTTCTTGATAGGAAGTAGTCTGGAACCATCAATAATACATTTACATATACATCTTCACAGAACCATAAAGACCATCATCCTTAATTAAGTGTTGTAGTCCAAATGACTCACTTTGCAGAGGAAGAACCTGAGGCACAAAGAGGATGGGTTTTTCAAAGTCAAAAGCCTGGCTTTTTTAACTGCAGCCACAAACTTGGGGGAAATATGCTCTGTCGATTGTACTTCTATGTATCTTGTTTCTAATAACTCACTTATACTAACATATAATCATTGGTTATCCCCAAATAAAACACCTAGCACTTAGCTCATCAAGCTCACATAAAAATTAAAAATGTAGCATGTAACAACAGACAATTGCATGTAACATGTAACCATAGGCATTACAGAATAATTACTGAGTTATGCAGAACTCTCAGCAGAAAAATTAGTTACAAGAGGAAAACAGCAATTAAAAATAACAGTGGTGCAATGGTTTTAGTTACAATAGTCCCATTGTAATGTGTAACTCTAGTTTCCCCGAGTTACACATTATTATTACTTGTACTGAGGGATGTACCAATAATCATGACATTATTAACGTACATAAATGCAACAAAAAAAATAATACTGGCACATGAATCTTTTCCACATTTTATATTGAAACACCATTCTTTGGTTTGCAGCCACAGTAACTGTTTATAGGGCTTTTCTAATCATTTGTAACTGACAACCAGTCATGGGACACCAATCAACTTTATTTTTAAAAAGTCACTTTATTGGGGCTTCCCTGGTGGCGCAGTGGTTGAGAGTCTGCCTGCTGATGCAGGGGACACGAGTTCGTGCCCCGTTATGGGAAGATCCCACATGCCGCAGAGCAGCTGGGCCTGTGAGCCATGGCCGCTGAGCCTGCATGTCTGGAGCTTGGGCTCCGCAGCAGGAGAGGTCGCAACAGTGAGAGGCCCGCGTGCCACAAAAAAAAAAAAGTCACTTTATCTCTTCTTCCTACAGGATAAGTTGGTGTGCTTCTAAGAATCTTAATGTAACAAAAAGGGAACGTGGATAGATCTTGAAAAGACCATGCTAGGTAAAAGAAGCCAGTCAAAAAGGACCACATATTGTATGATTCCATTTATATGAAAGCCCAGAATAGGCAAATCTATAGAAAGAGAAAGAGTATGTTAGTGATTTCTTAAGGGTAGGAATGGTGTATGTGAGGGGATGGTGGCAGCATTAGGGAATGATGGTTATGGGAGCAGGATTTCTTTTGGGGATAATGATAACGAAAATGGTCTAAAATTGATTATGATAATGGATGCACAACTTTGTGAATACACCAAAAGCCACTGCATTGTAAAATTTAAATGAGTGAACTATATGGGATATAAATTATGTCTCAATAAAGCTGTTTAAAAAGGGGGGTGGGCAGTCCTAACCACAGCAATCAGAGAAGAAAAAGAAAAAGAATCCAAATTGGAAAGGAAGAAGTAAAACTGTCCCTGTTTGCAGATGACATGATACTATTCATAGAAAACCCTAAAGACACCACCAGAAGACTACTAGAGCTCATCAACGAATTTGGTAAAGCTGCAGGATACAAAATTAGTACACAGAAATCTATTGCATTTCTATACACTAACAAAGAACTATCAGAAAGAGAAATTAAAAATGACACCATATACCATTGCATCAAAAAGAATAAAATACCTAGGAATAAATGTAACTAAGGAGGTAAAAGACCTGTAGTTAAAAAACTGTAAGACACTGATGAAAGAAATTGAAGACGACACAAACAAGTGGAAAGATATACCATGTTCATGGATTGAAAGAATTAATATGGTTAAAATGACCATACTGTCAAAGGCAATCTACAGATTCAATGCAATCCCTATGAGAATATCAATGGCATTTTTCACAGAATTAGAACAAATAATTATAAAATTTGTGTGGAAACATGAAAGACCCCGAATAGCCAAAGCAATCTTGAGAAAGAAGAGCAGAGCTGGAGGTATCGTGCTCCCTGACTTCAGACTACAGCACAAAGCTACAGTAATCAAAACAGCATAGTACCGGCACAAAAACAGACACAGTGATCAATGGAACAGAATAGAGAGCTCAAAAATAAACCCATGCACTTACAGTCAATTAATCTATGACAAAGAAGGCAAGAACATATAACAGAGAAAATACAGTCTATTCAAAAAGTGGTGCTGGAAAAACTGAACAGCTTACATGTAAAAGAATGAAATGTGAACATTTTCTCACACCATATACAAAAATAAAATCAAAACCAATTAAAGACCTAAATATAACACTGGAAACCATAAAAATCCTAGAAGAAAACATAGGTAGAACACTCTTCGACATAAATTGTAGCAATATTTTTTTGGATCTGTCGCCTAAGGCAAAGGAAACAAAAGCAAAAATAAACAAGTGGGACCTAATTAAACTTAAAAACTTTAGCACAGCAAAGAAAACCAATGACAAAACAAAAAGACAACTTACTGAATGGGGGGAAATATTTGCAAATGATATGACCAATAAGGGGTTAATATCCAAAATATAAAAATAGCTCGTGCAACTCAACATCAAAAAAACAATCTGATTAAAAAATGGGCAGAAGAAAAGTGAACCCTCTTGCACTGTTGGTAGGAATGTAAAATGATACGGCCACTATGGAGAACAGTATGGAGTTTCCTTAAAAAACTAAAAAATAGAATTACCATATGACCCAGCAATCCCACTACTGGGCATATACCTGGAGAAAACCGTAATTCAAAAAGACACATGCACCCCAATGTTCATTGCAGCACTATTTACCAGCACTATTTAGCCAGGTCATGGAAGCAACCTAAATGCCCACCAACAGACAAATGGATAAAGAAGATGTGGTACATATATACAATGGAGTATTACTCAGCCACAAAAAGGAATGAAATTGGGTCATTTTGTAGAGACGTGGATGGACCTAGAGACTGTCATACAGAATGAAATAAGTCAAAAAGAGAAAAACAAATATCATATATTAACGTATATATGTGGAATCTAGAAAAATGGTACAGATGAACCGGTTTGCAAGGCAGAAATAGAGACACAGATGTAGAGAACAAATGTATGGATACCAAAGGGGGAACATGGGGGTGATGGTGGTGGTGGTGGTGGTGGTGGTATGAATTGGGAGATTGGGATTGACATATATACACTAATATGTATAAAATAGATAACTAATAAGAACCTGCTGTATAAAAACATAAATAAAATAAAATTCAAATAAAAAAATTAAAAGTGGGCAAAAGACCTGAATAGACATTTTTCCAAAGAAGACACACAGATGGCCAATGGGCACATGAAGAGATGTTCAACACTGCTAATCATCAGAGACATGTAAATCAAAACCACAATGAGGTATCACCTCACACCTGTCAGAATGGCTATCATCGAAAAGATCGCAAATAACAATTCTGGCGAGGATATGGAGAAAAGGGAATCTCTGTACACTCATGGTGAGAATGCAAATTGGTGCAGCCACTATGCGAAACAGTATGGAGGTTTCTCCAAAAACTAAAAAAGAACTACCATAGGATCCAGCAATTCCACTCTGGGGTATTTATCAAAAAAAACCCCCAAAACACCAATTCGAAAAGATACATGCACTCCAACATTCACAGCAGCATTATTTACAATTGCTAATATATGGAAGCAACCTAAAGTGTCCATCAACAGATGAATGAATAAAGAAGATGTGGTATATATATGCAATGGAATATTACTCAGCCATAAAAAAGAGTAAAATCTTGCTATTTCTAACAACAGGGATGGACTTTGAGGGCACTATGCTAAGTGAAATAAATCAGACAAAGACAAATACTGTATGTTATCAGTTATATGTGGAATCTAAAAAAATACAACTAGTGAACAAAACAAAACAGAAACAGATGCACAGATACAGAGAACTAGTGGTTATCAGTGGGGAGAGGGAAGCAGGGAGGAGCAAGATAGAGGCAGGGGATTAAGAAGTACAAACTACTATGTATAAAATAAATAAGGTACAAGGGTATAATGTACAGCACAGGGAGTATAGCCAATATTTTATAATAACTTTATCATTTAAAAATATTTATTTATTTATTTATTTATTTATGGCTGCATTGGGTCTTCATTGCTGTGTGCGGGCTTTCTCTAGTTGCGGTGAGCAGGGGCTACTCTTCATTGCAATGCGTGGGCTTCTCAATGTGGTGGCTTATCTTGTTGCAGAGCACAGGCTCTAGGCATGCAGGCTTCAGTAGTTGTGGCTTGTGGGCTCTAGAGCACAGGCTCAGTAGTTGTGGTGCACGGGCTTAGTTGCTCCGCAGCATGTGGGATATTCCTGGTCCAGGGATCGAACCCATTTCCCCTGCATTGGCAGGTGGATTCTTAACCACTGTGCCACCAGGGAAGTCCTTATAATAACTTTAAATGGTATATAATCTATAAAATTTTTGAATCTCTATGTTGTACATCTGAAAGTAATATAATACTGTAAATCAACTATACCTCAATGTTTTTTAAAAAGTTACTTCCTGAAAAAAAAAAGGCGGGGGGAAGAAAACTGACTTAAGATAACCATCAGAAATGACATATCCAGAATCTCCTAAAAATTTAAGAAAGTATGTAGTACAGTTCAGTCGTAACAATTTTTTATATCATCTGGCCACTACCAGAATGGAACCTCTAACCAGCCACAGCTCGGCAGCCAGGTTAAAATGGCGGCATAACTGGTCTCGTATTTATAAAAAGGAGAGAACTGAAATGTAGCAAAGATTGTTCTTGTGTTCACTCTTTCCATTGTCCCACCCCTTGCCTAACAACAATCATTAGGAGAGCACTTTATTAAAGGAGATAAACTACACTCACAATAACTCTGAAGTTATTAAATTATAAATTCAATAACTCTGAAGCATTCCATTATAATTACCCCTTTGCAGGCTAAGAGAGGTAGTGGTTCACCAAAGCCACACAGTTAACAAACAGTAGGGCCAGAACTTACTCAAATCCCACATGCTTTCCACTACATCACCTTACTTCTTGTTTGCTTGTATGAAAATAAACTTGTAACTTACTGTGCAAAAATATATGCTTAGGTTTTCAAGAGTTAGAAGTTAGTCTGAATAAAATCTAAATGCAGCCTCTGCTCCAATGATTTCACTGCATTTGTGGTTAGTTTTCTTAGCCTGAAGAAAGTCCTGAAGTTCCTCATGACGAGCCAATTTTCTTCAGCTTTACAGAAACTTTTAAGTCAGATAATACATAAAATGTCAGAAAAAGAATATTAAAATTATAACCTCAGATCTAATAAATCCAGATGTGAAGTACCCCTTAACTTCATTAAATGTAGTGGAGTTATTCAACAAGAGTGTCTTCCCACCAGATGTGTGATTTCTATAAATTCAGATTAATCAATACCTGGCACTTAGAAGATACTCAGTAAATATTTATTGACATGAATAAAGGTAAGATGGTAAATCCAAGCAGCATACTGGATGAAATAACTGCAATATTCCTAAATAGACAAAAACCACCCTTGTTTCTGGCATAAGATAAGAAAGGAGAATATACAAGCTTTGTGGCCTCTGAACAGCAGAGCTTCTAATCAACAAGGACCTATTGTATAGCACAGGGAACTGTACTCAACATTCTGTAATAATCTATATAGAAAATAATCTGAAAAAGAATGGATATATGTATATATATAACTGAATCACTTTCTGTATACCTGAAACTAACACAACATTGTAAATCAACTATACTCCAATATAAAATAAAAATTAAATAAAAAAATAAAGAGCAGAGCTTCAACCCCACTAATCCTTGGGCTCTTTCTAGCCCATACAACACTTAAAAACAGGGGAACCGGACAAAGGCTTCATGGTACGGCACAAGCCCAGGGGCTTCTGGCTGCATTAAATGAGGGCAAGAAGTCAACACAGTTGAAACACATACTCCCAGAGGGTTCTTTGAAAAAAAGATGTTCTTTTTTTTTTTTATAGTTAAAAAAAATTTATTGGAGTGTAGTTGATTTACAATGTTGTGTTAGTTTCAGGTGTACAGCAAAGTGATTCAGTTATACGTATATTCATTCTTTTTTAGGTTTTTTTTTCTCATAAAGGTTATCACAGAATATTGAGTAGAGTTTCCTGTGCTATACAGTAGGTCCTTGTTAGTTAGCTATCATATATAGTAGTGCATGTATATTAATCCCAAACTCCTGATTTATCCCTCCTACCCCCCACCCACCTTTTTCCCTTTGCTAACCATAAATTTGTTTTTGATATCGGTAAGTCTGTTTATGTTTTGTAAATAAGTTCATTTGTGTCATTTAAAAAATTAGATTCCACATATAAGTGATATATTTGTCTTTCTATGTTTGACTTACTTCACTTAGTATGATAATCTCTAGGTCCATCCATATTGCTGCAAATGGCATTATTTCATTCTTTTTTAATGGTTGAGTAATATTCCATCGTATATATGTACTACACCTTCTTTATCCATTCCTCTGTCGATGGACATTTAGGTTGCTTCCATGTCTTGGCTATTGTATTTAGTGCTGCAATGAATACTGGGGTGCACGTATCCTTTCAAATTATGGTTTTCTCCAGATATATGCCCAGGAATGGGATTGCTGGATCATACAGTAGTTCTGTTTTTAGCTTTTTAAGGAACCTCCATACTGTTACCCATAGTGGTTGTACCAATTTATATCGCTACCAACAGTGGAGGAGGGTTGTCTTTTCACCACACCCTCTCCAGCATTTGTTTGTAGACTTTTTGATGATGGCCATTCTGACTGGTGTGAGGTGATATCTCACTGTAGTTTTGATTTGCATTTCTCTGATAATTAGTGGTGTTGAGCATCTTTACATGTGCTTTTTGGCTTTTGTATGTCTTCTTTGGAGAAATGTCTGTTTAGATCTTCTGCCCATTATTTGATTGGGTTGTTTGTTTATTTGATATAGAGCTGCATGAGCTGTTTGTATATTCTGGAGATTAATCCCTTGTTGATCACTTTGCAAATATTTTCTCCCATTCTGTGAACTATCTTTTCATTTTGTTTATGGTTTCCTTTGCTGTGCAAAAGCTTTTAAGTTTAATTAGGTCCCATTTGTTTATTTTTGTTTTTACTTTCATTACTCTAGGAGGTGGGTCAAAGAAGACAATGCTGCCATTTATGTCAAAGAGAGTTCTGCCTATGTTTTCCTCTAAGAGTTTTATAGTATCCAGCCTTACACATAGGTCTTTAATCCATTTTGAGTTTATTTTTGTGTATGGTGTTAGGGAATGTTCCAATTTCATTCTTTTACATGTAGCTGTACAGTTTTCCCAGCATCACTTATTGAAGAAACTGTCTTTTCTCCATTGTATATTCTTGTCTTCTTTGTTGTAGATTAAGTGACCATAGGTGCATGGGTTTATTTCTGGGCTCTCTATCCTGTTCCATTGATCTGTATTTCTGTCCTTGCATCAGTACCATAGTGTTTTGATGACTGTAGCTTTGTAGTATAGTCTGAAGTTAGGGAGTGTGATTCCTCCAGCTACATTGTTCTTTCTCAGGATTGCTTTGGCTGTTCGAGGTCTTTTGTGTTTCCATACAAATTAAACGATTTTTTGTTCTAGTTCTGTGAAAAATGCCATTGGTAATTTGACAGGTATTGCAGTGAATCTGTAGATTGCCTTGGGTAGTACAGTCATTTTGACAATATTGATTCTTCCAATCAAAGAACATGGTATATCTTTCCATCTGTTTGTGTCATCTTCGGCTTCGTTCATCATCATCTTATAGTTTTCAGAGTACAGGTCTTGTGTCTCCTTAGGTAGGTTTATTCCTAGGTGCTTTATCCTTTTTGATGTGATGGGAAGTGGGATTGTTTCCTTAATTTCTCTTTCTGATATTTTGTTGTTAGTGTATAGGAATACAAGAGATTTATGTGTATTAATTTTGTATCCTGCAACTTCACCGAATTCATTGATGAGCTCTAGTAGTTTTCTGGTAGCATCTTATAGGATTTTCTATGTATAGTATCATGTCATCTGCAAACAGTGGCAGTTTTACTCCTTCCTTTCCAATTTGGATTCTTTTTATTTCTTTTTATTCTCTGATGACTGTGGCTAGGACTTCCAAAACTATGTTGAATAAAAGTGGTGACAGTGGGGACTTCCCTGGTGGTCCAGTGGTTAATAATCTGCCTTCCAATGCAGGGGACACGGGTTTGATCCCCGGCCAGGGAACTACTACTCCCTGCCCACATGCCATGGGGCAACTAAATCCACGTGCTGCAACTGAGCCCCTGTGCCACAACTAGAGAGCCCACGTGCCACAATTACAGAGTCCATACACAACTAGAGAAGCCCGCATGCCACAACTACTGAGCTGGTGCACTCTGGAGTCCACACACCACAACTAGAGAAAAGCCCGCACGCCGCAACGAAAAGTCCTGTGTGCAGCAATTAAGACCCGACACAGTCAAAAATAAATAAATAAATAAATAAATAAATAAAGCGGTGACAGTGGGCATCCTTGTCTTGTTCCTGATCCTAGAGGGAATGCCTTCAGCTTTTCACTGTTGAGAATGATGTTAGCCGTGGGTTTGTCATATATGGCCTTTATTATGCTGAGGTAGGTTCCCTCTACGCCCACTTTCTGGAGAATTTTTATCATAAATAGGTGTGGAAGAAGTACGTACTTCCTATCTTCTTTATCTGAATAGTGAAATGAACCCTACTACTCAGCACCTAGCATAAAGACTTGCATAGAGTAGGTGTTCCACAAGCATCTGTTTTAATTCAATAGGCAGGAAAACATAGTTTTCAGCACTAAAACCATTTTAGAGTCCTGATAAGGAATAATCAGCTCAACTGACTAAAAATAAGTATATTGATCTTATCTATGGTCTTTTGAGGCATCCCTTTATAAAGGCATTCTTTATCTTTCAGAAAAGACCCACAGTATTATTATTTTAAAATTAACAGCATAATCATAGCAAGATTTTGCCTATGGAGAAACCATAATAGCACATACATTTAACGGTCTTCTCAAATACAATTAGAGGCTCTCTAGAGATGGTCACTAAGCTAAGAACACTGACCTGTTTAACTTTCGTTTGATATCAAGGTTACTTTCCCCAGAATACACAGATTCAGGAGATAAATAAAAACAACAGGCTTAAGGTAAAATGGAGCAAGAAAAATAAGTAGGGCTTTATATTCGCATTACTTTATTCAGTAATTTTACTGAATAAGAATGTGAAGACATGAGGTTAAACAAGAGGTATTATGAGAAATGGTGATCAAAGGATTTTTTCCCATAAAGTACAATTTAAAGTAAAAGAATGATATTCAGTGAAGAATTCTCCCTGCCTTTAAAAATATTTAATAATTAATTCTATAATACATCACCTTGATTTCTTTAGTCTACATACAATTTCACAAAAATACTGACAATATGTTAGGGATATACATATGTGAAAAGCCCAGTCTAAGAAGAGTGAATGGATTAGACATTCAGGGGCTGGGTCATACTGACTCTGGAAATCTCCCAATTTTTAAAAATTAATTAATTAAAAAATTGAAGTACAGTTGGTGTACAATATTGTATAAGTTACAGGTATACAATATAGTGATTCATAATTTTCATTTTTTTAATTTTAAAAAATGTTTATTTATTTATTTGGCTGCATTGAGTCTTAGTTGCAGCATGCGAGATCTTCGTTGCAGTATGTGGGATCTTTCATTGTAGTGCGTGGGCTTCTCTCTAGTTATGGCACATGGGCTCCAGAGCACGTGGGCTCAGTAGTTGCGGTGTGCAGGCTCTCTAGTTTTGGCTCATAGGCTCCAGAGCGTGCAGGCTCAGTAACTGTGGTGTGTGGGCTCTCTAGTTGTGGCGAATGGGCTCCAGAGTGCGCGGGCTCAGTAGTTGCAGCATACAGGCTCTCTAGCTGTGGCACGTGGGCTCCAGGGCGTGTGGGCTTAGTTGCCCCGTGGCATGGGGGATCTTAGTTCCCTGACCAGGGATCGAACTCACATCCCCTGAATTGGAAGGTGGATTCTTAATCACTGGACCACCAGGGAAGTCCCAATTCATAATTTTTAAAGGTTATATTCCATTTATAGTTATTACAAAAATTTGGCTATATTCCCTTCCAATTTTTAAATTCTAGTTAGTACTCTTTCCTCTCCACTGCTGATTCTAATTTATAAAAGACTTTCATTTACCTCTACCTTTAACTTTCAGAGCAATTAGAGTGTACATTCTCAATTGTAAAAGGAAAACAATCATTCATATTTTACTACAGTACTCAATTTCATTGTAACACTCACTAAAACAAAAGATTAACACAATTCCTTTTATTCTGATTCAAACTCATTATCTTTTATCAAGAGCATAACAGTGTAAGATTACTTGGCAGTCTCTCATACAAAATGTATTTCAGAGTAACCCCAAACAGTCTTAGTTGATAAGATAAAGGTCTTCTTTACAGAACTGCTAATAAATGTGGAAGAGAGGACAGGATTAGAAAATCACCATTTTGCCACAAAGAACGCTGACATGATCATCAATGGGGTCTTTTAGCATCACTAGAAGTAGGGTAGCCAGACACAGCAGGCCTCTGGATGTGATGCAACATTAAGCATCTCCTAAGCATTTCTTGCCAAAAAACTTCAATCTGTTTTAATCAAGCCTCTAGAGCTAACTTCCATTTGTAGGAAATACAGGGAACAGAGCAACAAACTGACACTGCGATTTAAGTGAACAAATCCCAAATGCGAGAAGTTCCACAGGACAACTGACCTGGTTCCTGTAAATAGTCCACGACACACAAAAAAAGTGGAGAGAGAGGGAGGTAGGAGGAACTACCCTAGATCAAAATACGCATGAGAGACAAAATGACCAAATGTGATCTGTGGACTTTGAATCCTGGTGTGAACAAGCCATCTCTGAAAAAGATATCCTTGAGACAACTGGGCAAATGTGAATAGCGTCTAGTTATTAGATGATACCAAGGAGTAAGTGTTAATTTTATTAGGTATGAGAATAGCATTTTGGTTCTGTAAGACAACATTCTTATTTTTAAAAGATGCATATAGAAGTATGTCAGGAAACACGTACAAAAATGTCTCGGATTTGCTTTAAAATACCTCAGCAAAGAAGGTAAAAGAAAAAAGGATAAATGAAACAAATGTGGCAAAATCTTGATAACAGTAGAATCTGAGTGATGGGCATATGGGCGTATGTTGTACTATTTTTCTACTTTTGAGTGTATTTACAATTTCTTATAATAAAAAAAAATTAAAAAGAAGAATCTCACTAGCAGAGAACCCTGAAAAACAGTACAGGTAAATCTATTAAGTAATATTAATCTTGGGTAGAAAATAAATGGATCAATGAAAAAAATTTATGTGGCAGTTGCTTATTTAGAAATCGAATTAGTTATATGGAAAACATAAATTTTCCCTTTTTATATGGTTAGTGCTATCGACTGTGCTATATGACATGTCCTCCCCAAATTCACATACTGAAACCAAATCCCCAATGTGATGGTATCTAGAAGTGATTAAGTGATGAGGGTGTCGCCCTCATGAATGGGATTAGTACCCTTATACAAGTGGCCCCAATAAAAAGGACCCCAGGGCTTCCCTGGTGGCGCAGTGGTTGAGAGTCCACCTTCCGATGCAGGGGACACGGGTTTGTGCCCCGGTCTGGGAGGATCCCACGTGCCGCGGAGCGGCTGGGCCCGTGGGCCTTGGCCGCTGAGCCTGTGCGTCCGGAGCCTGTGCTCCGCAACGGGAGAGGCCACAGCAGTGAGAGGCCTGCGTACCGCAAAAAAAAAAAAAAAAAATGGACCCCAGATGGCTTCTTCACCCCTTCCACCATGGGGGGACATAGCAAAAGACAGTGAGAAGTACCGGCTATGCACCAGCAAGTCGGCCCTCCCCAGACACTGAACCTGCTGCCCCCCTGATCTTGGATTTCCCAGCCTCCAGAACTATGAGAAATTTCTGTTTGTAAGATACCCAGGCTATGGTATTTTGTTATAGCAGCCAGAACAGATTAAGACAGTCAGACAGCTATGAAATATAAAGTTTTATTCCTGAGGTAGCTTATACTACTGAAAACCCATAGCAAAGAACAAGCAGTTTTACAGGATACATTAAAAAAAACTTTTAGGAATGCAACTGTTTCCTCTCCTCAGAACTGTGTCATGCTTTTATATAATTCTGAAGTTCTAAATAGATGGTGGTAGTGAACTGAAATAGAGAAAACTAAAACACAGAAAACAGAATTCACAGCTGCATTTTGAACTGAGTGCTGTGAGCTTTGGATTATCCAGGTGGACCCTAAACCCAATGACAGTGTCTTTATAAGAGAGAGAAAGAAGAGAAGACCATGTGAACATGGAAGCAGAGATTGTAGTTATACAGCCAAAAGCCAAGGAATGTGTGGAGCCACCAAAAGCTGGAAGGAGCAAGGAAGGATTGTCTCCTAGTTTTTGGAGGGAGTGCAGCAGCTCTGCTGACACTCTGATTTCAGACTTCTGGCCTCCAGAACTGTGAGAGAATAAATTTCTACTGCTTCAGGCCATCAATTATGTGGTAATTTGTTACAGCAATGCTAGAAAACTACGCAGCCCCTTTGCCCCATTCTAACAAGTCATTTTTATTTACCTCACTTTTATTTACTGCAGTAGTTCAGCAATGGTTAATTACTTCAAGAATATCAGAAGAAATAAAAAATATATATGCTCCCCAAATCTCTCCTTATTCTCTAGCCATTTTCTGCAAAGGTCTCAATTTCCTTTATCAATAGTGTTCCAGGGAACTCCCTGGCAGTCCAGTGGACTCGGCGCTTTCACTGCTGTGGCCCAGGTTCAATCCTGGTCGGGGAACTAAGATCCCATAAGCTGCTTGGTGCGGCCTAAAAAAAAAAGTCATCCAAAAGTGCCATTGCAGGATAGCATATGAATAGTAAGGCATGGACATATACACATTACCAAACGTAAAATAGATAGCTAGTGGGAAGCAGCTGCATAGCATGGGGAGATCAGCTCGGTGCTTTGTGACCACCTAGAGGGGTGGGATAGGGAGGGTGGGAGGGAGGGAGACACAAGAGGGAAGAGATATGGGAACATATGTATATGTATAACTGATTCACTTTGTTATAAAGCAGAAACTAGCACACCATTGTAAAGCAATTATACTCCAATAAAGATGTAAAAAAAAAAAAAAAAAGCTTGTGAAAGTTGACAATATCAACTGAGACACTTGGTGGGTTGGAGAATGAGGGCCTGGGTTCTAAACCTGGCTCCTGACCTTGTGAACCTGAACAGGTTACTTCTTTGACCATTTGTTTTATCATCCATAAATAACCCTTTGAGGGTTGCTGTAAGGAGTAAATAAGCAGTACATTTAAAGATACTAACATAAAAGGTTTTTACTATAGGTTAGCTAATGTGAAAGATGATTTTCTGGGTACAATATTTCCCCTGGCTATTGATACACTGTTCTATGATACAAAAAAAATCTTTCTCACTACCACAAAATTTCCTCTGGACTGTTTACAGGGACAATCAATAAGTTTAAGTAAAAATTTTTATTTAATTATAGCAAGGCATGAGATTTCCAACATATCTCTGAGGAAGTTTTGCAATTTCTTTTGCACTAAAGGAAAAGAATGAAAGCCAACACCTTTGATTTACCTTCCCACCAATTTTCCATAAACTATATTAGCTCATACTTCAGTGTTTCATTATTTGCCAAACTCTTTCTTTTAGTCCAAGATGAAGAGCCTATTTGGATATTTCAAGTTTATACCACTGAGCAAAATTTTTCATGCTCAGAATTGGGAGAGAACAATAAAGAGACACAGGTAATTTATAATTTTTTGGTTTGCCTAGATGAAGTTAACATACAAGTATTGCAGCACCATTCCATCTCCAAATAAAAAAATATTTTAAGATAACATAAAGCATACTGATAGACTGTTGGTGAAGTTATTAACACTGTCATCAAATGAACTGAATGCTCATTATACTTGCAGTGCCATATTTGTACTTCTTTTGTTCTCAGTTAAACATTATGACATTAAGTTTCCTAAAGAAGAACTGTATCTGATACAAACACCCGTCTAATTAGGAAAACATAAATAACAGACAAAATGAGACACAGATTTTTTTTTTTTTTTTTTTTTTTTTTGCGGTACGCAGGCCTCTCACTGCTGTGGTCTCTCCTGTTGCGGAGCACAGGCTCCGGACGCGCAGGCTCAGCAGCCATGGCTCACGGGCCCAGCCGCTCCGCGGCACGTGGGATCTTCCCTGACCGGGGCACGAACCCGTGTGTCCTACATCGGCAGGCGGACTCAACCACTGCGCCACCAGGGAAGCCCGAGACACAGATTTTAAGACAACACACATAATTAATGTTCTACAGAAGCCTATGGTTTATAGGACCAAGCTTTACGACAAGATGAAAATTTGTACTAATCCAAATGACTAAAACTTTAGAAGAAGAAGAAAATGAAAAGAAGAGGGAAACCTCACTTCAAGAAAAGTCAATAAATGAAAACAAGAACAACTGAAAGCAGGTAAACTGGAAGTTATTTATAATATAAAAACATTCACTATAGTTACTATAGTAGTAAGCAACACTAATACACCTAACAGCATTGAATCCATAAAAATTCAAGTTTCATTACACTTTTTCAGAGCAAAATCACAACTTAACATGAGGTTCACTTGTAATGCTATCTAAAAAGTAGCTTCCTTTCCTTGCCAGTCAGGCTTGTTCCAACTCAAGCACCATGGAGGTGCAGAGCAACTGTCTGGTGTCATACTGTCCTTACGTCGGGTGCAGGGCCCAGGATGGCTTTCCCAGGCATGGCCAACCAAAAGTAAGGCCACTGATCAGTTGTTCCTAGGCCAGCTGGCGTTGAAGAAAGCGTCTGATTCCCACCTCCACAGCAGACAAGGCTCAGCCAGCTGGCTTTCAACGGACTGCACTAGTTGGAGTGCTCACAATTCTTTTCAAACCATCTGGCATTCTTTTTGAATCCTAAATTTACCCAACACTACACTCTGATGTTTGAAATGCTCAGATAATTGGAGGAGTCTCCACTGCCTACCCAGATAAGAAAAGAAAGGGGCAGAGTAACTGCTAAGTCAATTACTTTAAGAAACAATTTCTAAAATTAAAAATCAAGACAGATAATAAGGGGTATAGATAATTTAACATGCAGAAAACTTTTAAGAATCCCTTAAGGCTGGCTGGACATAACTCTCCCTACTTTGAACTTCTACAGAGCCTGTCTTTATCCCTCAATGTGGCCCTTAGAGTGGATTTTGTATTGCTACATATATTTATCTTCCCAGCTAGCTAGTAAGTGAAAAGAACAGTATCTTATGGCTACTTTAAAAAAATCTGTTGATGACATACTGGGTGTTTTAAAAGTTCCATTTCCAGAAATAAGAAAACTTAATGAGGAATAACATGAATTAACACGTGGAAGGAGCCTTACCTCTGGGCAGGCCAAATAAACAAAGAACAGAACTTGGCTTGAAATAAAAATATTTTATCAAGTGACCAAAATGATTTCTCAAATGACCAAATTGCTGGGAAGTGCTATAGGGTGCTCATCTGTCAACTGCAGATCATCTGTCATGTGGGGTAATCTGGGGAATAGAGAGGCAAGGAATCAGAAAAAGCCCACAAAACTAAAAACAGGAGGGTCACATTCATAGCCAATATACTCTAGGAGATATAAGTACTTCAAACAAAAATATTACAGTGACCAAGTCAGATCAAATATTAGAAACCAGAGAAGCATATACAAACAATAACTATAATTATTTTTCGTTGCATTAACCGCCATGCCAAGTACTGAGTTTAGCATTTTACACGTTATCTAATTTGACACACAAAACCAACATATGAGGTGGGTGCTATTCTTATTTCTACCTTGCAGATGAGGAAACAGGTTAGGAAACCTGCCCAAGGTCACATGGCAAAAAGTGAAAGAGCTAGAATTCAACTCCAATCAGTCTGACTGCAGAATCTAGGTGCAAGACTGCCAATGTTAATTATACTTGTGAAAGAATGAAATGTAATGTAACATAGGTAAAATTCAATCATTAATACAGTCTTTATAATTTTTCAGTTTTCAAGTGTAGCAAAAAGTAGAGAATAATTTAAAAAATAAATGAAAATTGATTTTCTTGTTAGAAATTTTTAAAAAGAGCTATTCTACCAGGTTAAAAATGTCAGTTATGCCTTTTTTGCCCATATATTGAGTAGGTACTTGTGTCAACTGCTGTCCTAGGAACATAGTGGTAAACAGGATAGATGAGTTCCCTGCTTTCCTGGAGCCGACTTTCCAGTGTGGGGCGTAGGCAAGAGGCAAAAATATTCAGTCAACAACAGAATTTCAGACAGTGATACATAGTACAGAAGAGATAGGGAGGAAATGTAGACTATTCTTTTGAAACATTTAACCATGAAGGTAAACAGAAGGGGATGGATATAAGGTCAGGGGAAAGTTGTTTCGTTGTAATTTTTTGTTCTGTTTTTGAAGATGGGAAATATCAGAGCATGTATGTATGCTGACATGGGTGGTGCCCTGGAAAGTTGTTGAGGATGTGATAGAGGGCACAAATGCAGAAGTCAAGTTCTTGACTAGCTATGAGGTGGAATATGGTGGGGAGACAAGTTGGCTTCTGACAGCAAGGAAACAGGGATCCTAAGGAAGGTGGATTTATAGATTTGGTGAAGGGAGGATGAGGGGTATCTGTCTGATAACTTCTAAACCCTCAGTGAAGTATGCGGCCTGCTTACCGGGATGGGGAGGGGTCGGCTGCTCATTAGTGTAAAGACTGGGGAGACATTAAATAATTATAGGCAAAAAAATCTTATTAAGAATCTGGTAGTTTTTTGGGGCAGTGATGAGCGTCTACTACAGATTTTTGCTCATGAATCTGAAGTTCTCTAGAAATATTCAACCACTTATGTGCACCTATGGGAAAGCTAGATGAGGAATAAAGCAGCTGTAAATAGAAAAAAATTCATGGGTAAAAAAATATTAAAAAATGTGTATCCATGAGATAAACACTAAGTCACTGACAATGTCCAAACAAGCCATGGTCTATGTAACTCCATTTGCCTCCATCTTCTTATCACAGAAATTCTTGCCAATAATGTATGTCTTTAGTCATGACATATTTAACCATGAAGCTTACAGATTGTTTCTTTTTGGTCATAAATGGTTCTGTCACTTCCTAAAGTAGATTTTTAAAAAATGTAACTGATGGCTGTGTAGATTCCAGAGGTGATTATATTTCAGTGCTGGAAGAAACTTTCTCTGGTGTTAACTGATATTTCCAGTTAAAAGTAAACTGATGATTCCATTTAAAAGTAAAAAACAAAAATTAAAGGTGGTTGCTTTTGATCATCCAACTGTACTCCTAAACCATGATGTTGGCTCAAGACCCAAAACATCCTGGGGAGCATTTATGCCTGCACAGGTTCAAGGAGAGGAAACAAAGACCACATCTCTTGATGGAGGCATGTCAACACGATAATGAATAGCATATTGGGTGAGATGGTGTGTATGTCTGTGTGTACATATATATAGGTATTTGGAGAAAATATTATCTGCCCTTACGAGCAAAAGGAAAGAAAAAGATGTTTCGAGGAACACCATGAAATGTCAGAACACCAGGGATAAACAGAAGATCCTAAAGTTTTCCAGAGTGGGAGGAAAAAGGGAAATGGGGATTAGAATGGCATTGCACTTCTTAATAGTAATACTAGAAGCCTTCAAAAGAGGGACAATAATTTTCGATCTAGAGTTCAATATCCAGCGAAACGACCATTCAAGTGTGACGGTAAAATGAGGACATTTTCACATATGCAACTTCTGAATTCAGGAATGAATTTCAGAGTTTGTAGATGCCCTTTCTCAGGAAGCTACTAAAGAATTAGGAAGACACAGGATCCAGGAAATCAAGGATCCAACATAGGAGGAAAGCAAAGAGAATTCACAAGATGATAAAAAGGGAAGTCCTATATAACAGCTAGGAAAAAGAAATGAAACAGATTACCTGAAAATATTGAAAGACGATAGGTTCTGTCATAGAATTTGAGGATAACTTTGTGACCGGTAAAAGGAAAACTAGGCAAATGAAAAACAAACAAAAGTGGCAGTTGTTTAACTCAGTAGAAACAAAAGTTGTACAAGAGGGCTTCCCTGGTGGCGCAGTAGTTGAGAGTCTGCCTGCCGATGCAGGGGACACGGGTTGGTGCCCCGGTCCGGGAAGATCCCACGTGCCGCAGAGTGGCTGGGCCCGTGAGCCATGGCCGCTGAGCCTGCGCGTCCGGAGCCTGTGCTCCGCAGCGGGAGAGGCCACAGCAGTGAAAGGCCCGCTTACCGCAAAAAAAAAAAAAAAGTTTTACAAGAAAGAAAACGTAATACGTATCCTACATGGCTCATCTGTGAATTACAGGTACATAGTCACAGTCATATAAATACTGAATACTGACTTGACTGGAAACTGTAAAGTATAGATATGAGTAGGGGATGGAAGGATGGTTGTGTGGGACAACTAAGTCCTCAACTTCCAAAATAAAACTCCATAGATAATATCCAAAGATGGAAAATCAAGGAATAGCAGTTTAAACATTAAAAATGAAATAAATATAAAGGTAAATACCAGAAAGAACTGCTAAGAGTTCAAAGTGATTGAACCATATGAAACCACTGATTTTTGACTACTCCCCAATCTAAAAAATGGCAATTTCATATAGTTTAAACTGCTAATACATTATAATGACGTTACTTTATTACTGATTTTAGAATAAACTGCCATTTGAAACAGAAAACATTATTATTATTATTTTTTGGCCATGCTGCATGCAGGATCTTAGTTCTCCAACCAGGGATTGAAACTGTGCCTCCTGCAGTGCAAGTGCGGAGTCCTAACCATTGGACCATCAAGGGAATTCCCGGAAAACAATTACTGATAGAAAATGCTGGGAGGATAATGTATCCCAGTTTAGTAACAAAGTGTCATCATATATACTATTACAATCACTAACATAACAATATTAATATTTCTAATGAATATAACGATTATATTTATTACTAAAACAGCATTTAAAATAATGTAACCTATTTTGACAATATAGATATTACTTTGGAATTTTTCTTCAATCATCATACTACAAAAATGCTAAACTATGGGTTGGTAAAGATTTTGATTAACAGAATGCTGAACAACAAGGCCAGGATGTTTTTAGTTTCCTTTGTTGATACAAACAATAGCTAAGTCGCTCTTGAAAAATTAAAGTTCCACAATACTGTGGCACTATGCAAGCCTATTTCAGTGATAATTCCGGTTACACTACTCTGTTTATCTACGACTTGCCCTTATGATTTGTTTTAAGGGGATTTCTAAAAAAAGAAAAGAAAAGAAAACCAAAAACTTATGCAGGCAGTTCATAAGTTATTGGGGTTGCTTCAATATTAGTGACACTACTTAATGTAGTTAATGAAGCCCTCATTTTTAAGTTAGCTTATTTTGAGTTAAATTCATTTACATTAAATTTTTACTTAAATCTTACATCATAAAACCAAAACTTCTCCAAATTGAAAAATCAACTTTTATTAATTTTTACTTTTACAAAAAAAGAATTTGATCATGTTAACATAAGGTAAGATTTTTACCAAGAATAATGGATCCCGTTCCAACCAAATGGAAAATTTCCCCTTCAAATTAAAAGTAAATGTTTTTAACAGATGGAATATACATAAACAGATGCTATGGAAGACTGCTTAGTTTAGCTTTCATTTTGCACTGAAAACTACCAGGAATTAAAATATACGTGATTAAAAAATAATCTTAAAGAGAATCTTAAAACTGAGTCAATTCAACTATTCATATTCTCTAATAAGCTCCCCTTAATTTTTTTTACCGTTGCTATTTTGAATCAAAAGATCATAAGAAAAATATATTTTGGAAGTATGTTTCTTTTTTTTTTTTTTTTTTGCGGTACGCGGGCCTCTCACTGTTGTGGCCTCTCCCGTTGCGGAGCACAGGCTCCGGATGCGCAGGCTCAGCGGCCATGGCTCACGGGCCCAGCCGCTACACGGCATGTGGGATCTTCCCGGACCGGGGCAGGAACCCGTGTCCCCTGCATTGGCAGGTGGACTCTCAACCACTGCGCCATCAGGGAAGCCCTGGAAGTATGTTTCTTATAGTAACAGAGTTTAGCTAATTTCCTGTCACTCTGCAAAATTGTAAGTGTAAAAAAGAAACTGAAAATGCAACTGTCTTCTAAAACTTATAAAATCTGGTTTAAAAGAGAAAAAGGTCCAAGAGAAACAGCAAGGAATAGCTGGTGCTATTACAGTTGCTTCTTTTTGATTGGTCCACATCAACTGTGACTCCTCACAACTTCACCAAGACAACAAAGTCAGGCAGTCAGTCCCACAGAGCCAAAGTCTGTGGGAACCTGCAGAGCTTCCTCCTCTCTCTGGGGATGACGACGATAAAAGGTGATCTGTTTTCCAGCAGTCCTGTAAGAGGAGCCATTGAGCTGGGCTGCACAACCAGAGAACAGAACACAGGGAAAATTCAGATCAAAGCAAGGGCGCATGCCAGGGTAATATGCTATAAAGCCCTTTGCCAAAGCATTAAGGGGAAAAAAAGCAAGGAGGTGGAAAGAACCTGCTGGACCACCTTCTTATTACACAGGGAGGCAGGAGGAAACAAAATCTGCCTGTACTGAGGAGCTGAGAAAACAGTGTCCTAGAGATACCGGAGTATTTCTGTATATGTGTATATCAATATACAGACATATTACCAATTAACTAAAAAGCAGTGTTCTATATGTACTAGAGTATTCTCATGTACATACATAAGAGTATATGACCATTAACTAAACCCCAAAAACCAAGTGTTCTGGATATACAGATATATTGAGGATATAGACATATATTTTCAATTAACAAAACCCACTGGTTTTACAGAAAGAAACAAAGAAATGCTGTTTGAAAGAATGTCAGAGGCAGAACTGGGTGAAGATCTGATGAAGTAATATGTCTCTTTTCCTCATACCCCTTTAAATGACCTCCGATTCTCTCATTTCAGAGGGGGCACACACACCATTAGGTCTCCGGAAACAAAAGAGGCTCCTTAATTCTCCGGCCTGTGGAAGCACACACGCCCCCACTCACAGATATGAGGCCAGCTCCTGACTTTCATTAACGAGTAAGCCGAGGCGATAGGTCTCACCCCCGACCATAGCTTACACACAGTGACAAACGGGCACAGGACAGACGCCACAAAGAAAGGGGAGGAGCAGACGGGGACCAGGAAAACACTGCCACGCCGCGCCCCCCAAGGCGCATTCCCATCGCCAACAGGGAGGCAGACGTCCTCGCCATCCTCGTCCTTGCCTCTCTGCTCATCCCAGCCGCCTCCCACGCCCGGGGACCCGACACCCGGCACGGGTTAGCGGAGCGCTCTGGGCTCCGCGAACATTCCCTCTGTGACCTCCCGGTGACAGCCCCGCGCCTCCCTTTGTGCGGGACTCACCCTCCGGCTCGGGGTGGACCCTCCTGCGCACCCCTCCCGGCCTGGGGCCGCTGTCCCATCCCTCCCAGCTCCCGGCAGAGGCGCCGGGAGTGTGAGTGGGGGAGGCTGGCGCGGGCCCCACGGTGTCCTCAGCACCCCGAACCCGGACCTGCCCAGTCCGTTAAGCCCCAAACCCGGGGCGACGGCCCTCGCTTGCTCACTTACTCTGTCGTGCCGGCAGCGGCGGCGGCGAGCGTGGTGGGACCGTCAGCTCCCGGCGGTGAGCGGCGGGCGTCAGTCGGCACCGAGCGCGGCTGAGGTGGCAGCGGCAGACTGCCCGCGGCGCCCCGGCGAGGGGCGGGCCCGGAGGGGGAGGGGCGGGCGCCAGGCCTCTCATTCAAGCAGCGGGGCGGGGTGAGGGACCCGGATGCCCGGGCAGCCCCGCCCACCTCCCTGAGGTCGCCCTGGCTTCGGAGTCTGTAGTGCGCAGGCGCGGCTCTCCGTGGTCCGACACCGCCTCAGCAGTTGCGGTTGTCCCAGGCCAGAGCAGTTGCCTTCTCCCTCTTGTGTTTAGTATTTTTGCATGTCCTATAAACATTTAAAAAAAATATTTATTTATTTGGCAGCACCGGGTCTTAGTTGCGGCATGGGGATCTTTCAGTTGCGGCATGTGGGGGTCTTTAGCTGGGGCATGCGAACTCAGTCGTGGCATGTGGAATCTAGTTCCCTGACTAGGGATCGAAACCAGGATTCCCTGCCCCGCACTGGGAACACAGGAGTCTTCGCCACTGGACCACCAGGGAAATCCCTATAAGCAATTTTTTAAGTGAAAGCTTGGAAAGCCACCTCCTTCCTAGCATCCAGCCCGCCAGCATCCTGGGGACAGAGGAGTGGCCATTATTAGTCTGATGGGTAAGATACACACCGCCCCCCTCCTCCATCTGTGTCATGTGCAGCATGTCTCTCAGACCTCTGAGACCCAGAATCTGCCCAGATAGTGGAGAGGAGTGTGTGCAAGAAAGAGTGCATTACTTTGTTTATTTGCATTGACCTAGTCTTTTCAGCCCCCAGCTCCCATTCCACAGGCAGGCAAGAAATCGACCTTTGTTTTGGGAGGCTTAGCCCTTCCTGTAATACCAAGGCCTAGGGTCCAGCTAATGCAGCTCCAAGATCAGGGGAGACCCCTTGTCTTTGGCAGGCTGTGTATTTTGCAGAAACATCCTCCTGTTTCCAAACCCTTGGCCCTGCCACTCCTGGGCGATAGAAATCTTGGTGCTACTGGGAGTCTGCAGCAGACCTCACAGTCATCTCCTCTGAGGCTCCTCAGCTGAGTGTGTGGGCACTGCAGCTCAGGGAAATTACAGAAACGATTGCCCACTCTCCCTCAGTCCTATGTCCCCCTTTGGGGTTCTCCTTCCTTCTCCTATCCTCCAGCCCCCCCCTCAACATAAACCATAAACAGCTCAGGTGCTTAACTTTGGGAAGCAAAGGTTATTGTGGAAAGTGCCTGCAGGCAAGTTCCTTCTGCTTTGGCAAACCATAAATGTCCAAGGTAAGGGGGGAGGTAAAGACAAACATCCGAGAACATCTCGAGAAGTAACCCAATGGTCACTGTCCCCCAAGGTGAGAGATGGGTGGAGGCATGTGCTGGGTAGAGTGTGGCAAAAGAAAGAGTGCCTGTCAACATCTATCCCCCCACTGCTGCCTCCAAGAACTTTGGGTTTCTTTTCCCTTCTCTTCCTTCCTTCCTAGCTCAGTTGGAGAAGGTACCAGGAGGGCCTTCTGAGCTCGTTTGCTGATACCTCTCGCTCTGTCTAAATCAGGCCTCCTCATCTCTCTCCAGGTCTACTGCTGAAGTCTCAATCCATTCTCATGAAAGTCAATTCTCATGATATGCAGATCTGCCCACATTACTGTCTTTTTCTCTTTCCCTGCCCTAGTGGCTCTTCAGCCCTTATTTTCCAGCCATTTCCAGAGCAGCACCAGGGTGTTTCACCTTCAGTGCCTATGTTCCTGCTGTTGCCTTGATTAGGGAAGCAACATTTACCTAGCAACACTCAAAAGTCACTTTTTAATGAAGTCTTCCTTCCTGCCCCCACCTGTTGACAGAGTTTCTTTTGGAATCCCCACCTGTGCTCTGAACCTATTTCTCTCTCAGCACCAGCCACACTTAGGGTTCCTACTCATTTGCATATTTTCTTCACCAACCAGAATGTGAGCCCTTCCACAACAGGAACAGTGTCTTCTGGAGACCTAGCAGGTGACTGGCACACAGTGGGTATGCAATGGTTATTGGAGGTGGTGATGTTCCCTGGTGGATCAGGGAGGCTCTACATGGGACAAAAAAGCTGAACTTCCTTTTATTTCTCCTGCCTTCCCTCCTTCCTTCCCCTGCCCATGTTAGCTAGGAATTTGCTAGTCCAAACAGGCTGTAAAGGGTGGAGTGGCTCCAGCTTCTTGTCCTTTGTCCTTATGAAAATTAGGAGGGAGAGATACAGAAAGAGAAAGTTTAAGGATGTAAAGAGTAGGGGCCATGTTCAGTTGCTATTTTCAGGGAGACCCATCATATTAAAATTTTGTTGAGGCATCAGCTAGCCTAACTGCCGTTTGGGGTCAGGGAGAAAGTCTCCCCTTGGGACTGGACACGTGGAACCTGTACTCACAGTTTCCACAATTCATAAGGCAGAATCCTGCCCTTCTGTCTCTAGCAGTGAATTGTTCCTTGTTCCCTTTGGGGAAGAAGTCAGAGTTTTTGGTCTCCTAGTGTCTTCAGCTGGAGATTCACTGACTGATATGCGATCCTATCTGCCTAGTGGTGCAGAAGTTTCTATTGATGTTTCCCCCTTACACCTCCCAACCACCCCCCTACTTCTCTAGACAAAATGCATATGGTGGGGTATGGGTGCACTAAGCGGGGGTCTGGGCAGTTTAGGTGGGTACCCCCAAACAGCAGGCATCCAGAACTTGAAGTAGTGGCTTTCTCAGCTAACATGTTCCCTTGCTCCACATGAGAGGGCAGTGGGCATGGGGTGGAGCTTCAGAGGATATCCCTCCCTAGTCCTCTCACGTCTTCTTCCTACATTATATTTCCTTTAAAACATTTTTCTTGTCCCCAGTCCATTTCTCAGAAAACTCTGCCCCTACCCACATGGTCAGAAGTCCTTCAAGACTCCTCTACTTTCTGGAAAAGAAATGACATCTAATTTTAAATTAAATGTTTATGCCTAATTTTGGAATAACAGCTTTATGGATGGTAGCTATAGTGGGATCAGGGGCTGATTTTAGTCATCTTGGATCTGGTGTTAAATATAAGTTTGTTGAATGACTTCCTGACAAAGGCAAAATCAGTCTTTCACACAGAAGCTAGAAATCCAAAGCTGCCCACAGCCTGACCCCTCTGCCTGTCCTTCCCACCTGGTGGGGCCTATCCATCTGTTGAGTGGTGGGCATTATCCCAGAAAAACATCCTTCATATTGACAAATTACTTGGCTGCTTAATTATCTAGAGCTCTGAATGGGAGTCCCACCATTTCTGTGAGAGCCTGAGGTGTGCTCTTGTGTTCCCTCAACCCCTCTGTCTAAGAATTTCAAAGAGTCTCCTGCTGGGACTCCTCCTGCTAGGCCCCTCCCAATGATCCTCATCTCCTCACAGGCCACGTGAACCTCCAGGTGGGGTGTGATCCTGCCCATAGAGGGATGGAATTGCTTGTCAGTGCAGGATATGTGTGCATGATTGTGACACAATGTGAATGGGGAGGAAGTGTAGGTTCCTATGTGCATGGTAGTTTGGGTCAGGCTGTGTGTCCACTCTTGGAGGTGGGAGCCAGGGATTATTTCCTCAGCCACCAACAATCTGTGTTACCTTTCTGGCACATGCAGGCCCAAATACCCAAACAGAACTCAGAGCTTCTAAAAATATAAATGTGCAAAAATTGGGAGTGGCCAAGGTGGCACAGTAAGAAGACCCTGAGCTTACCCCCTTCTACAGGTGCACCAAAATTACAACTATTTACAGAGCAACCACTGATGAGAAAAACTGGAAGGCTAGCGAAAAGATCTTCTACAACTAAAGTCATGAAGAAGAAACCACAACAAGACAGGTAGGAGGGATGGAGATGTGGCATAGTCAAGACCCATACCCCTGGGTGGGTGACCCACAAATGGGAGAATAATTATGATTGCAGAGGTTCTCCCCAAGGAGCAAGGGGTCTGAGCCCCACATCAGGAGTCCCAGCCCAGGGGTCCTGCACCATGAAGACTAGGCCCCAGAATGTTTGGCTTGGAAGGCCAGAGGGCTTTGGGAAACAGATTATCTACTCTTAAAGAGCACACACAAAATCTCATATGGTCAGGGACCCAGGGCAGAGGCAGTAATTTGAAAAGATACTAGGTCAACCCACCTGCTGATCTTGGAGAGCCTTCTGGAGAGGCAGGAGACAACTGGAACTCCCCCTGGGGACACAGACTCTAGAGGCAGCCATTTTGGGGAGGTTGTTCTACCATGAGGATGCTGGCAAGTGCCATGTTGGAGTCCTCTGTCTAGCTTATTAGCACATGGACCCAGCCTTACCCACCAGCCTGTTTGCACATGTACTGGGAAACCTCAGGCTAAGCAGCTAGTCAGGCAGGGTCACAGCCCCACCCACCAGCAGGCCTGCTGCCTTAAGACTGTCTGAGCCCACAGCTGCCCCAGGGGCCCCAGGATCTGGCCCTGCCCACCAGTTCACCAGCACTAGACACAGACTTCTGGGGCTCCACTGCTCGCCATTGGGACCCAGCCTTGCCCACCAGTAGGTCAACTCTAGGACACCCACAGCGCTGTAGCCAGAGACCTGGGCACTTGACTCTGCCCATCTGCAGGCTGACATCACAACCAGGACCCCCCAGGGCCCCAGGCACACCAACGAACAGGCTGATACCAGCTCCAAGACACCTTGGAACCCTCAGCCACACTGACCAGTGGGTCAACACCAACTGTAGGACACCCCAGACCCCACAACCAGCTGTGTCAGGATTGGGCACTGCCGACCAGCCGGCCAACATTAGATCCAGGGCCCTCAGGCCCATAGCCTCCCTCCCTGGGACCCAGTTTCATTCACTGGTGGATCAGCACTAGCCCTGGTAACCCTTGGGGCTGCATAGACAGTCGCCTTGTGACTCAGCCCCACCCACCAGCAGGCAGCAACCTCTGCACAAAGTAGGGCCTGGCAACCAACCAGACCATGCACCAGCGACACCTACCAGACTACCCATAGTAGTTAGCCTACCACAACAGAAGGGCTCACACAGCCTGCAAAGAGGCACCACTAGAGCATATAGCTCTGCCGACTAGAGGAGTGTGCTGCTGGGATGCATAGGACGTCTCCTGCAAAAGGCCACTTCTCTAAGGTTGGGAAATGTTTCCAAACACATGGAGACAAGAATAGCAAATTAGGCAAAATTATGAGACAGAAATAAATTCCAAATGAAGGAACAAGATAAAACGCCAGAAGAACTAAGTGATGTGGAGATAAGCAATCTACTGGATAAAGAGCTCAAGGTAATCATTGTAAAGATGTTCAAAGAACTCGGGAGAAGAGTGGATGAACAGAGTGAGAGAATTTTTTTAAATTTATTTTTTATTGAAGTATATTTGAATTACAGTGTTGTGTTAATTACTACTGTACAGCAAAGAGACTCAGTTATATATATATATTCTTTTTCATATTCTCTTCCATGATGGTTTATCACAGGATATTGAATATAGTTCCCTGTGCTACACAGTAGGACCTTGTTCTTTATCCATTCTATATATACCAGTTTGCATCTGCTAATACCAAACTCCCACTCCTACTCTCTCCAAACCCCCTCCTCCTTCGCAACCACCAGTCTATTCTCTATGTCCCTGATTTTGTTTCTGTTTCATAGATAGGTACATTTGTGTCATATTTTATTATTATTATTTAAAAAATAAATTTATTTATTTTTGGCTGCATTGGGTCTTTGTTGTTGCGTGTGGGCTTTCTCCAGTTGCAGTGAGTGAGGGCTACTCTTTGTTGCAGTGTGCGGGCTTCTCATTGCAGTGGCTTCTCTTGTTGCGGAGCATGGGCTCTAGGCATGCGGGCTTCAGTAGTTGTGGCTTGCAGGCACTAGAGCGCAGGCTCAGTAGTTGTGGCCCACGGGCTTAGTTGCTCCATGGCATGTGGGATCTTTCTGGACAAGGGCTCAAACCCACGTTCCCTGCGCTGGCAGGTGGTTTCATAACCACTGCGCCACCAGGGAAGTCCCTGTGTCATATTTCAGATTCCACATATAAGTGATATCATATGGTATTTGTCTTTGTCTTTCTGACTTCCTTCACTTTGTATGATAATATCTTGTTGCATCCGTGTTGCTGCAAATGGCATTATTTCATTCTTTTTTTTATGGCTGAGTAGTATTCCGTTGTATATATGTACCACATCTTTTTTTTTTTAACATCTTTATTGGAGTATAATTGCTTTAAAATGTGTGTTAGTTTCTGCTTTATAACAAAGTGAATCAGTTATACATATACATATGTTCCCATATGTCTTCCCTCTTGCATCTCCCTCCCTCCCACCCTCCCTATCCCACCCCTCTAGGTGGTCACAAAGCACCGAGCTGATCTCCTTATGCTATGCGACTGCTTCCCACTAGCTATCTATTTTACATTTGGTAGTGTACATATGTGCATGCTCTCTCTTTTTCACAGCTTACCCTTCCCCCTCCCCATATCCTCAAGTCCATTCTCTAGTAGGTCTGTGTCTTTATTCCCGTCTTGCCCCAGGTTCTTCATGACCTTTTTTTTTTTCCCTTAGATTCCATATATATGTGTTAACATATTGTATTTGTTTTTCTCTTTCTGACTTACTTCACTCTGTATGGCAGAGTCTAGGTCCATCCACCTCACTACAAATAGCTCAATTTCATTTCTTTTTATGGCTGAGTAATATTCCATTGTATATATGTGCCACATCTTCTTTATCCATTCATCTGTTGATGGACACTTCGGTTGCTTCCATGTCCTGGCTATTGTAAATAGAGCTGCAGTGAACATTTTGGTACATGACTCTTTTTTTGGGGAGGGGGGGTACCCGGGCCTCTCACTGTTGTGGCCTCTCCCGTTGCAGAGCACAGGCTCTGGACGTGCAGGCTCAATGGCCATGGCTCATGGGCCCAGCTGCTCTGCGGCATGTGGGATCTCCCGGACCGGGGCACGAACCCATGTCCCCTGAATCGGCAGGCGGACTCTCAACCACTGCGCCACCAGGGAAGCCCTGTTGGAAGATTTTTAATCAAAGTTTCAATTTCAGTGCTTGTGATTGGTCTGTTCATATTTTGTATTTCTTCCTGGTTCAGTCTCGGCAGGTTGTGCATTTCTAAGAATTTGTCCATTTCTTCCAGGTTGTCCATTTTATTGGCATAAAGTTACTTGTAGTAATCTTTCATGATCCTTTGTATTTCTGCAGTGTCAGTTGTTACTTCTCCTTTTTCATTTCTAATTCTATTGATTTGAGTCTTCTTCCTTTTTTTCTTGATGAGTCTGGCTAATGGTTTATCAATTTTGTTTATCTTCTCAAAGAACAAGCTTTTAGTTTCATTGATCTTTCCTATCATTTCCTTCATTTCTTTTTCATTAATTTCTGATCTGATCTTTATGATTTCTTTCCTTCTGCTAACTTTGGGGTCTTTTTGTTCTTCTTTCTCTAATTGCTTTAGGTGCAAGGTTAGTTTGTTTATTTGAGATGTTTCCTGTTTCTTAAGGTAGGATTGTATTGCTATAAAATTCCCTTCTTAGAACTGCCTTTGCTGCATCCCACAGGTTTTGGGTCATCATGTCTCCATTGTCATTTGTTTCTAGGTATATTTTGATTTCCTCTTTGACTTCTTCAGTGATCACTTCGTTATTAAGTAGTGTATTGTTTAGCCTCCATGTGTTTGTATTTTTTACAGATCTTTTCCTGTAATTGATATCTAGTCTCATAGCGTTGTGGTCGGAAAAGATACTTGATATGATTTCAATTTTCTTAAATTGATTAGTGACCCAAGATATGATCTGTCCTGGAGAATGTTCCATGAGCACTTGAGAAGAATGTGTATTCTGTTGTTTTGGGATGGAATGTCCAATATATATCAATTAACTCCATCTTGTTTAATGTATCATTTAAAGCTTGTGTTTCCTTATTTATTTTCATTTTGGATGATCTGTACATTGGTGAGAGTGGGGTGTTAAATTCCCCTACTATGATTGTGTTACTGTTGATTTCCCCTTTTATGGCTGTTAGTATTTGCCTTATGTATTGAGGTGCTCCTATGTTGGGTGCATAAATATTTACAATTATTATATCTTCTTCTTTCATTGATCCCTTGATGATTATGTAGTGTCCTTCATTGGCTCTTGTAATAGTCTTTATTTTAAAGTCTATTTTGTCTGATATGAGAATTGCTACTCCACCTTTCTTTTGATTTCCATTTGCATGGAATATCTTTTTCCATCCCCTCACTTTCAGTCTGTATGTGTCCCTAGGTCTGAAGTGGGTCTCTTGTAGACAGCATATATACGTGTCTTGTTTCTGTATCCATTCAGCCAGTCTGTGTCTTTTGGTGGGATCATTTAATCCATTTACATTTAAGGTAATTATCGATATGTATGTGCTTATTCCCATTTTCTTAAGTGTTTTGGGTTTGTTATTGTAGATATTTTCCTTCTCTTGTGTTTCCTGCCTAGTGAAGTTCCTTTAGCATTTGTTTTAAAGCTGGTTTGGTGGTGCTGAACTCTTTCAGCTTTTGCTTGTCTGTAAAGGTTTTAATTTCTCCATCAAATCTGAATGAGATCCTTGCTGGGTAGAGTAATCTTGGTTGTAGGTTTTTTCCTTCATCACTTTAAATATGTCCTGTCACTCCCTTCTGGGTTGCAGAATTTCTGCTGAAAGATCAGCTGTTAACCTTATGGGAATTCCCTTGTGTGTTATTTGTTGTTTTTCCCTTGCTGCTTTTAATATGTTTTCTTTGTATTTAATTTTTGATAGTTTGATTAATATGTGTCTTGGCATGTTTTTCCTTGGATTTACCCTGTATGGGACTCTCTGTGCTTCCTGGACTTGATTAGCTATTTCCTTTCCCATATTAGGGAAGTTTTCAACTATAATCTCTTCAAATATTTTCTCAGTCCCTTTCTTTTTCTCTTCTTCTTCTGGGATCCGTATAATTTGAATGTTGGTGTTTTTAATGTTGTCCCGGAGGTCTCTGAGACTGTCCACAGTTCTTTTCATTCTTTTTTCTTTATTCTGCTATGCAGTAGTTATTTCCATTATTTTATCTTCCAGGTCACTTATCTGTTCTTCTGCCTCAGTTATTCTGCTATTGATCCATCTAGAGAATTTTTAATTTCATTTATTGTGTTGTTCATCATTGTTTGTTTGCTCTTTAGTCCTTCTAGGTCCTTGTTAAATGTTTCTTGAATTTTCTCTATTCTATTTCCAAGATTTTGGATCACTTTTACTATCATTATTCTGAATTCTTTTTCAGGTAGACTGCCTATTTCCTCTTCATTTTTTAGGTCTGTTGGGTTTTCACCTTGCTCCTTCATCTGCTGTGTGTTTTTCTGTCTTCTCATTTTGCTTAACTTACTGTATTTGGGGTCTCCTTTTTGCAGGCTGCAGGTTTGTAGTTCCTGTTGTTTTTGGTGTCTTTCCCCAGTGGCTAAATTTGGTTCAGTGGGTTGTGTAGGCTTCCTGGTGGAGGTGACTAGTGCCTGTGTTCTGGTGGATGAGGCTGGATCTTGTCTTTCTTGTGGGCAGGTCCACGTCTGGTGGTTTGCTTTGGGGTTTCTGTGGCCTTATTATGATTTTAGGCAGCCTCTCTGCTAATGAATGGGGCTGTGTTCTTGTCTTGCTAGTTGTTTGGCATAGGTGTACAGCATTGTAGCTTGCTGGTCATTGAGTGAAGCTGGGTCTTGGTGTTGAGATGGAGATCTCTGGGAGATTTTTGCCATTGTTTGATATTACGTGGAGCTGGGAGGTCTCTTGTGGACCAGTGTCCTGAAGTTGGCTCTCCCACCTCAGAGGCACAGCACTGATTCCTGGCTGGAGCACCAAGAGCCTTGCATCCACACAGCTCAGAATAAAAGAGAGAAAAAAGAGAAAGAAAGAAAGAAAGAAAGAAAGAAAGAAGATAAAATAAAATAAAATAAAAAATAATTAAGAAAAAAACTTTAAAAAGTAAATAGAAAAAAGAAAAAAACGGACAGACAGAACCATAGGACAAATGGTGAAAGAGAAACTATACAGAGAAAATCTCACACAGAAGCATACACATACACACTCACAAAAAGAGAAAAAGTGGAAAAAAATAATATATCTTTGCTCCCAAAGTCCACTTCCTCAATTTGGGATGATTCGTTGTCTGTCTATTCAGGTATTCCACAGATGAAGGGTACATCAAGTTGATTGTGAAGCTTTAATCCGCTGCTTCTGAGGCTGCTGGGAGAAATTTCCCTTTCTCTTCTTTGTTCACACAGCTCCCGGGGTGGGGGTGGGGGGGTCAGCTTTGTATTTGGCCCCGACTCTGCGTGTAGGTCGCCTGAGGGCGTCTGTTCTTCGCTCAGACAGGACGGGGTTAAAGAAGCCGCTGATTCGGGGGCTCTGGCTCACTCAGGCCGGGGGAAGGGAGGTGTACGGATGCAGGGCGAGCCTGCAGCGGCAGAGGCCAGCATGACGTTTCAGTAGCCTAAGGTGCACTGTGCGTTCTCCCGGGAAAGTTGTCCCTGGATCCCGGGACCCTGGCAGTGGCGGGCTGCACAGGCTTCCGGGAGGGGCGGTGTGGATAGGGACCTGTGCTTGCTCACAGGCTTCTTGGTGGCCGCAGCAGCAGCCTTAGCGTCTCATGCCCGTCTCTGGGGTCTGCGCTGTTAGCCACGGCTCGCGCCCGTCTCTGGAGCTCCTTTAAGCAGCGCTTTTAATCCCCTCACCTCACGCACCAGGAAACAAAGAGGGAAGAAAAAGTCTCTTGCCTCTTCGGCAAGTCCAGACTTTTCCCCGGACTCCCTCCCGGCTAGCCGTGGCGCACTAGCCCCATTCAGGCTGTGTTCACGCCGCCAGTCCTCTCCCTGCGATCCAACCGAAGCCCGAGGCTTAGCTCCCAGCCCCCGCCCACGCCGGCAGGTGAGCAGACAAGCCTCTTGGGCTGGTGAGTTCTGGTCGGCACCATTCCTCTGTGAGGGAATCTCTCCGCTTTGCCCTCTGCACCCCTGTTGCTGTGCTCTCCTCCGAGACTCCGAAGCTTCCCCCCTCCACCACCCGCAGTCTCTGCCCGCGAAGGGGCTTCCGAGTGTGTGGAATCCTTTCCTCCTTCACAGCTCCCTCCCACTGGTGCAGGTCCCGTCCCTATTGTTTTGTCTCTTGCCCTACCCAGGTACGGGGGGAGTTTATTTCCTTTTGGGAGGTCTGAGGTCTTCTGACAGCGTTCAGTAGATGTTCTATAGGAGCAGTTCCACATGTAAATGTATTTCTGATGTATCTGTGGGGAGGAAGTTGATCTCCGCTTCTTACTCTTCCGCCATCTTGAAGCTCCTCCCACATCTTCTTTATCTATTCATCTGTTAATGGACATTTAGGTTGTTTCCATGCCTTGGCTATTGTGAATAGTGCTGCAGTGAACATAGGGGTTCATGTATCTTTTTGAGTTATAGTTTTGTCTGGATATATGCCCAGGAGTGGAATTGCTGGATCATATGGTAATTCTATTTTTAGTTTTCTAAGGAACCTCCATACTGTTTTCAACAGTGGCTGCACCAACTTACATTCCCACCGACAGTGTAGGAGGGTTCCCTTTGAGAGATAGAATTTTTAAACAAATAGTTTGAAAATATAAAGAAGAACCAAATAGAGCTAAAGAATACAATAACTGAAATTAAAAATACTCTAGAAGGAAGCAACAGTAAATTAGATGATACATAGGAACAGATCAGTGAACTGAAAGACACAGTAGTGGAAATCACTCAAGCTGAGCAGAAAAAAGAAGAAACAATAAGAAATGAGGACAGTTTAAGAAACCTCTGGGACAACATCAAACATACTAATATTCACATTATAGGGGTCCCAGAAGGAGAAGAGACATAAAAAGGGGCAGAGAACATATTTGAAGACATAATAGTTGTAAACTTCCCTAACCCAGTAAAGAAAATAAACATCCAGGACCAGGAAGTACAGAGACTCCCAAACAGGATTAACCCAAAGAGGACCATACTAAGACATATTTTAATTAAAATGGAAAAAATTAAAGATGAAGAAAATATTAAAAGCAGCAAAGGAAAAGCAATTAGTTACATATAAGGGAACCCCCATAAGCCTATCAGCTGACTTTTCAGCAGAAACTCTGCAGGCCAGAAGGGAGTGGCACTATATATTTAAAGTAATGAAAGGAAAAAACCTACAACCAAGAATACTCTACCAGGCAAGGCTTTCATTCAGATTTTATGGAGAGATCAAAATTTTTACAGGCAAGCAAAATCTAAAAGAGTTCAGCATCATTAAACTGGCTTTACAAGAAATGTTAAAGGAACTTCTCTAAGTGAACAAGAAAAGGCTACAACTAGAAATATAAAAATTATGAGGGAAAAATTGGTAAAAATTTGGTAAAGGGAAATATACCGTAAAGGTGGTAGACCAACCATTTATAAAGCTAGTAGAAAGGTTAAAAGACAAAAGGAGTAAAATCATCTATAGCTACAATAAGTAGTTAAGGGACACACAGAACAAAAAGATGTAAAATATGATGCCAAAAACAGTAAATGGAGGGGGGGAGCATAAAAATACAAGGTTGTTAAAGTGCATTTGACTTAAGAGATCAGCAACTTAAAATAATCATGTATATGTATAGATTGCTGTATATAAATCTCATGGTAACCACAAACCAAATATCTATAATAGATACACACACATAAAAGAGAAAGGAATCCAAACATAATACTAAAAATAGTCGTCAAATCACAAGGGAAGAGAGCAAGAAAAGAAGAAAGGAACAAAAAAAGAACTACAAAAACAACCTGAAAATAATTAACAAAATGACAGTAAGTATATACCAAATATAATTAATTTAAATGTAAATGGACTTAATGTCCAATCAAAAGACATAGAGTGGCTGAATGGATACAAAAACAAGACCCATATATATGCTGCCTACAAGAGACTCACTTCAGGTCTAAAGATAGAGATTGAAAGTCAGGGGATGAAAAAAGGTGTTCCATGCAAACAGAAACAAAAAGAAAGTTAGGGTAGCAATACTTATATCAGACAAAATAGGCTTTCAAAAAAGACTGTAAAAAGAGACCAAGAAGGGCATTACATAATGATAAAGGGATCAATCCCAGGAGAAGATATAACAACTGTAAATATATTGACATATGCACCCACCATGTGACCATTTAAATATGTAAAGCAAATATTAACAGACATAAAGGGAGAAACTGTCAGTAAGAATAATAGTAGGGAACGTATACACCCCTAGTTAAAGGACAGATCATTGAGACAGAAAATCAATGAGGTAACACTGACCTTAAATGTTACATTAGAGCTGATCAACTTAATAGATGTTACAGAATATTCCATCAAAAATCAGCGGAATACACATTCTTTTCAAGTGCACAAGGAACATTCTACAGGGTAGATCACATGCTAGGCCACAAAACAAGTCAGTAAATTTAAGAACATTGAAATCATATCAAACATCCTTTCTGACCACAGTACTATGAGACTAGGAATCAACTACTAGGAAAAAACTGCAAAATCCACAAACACTTGGAGGCTAAACAACATGCTACTAAACAACAAATGGGTCACTAAGGAAATCAAAGAAGAAACAAAAAAAATACCTGGAGACAAATGAAAAATGAATACACAATGATCCATAACCTATGGATGCAGCAAAAGCAGTTCTAAGAGGGATATTTACAGCAATACAACCTCCACCTTAGGAAACAAGAAAAATCTCAAATAAACAACCTAACCATACATCTAAAGGAACTAGAAAAAGAAAAACAAACATAAGCTAAAGTAAGTAAAAGGAAAGAAATCATAAAGATCAGAACAGAAATAAGTGATATAGAAACTAAAAAACAATAGAGAAGATCAATGAAAATAGGAGCTGGTTCTTTCAAAAGATAAAATTGATAAGCCTTTAGCCAGACTCATTAAGAAAAAAAGAGAGAGAGCCCAAATCAATAAAATCAGAAATAAAAAAGGAGAAGTCACAACCAACACCACAGAATTAGGAAGGATCATAAGAGATTATATGAACAACTATACCACAATAAAATGGACAATCTAGAAGAAATGGACATGTTTCCAGACATGTACAATCTCCAAAGACTGAACCAGGAAGAAATAGAAAATATGAACAGACCAATTACTAGTACTGAAATTGAATCAGAAAAAAAACCTCCCAGAAAACAATAGTTCAGGACTTGATGGCTTCATAGGTGAATTCTATCAATTTAGAGAAGAGTCAACAGCTATCTTATTCAAACTATTCCAAAAAATTGCAGAAGGAATGCTCTTGAACTCATTCTATGAAGCCAGCATCACCCTGATACCAAAACCAGGCAAAGATATCAAACAAACAAAAAGAAAATTACAGACCAACATCACTGGTGTACATAGATGCCAAAATCTTCAACAAAATATTAGCAAACCAAACCCAACAATACATGAAAAAGATCATACACCATGAACAAGTGGGATTTATCCCAGGGATGCAAGGATGGTTCAATATCTGCAAATCAATCAATGTAATACAACACATTAAAAAAAATGAAGAATAAAAATCATATGATCATCTCAGACACAAAGATGCACAAAAAGCTTTTGACAAAATTCAACATGCATTTATGATAAAAATTTTCAACAAATTGGGTATAGAGGGAACATACCTTAATATAATAAAAGCTGTATATGACAAGCCCACAGCTAACATCATACTCAATGGTAAAAATCTGAAAGCATTTCCTCTAAGATCAGAAGCAAGACATGGATGTCCACTCTCACCATTTTGTTCAACATAGTATTGGAAGCCGTGGTCACAGCAATCAGAAAGAAAAAGAAATAAAGTAATTCAAATTGGAAAGGAAGAAGTTAAACTGTCACTGTTGACAGATGACATGATAGTATACATAGAAAATCCTAAAGACACCACCAAAAAGACTATTTGAAGTCATCAGTGTATTTGGCAAAGTCGCAGGATACAAAATTAATACATAGAAATCTGTTGCATTTCCATACAGTCACAGCAAACTCTCAGAAAGAGAAATTAAGAAAACAATCCCATCTGCAATTGCATTGAAGGAATAAAATACATAGGAATAACTCCAACTAAGGAGGTAAAGACCTGTACTTGGGAAACTATAAGACACTGATAACAGAAATTGAAGACAGCACAAACAAATGGAAAGATACACCATGCTCATGGATTGGAAGAATTAATATTGTCAAAATGATGATAGTACCCAAGGCAATGTACATATTCAATACAATCCCAATCAAAATACCAATGATATTTTTCACAGAATTAGAACAAATAATTCTAAAATTTGTATGGAAACACAAAAGATCCTCAAATAGCAAAACAGTCTGGAGAAAGAACAAAGCTGGAGGTATCACACTCATGATTTCAAACTATACGAAAAAGCTAGAGTAATTAAAACAGTATGGTACTTACCACAGAAATACAAAGGATCATAAGAGATTACTATGAACCAATAAAATGAACATCCTAAGATATGGACAAATTCTCAGACAGGTACAATCTCCCAAGACTGAACCAGGAAGAAATAGAAAATATGAACAGACCAATTGCAAGTACTGAAATTGAATCAGTAATTTAAAAACTCCCAACAAGCAATAGTCCAGGACCAGATGACTTCAGAAGTGAATTCTACCAACAATTTAGAGTTAACACATATCCTTCTGAAACCTATTCTAAAAAATTGCAGAGGAAGGAACACTTCCAAATTCATTCTATGAGGCCAGCATCACACTCATAACAAAATAAGACAAAGATATCACACAAAAAAGAAAATTACAGGCCAATATCACTGCTGTACACAGATGCAAAAATCCGCACCAAAGTATTAGCATACCGAATCCAACAATGTATCAAAAGAATCACACACCATAATCAAGTGGGATTTATCCCAGTGTTGCAAGAATTTTTCAATATCCACAAATCAATCAGTGTGATAAACCACATTAAAAATTGAAGAAAAAAATCATATGATCATCTCAGTAGATGCAGAAAAACCTTTTGATAAAATTCAACATCCATTTATGATAAAAACTCTCAACAAAGTGGGTATAGAGGGAACCTACCTCAACATAATAAAGGCCATATATAACAAGCTCACAGCTAACATTATACTCAATAGTGAAAAGCTGAAAGCATTTCCTCTAAGATCAGGAACAAGACAAGGATGCCCACTGTAGCAACTTTTATTCTGCATTGTTTTGGAAGTCCTAGTGACAGCGATCAGAGAAAAAGAAAGAAAAGGAATCCAAATTGGAAAAGAAGAAGTAAAACTGTCACTATTTGCAGATGACATGATACTATACATAGAAAATCCTAAGGACACCACCAGAAAACTACTAGAGCTCATCAATGAATTTGGTAAATTTGCAGGAAAAAAAAATTAATATAAAGAAATCTGTTGCATTTCTATACACAACAATGAAATATCAGAAAGAGCAATTAAGGAAACAATCCCATTTACCACTGCATAAAAAAGAATAAACTATCTAGGAATAAACCTACCTAAGGAGGCAAAAGACTTGTACTCAGAAAACTATAAGACATTGATGAAAGAAATTGAAGATGACACAAACAGATGGAAATATAGAATGTTTTCTTGGATTGGAAGAATCAATATTGTTAAAATGACCATACTACCCAAAGCAATCTACAGATTCAATGCAATCCCTATCAAATTACCAGTGGCATTTTTTTACAGACCTGGAACAAAAAATTTTTTAATTTGTTGGGAAACACATAAGACCCCAAATAGCCAAAGCAATCTTGAGAAAGAGGAACACAGCTTGAGGAATCAGGCTCCCTGACTTCAGACTGTAGTATAAAGCTACAGTAATCAAAACAGTATGGTACTGGCACAAAAACAGACACATAGATCAATGGAACAGGATAGAAAGCCCACAAATAACCCCAAACCCTTATGGTCAATTATGCTATGACAAAGAAGGCAGGAATATACAGTGGAGAAAAGACAGTCTCTTCAATAAGTGGTGCTGGGAAAACTGGACAGCTATATGTAAAAGAATGAAATTTAGAACATTCTCTAACATCATATACAAAAATAAATTCAAAGTGGATTAAAGACCTAAATATAAGACCAAATACTCTAAAACTCCTAGAGAAAAACATAGGCAGAACACTCTTTGACATAAATCACAGCAATATTTTTTTAGATCTGTCCCAGAGTAATGGAAACAAAAATAAAAATAAACAAATGAGACCTAATTAAACTTAAAAGGTTTTTCAAGGCAAAGGAAACCATAAACAAAATGAAAAGACAACCTACTGAATGGGAGAAAATATTTGCAAATGATGCGACTGACAAGGGATTAATTTCCAAAATATACAAACAGCTCATACAGCTCAATATAAAACAACAACAACAACCCAATCAAAAAATGGGCAGCAAACCCAATAGACATTTCTCCAAAGAAGCCATACAGATGGTCAAGAGGCACATGAAGAGATGCTCAACATCGCTAATTGTTAGAGAAATGCAAATCAAAACTACAATGAGGTATTACCTCACACCAGTCAGAATGGCCATCATTAAAAGCGACAAATAATGGTGGAGAGAGTGTGGAGAAAAGGGAACTCTCCTACACTGCTGGTGGGAATGTACATTGGTGCAGCCACTAGGGAGAACAGTATGGAAATTTCTTAAAAAACTAAAAATAAAGTAGTACCCATATGATCCATCAATCCCACTCCTGGGCATATATCCAGAAAAGACAAAAACCTAATTCAAAAAGATACATGCAGAGAGTTTGCCTGCCGGTGCAGGGGACACAGGTTCATGCCCCGGTCTGGAAAAATCCTGCATGCCGCGGAGCGGCTGGGCCCGTGAGCCATGGCCGCTGAGCCTGCGCGTCCGGAGCCTGTGCTCCGCAACGGGAGAGGCCACAGCAGTGAGAGGCCCACGTACCGCAAAAAAAAAAAAAAGATACATGCACACCAACGTTCATAGCAGCACTATTTACAATCTCTAAGACATGGAAGCAACCTAAAAGTCCACTGACAAATGAATAGATAAAGAAGATGTGATATATATATATATATATATATATATATATATAATGGAATATTACCATAAAAAGAATGAAATAATGTCATTTGAAGCAACATCAATGGAGCCAGAGATTATCACATTAAGTGAAATGGAATCTAAAAAAAAATGACACAAATGAACTTTTTTACAAACAGAAATAGACTCACAGACATAGAAATCAAACTTATGGTTACCAAAGGGGAAAGGCTGGGGAGGGATAAATTTGGAATTTGGAATCAACAGATACAGACTACTACATATAAAATAAACAACAAGGACCTACTGTATAGCACAGATAACTATATTCAGTATCTTGTAATAACCTGTTATGGAAAAGAATCTGAAAATAATGTAACTGAATCATTTTGCTGTACACCTGAAACATTGTAAATCAACTGTACTTCAACAAAAACAAAGTAGCAGTATGGTTACTTTGGCACAAAAAACAGACATGCAGGTCAATGGAACAGAATAGAGAGCCCAGAAGTGAACCCACAGTTATATGGGCGATTATTCTACAACAAAGGAGGCAAGAATACACATTGGGGAAAAGAAAGCCTCTTCAATCAATGATGTAAAAATTGTGAAAATCGGACAGCAACATGAAAATCAAACTGGAATACTCTATCACACAATGCACAAAAATAAATTCAAAATTGATTAAAGAGTTAAATGTCAGACCTGAAACCATAAAACTTCTAGACGAAAACATAGGCAGTAAGCTATTTGACATTGGTTTAGTAATATTTTTAAGGATATGTCTCCTCAGGCAAGGGAAACAAAAGCAAAAATCAGCAAATGAGAGTACATCAAACTAAAAAGCTACTGCACAGCAAAGGAAACTATCAACAAAATGAAAAGGCTGCCTACTGAATTGGAGTAGGTATTTGCAAATCATATATCTGATAAGGGGTTAATGTCCAAAATATGTGAAGAACTCATACAACTCACCATCAAAAAAATGAGCAGCCAGTTAAAAAATAGGGAGAAGACCTGAAATATTTTCCCAAAGAATACATACAAATAGCCAACAAGCACATGAAAAGATGATAAACATCAGTAACCACTGGGTAAATGCAAATCAAAACCACAATGAGATATCACCTCATACCTGTCAGAATGGCTATTACCAAAAAGACAACAAATAATAAGTCTTGGCAAGGATGTGGAGAAAAGGGAACACTTGTACACTGGTGGTAGGAATGTAAATTGGTGTAGCCGCTATGGAAAACAGTACGGAGTTTCCTCAAAATATTAAAAATAGATCTGCCATATGATCTAGCAATTTCACTCCTGGGTATTTATCTGAAGAAAATAAAAACACTAATTAGAAAAAAATATATGCACCCCTATGATCATTGAAGCATTATTTACAATAGTCAAGATATGGAAGCAACCTAAGTGTCCATAGATAGATGAATGTATAAAAAGATGTGGTTGTATATGTAATATGAATATTACTCAGCCATAAAAAAGAATGAAATCTAGCCATTGTGACAATGTGGTTGGACCTAGAGAGTATTATGCTATGTGAAATAAGTTAGACAGAGAAAGAATTACTGTATCATTTGTTAAAAAACAAAACAAATGAACAAACATAAAACAACAGAAACAGAGTTATAGATACAGAGAACAAGCAGCTGTTTTCCAGAGGGGAGGTGGGTGAGGGAAGGAAAGAAGGTAAGGGAGATTAAGAGGTACAAACTTCCAGTTGCAAAATAAATGAGTCACAGTATGAAATGTACAGTGTGGGGAATATAGTCAATAACTATGTAATATTTTTGTATAGTGACTTATCGTGACTAGACTTATTGTGGTGATCATTTTGAAATGTATATAAATATCGAATGACTATTTTCTATAATAGGAACTAACATTATAGATCAATTATACTTCAAAAACAAGCAAGCAAACAAACAAACTTATAGAAAAAGAGATCAGATTTGTGGTTACTAGAGGTGGGGTTGGAGGGAGGGTGAATTGGATGAAGGGAGCCAAAAAGCACAAACTTCCCATTATAAGATAGAGAAGTACTAAGAATGTAATGTATAACATGATAAATATAATTAACTTTGTTGTGTGTTATTAGTGAAAGTTGTTAAGTACATCCTAAGAGTTACATCACAATGAAGAAAATTTTTTAATTTCTTTAATTTTGTATCTGTATTAGATGGATGTTCACTAAACTTACTGTGGTAATCATTTCATGATGTATATAAGTCAATCATGCTGTACACCTTAAACTTATATAGTGTGGTATGTCCATTATATCTCGATGAAACAAAATAAAAATATAAATGTGCTCAGGATCTCCTTTGGGAGCTTCCTAGCTGAGGTCAGCCACAGACAGAGAAAATGGAGGCACTATTTCCCCGGGGTGATGTGCCCTGCTCAGACTTGCTGTTGTGTTGAAGGATGCCTGTCAGTATGGATTCTCCCAAGAGCAGACCCTGCGATAGGGCTGGGATGCAGGTAATTGACTTGGGAGGTGATCCTAGGAAATAGAAGTGAAGAAATGGGGAAAGCAAGCTATGGAAGGGGGAGAAGTCAATAATAATTACTGCCATGAACAACTGGGGCTCCATCCTGCTGGGAACCCACTGAGAAACTTTGTGGAACAGCCTCAACACTGTCCTCCTAAATGATGAGGAAGCTGGAGTAAATTACCCACTGACTTCCATCCCCCCCCCACCCCTGCTTATAGATCACCATAAGGAAATCAAGTTATGTCTGCACAGCAAGGTGAGCTGCTTAGCTCATCTCCTGCCTCTATCATGACCACCACCATTAGAACAGCACCATCACCACAATTTCTGCCCCTCCTGAGTTCTCCCACTCAACTGTGTCACTACCTTTTCTCTTTGCTGTGTTCTTAGGTCTGAGCTTGAAAGAGGAAGTGAAGCGGGAAGATACCTGCCTACAACACATTCTAGGAAAAAGGAACTATAGTGGTGTGCTTCCTCCATTTTCAATGTATCCAGTCCACCCAAATAACTCTCAACCACCCTCACATCATCCCAAAGCAAGGGACTGGAAAGAGGGAGAAGGCAAAAAAGCAGGCAGGCTTTCTAGAATGACTTCTGTCATCACAGAGTCATAGAAGCAGAGCTAGAAGGGATGAGCTCTGGCATTAGAAAGATGACAGTATATTTTGCTTCTCCCACTACTGCAACACCTCCTCTAGGCAAGCTTCCCTGGTTTATCTTGACTTTCTTCCCTTCCGACCTACATGATCATAATTGGGGCTCAGCCCTTCATGCCCTCAGAGGCAGACTAAGGCTATGACTGGGAGAAGAAGCTTGAACTCTGTAGAGGGGAGTATCCTCCATGTGGAGATACAGCTTCTTTTGCAGGCCCCTGGCTCCCTTACCTGGAGCTGTCACTCACCTGTCTGTCACCCACAGGAGCTCACAAGGAGAGGAATGTTAGGAGGTAATAACTTCCTAATGTCACCAGGATTGTTTTTTCTTTTTTCCAGGTTAAGATGCTGAATTGAACCCACACATCTAATTTTGCTCCCTCCTGAAACCCACTACAACTAATGTAAAAGGATTGCTTTTTAAAAAGATAGAAACTCATGAGGACAGAGAGAACAGAAGATACAGGAGCATAAAAGAATTTTGGAAGATGGACAACAGATGAATGAGTGCTAATTGACTTAGCAGTCCCAAGAAAACTGACACCCATCGAAAGCTAAGAACAGGCCTGCTTTCATGGCAAAATCCTTAAAAAAAAAAAAAAAAAAAGGAATTGGCAGTTTTAGATACCTCTGGAACTGCATAAGCCAAAAATCAGGAGAACTAGGTGAAAGGTGACTAAGAAGCATTTAAAATCCTGGTTCTTCTCTCACCCTCCATGCTCAGGGTTCCTCTCCCACCAGGCGGAGGGCTGGAGATTTAGTCTCTTGAGAGGGTAAAACAGAGGGTCTCTGGACTGGAGGCATCAAGCACAGCTGAGGACAAAGGTTTCATGTGTAGAACAGCGGCGTAAAGTGAACATTTACTCACTGCAGGCTGAGGTCCTCAGCTTTCTTTCCTACTTACTTCCAAATCACTAGCAGCTATTCTCCACCCCTCTTTGGAACTCTGACTAGTCAAAAAAGAAAGAACTAAGGATACTGGCTTTCGTGTTTCCAATAAATGACCACCTATGTCTCCCAGCAGTGAATTCTGAGTTGACAAGCCTGACTCCTGCACTGAGGGCTCCCAATAAGCTTTTCAGGCCTTTACTCTTAAGAGCAGATGACCAAATTTCGTATCTTAGGTTCCTTAGAAACAGAGGCTGAGATGAGAATTCAGGTGCACATGATTTATTGAGGATGGGCTCTCTGGAGAAGCCTCCTCCTCCTCTCATTTCCCACTTCTTCTCCCTCAGAAGCAGCAGGGGAAGGAGCTGAGCAAGGATGTGGTCTCAGCTGGAGTCTAGCCTCAGTCGGATCCCACAGAGAGCCCTGAAATGTGAATTGCACCACAGAGTTGATCTCACCTTGAAGCAAGAGGGCTGTTTCGTACCCACATATGAATCGGTCACTGGCTGCAGGCTGCCAGAAAAGAGACCATAACCTCCCAGGAAAGGCAGCTTCTGGCTGAGGACAATTCTCTAGAGAAGGGGACTGCTCTGATCCATTAACAACCAACATTCACAGCCGCTGTAGGTATGGGCAGGACACTAATAACATCCACTGCAGAATACCATATATCTGAGGAAATAGCTAACATGGAAAATAGGGAACAAATAATAAAACAAATCAAAATAAACAAACAATCAAAATAAACAGGAAAAAGCAACTTGGAAGAAACCAAGACTTACTTTCAAGAGTAACAAAGGATATTACAGCCATGAAACAAGAATAAGGTATTTTAAAAGACAGGAAACAAAAATATGCTTTTAAAACAAACAGAAAAATGATAGCAGAAATGAAAAACTCAATAGATTGTTTGGGAAGTAAAGTCTGGGTTGTCTCCCAGAAAAATAAAACCAAAATGCAAAACAATGAAAAATAGGAAAGAAAAGAGGAATGTAGGAGGAAGAGTCTAGAAGGTTTAACATCTGAATAACAGGCATTCCAGAAGGAGAGGGGAGGAAATTATTAATGAAGTAATTCAAGAAAAATTTCTCAAACTGAAAAGAACACAAATTTCCAGTTTGAAAGGGCCTACCATATACCTAGTTCAGTAGGAAAAAATACTCCTACCAAGGCAGATACTTGTGAAATTTCAGAATCCTGGGGACAAAGAGCAGATTCCACAATCCTGAATAGAGAAAAAAAGAGTCATATACAAAGTCTCAAGAATAGAATGGCTTCAGACCACTCTTCACTGGAACTGTTCCAACACCACTGGAAGGTAGAATACTAGAGTAATAGCTTCAAGATTCTAAAAGAAAATGGTTTCCAATGTAGAATTTTATACCCAGGCAAACTATATCAATCAAGAAGCAAGTAGAATAACACAATTTCAGATATGCACAATCTCATGCTTCCTTTTCTAGTAAATAACTGAAGGATGTGTTCTACCAAACCAAGGTAGTAAACCAAAGAGGATACAGGAAGCAAGGGATCCAACACAGTGGGGAGGTTTGGGAATCCCCATGAGGTTGATATTGGGTGAACCAAGAGGATTGGAGGAGAGAGACTCAAGACACAGATATGTTAAGGACTGTCATCACCAAGATGACACTGCCATTATGCAATCTTTATAATGAGTTTTCCTTAGAGGCACAGACCTTTGAGGTAAATTGGCTAAATGACAGAGACCCCACTTATTGTTGGAAAGAGAACTATATTAATACTGTTGAGGCTTGGCATTCAGTCCTGGCTATGTCTTGAAGTTGCTGTGGGAGGGTCTCCTTCCCTCCCTGGACCTCAGGATCCTCCTCTGTAAGTGTCAAGGATAGACTATGTGAATTCCATGTGTCTTTAAGGCTATCTGTGCCTCTGGGAAATTTATTCTTCATAGTATACAGTTCTATGGGTTTTGAAAAATGCATAGTCATGGAACCACCTCCACAATTATGCTGCAGAATAGTTCCATCACACTAATAAATGTTCTCATGCTACCCTTCTGTAGTCAACCCCCTCCTTTGAATCCCTTGAAACCACTGATCTATTATCTATCCTTACAGTTCTACCTTTTCTAGAATGTCGTATAAATGGAATCATAAAGTATGAAGCCTTTTGAGTCTGGCTTCCTTTATTTAACACAACGCATTTGGTTTGACATACTGACCAGCACTTACCACTGATATTGTTTTTAGTTCTTCCCCAAAGCAGACTCTGAGACAAGAATTCAAATGCAAGAAGTGTGGGAAGTGATCCCAGAAAGTACCAGTTAGGTGAATGAAGAAGTGATATAGGGAAGGGGAGGAAGCCAATACAGGGTGTGTTTTTTCAAGTGAGATATCACTGTGGGCAACAAATTCTAACCTCTTGGGACTTTGGAATCCAGTGCAGAACACACACTGCAGAGATGTCTGGCCCAAGGAGTGAAGAAGTTGGGATATTTATCCACCAACTCCCTGTTCATAATTGATTGAGGGTTGCTAGAAGCCTTAATTCTCCAGCACTTGTGGCTTGCCTGGTACATGGACCAAACATGTTCCTGCAGAGAGAAAAAAAAAAAAGCCCTAAGGCAGAATATAGGCAGTTATAGGTGCTCATAGTAAGCAGCATTTGGTGTGTAGAGGTGAGTGCCAAGGGGATGTGTGGGGTGCCGACAGCATCAACTACACCCTGCCACCTCCAATGAAAGAGCGGAGCTCTCATGTACCACAAAACAATTTCAGAGAAGGAGCCTTGGGGGATTCTGAAGTGGGAACCTGAGAAGACAGAACAATGAACCTAGGGTCCCATTGGAAGAATTCTAAGGATGGGAACCTTTTGCCTTGAGAGTAGAAGAGGGCCTCTGAGAGGTAAGACTATACTGATGGACACCTCCCCAAAATAGGGCTATGTTCCCACTGCTAAATCTCACCCAAGCCACCTACCCTCTCCTCCATTAGAGTCAATGCCCTGATGTGAACATTAGGGACTTTTCTCTGGACAGTTGGTAAAACTGGCTTTTATTATTTACTTAGAACCCTTAGCTGTTTTCTTCTAGCAAATTATTGGTGTAATGGATGTGCATCTCGGCAGAAAAATGCAGATATGCAAGAATATCTTTCAATTTCCACAACCTAAATCGAACTCAATTTCTACTGCAACCTTCATTTTGTGTTGGTGTCACCTTAATCTCAGTCAGTTGTTGCCCAAGTTTCCAGGATGCTTTCAGAAATCCAAAGTGTTGGCAGGTGGCTTTTGGTCTGTATCATCACTGTCCACGTCAGCCTCATACAAGATATGCTCTTTCAACCTTGTCTTTGCTGGTCAGTTCACACGAGCCCTTGCTGGCCTAACCCTCATCGTTGACTGAATGGTTCCCTGGGGCCTAGGTGTCTCTCAGCCAACTCCTGTGCCCCTATTGATCCACAGGATATTCTAATGTTCTGTGATGGGCCAAGGGGACTTGGTGGGTTCTCCAGACTTTCTGGGCTATTAAAAAATGTACACAACACATTCTATTACTTCCATACTTTGCTGGCTCTTGGGAGCCCTCACAGGGCTGGCTCAACCTGCCATGTGCACACAGCCAACTCTATTGGGAGGTCTTACTGCCACCCTGAGCTCTACCCAGGGTTCTCTCTGCACTTGGATTTCCCACACTGATCTGGGTTTCACTGAGTAAAGAAAACAAGATATAGAGTCCCTTTTTTCAGACACTCACCATCATGTAATTCTCCTCACTACCAGTTTGGGGATTTATTCTGGTGTAGGTATGTATGAGTGAGTGCTTGCTCTCAAGTCAAATGCATTCTCTCTAACATGTTATATTGTCTACACATGTATTCCTCTAGGTTTCTTTCTAGTGAACTTTTAATTTTGAGATAATTGTAGGTTCACATGAATCTGTAAGTAATAATACAGAAAAATCCTTGTATCCTTCACCCGTTTTCTCCCAATGGTTACATATTGCATAACTATCGACATTAATATGATATACCAATATTACTCAGTTTTCTGTTTATAAGCATTTGTGTGTATGTATGTATTTAGTTTTATGCAATTTATCACAGATGTAGATTCTTATAATCACTGCCATACTTGAGATTACAAAACTATGTGATCACAAAGCTCCCTTATGCTGTCCTTTTATAGCCACACCTACATTCCTTCCACCTCACTCCCCCCAAGCTATCCCTAACTCTCAGCAACTACTAGCAGATTCTCCATATGTGTACTTTTGTCATTTCCAGTATGTTATGTAATGAAATCATACAATATGTAAACTTTGAGGTTTATTTACACAGCATATTCCCTGGAGATTCATCCAAGTTGTGTGTATCAATAATTTGTTCCCTTTTATTACTGAGTACTATTCCATGGCATGGATGTTCCACAGTTTATTTAACCATTTGCACATTGAAGGACATTCAAATTGTTTCCAGTTTTGACTATTATGAGTAGTCAAAACAATACAATAGTGATGAACATTTGTTTACAGGTTTTTTTTGTGTGAATATAATTTCTCTGGGATAAATGTCCAAGCGTACAATTGCTGAGTCATATGGAAGTTGCCAAATTGTTTTCCAGAGTAGCTGTACCATTTTACATTCCCACCAGTAATGTATGAGTGATTCAGATTCTCTGTATTCTTGTCAGCATTTGGTGTTGTCACAACTTTTAATTTTAGCCATTCTGGTAGGTGTGTAGTGATATCTCATTGTAGTTTTACTTTGCATTTTCCTAATGGCTAATGATATTGAATATTTTTTTCATTTACTTATTTGCCATCTGTATATCTTCTTTGGTGAAATGTTTGGTCAGATTTTTTGTTCATTTTCTAATTGGATTTTGTGGGGTTTTCTTTGTTTTTGTTTTGTTTTTACTGTTGAGTTTTGAGAGTTCTTTATATATTCTAGATAGTAGTCTTTTATTGGATATGTGATTTGAAAGTATTTTCTCCCAGTCTGTGGCTTTTCTTTTCATCCTCTTAAAGTGTCTTTCAAAACGTTTTTAATTTTGATGAAGTCCAGTTTATCAAAATTTTTCTTTTATGGATTGTGCTTTTGATGTCAAATTTAAGAACTCTTAGATCCTGAGATTTTCTCCTAAGTTTTTCCCTAAAAATTTTATTTTACATTTAAGTCCATGACTCATGACTCATTTTGAGTTAATTTTTGTATAAGATGTGATATTTAGATTGAAGGTTTTGTTTTGTTTTGTTTTTTGCCTTTAGATGTCCAATTGTTCCAGAACCATTTGTAGAGAAGGCTATCCTCCTTCTGTTGGATTGCTTTTGCACCTTTGTAAGAAATCAGTTAGGCATATTTGTGTGTGATGTATTTCTGGGTTTTCTATTCTGTTCCATTGATCTATGTGTCTATCCTTCTGTCATATTTTGTATGTATGATTTCAATCATTTTAAATTAGTTGAGGTTTGTTTTATGGCCCAGGATATGGTTTATTTTGGTGAATATTCTATGAGTTCTTGAAAAGAATGTATGTGCTGTTATTACTGGTTGCAGTATTTTTTATATGCCAATTATATCCTTTTGGTTGATGGTGTTGTTGAGTTTTTCTGCATCCTTATTCATTCTCTAATGGCTTAATCATCTGCTGAGAATGGGGTGGAAGTCTCCACTTATAATTGTGGGTTTGCCTTTTTCTCCTTTCAACTCTATCAGCTTTTGCCTCATATATTTTGAGACTCTTTTTTGCATGTACACATTTAGGATTCTTGTGCTTTCCTTGTGGATGGGTCTTTTTTTCTTCTCTTTTCTTTTTTCTTTTTTTTTTTTGATCCTTTTATTCTTATGTAATGTTGCTCTTTGTCTCTAGCAGGAAAATTATTAACCCCACTTACAGATGAGGAAACTGAAGTGTGAAAGAATTTAAAACTAGGTCTAAAAATGAAGGAAATAGAAAATCACCACTAGGCCAACCCTACAGTGATAACAGTTGCAGGCAAGATCCATTGGTGGTTGCTAAAGTTAGTGGAAGAAAATTTGATGAGAAACAAAATCTGAAAGTATCTTCTCAGCATATTTATTAATTATAAAGGAAAAATATATAAATGGAGAATTCTGGCTGACACCACTTTAACCAAGGGATCAAGGTTATTAAGATCACTAGTAATAACAATATTGACATTACATACCCCCTGACGTGAAGGGTACACTATTGCTTCTCACCTCAATCTAATTATGATAAAACACCAGGTAACCCCACTTTGAGAGACAGTATACAGAGTCCCACAGAGATGCCTGGATTAGAACCCAGAGCCCATGCTCTTTACACTCTAGTGCAGGAGAGGTATGGAAGCCAGGGATATGGGGGTGTCTCCTTTCTGAGTGGCATGTACTCACTCCACTGCTGACTGGACATACACTCACCTCACTGCTCGGGACTCACTACTTCAGTCTGCTCTGTGGCTAGAATCCACATCTCTTTGCCTGAGGGCTTTCTCCAAAGCATGAAGGTAGTTCTGTTTGTGCCGGCCGGAGACCAGAACACCCTCCCACCATTCCTACGTGGCCCTCAATCAATGACTGAGAGGAGTAGGTGCATAGACATCCCAGTTCCCTTTCTCATCTGGCAGGGGTTGGGGGGGGAGGAGTAACACTGCGGCATGTTCTACATTGGCTCCCAGAGTTCCTTTGTGGGATTGAGCCCTAATTGCCCACTGGTAGCTTATTGATAATGCACCTTTATTGGCTGCCTTCCCTACCCTATCTCATTTCCCCACTCCCCTGTTAATGTTTCCTGGCATTACCTCTCAATTAAACTACTTGAAGCTAATTCCTTGTTTGAGAGTCTGCTTCTGGAAGAACCTCATCTAAGGCAATGGCTGAAGAGCACCAATATCCTTCAGTCACAGAGAGATTGCAACTAGCAAAGACATTATGCATGGGCTGCCAGGAACAGCTACTCAGGTGGTGTACTATACAATTACTGGAGTTGTACAAATTGATGCTTATATTAGTTTCACATTGCTGCTGTAACAAAGTAGCTTAAAACAATACAAATTTGTTATCTTGCAGTTCTGGAGGTCAGAAGTTCAAAATGTGTTTCACTGCACTAAAATCAAGGTATTGGCAGCTCTGTGATCATTTCAGAACCACTGACTAGGAGAGGATCTATTTCCTTGCCTTTTTCAACCTCTTGAGGCTTCCTGTATTCCTTGATTTGTGGCCCCTTTCTCCATCTTCAAAGTCAGCAGTGTAATACCTTAATATTTCTTTCTCTTTCTCTCCTCTGTTTCCACCATTACATCTCCTTCTCTGACTCTCCTGCCTCCCTCCTTCCTTTGTAAGGACGCTTGTGATTACATTGGACTCACCTGGATAATCCAGAATAATCTCCTTATCTCAAGTTCCTTAATTTAATTACATCACAAAGACCTTTATGCCATATAAGGTAACATATTCCCAGGTTCAGATTAGGACGTAGATTTCTTGGGGGGCCATTATTCTGCCTATCACAGCATATATGGTTAAGAGTCCAGAATAAAGAGTGTGTGAGAGAATGCACAGTGCAGAGAAAGCACAGTGCAGAGAAAGCACTGTGAGGGAGGGGAAGTTGGCAAAAAGGGTTATGATATAAAATGGAGAGATACATAGAGGAAGACATATTTCTGTTGTTTTATATGTATATACATATAATATATATTTATACAATTTATATGTAATGTATATTATCAACAAATTATCAGTATATAAATAAATAAATAAATAATATGTATATATATTATATATACACAGAGAGAGAGAGGATAGAGAGAGATAGAGAGAGAGAGAGAGTGTGTGTGTGTGTGTGTGTGTGTGTGTGTGTGTGTGTGTGTGTGTGCCTTAGGGGAGTGAGATGGAGGAAGTGAGCCGAGTGAAATAGTGATAGGGTCTGGAAGGAACAAGAGGAACTGTAAGAAGGAAATAGGTAGGGTGGGTCTACTTCTGAGGAACTGGCCCTGTCTGAGGTAAGGCTGCAGAGAGGTGAAATCAGTGGATTTTACAGAGAGAAGTTTTTTGTTGTCGTTGTTGTTTTTTAATTCGGGTATAGTTGCCTTATTATGTTGTGTTAGTTTTTGCTGTACAGTGAAGTGAATCAGCTATATGTTATACATATATCCCTTCTTTTTCGGATTTCCTTCCCATTTAGTTCACCAAAGAGCACTGAAGTGTTCCCTGTACTGTACAGTCTATTCTCATTTGCTATCTGTTTTATACATAGTAGTATATATATGTCAATCCCAATCTCCCAATTCATCCCACCCCACCTTTCCTGCCTTGGTCTCCATACGTTTGTTCTCTACATACATCTGTGTCTCTATTTCTGCTTTGCATATAGGTTCATCTGTACCATTTTTCTGGATTCCACATCTAAGCATTAATGTATGATATTTGTTTTTCTCTTTCTGACTTACTTCACTCTGTAAGATAGTTTCTAGGTCCATCCACGTCTCTGCAAATGGCACAATTTATTTCCTTTTATGGCTGAGTAATATTCCATTGTATATATGTACCACATCTTCTTCATCCATTCCTCTGTTGATGGACATTTGGGTTGCTTCCATGTCCTGGCTATTGTAAATAGTGCTGAAATGAAAAATGGGGTGCATGTATCTTATGGAATTATGATTTTCTCCAGATATATGCCCAGGAATGGGATTGCTGGGTCATATGGTAATTCTATTTTTAGTTTTTAAAGGAACCTCCATACTGTTCTCCATAGTGGCTGTATCAATTTAAATTCCCACCAACATTGTAAGAGGGTTCCCTTTTCTCTACATCCTCTCTAGCATTTATTGTTTGTAGAGTTTTTGATTATGGCCATTCTGACCAGTGTGAGGTAATACCTCATTGTAGTTTTGATTTGCATTTCTCTAATAACTAATGATGTTGAGCATCTTTTCATGTGCTTTTTGGCCATCTGTATGTCTTCTTTGGAGAAATGTCTATTTAAGTCTTCTGCCCATTTTAAATTGGGTTGTTTGTTATTTTTCATATTGAGCTGCATGAGCTGTTTGTATATTTTGGAGATTACTCCCTTGTCAGTTGCTCATTTGCAAATATTTTCTCCCATTCTGAGGGTTGTCTTTTTGTCTTGTTATGGTTTCCTTTGCTGTGTAAAAGCTTTTAAGTTTAATTAGGTCCCATTTGTTTATTTTTGTTTTTATTTTCATTACTCTAGGAGGTGAACCAAAAAAGATCTTAAAAAAAAAAAAAGAACTTGCTGGGCTTCCCTGGTGGTGCAGTTGTTAAGAATCCACCTGCCATTGCAGGGGATACGGGTTCAAGCCCTGGTCCGGGAAGATCCCACATGCCGTGGAGCAGCTAAGCCCGTGCACCACTACTACTGAGCCTGCACTCTAGACCCCCCAAGCCACGACTAGTGAGCCCACATGCCACAACTACTGAAGCCTGCATGCCTAGAGCCTGTGCTCCGCAACAAGAGAAGCCACCACAGTGAGAAGCCCGTGCACCACAATGAAGAGTAGCCCCTGCTCACCTCAACTTGAGAAAGCCTGTGCGCAGCAACAAAGACCCAACACAGCCAAAAATAAATTTAAAAAAAAAGAAATAAAAGATTTGCTGTGATTTATGTCAAAGAGTCTTCCGCCTATATTTTGCTCTAAGAGTTTTATAGTGTCCCGTCTTACATTTAGGTCTTTAATCCATTTTGAGTTTATTTTTGTGTATGGTGTTAGGGAACGTTCTATTTTCATTCTTTCACATGTAGCTGTCCAGTTTTCCCAGCACCACTTATTGAAGAGACTGTCTCTTCTTCATTGTATATTCTTGCCTCCTTTGTTGTAGATTAGGTGACCATAGGCATGTGAATTTTCTATGTCTGGGCTTTCTATCCTGTTCCATTGATCTATATTTCTGTTTTTGTGCCAGTACCATACTGTCTTGATTACTGAAGCTTTGTACTATAGTCTGAAGTACTATAGCCTGTACTATAGCCTGATTTCTCACGCTCCATTTTTCTTCGTCAGGATTGCTTTGGCTATTCGAGATCTTTTGTGTTTCCAAACAAACATTTTGTTCCAGTTCTGTAAAAAATGCCACTGGTAATTTGATAGGGATTGCATTGAGTCTGTAGATTGCTTTGGGTAGTATGGTCATTTTAACAATACTGATTCTTCCAATCCAAGAAGACATTATATATTTCTATCTGTGTCATCTTCAATTTCTTTCATCAGTTTACTATTGTTTTCTGAGTACAAGTCTTTTGCCTTCTTTGGTAAGTTTATTCCTAGATAGTTTATTCTTTTGTTGCAATGGTAAATGGGATAGTTTCCTTAATTTCTCTTTCTGATCTTTCGTTGTTTCTTTGCATTAATTTTGTTTGCTGCAAATTTACCAAATTCATTGATTAACATGAGTAGTTTTCTGATGGCATCTTTAGGATTTTCTATGTATAGTATCATGTCATCTGCAAACAGTGACAGTTTTACTTCTTCTTTTCCAATTTGGATTCCCTTTTATTTATTTTTCTTCTCTTATTGCTGTGGCTAGGACATCCAAAACTATGTTGAGGGCTTCCTTGGTGGCGCAGTGGTTGAGAGTCCGCCTGCCAATGCAGGGGACATGGGTTCATGCCCCGGTCCGGGAAGATCCCACATGCCGCGGAGCGGCTGGGCCCGTGAGCCATGGCCGCTGAGCCTGCGCGTCCGGAGCCTGTGCTTCGCAGCGGGAGAGGCCACAACAGTGAGAGGCCCACGTACCGCAAAAAAAAAAAAACAAAAACAAAACTATGTTTTATAATAGTGGTGAGAATGGACATCCTTATCTTGTTCCTGATCTTAGAGAAAATGCTTTCAGTTTTTCACCATTGAGAATGATGTTTGCTGTGGGTTTGTCATATATAGCCTTTATTATGTTGAGGTAGGTTCCCTCTATGCCCACTTTCTGGAGATTTCTTATTATAAATGGGTGCTGAATTTTGTTAAAAGCTTTTTCTGCATCTATTGAGATGACCATATAGTTTTTATTCTTCAATTTGTTAATACGGTTTATCACATTGATTGATTTGCATATATTGAAGAATCCTTGCATCCCTGGGATAAATCCCACTTGATCATGGTGTATGATCCTTTTAATGTGTTGTTGGGGTCTGTTTGCTAGTATTTTGTTGAGAATTTTTGCATCTATTTTCATCAGTGATATTGGTCTGTAATTTTCTTTTTTGTGTGATATCTTTGTCTGGTTTTGGTATCAGGGTGATGGTGGCCTCATAGAATGAGATTGGGAGTGTTCCTTCCTCTGTAATTTTTTGGAAGAGTTTGAGAAAGATGGGCGTTAGCTCTTCTCTACATGTTTGATAGAATTCTCCTGTGAAGCCATCTGATCCTGGACTTTTGTTTGTTGGAAGATTTTTAATCACAGTTTCAATTTCATTACTTGTGATTGGTATGTTTATATTTTCTATTTCTTCCTGGTTCAGTCTTGGAAGTTTGTACTTTTCTAACAGTTTGTCCATTTCATTGGCATATAGTTGCTTGCAGTAGTCTCTTATGATCTTTTGTATTTCTGTGGTGTCAGTTATTTCTCCTTTTTCATTTCTAATTTTATTGAATTGAGTCCTCTCCCTTTTTTTCTTGATGAGTCTGACTAAAGGTTTATCAATTTTGTTTATCTTCTCAAAGAACCAGCTTTTAGTTTCATTGATCTTTGCTATTGTTTTCTTCATCTCTATTTCATTTATTTCTGCTCTGATTTTTATAATTTCTTTCCTTCTACTAACTTTGGGTTTTGTTTGTTCTTCTTTCTCTAGTTACTTTAGGTATAAAGTTAGGTTGTTTATTTGTGATTTTTGTTGTTTCTTGAGGTAGGATTATATTGCTGTAAACTTCCCTCTTAGAACTGCTTTTGCTGCATCCCATAGGTTTTGGGTTGTTGTGTTTTTGTTGTCATTTGTTTCTATGTATTTTTTGATTTCCTCAGTGATCTCTTCATTATTTAGTAGCATATTGTTTAGCCTCCATGTGTTTGTGTGATTTTTTTTGGGGGGGGGGTTACAGTTTTTTCCTGTAATTGATTTCTGATATAATAGCATTGTGGTTGGAAAAGATGCTTGATACAATTTCAGTTTTGTTAAATTTATCAAGGATTTATTTGTGACCCACGATTTGATCTATCCTGGAGAATGTTCCATGTGCACTTGAGAAGAAAGTGTATTCTGCTGCTTTCGGATGGAATGTCTTATAAATATCTATTAAGATTATCTGGTCTATTGTATCATTTAAAGCTTGTGATTTCCTTATTAATTTTCTGTGTGGATGATCTGTCCATTGGTGTAAGTGGAGTGTTAAAGGCCCCCACTATTATTGTGTTACTGTCGATTTCCCCTTTTATGGCTGTTAGCATTTGCTTTATGTTTTGAGGTGCTCCTATTTTGGGTGTATAAATATTTATTCTTGCTATATCTTCTTCTTGGATTGATCCCTTGATCATTATGCAGTGTCCTTCCTTGTCTCTTGTAACAGTCTTTATTTTAAAGTCTATTTTGTCTGATATGAGTATTGCTACTCCAGCTTTCTTTGGATTTCCATTTGTATAGAATATCTTTTTTCATCCCCTCACTTTCAGACTGTATGTGTCCCTAGGTCTGAAGTGGGTCTCTTGTAGACAGCATGTATATGGGTCTTGCTTTTGTATCCATTGAGCCGGTCTGTGTCTCTTGGTTGGAACATTCAGTCCATCAACATTTAAGGTAATTATCGATATGTATGTTCCTATTACCATTTTTTTTCCTATTACCATTTTATTAATTGTTTTTGGTTTGTTTTTGTGGGTCTTTTTCTTCTTCTGTGTTTCCCACCTAGAGAAGTTCCTTTAGCATTTGTTGTAAAGCTGGAATGGTGGTGCTGAATTCTCTTAGCTTTTGCTTGTCTGTAAAGCTTTTTATTACCTTGTTGAATCTGAATGAGATCCTTGCTGGGTAGAGTAATCTTGGTTGTAGGTTTTCCCCTTTCATCACTGCCACTCCCTTCTGGCCTGCAGAGTTTCTGCTGAAAAATCAGCTGATAACCTTATGGGGATTCCCTTGTATGTTATTTGTTGCTTTTCCCTTGTTGCTTTTAATATTTTTTCTTTGAATTTAATTTTTGTTACTTCGATTAATATGTGTCTTGTCATGTTTCTCCTTGGGTTTATCCTGTATGGCACTCTCTGTTCTTCCTGGATTTGGGTGGTTATTTCCTTTTCCATGTTAGGGAAGCTTTTGACTATAATCTCTTCAAATACTTTCTCAGACCCTTTCTCTTTCTCTTCTTCTTCTGGGACCCCTATAATTCAAATGTTGGTGTATTTAATATTGTCCCAGACGTGTCTGAGACTGTCCTCATTTCTTTTCATTCTTTTTTCTTTATTCTGCTCCTTGACAGTTATTTCCACAATTCTGTCTTCCAGCTCACTTATTCGTTCTTCTGCCTCAGTTATTCTACTATTGATTCCTTCCAGTGTATTTTTCCTTTCAGTTACTGTGTTGTTCATCACTGTTTGTTTATTCTTTAGTTCTAGAGTTCTTTTTAAACATTTCTTGTATTTTCTCCATCCATGCCTCCATTCTATTTCCGAGATTTTGGATCATCTTTACTATAATTATTCTGAATTCTTTTTCAGATATATTGCCTATTTCCTCTTCATTTATTTGGTTTGGTAGGTTTTTACCTTGCTTCTTCTTCTGTAACATAATTTTTTGTCCTCCCATTTTTTGTTAATGTGTGGGGCTTTGGTCCTGTCTTGCTGGTTGTTTGGTATGAGGCATCCAGCACTGGAGTTTGCTGGCAGTTGGGTGGAGCCAGGTCTTTGTGCCTAGATGAGGACCTCCAGGAGAGTTCACACTGATTATTATTCCCTGGGGCCTGAAGTTCTCTGTTAGTCCAGAAGCTTGGACTCGGCTCTCTAACCACAGGGGCTCAGGCCTGACCCCTGGCCTGGAGACCAAGGCCCCACAAGCTGTGCAGCATGGCAAAAAAAAAAAAAAAAAAAAAAGACAAAGCCCAAGACAAATAATAAAAACAAATCCAGGCAAACAAAAAACAAACCAACAAGCAAACGACAACAATGACAACAACAAAAACCATAAGGAAAGCAAAAAAACCAGGAGACACCCAAACAAACAAGATAGCACAGAAACCAAAACCAAAAAAAAAAACCAAAACTAACCTAAACAGAAAACAAAAATAAAACAAAATCAAAAAACAAAGTAAAAGAAACCTAAGAGAACAAAAGGCAAACACACAAAATGACAAAAACAAATACAAAAGAAATAAAAAAGAAGATAAAACCAAGATGAAACAAAATAAAGAACACAAGAAAACAAAACAACATGAAAATAGCAAAAGAACGAACCAACAGAAAACAAAACAAACAAAAACAAAACCAAAAAACAGACAACAAACAAAAAAGAGCAGATAATAACAAAGAATAAAAAATAAAAATTAGAAAAATAAAAAGTATATTAGAAAAATAAAAATGAAACAATAAAACAAAACACAACAGCACAAAAATTTTTTTTAATAAAAATTAAATACTAAAAAAAAATTCCCTGGTGCCTCTGCTATCTGTGTCCTTGCCCCCATGGTGAGCTACATGCATCCCTGCCTCCCCAGGAGCCCCTCTAAGACCACTAGGTAGTTCTCTGGACCTGCTGTGCCAGCCCCCACTCTGTGTGTGTTACTTTCACCAGTGTCTGCTCCTGAAGCTGGCCCAGAGCACAGGCCTCCATGGGTATGCCCCGCAGGGGCTAGTGAAGCTGGAGGAGGCATTGGGGGGGTGGTTCCCCGCCCACCTGGACCCACGTGGTCAGAGGAGGCCCTGTCAGGGGTGGCCTGTGGAGGCTTTGGTGGGGGGCATACTCAGGTCCACCAGGACCTGTATAGCCAGAGGAGGCTTTGGCAGAGGCGGGGCCTCAGGCCTTGTACAGAAAGTTTTTTTTTTTTTTTTTTGCGGCACGCAGGCCTCTCACCGCTGCGGCCTATCGCGCTGCGGAGCACAGGCCCCGGACGCGCAGGCTCAGCGGCCATGGCCCACGGGCCCAGCCGCTCCGCGCGGCATGTGGGATCCTCCCAGACCGGGGCACGAACCCATGTCCCCTGCATCGGCAGGCAGACCCCCAACCACTGTGCCACCAGGGAAGCCCCAGAAAGAAGTTTTAAAGGCCACCAAGAAGTGCACAAGAGGTAAAAATAGAGGAAGGGCATGTGGTCTGTGGCTCCAGGCAGATCAGATGGTGGGTGGAGCCTACCCCATGTGTCCATAGTTGCAGAGAGAGAGGAAGAGGCAGGGCTCTGAGACCAGGGAGGGGAAAAAGAAAGAGAAACTAGGTTTGTTATAGGAAATAGGGCTGTGGTTTCATATTTGGAAGTGTCTGTGTGTGATGAGTAAGTGTAGGGTTTAGTAACAGGTTGAGGAAGAATTATACATTTGCAACTGCTATAAAAAATTTGTTCTCTATTAAAAATCTTCTGTGCATATCACATGAGATTCATTCATGAATTCATGTAACAAATATTGAGCGGCTGCTAGGCACTAAGCAATGTTCTCTGCACTGGAGACAGAAACTGTGAGCAAATGGACTGTGAGTGAAACTGTGAGTGAATGGACTCAGGAAATTAGCTACAAAAGAAAGAGAAAGTATATGTATGAGGGAGTGGAGGAGTGGATGACAGAGGCAGAAAAGGCTTTTCTTGGAAGGAGATGATATGGAGTTTTCAGTATCCTTGGTACCTGCAAGTGGAGCATTGCCCAGCTTCCACCCTCCAGCCCATCTGGCCTGGGGAGCAGCTTTAAGCAGACATTCCTCACTCTCCTCCCCTTTGGAGTCCTTTCCTATTTTCTTCCTCCTTTTCCTCTTCCCATGTCTTCCTTTATCCTGGAGCTTGAGAGGACCAAGGCTGGAGGAGACAGTGACAGTGACTTCCTTCTCTTGCTTCCATCTTTTCTTTCTGTCTTTGACCCAATTCAAAAAACAAAGATGAATAGAGGCCTACTGGGCCTGGAATCATGCAGGGCTTACAAGATGTGAGACTCCCATCACCAAGGGCAATTCTCCAGCAAAGGGACATCTGGGAGCCATTAGCAGCCAACACACACAGAAGCTGGGCTAGGGTGTATCCATCAGTAAAGGGGATCTGTGTGAGGCACCAACAGCATCCACAAAAAAAAGGATGTAAAGTAGCAGATAATCTTACTCTCGGCTTGAGGGAATGCACATTGGTATAAGACTTTGGACAGCAATTTGATAATATCTTACAGAGTGGAAGACACATGTGCCCTATGACCCAGTACTCCCACATCCAGTCATATACCCTAGAGAAACGTTTGCATGTGGGAGAATCTTGCAGAGAGAGGAAAAGTAGAGTGCTGCAGACTGGGCCTCAAGGAGCACCAGCATTTAGGCAATAGGAAGAAGATGGAAGACTCAATTATAGACTGGAGGAAGCAGGGACTATGTGGTCTTGCTCATTGCAATGTCCCTAGCGACATGCCTGGAACATGAGGAACACTCCTGGGATGCACAGGAAGGGAAGGAAGAAGCAGTGAAGGAGACAGAGGTCAGACAGAATAAAAAAAATGAGGAGCCATCACCCTGAAAGCCAGAGGAAGAGATTGTTAAAGGGGGGGGGGTGGGCAGTGAGAAATAAAATATTGCCACCATATCAGAAAACAAAGAATGTCGCAGTCATCAGTGATTGCAGCCACCCTCAACGGTGAGCCCTGAGGGAGTTCAGGATGTAAACAAGGAATGCCAACCATCTAGCAGCCATCAGACTGTAGCCACCACCGAAGGTGCAGCCTGAGGAAACTCAGGATGAGAAAACACAGGATACTGGCCCCAGATAGCTGAAGTCATATCAAAGGAATGACTTCAGTGAGCCCAGACTCTTGCATCTTCCCACACATAGAAAAGTGCTAAATTCCTTAACTTGAGATATGTAGTTTTCTTTTATTAATAGTAGCCAGAGCTGGGTCACTAACCATCCTTTGGGCCCTCTGATGGAAAAGTAGAATCAAGTCTCAAATAACATCTTTTAAATTATATCCTCTAGTATTATACATGGAAAACATTACTGTATCATACCTCTGTGAATGTATTAATAAAATATCTTATACCTGCTTTATGATACATAGTATTGACTGTGCTTTACCACAGCTGTTTTTAATGACATTATTTTAGAATGTTTTCTTTCCAGATGATGATTAAGAAGCTAATAAAAAAAATGATGCCAGGTACCACAACAGTAACAGAACTTTGCTGTTTTCTGTTTTTTACTTTTTTAAAATTTTTTTAATGGAGTGTGCTGGATGTCTCTATAATTTTGTTTAGATGACTGCAGAACCTGGAAAGGCTGTTGCTGCTACTGCTGTGTAACATACTGTTATTGGTCTTTTTATGTGAATAAATAAATCTATATATCTAGATATAATTTGAATTTTTGGAAATTTTAGCTGTGCTGTCAACTTTGGAAAAATATCCCAATTGTACCATGTTGGGTTGGCATTGTACAGAAATTAATAGCCATATTGGTCTAGAAATGTTAAACATAATTTTTTCCTTTTGTACAAGGGTAATGTACAATATTAAGTACGTAAGGTCTTATCCACATGGGTTTGATTACAGAAAGTAAATTATTCTCAAAAAACAAACAAACCAAAAATGAAAGAGTAACCTTTTGTTCTGACTACATGGTGTTGTTGCAAAAACTCCAATATACCTTGGTTTCCCGCCACCCCCCCACGGCCAACTGCCCCAGCCCTTCCTCTTTGGAACAGTTTTCTCAGAATTTTTCTGAGAGGATGTCTCCCAGCCTTGAAGTCCTAAGAATGTCCCCTGAATAAAGCATAGCTCTCAACTTTTATGTTGTGCATTTTTTTTTAGTCGATAGTTATGGAGACCACGAAGGGCTGAGAGCAGACTTCTCTGCTTTGCCTGAACTCAACGAGGATCCAGAGCCTTGGTACCAGCAGGGGTCTCTTATGCCCACCTGCCTCCTCAGAGAGTCCAGACGAATTGGTGAGTCTCTCCTGGTTCTCAGATCTCCCAAGTTTTGGTTGATGATCCTGTTAGACCTGCGCAGTCTCCTAGGAGTTTCGACTCGCCCAGGAAACAACAAGAGTCGGAAGTCGATGCAAAACGCAAGAGGTTTATTGAAGGCCGGTGCACCGGGGTTCCTTGGTCCTCACGCAGGAGGTCGAAGAAGGAACCCCTTTTGGGCGCGAATATGTCAGTTTTATAGGTTCCCACTTCCCCGTATGTAAATTATAGATTTGGTTGTGTTTTCCTGCTGATTGGTCCCGGCTTAGGCTCGGACCAGAGAGGGAACTTGTCCCCAGCTTCCTGATTGGTCTTTGACAGATACCTTTTTTACATTTTGTTTATCTCCCTCCTTCTCGGAAGGGGGCCGGACATCCTGGAAATTCACCCATTGTCTAAGAAGCCCCTATTGTCTGGAGAGTTCTTAATCATTAGCTGGAACAATGTCCCTCGAGTCCCACATTTCCCCCTTTTTCTTGTGACTATTGATTCCAATCATGGAATCTCAACCTTCTGTTCGTAAACTTTGGTACTGTTGTCTTAGCATTAGAACTTGTACAGTACTGATACGTTCTCTAATAAATGCTATCAAGCGATTTAAAATACATGGTCCAAAAGTTAAAATCAACAATAAAACAATAAGAGGTCCCAACAGAGTAGAGATTAAGGTGGTAAACCAGGGGGATTTATCAAACCATGATTGAAACCATCCTTTTTCGTTTTCTCTCTCCCTTTGCCTTTTATCTAAGTGTTCCCTGAGTTTATCCATGGTTTTGGTAATGGTTCCTGAATGATCAATATAAAAGCAACATTCTTCTTTTAGAGCGGCGCATAATCCCCCTTCCTTAAGAAACAGCAAATCTAGGCCTCTTCTATTCTGCAACACCACTTCTGAAAGTGAGGTGAGTGATTCCTTTAGTTGAGTTATGGAACTTTCTAATGCTCGAAGGTCGATGTCTACAGCCTGTCTTAAACTTGCATAATACTGGGGTTGTTGTATGAGGGCTGTGGTTCCTGTTCCTATCCCAGCAGTTATTCCTAGTCCTAGGAGCATGGCCAACGTGAGGGTTATAGGTTCTCTTTTCCATCTTTTTCTTCCCTCGTATTCATCCAGAAAGGACGAATCTGAATGATAGATAAGTCTAGGAACTAATTGCACTAGTACACAAAAATCAGCTGAAGTGTTGAGAACTTCTAGAGAAACACAAGGGGTTAGCCCCGTGTTACATGCCCACCATCCATCTTGGGGAGGTACAAGATATCCTGAGCCTGAAGGGAGGCTAAAATCATGACAAAGGTGTCGATGGGACTTGGGGAGGTGTTCCTACACAAGTACCATTTCCAAAAACCGAAGACAGAGTTAATTTACTGTTCCCTTCCTGTTTCCATCGACAATGGTCCGGGGAGCTGACATTAGTATAATTAGAACTATATCCTATAGCATTATAATAAGGGGGAGGGGCAGCATAACAGAGCCAACATGATTTTGTAGCCTCCGGGTTTGTAGCATTAAGGACCGTAAAAGCTGCCTGTACCAAAGAAAGCATTCTATCCTGGGGGGTTCCAGGCTTAATCGTTGTCTCTTTCAGCCCAGAGGTCCCGTTATTTTTAGGGGCTGGGGGTAACGGGGGGGGCCAAGTACAGGGTTTGGGGGTAACGGGGGGGGCCAAGTACAGGGTTTGGGCCTATCGACACAGGAGCGGGAGTCTCAATTTTTAGCTTAAGGGTCATCAATATTCCCAAATCATATCCATTCTTGTAAAATCTAATGCCCCATGAATGGCCATTTATCCATTCTTTATCCCTTTTTCCAGGATTACTAAAGGAAATTTTGAGGGGGTGGCACCATCCTGAACATTCGGGGGCAACGGGTTGGGGACCCCTATAAGAAGTATGAGTATAGTTGGCTGTTACTGTAATAAAATCCCAAGTTGAGGTGGGTCTCCAATAAGTATCTCCTGTGGTTTCACATCCCCAGTTTTGGCAATAAAAATTTTCAGTTCCCCCACATTTATAATTCAGGGATCGGGGGCGATGGAACCCGGGGCATACATAGAAGGAGAGGGTTCTGAGCCAACTTCTTCGGACCTGATTTTTACAACCCTCTCCAGAGTAATCAGCTCTAGTTAGAAGTTCGGATGGAGCATTATGCTGATCATAATAACCCTCTAGATCCCAATAGGGAGCTCCTATGGCCAGTTTACAGACATCAGGAAAAAGGTCTGGCCACCAGGTCCAGGGAGGTGCAGTATGGCTAATGGACCAAGTTACATCTCCAGTTTGAGAAATTACCTGCCAAGTTAGACGTTGGGGCAGGTGAGGGCTAAAATCACTTACAGTCAATAAAGGCAGTAAAATCAAAATTATAAGTCTTAGGTTCGTAGAAGCTTGAGTTTGAGCGGGTTGTCGGTTGTTTGGGCCCGCCATCCTGATGATGCCGTCGCTGGTGCAGCTTTCACGTGTGAAGCATGAATCCAGGCCGCGATGCCGTCCACTTTTATGGCCGTTGGGGTGGTGAGGAGGACGGTGTATGGTCCTTTCCATCGAGGTTCCAACGTCTGGGTTCGATGCCGACGGACGTATACGGAGTCTCCGACTTGGAAAAGATGAGTTTCTCCCGGTGTTCCCGGTTGGTAGGCCTCGGCGAGTTGGGACCATATCTCCTTTTGGACAGTTGGAGTCCCAATAGCCTAGCATACAAGTCAGTGTTATTTTGACAGTCTGGTTTTATTTCTTCTCCTAAGGTGAGAAGGGGAGGTGGGGCCCCATATAGCACCTCAAAAGGAGTAAGATGGTACCGGGAAGGTGTATTCCTAACCCGGAACAGGGCTAAAGGAAGGAGCACCGTCCAATCTGTACCGCCAGTCTCCAAGGACAATTTAGTTAGGGTCTCTTTTAGAGTTCTATTCATTCTTTCTACCTGACCTGAACTCTGGGGTCTATATGCACAATGTAATTTCCAATCAGTCCCCAAATATCTGGCCACATCCTGACTTACCTGGGCGACGAAGGCTGGACCATTGTCGGACCCTATTACCTTTGGCACCCCAAATCGAGGAAAAATTTCTTCTAGGATCTTTTTGGCTACCACAGCAGCTGTTTCTTTCTTCGTTGGGAAGGCTTCTATCCATCCTGAAAAAGTATCTATAAAAACCAGGAGGTATTTATTACCGTACCTTCCAGGACGCACTTCGGTAAAGTCCACTTCCCAGTAAGTTCCTGGGCCGTCCCCCCTGAGTCTCTTTCCAGTTTCAAGTTTCCCTTTGTGAGCATTTACCTGTTGACATGGGACGCATTCCTGCACAATTTGTTCAGCTAATTTTGTCATTCCAGGGGTTTCGTACCCGGCTTTTTGTAACAAGGCTACCATTTTTTAGTCCCCAAATGTGTCCATCTGTGCATCTGTTGTAACATGGATTCTGCTTGCTGAGGGGACAAAGTTCCTTTTGTTGTGGCCGGGATGATTTTTTCATCGCGGCCTGGTTTTTCAGGAACTTTATCTGACAGTCCTAAAATGACTTCTCCCGATGCTATTTCTCGGGCCACTTGGTCAGCCATATTATTTCCCCTAATTATTGGGGTATTTCCTTTTTGATGTCCAGGGCAGTGGATGATACTGACTTTAGTGGGAAGCATAAGTGCAACCAATAAAGCCACAATTTCGTCTTTGTTTTTAATTTCTCTGCCACTTGAGGTTAGCAACCCTCTCTGTTGGTAGATGGTACCGTGGATATGAGCGGTAGCAAATGCATATCTACTGTCCGTGTAGATGTTTACCTTTTTATTCTCTGCCATCTCCAGTGCCCTTGTCATGGCAATTAATTCAGCTCGTTGGGCTGAGGTCCCTTGTGGTAGTGCAGCTGCCCAGATGACTTGTTTTCCGTCTACCATGGCTGCCCCAGCCCGACGCTTACCTCCTTCCAGGAAACTGCTCCCATCAGTAAACCAAGTAAAATCAGCATCAGGAAGGGGTAGGTCCGTCAGATCTGGTCTACTACCGTGTGCTGCAGCCAACACTTCCTGACAATCATGGATGATGGTGGAGCCTTCTAAATCGGGATCAGGTAGCAAGGTAGCTGGATTGAGTCCTGTGGCTGGAGCAAACTTGATGCGATCTGAGTTTAGCAACAGGGTTTGGTAATGGGTCATCCTGGCATTAGTTAGCCACCTATCCGGTGGTTGACGGATTACATTCTCCAGGGCATGAGGAGCTGTTATCGTTAGATTTTGTCCTAAAGTTAGTTTGTCAGCATCTTTGACCAGAACGGCTACTGCAGCGATTATCTTTAAACAGGTGGGCCATCCTGATGCCACAGGGTCCAATTTTTTTGACAAATAAGCAACTGGGCGATTCCAGGGACCCAATTTCTGAGTCAATACTCCTTTTGCAATGCCCTTATTTTCGGCCACATATAAATGAAAAGGTTTGGTTACATCTGGCAGTCCTAGGGCTGGAGCTGAAAGTAAAGCTCGTTTGATTTGGTCAAAAGCCCGTTGTTCCTTATCGCCCCAAACGAAAGGAGTGCTGTTTTTGGTTAGGGGGTACAATGGGGCTGTCAGCTCGGCAAACCCAGGAATCCATAGTCTACAGAATCCGGCCGTCCCCAGAAATTCTCTAACCTGCCTGGCGTTTTTGGGAGCCGGAATTTGGGCCACCGTATCCTTTCTGCTCTCCGTGAGCCATCTTTGCCCGCCTTTTAATAGATACCCCAGGTAACTGACCTGTTGTTGGCATATTTGTGCTTTCTTGGCTGAGGCTCTATATCCCAGGGTTCCGAGCTCTGTTAACAGTTTTTCAGTTCCCTTGATACAATCTTCCTGGGTTTCAGCAGCTAATAAGATGTCATCAACATATTGAAGTAGCGTTACCTGTGGATTTGATTCTCTATATAACGCTAAGTCCTGATGAAGAGCTTCATCGAAGATGGTAGGGGAGTTCTTAAATCCCTGAGGTAAACGAGTCCATGTCAGTTGGCCAGATATTCCTGATGCTGGGTCCTTCCATTCGAAGGCAAAGTAGGGCTGGCTGAGGGGAGAAAGTCTTAGACAGAAAAAAGCATCTTTAAGGTCCAAAACAGTATACCATGTATGTTGGGGCGGAAGAGTGCTTAAGAGATTATAAGGATTTGGTACTGTGGGGTGGAGGTCCGCCACTCGTTTATTTACCTCACGCAGGTCTTGCACTGGTCGGTAATCATTAGTTCCCGGTTTCTTAACTGGCAAAAGAGGGGTATTCCACGCGGATTGACATCTTACCAGAATGCCCAATTCCAGCAACCTCTGTATGTGAGGACGGATGCCGTCTTTGGCTTCCTTACTCATGGGGTATTGACGAACCGTTATTGGGGTGGCAGTTGCCTTGAGTTCCACTAGTACTGGGGGCCGATTTTTAGCCATCCCCATACCAGCGGTTTCTGTCCAGGCTTGAGGGAACCGAGTTACCCAATCAGTAACATTAACTCGTGAGGATGAAGGCTGCTCGTATAATTTATATTCATCTTCTAATTTCATAGTCAATATTTGAAGTAACCTTCCCTTATTATCAGTTATGGTGGGACCTTCTGGCTGAAAGTGGAATTGAGCCCCTACTTTGGAGAGTAAATCTCTTCCCAGCAAAGGATAGGGGCATTCCGGAATAATCAAAAATGAATGGGTTACTCGTCCAATCCCAAGATCTACTGTCCTTCGTGTGGTCCATGAATATTGTTTATTCCCAGTGGCTCCTTGTACCCATGACCTTTTAGCTGAGATAGGACCTTTTGAGTGGAGAAGGACGGAGTGCTGGGCTCCGGTATCTACTAAAAATTGAACAGGTTCCCCCTCCACTTTAAGAGTTACCCGGGGCTCGGGGAGAGGGTTCGAGCCCTGACTTTCCTAGTCTTCTTCCAATGTTAAGATTTTGTTTCTGGTTGGCCTTTCTCCATTTTTTTCTTAGGGCATTCTCTCGCCCAATGTCCTTTTTCTTTACAGTAGGCACATTGGTCCTTGTCTAATGGCCGCCTTCTGTCTGCCGTTTGCCCTTCCTGCCTATTTCTATCTCCTATATTTCTTCCTCCAACCACAGTGGCCAGTATCTTACTTAAATTCCTCTCCTGTCTCTTATCCCGTCTTATTTCACGGGCTTCCTGCTCTTTCTGCTTTCTTTCTTCCTTCTCTTCCTCTGTTTCTCTTTTGTTATATACTTTATCTGCCTCTTTTACTAACTCCTGAAGCGAAAATCCCTGCAAGCCATCTAGCCTCTGTATTTCTTCTTAATATCAGGGGCCGCTTGATCTATGAAAGCCATTGCTATAGTAGCCCTATGTCCCTCCGAAGTTGGATCATAAGGGGTAAAGCGTCTAAAGGCTTCCATTAAACGTTCCAGGAACACAGTTGGCGATTCCTGGGGCCCCTGAGTTACTTCCCTTACCTTAGCCAAATTAGTGGGCCGTCTGGCCGCTCCATGGAGACCCGCCACCAGAGCCTGGCGATACATTTTCAGGCGCTCCCTACCTTCCGGGGCATTGAAATCCCAGTTTGGCCTGACGAGTGGGAAACCAGCATCAATCTCGTTAGGCAGCTGGGTAGGTTGCCCATTGGCGCCTAATACATTTTTTCTGGCTTCTAAAAGAACCCGTTGCCTCTCCTCAGTCGTTAGGAGAGTCTGGAGCAGCTGCTGACAATCATCCCATGTGGGCTGGTGGGAGAAAACAAGAGATTCTATTAAAGCGGTAAGGGCCTGTGGATTTTCGGAAAAAGTTGGGTTATGCATTTTCCAATTATAAAGATCTGCAGAGGAAAAGGGCCAATATTGGAGAGGTCTATTCCCTTGGCCGTCGGGGGGGCCATATTCTCTAAGAGGTAGGGCAGTGGAGTCCGGGGAGATAGCCCTCCGGCTCCTAGTGCCCGCTGAGGGACCCCTTTCTTCTTCCATCATGGATGGTTCCCTTGGTGCCGAGGGCAGTGGAGCTGGGGGTCCTCTAGGTGGTAGGGGATTTGGGGCCGGAGGATAAGGGGGTGGGGAATCCAAAAGAAGCAAATCAGACTGCGGGTCAGGATAAATCGCTTTCGGTGGATCCGGGGCGTTGGGTAGCTTCTCCGTGTTGGGGTTTTTCTTTAAGGCTAATATCTCCGACGCTGCTGATGTGTGCGCGGACGTACCTGTTGAGGAAACAAAGGGCCGGACCCACGGAGGTGGGGAGAGAATTAAATCTTCCCAGACCAAGACGTATGGTACTTGGTCTGGATGTCCGTGGGGTCCTATATTAAATATCTTAGACTTCAGCAGCCTAATCTTGTCTAATGAAAAGGATCCTTCGGGGGGCCATCCTATCTGAAATGTTGGCCATTCAGAGGCACACAAAGTCTGCCACTTTCCTTTCTTTACCTCTACCGAAAAATTATGGGCTCTGGCCCGAACTTCGGTCCAATGGCTTAGGGTAAGGGAAAGAGGAGTCGTCACAGTTTGTCCCATTGTCGTCCGTCAGAGAAGAAGAATAGACCACAATACAGAAACAGTTAAAACTCCACGAAACACATATACGCATGGGCCACCACGAGCTCGCTTCAAAACCGAAACTTCTTCAGATGGCAGTTATCACCAAGGGAACTGCCGAAACCGAGTGAAGGGGAGACAGAGTTTGCCTCTCCTTCCAGATGAGCCACCAGGGCGTCCCCTAGGGCTCATGGACGCCGGCTATTAGCACGTCTGCCTAGCCAGAGGTCCGATACAGATTCCATAATAAGCCGATTCTTACGGCTTTCCTCCGATAATGGCCCACAAAGAACAAGGGATAAACAGACAATCAAGCTCGAGCTTACCTGGTACCTCCAACTCCCGATGTTCTTGTGGTCCGGGGCGAGTGGAATCCCGGACGAGCCCCCAAATGTTAGACCTGCGCGGTCTCCTAGGAGTTTCGACTCGCCCAGGAAACAACAAGAGTCGGAAGTCGATGCAAAACGCAAGAGGTTTATTGAAGGCCGGTGCACCGGGGTTCCTTGGTCCTCACGCAGGAGGTCGAAGAAGGAACCCCTTTTGGGCGCGAATATGTCAGTTTTATAGGTTCCCACTTCCCCGTATGTAAATTATAGATTTGGTTGTGTTTTCCTGCTGATTGGTCCCGGCTTAGGCTCGGACCAGAGAGGGAACTTGTCCCCAGCTTCCTGATTGGTCTTTGACAGATACCTTTTTTACATTTTGTTTATCTCCCTCCTTCTCGGAAGGGGGCCGGACATCCTGGAAATTCACCCATTGTCTAAGAAGCCCCTATTGTCTGGAGAGTTCTTAATCATTAGCTGGAACAATGTCCCTCGAGTCCCACAATCCTGAGTTTTATATGGCAGTGTCTAACAGGTACCTGGCTCCCCAGTTGAAAGCTATTGGGGAGTGATCCCCCCTAATTGAAAGATATTTGGGGAGTCCGGTTGAAAAACACTGGGGCTCAGTTTAGACACTGAGTTGTTTATCTTCAGCTGAAGGACTGGGAAGACTTTGCTCACTTAGAAGACTGAGTAGTATTGGACTGGGTAATTAAGGGGAAGCTGGCCTGTCGTTTTTCCTTGAATTGTCTACACTAGCGATATTATTTTGACAAACTGACCTTTGAATGGGGGAATAAAAGCTTTCAAAACAGAAGAAAAAGGAACGACATATTGCCAGCCCCCAACTAATACCCCAGCAAGGTTTATGAATGTAAAAAATTTACAAGTACTTAATTTGGAATTAAAGGAAATCTCGTCCTAAAAATGAGGGGGCTCTTTTACTGTATACACAGTTAAGTTTAAAAAGCCAGCTTGATAAGAGTATCTTTTCAGAATTCTGACTTTAAACAAAGGCCTTCTAGGGAAAACTTGCATTTCTCTTCCTGTGTCTTTGAGAAGTAAATGTTCTACCTGATCTTCTTAGGGCATTTTTTGTGTGTGTGTGTGTGTGTGTGTGTGTGTGTGTGTGTGTATGTGCTTTGAAAACTTGATCTCTGCCATACTATTTTTGGGAGTAAACCTTCTGGATCTTTTATTTAGGTGACATCCTCCCCTATTCTCTTATGGGAAATCCGCTTGTGTCTTAATGGTTTAATATATATCTCATTGGGCTTCCCTGGTGGCGCAGTGGTTGAGGGTCCGCCTGCCGATGCAGGGGATGCGGGTTCGTGCCTCGGTCTGGGAAGATCCCACATGCCGCGGAGCGGCTGGGCCCGTGAGCCATGGCCGCTGGGCCTGCGCGTCCAATATATATATATCATTAAAAGCCAAATAATGGCTCCTTTAAATTGGAGAAACTTCTAAATAGTAAATTTTTAGAGAACTCTCATTATAAACAGCTGTTTTATTGGTACCTATATTAAAAAATCAAAGGCAGAAAAAAGAAATATATATAATGGTTAACCTAACAACTTCTTTTCTTTAAAACAAATAAGAAAAACCGGTTTGGGAAGATTTATTTGTGGTCTTTGCTTCCCCTCAATGGGTTTTACAGATGCTAATAAAAACATTAGAATAATGTTAACAGGAAAAAAAACCTGTAAGGAATGTCTAGATACTTGTTGGAACAAGGTAGAAATTTTAAAAAGGAGTTATCTCAAATGAATAAAGAAATCTTCAGATGGATATTTAAAATGGGATAAATAAAATGGACACGTATGCGATTAAAACACAAGGTTTTGATATTACACTACCTAAGATTAAATGGGCCAAAAAGGACCCCCTACTAGTCTCCATCATTAAAGCCAAACAAGTCCGCTGTTTACACCAGTTTTAAAAAGATATATTTAAGGGGCTGGAAAAAAATTTTTTACACTGAGATAGCTGACGAGCAATTACTTGGGGCAACAGTTAGGCCACGGGTCTGAGTTCCTTGGCTCAAGCTCCCTCTGGGGCTCCCAGAGCATTTTATAGAAAAATAGATAAAATGGACAGGGAATAAAAGAAAGAAAAACTTCTAGAACTCCTCCTGTAAGATCAGAACTTGTTGATTGGATCCTAATGAAAGCTAAAGGTATAAAAGTTGATAGGATTGGGATAAAGTATATAAAGATGTATATATATATATATATATATATATATATATATATATATATATATATAAGATGGCTATCTCTCTTTTGTTTAATTATGTTGTGGGATAGACACATTTCACTGCGGAATGCTTCCCCTGCATGGTATTATGACAAGGCACATAGATCTGCCCCTCAGAAAGTATTAACTAAACATACTAAAGGAAACCAGTAGGGTTACCTGAGCCATACAAATAAGTAAAAACTGGGAACTAACATTCAGTGGTTAATAAAAGTAAAATTAGTGATTTTGCTTGTAAACGCAGAAAGAAGTTCTTTGCTGAATGTCCTATACAAGATTTTGAAGGCGTGATAAATTAAACTCTAAAGTTCTAGAACATAGAACTTGTAAATTTCAGTTTAGTTAGAAATCTTCTCACTGATATATAGTTGGGCAAATCAATCTTTTAACATCATCTAGGTGACAGACCTTTGGGGAACTTAAAGCAACTGTCTTTCTCTTGCAAATCTCTACAAACCAGAAATGTAAATACAGGCCACAGGGACCTGAGGCTGAACCTAATTAGCTTAATCAGGAAGAACCTGAAATCAAGGGAAAAGAAAACGACAAAGTGGCAGTTTTAAAATTCAAACTGCTGAGAATGCTCCCTCAGCCAAGCTTTACAAACAGTAAACACTTAGTCTTCAGAGCAAGCAACTTTAATGTATTCCAACTGATTTTTGTAAAAAAGTAAGTTTATATTGTAATACCTGATTCATAACTAAGTTTTTTTTCTGAAGGGAAACCATGAGATCTCTAGTTTTGCCTGTTTATATGTCTGTGTACACATTATACATATGAAATATCTCTACCTCTGGAAAGTATTACCAAAATTGAATTTATAAAAAGCTCAATTTAATTTGAAAGTAAGTGGTTACAAATTAAATATAAAAGAAACCAGCCAAAATGACTTTCAGGTTCATGTGAATTAGGAAATATTCAATATTATGTTGATACGTGGTATTAAAGTTTTGTTGATCTAATTAATATATACATGTTTTTAGAGTCATCAACATTAAGTATAATACTTTATTGTATCTAGGTTTAATAGAAGTCAAATAAGACCTTATTATATCTGTTGCAAAGAAAATAACTTGATATGCTGAAACTTTAAGGTAAATGTAAATGAGATAAGAGCTTTTGGGTAAACTCTTTAAGAATAATTATATTTTAGAAATGTTTACTTAAAATGATCTCTCCAGATATTTGGTAACAAAGTTCTAGAGTTGTGCTAATTTAAGTGATGGAAACTTATTGAATATCTCGGTCACTCCCAAATAAAATAAGATACTGAGACAGCAATTACTGAACAGAGAAACTAAAGTATTTAGGACTATTAATAAATGTTTGGTGTCACCCTGAGATGTTTTTAGAAATTGTCACTAGTAATTTATGTTCACTAATCTTCAGAATGCTAATGTAAAAGACAGTTCATAATTGCTTATTTCTTAGTTTTCACTAGAAATTAAGGTTATTAAGAGTTGAGGATTCTAATTTAAACATGTAATTAAAGCTAACAGAAATAATAATGAAGCATTTCAGTATACAGTAGGAAATTTAGAATGTGTGTTTTCAGTAAAGAAGGTATAGGGAATGGAATTAAATTTTATTGAGGGAAAAGAAAAAAATGTCTTAGAGCTGGTTGTTTCCAATGGAAAAATAAGGGACAAACTGATACGGATATAGAAAGTGATGAAAAGTTGTGGAAAGGAACTCTGAGGAAAAGAAGTTTCATGCATGGTCAGGATTAACTAAATTTAGATTGAAGTTAATTAAGTGAATGGATTTTGTTGTTAAGTAATCTAGTACAAGACTGGAATTTGATTTCTCTCTCTGTTAGGAGAATGATGTTTCTTAGAGTGCTCCTTTTTGATAACAGATTGTGTGAGTTTCTTTGCCCTTAAGTGATCTATATTTGTTTTTCTGAAATCTTTTCGTGACTTTGGTTAAATGAATAAGTATTCTTTCACAGTGACCTATAATCCTGTTGTGTTTTAAAACTTTTTTGATAGTTTTGAGCCCTCATGAAGGGCTGGCAGGCAAAGGCCCCAGGAAAAGGTAGACTAATTTCCTTATAAATCATGTGGTTATGAGGGTGGGCGTTTCACATGTGGCTTTTTTGCAAAATCAGCTTAGCAGTTAGTTAGTACATTAGAGGGCTCATAAACGCTCCAGCTGCACTGACTCACAACATGAGACATCTGTGAGGTGAGCTAGAAGGGTGGAGCTCTGAGGAGGAACTTGCCTGGTGGCCTATGTGGCCTCAGGTGGGAATGAACTTTGGGGCCTAATTGTCACAAAAACCTGGACTTTAGAATCAGTCTGAGTTGCAATCTTGGTCCCAACACTTGCCAGCTGTGTAACCTTAGACAAGTAAGTAATCCTCCCTGAGCCTTTGTTTCCAGGTGAGGGCAACGGTGGTTGTTTCAAGGTGGAGGATTGGCCTGGAGAAATGCAGCTGGTTGCTCTGACAGATCCTTGAGGAGGGAAGTACCTGGGTGTGGCCACCAGTTTCTGGACTCTAATCTTCAAATTTTCTCAGAAATTTAGAGATTGGCATTTTGGCAAACTGTTGGGCAGTATCTACTAAATTCACGTTATTAGTTTCCTAGGACTGCCATAACAAAGTACCACAAATTAGGGGACTTTAACAGAAATTTATTCTCTCATAGTTCTGGAAGCTACAAGTCCAAAATCAAGGTGCCAACAGGGCCACACTCTCTCCAAGGCTCTAGGGTGAGTCCTCCTGTGGGGGTCACCATTGCCCCCTTGCCTAAGTTGTGAACTTTTCTGTGGAGGCCGAGGGCAGGGCACAATAATTCATTCGTCAGTCCTGATAACATATGGAAGGGTTGGGAGCCCTCATTGCAGGAAGAAAGGAGAGAGCATTATGGAGCCTAAGCTAATTGGGGAGGATATTTGGGGATCCTCACATCTCCTCTTGTCCCCTTGAGATGGCCCTGGGGCCTCAGACTCCTGGTGAGATCACCACGTGTGGGGGGAAGCAGTGAACTCTGGCAAGTGCCGCCTCTTCTTGATCTGCCTCTCCCTGTTCCAGGGACTCACCCCTCCACCCATGTCCCTCTCACATTAGGCTAGAGGTATGGGGTATGGAGAAGCTGGAGGCAGGACTGGTGGGGACTGGTAGGAAAGACCTGAGGAGCAAGGTATCTGCCTGAAGGGGCTGCTTGGGGAGCTGACTCAGTGGATGCCAGGCAGGCTGGGAGTGCAGGGTTCTGTCTTGACTCCAAAAAATTCAGCCTCAGAATATGTGGGAATTTGGAGTGTCTGAGCTTCCTACAAGCGTGGTTGGGTGGTACATAGGGTCATGCCCTTGGAACAATGTCATTGAGCTCTGGGCTGCCCATCTCCTGCTCTCCTTTCCATCTGCATTTGTCCGGTTTCTAGAAAGAGACAATATGATCTATATCTATATCCATATATATTTATATATTTATAGCTATATCTAGTTAGCCCTCCATATCCACAGGTTTTGCATCCAAGGATTCAACCAATTGATACTGGGTTGGTTGAATCTGCAGATATGCAACCTACAGATATGGAGGGCTGACTGTATTCATTGTATTATACAATTTTATATAAGGGACTTAAGCATCCATGGGTTTTTGTATTCATGGGGGATCCTGGAACCGATCCCCTGTGGATACTGAAGGACGACTCTCTCTCTCTCTCTCTTGTGTGTGTATGTGTGTGTGTGTATATCTTAATATATAAAATACAAGTATAAATATATATGTATATTATATATATTGGCTCCCATGGTTATGGAGGCTGGTAAGTCCAAAATCTGCAGAATGGGCCACCAGGCTGGAGACCCAAAGAAGAGTTGATGTTGCAGTTCAGGTCCAAAGGCCATGTGCTGGCATAATTTCCTCTTGTTCAGGGAAGGTAAGGTTTCTTCTCTATTCAACTAATTGAATGAGGCCCATTCACATTATGGAAGGCAATCCACTTTACTCAAATCCACTGCTTCACTCAGAGCTCACTGATTTGAATGTTAATCTCATCCAAAAGTACCCTCACAAAAATGTTCAGAATAATGCTTGTCCAAATATCTGGGCACCCCACAGGCCAGCCAAACTGACACATAAAATTAACCTCCTTACTAAAATGACTTCACCAAGCAATAGGAATTGTAGCTCCCTGACACTGAGGACTTATTTTGTGTTGGCAACCTTGTGCTTACTTCCTTACTCACCCATGTGATAAGTGTTATGCTTGTTTCACAGAGGAGTCAACTGAATCTTACTCAGTGTGATAGCCAATGTTGGAACCCCAGTTGGATCTCTTTTCCCATCCAGTGACCCCTCCCCCACCTGTTGCCAGTACAGTGGCTAAAAGCTTGCATCTGAGACCTTCTCTGGGTGATTGCCTGTGGCTGATGTCCTTGTCCAGAACCTCCTGAGAACTTTTGTCCCCCTCTCCCATCCCCACCCGCTATCCTCCAGGGGTGGACAATGACTGATTGACACAGGAGTATAAGAGACGGTCCTGCTTACCTACCTCAAGGGGGGATAGCTCTGGCCCATTCACCATGCCCCCCAGAGCTCCACATGGGATCAGGCAGAGGTTAGACTCCAGCTGAGACCCCATCCTTTGCTGAGCATTTTCCCCTGTCCTGTCCTACTTCCCTTCCTCCCTTTCTCTTGAGATCATTTCCTAAGTTAAAACATGTGCTCAGGAATCTCTATCTCAGCCTCTGATTGTAGGGAATGGGGTTTAAATTCCTGTTAGTGAGGAATTCAAAGCCAAGTCTAGCTAGCTTCAGCATTGGCCCACTGAACCCCTGCATTGTCCATAGCTGGGGATGGTAAGCTGGCAGGCATGTATGCATCCTTGTGGGGCTGGGGTATTAGCTGAGGAGAAGAGAAGAGACCTAGCTTTTAGGAAGGTCTTGGTGGCTTTGTCACTCCCTCCCTTGCTTGCTCGCCCCTAGCTGGTGTCTCATTTCCATAAGACACAGCACCAGCAACAAGTTGCACAGTTATGTACCTTCACAGGGGCAAGTTGAAGGTTACACTTGACAGAGACTGTGGGTCTGGAGTCCTATCCTCAAATCTTCTAAGAGCTGAGTCTCAGCTTTCAGGCAGCAAAAGCAATGGACTCAAAATCCTGAGCTGCTCCTTGGGAGAGAGTATGAGCCAACCCAGGCAGGCCGGCCTCCTGGTCAGCAGGCTGCAGGCCTAGGCTGTGGTCTGAGGCCTCCATTTAGCCCCCCTGCCTGTGGGAATGCTGAGTCACCACCCTGGGAAGGCCTCTGCCATCAGTTTTTCCATAACTTGGAGGTTTGGAGCTGTTCCAGTCACCACTGCTCCAGTTAGAAGTTTGCTTCTGGCTTTACCAGGTGGCCTCCAGACTCTCCAAGAGACAGCTGCTTAAGGATAACAAATAGGTGAGATGAGAGAGTCTGGACCTGAGAGGGTGGAGCCAAAGCCTGGCAGAGGAATTGCTGGGGATGGCTGTGCAGTGGAGGATGGGCTCCATGCTGGCCCCCAAAGAGCCTTCTACTCCATCTGGCTGGAGAAGACAAGAAAGGATGGGGCACCTGTTGGCAGAAGACTTCTCTTAACAAAAAGAGGAGTGTTAGGCTGTTCTGTTTGGTTAAAGACCTTTACTACTGCCTTCTATGTGAAAGGATATAGTGTGGAAATTATGGTGTCGGGTAGACCTGATTAAAAACCTCTGTTCTATCATTATAGATTTTGTGATGCTGGGAAAGTCACTCAATATTTCAGAGCCTCAGTTTTCTCATCCAGAAAATGGGTGGCCATGCTTAGTGCACAGGGTTATTGTCTGGCATGGGGCAAGTCAGATGAAGGGAATAGCTCAGTAAGAGACAGAGATAGAATTGGTGGACTAGGAATGCTAAAGAAAAATTCAGCCAGCTTCACCAATTTGCTTCTAGAGCCAGGAAAGTGGGCATAAGGCCACTGCTTACCCATTCAAATGCTCGAGGCAGACATCATTAATTATAGCTGCACACCTTAATCCTCGATAGAGCCTCCAGGTAGCTTCTGTTGATTGATTGGAGGTGGCACTTGAGATGGAACCTATGTGTCATCCCTGGTCTCAGGACAAGATGGCCTTGACAGCCTTTGTGGAGGAGTCCTTGAATATATGAAGAGGAATTTAAAGGAAAGAAAAATTGCCTTCTTCTAACTTGAATGCCTGGGGGTGGAGTTGGTTTGTAATTGAGCAGCCTACAGGTTCTACCATTTTCAAGCAGCTTGAGCTACTGAGCAGAGGTCAGGCTTGGTATAGACCTTCCAGATAACCATTAGCTTGGCAAGGCTGGCCTCACCAAAGAGGTACTCTTAGACTGCCTCCCCACAGGAGCAGACCCTGAAACAAGGATTCAAGTTCAAGTAGCTTAACTGAGAAGTGATTCCAAGGCCTCTGGTAGGAGATTCAGGAAATGAGACAGGGATGAGAAGGAAGCCAATGCAAGGTGCATTTTAAAGTAGGTTATTACTGTGGGTGACTGGAGCTTAATCCTACTGAGGAAGCCTGGGAGATAGTGCAGAGCACACATCTGAGTTATGGCACCTGAGGAGCGAGGGAGCAGGGGTATGTATACAGCAACTGCCATCAGTCATTAGTTGAAGGCTACTGGGGTAGGATGTTAACTCCCTGGTTACAGGTGGACAAGATGGCATCAAGTGGCCAGAGAAAACTCTCAGGCAAAAAAATTACAGGTACTGGCAGCTGGAAGTGGTAAATGCCAAAAGCAGTATCTACTATTCATGTGGACTGAAAATCCCAAGGAGCTCAAGTGAGTCTATTCATTGAAAATCAGGGCTGCCTAATCTTTCTTAGTACAGTGTTCTCTTGAAAATTCCAGCTGCCTCACCCTGCCCCAACCTGCCCCACCCCTAGGTGCATAGGATACGTAGTCCCTGTTCTGGACTGAATGACCAGAACCCTGATGATTAAAATAGTTAACATTTATTTCATACTTACTATAGACTAGGTGCTCTGGTAATTGTTTTATAATCATGATCTAATTTAATTGTCATAATAACCCTGTGAAACAAGTACTATTATTATCTCTGAAGTTCAGAGAGGTTAAGTAGCTTGCCCAAATTCACACAGTGTTATGGACTGAATGCTTCTGTCCCTCCAAAATTTATACATTGAAATCCTAATCCCCTATGCAAAGGTATTAGAAGGTAGGGTCTTTGGAAGGTAATTAGGTCATGATGGTGAAGCCCACATGAATAGGATTGGTTCCCTTATAAGAAGAGACACAAGAGAAATTTCTTCCTCTGTCTGTTCTCCATTATGTGATAATACAAAAAGAAGATGGCCTTCTGCATACCAGCAAGTGGGCCCTTATAAGACACCAAATCTGCCAGCATCTTGATCTTGGACTTCCTAGCTTCCAGAACTGTGAGTAATAAGTAATTGTTGTTTAAGCCATTCTGTCTATGGAGGGTTGGTGGGAGATTGGTGCTCAGGAGAATCTGGCAAGGGAGGAAAGGAGGTAAGAGGTGCTAAAATTGTCCCCTGTTCCTTATCCTCTGCTGGAGGGTCCCTGTCACCAGAAAGGGCATGTCTAGCCTTGCACTCTTTTCCCCCATTTGGCCTTCCTGCCCCACCTTCCCTTCTGGTCCTCACTCAGAATCAGAGGTGAGGACAGACCTCCAGGGCTCCCAGCAAACTGTCTTCATGTTTCTTTCTGGTCTAGATCAAGTGAGGGAGGAGCTTTTATGGAGAAAAGGGCTAGAGGCTAAGGAGCCCGTGAATGTTTGAGGGATTTTCTTGAAGACCTGGGGTTTAGCAGATTCTGTGCTAGGATCACCATTGCCCTATGTAGCAGTGTGATTGTAAAAATGGCCCCAATTCTCCACCGCTCCCTAAATCGACACACTTTATGATGTGATCTCATAGCCTCCTCCTACTGAGAGGTGGAGACTGTTCCCACACCCCTTGATTCTGGTCTGGACTTGTGACTTGCTCTGGCCAGAAAAAGGTGGTGGAAGTGATGTTGAGCCCTTTCTGAGCCTAGGTCTGAAAGGGCATTGTCTGTTTTTGTTTGCTGTCTTGAATACACCATGACCACGATGACCATGTGAACAAGCTCAGACTAGTCTACTGGAGGACAAGAGACCACATGGAGCAGAGACAAGCTTCCTAGCTGAGGCCATCTTACACTAGCCACTAGCTTCACCCAAACATGTCTCAGAGTCCAGCCAAGATCAGCAAAGGCACCTATTCAACCCATAGCTGACTGTAGACCCAACAGTGATCCCAGACAATGCAAGAGCTGCCCAGCTGACCCAGGACTCATGAACAATAATAAATACTTATTATTGTAAACCACTGAGTTTTGGAGGGATTTGTTACACTGCAGTAGCTAACTGATACACCCAAATCTCAGGGGTCAATCCTCCTTCCTTTGCCCCAAATTAACACTCAGTCTGACCTAACACACAATAGCAGCCTCTAGCCTCACCAAGGCTTCCACAGAGGTTCCCTTATGGCCAGCTCTTGATTTGGCTTCGTCCATATCAGTGGGACTGCCTTGGCACTCTCCCATCTTTTTACTGTATTCTTCTTTGACGCTAATCTGTGTGTGTGCACTTGTGCACGTGTGTGGTGTGTGTGTGTGCGCCTGTGAGCTCTAAGGTACATTTCACATCTTAGGTTCAGTCTCCTCCTTTTGCTGAGGACTCCCTGAGGCCCAGGCTGTGCTTTGTCCCCAAGAGACTTTCCTTAGACAGGGACCTGGCCCCTCATTCCTGGAAAGTTGCTCCTGCCTAATGCTCAGCCTAGGTTGTGAGGATGCAGCTCTGTGGGTTCAGATCAACCTCATAAACTTCTCTGCCCTACCCCCCAGGGCAGCAAGTCCAGCAAGTCTGGTGCACTGCAGCCTCCCACCTACAGAGCTAAAACTAGAATTCCTGGCTGGGCTGGCTTGCTTGGCAGCTGCCCTCAGCAGCTTTCCCTGCCCTTCCAGGGGCTTTCTCTGTCCTACAGCTTTCCCTTGTGAACTGGGCTGGTCCTGGGACAAGCTCCCTCTGGCTAGCTGATCACCCTCTGGTGGGACTTGATGAACCAGCGTGACTTAGGACACCACCAGATCTAACACTCAGTCGTGGGCTCTTTCCACACAGCATTTACCTGTCAGGGGGCATCTGGTCTCAGACCACAGATATAGCTTTTAATGGCCTAAGCAGAAGAGGAATTTATTAGAAGATTACAGGTAACTTATGGGATTGATCAGAAGGACTGACCATGGGAGGAATGTGGCTGGGCGTTTCTGCTGCTGGCACCACTGTCTCTGACTATGGCTGTGTTCTCAACTGTCTCAGCTTTCTGTGGCCTTATCCCAGACTCAGAGTTCTGGGAAACATTACTGAGAGGCTGGGACTGGATCTGGGCTACTCCCTCGTCACCAGAAAAGGCAAGTCCACAATATTGAGTTTCTCCAAATGTAAGGAGGGGGGTTCAGATGTTGGGCAGCCAAAAGAAGGGTGATAAGCACCCATACCACTCCATCCTCTTAGGGTCTATTATAAGGAACTTGGTGCTCCAAATAGAGCCCAACTCCAACACTTTCTTTTCATTGTGCCATTAAAAAAAATGAAGTTTAATTTATACATAGGAAAATGCATATATCTTAAGGATTCAGCTCAATGAATTTAAAAAACCTGTTTATATACTTGTGTAACCACCACTCAGATCAAAACAGAGAACATTTCCATCACTCCAGAAGGGTCCTTTGTGCCTCCCTGGTCAATCTTATCTTCCCCTACGAGGAAGTAGCCATTCTGATTTTAGTTTATTTTGCCTATTCTTGAACTTCATATAAAAAGAACCATACAGTTTGTACTCTTTGTTTTGTTTTTGTTTTAGGCCTTGCCCTGCGGCACGTGGGGTCTTAGTTCCCCTACCAAGGATCAAACCTGCGCCCCCTGAATTGGGAGTGTGGAGTCTTAACTACTGGACCACCAGGGAAGTCCAAGTTTGTACTCTTTTGTGTAAGGTTTCTTTTGCTCAGCATAATACACTATAGATTTATCCAGGTTGCTGCATGTATTAGTAGTTGGTTCCTTTTTCTTGCTGAGTAGTATTCCATTGTATGAGTGGGCCATAATTTGCTTACCCATTCTGTTGTTGATAGACATTTGGATTGTCTCTAGTTTTTGGTTCTTATGAATTAAACTGTGCACATTCATGTACAAGTCTTTCTGTGGTCAAACATTATTTCCCTCCAGAGTTTTGATTTACTATCCTGCTTCACTGAGAAACTTCCCCACCAAATTAGTAGGGAAGTTTCCCTCAGCTAGAAAGACAGATGAGTTTTTTCTCCCATGCAGTCACTATTCATACCCAAGATAGAACTTTTCATCTATGCCCCTAAATCTGCTCCTTCTGGAATCTTCGCCACCTCATTGTGTTGCTCCAGCCAGAAACCTGACTGCTCTCTTTGCTCACATCATTCAACCCAGCCATCAGTAACCCCATCATGTGTGCCATCAAAACACCTGACCACTTATTTCCTCCATGGCCACCAGCTGTTCTGGACCACCATCACCTGTTACCTGGAACACTGCAGTATCCTCTCCTCTGCCTTCACTCTAGTTTCTCTCTCCCACCCTCACCTCCCACCCCTGGGTGATTCTTACCACAGAAGCCAGAGCAAGCCTTCAGAGGCTAAGTGAGAACATGTTCTGCCTTCACCCGAAACCTTCCCATGGCTCTCACCCCACTCTAAGCAAAAGCCACAGTTATTACAATGTAGACATTGCAATAACAAAGCCCTCATGATCTCCCCATGCTACTTCTTTCCCATCATCCCCTTCCTTTTCTCCTTTACAGTCACACTGTGCTTATTCCTTTAATATGTCAAGGATGTTCCTGCCTGTGGACTTTTCATTGACTGTTCTCCCTGAACAGAGAGCTCTTCCCCTAGATTTCCACATGGTTCCCTCCTTTACTTTCCTTCAGACCTATTAACTTTACCAGCTCTATTTTTCTCTACAGCTCTTACTACATCTGTTACAGTCTATTTACTGGTTTACGTGTTTGTTGTTTGTCTTCCCCATCAGCATGTCAGTTCCATAAGGGCAGGGACTTTGTCAATTTGTACTTGTGTCCCTGGTGCATGAGCATCATCAGCCATGTCCTAGGCAGCAGTTAAGAGACACAGAGTGGCCTAGAGCACACATGAAAAGAGAGAATCAAGTTAGGTGTCTTCCACCTTGAGCTCACAATTTGGGTGTTGGATACTTTAAGAAAGTGATAAGAACATCCTTTGGGCTTTCTCTGCCCCCTCAGAGATTTAGCTCACTTTGGTACAAGCCCCCACAGTCTCACAGCCTATGTGATGAGTCCAGTGCAGGCTCAGAGATTGGAAGAGGCTTTTGGAAATAGTGAGATGGAACCAGGCCTGTGAGGGTAGGTGGAGTTGGGTAGGCAAAGGACAGCAAGACATCATGGGCTGGTGTGGGGTAGTGCTGCTTAGGTGAGATATGAGGGGTTAGCACCTTGGACAGAGTCTCTGAAAGTCTGCCTCCCAGGAAGGCCATCGCCATCGCCACTCCTTGTGCTGACCCAGCAGGGTTTGGGGGGAGAGGTCCGAACACTTTCCACCCATGGTAGTTATACCAATATCCATCATCAATCCCAGACTAGACTTTGGTTATTTTTAGGTTGTTTTTTCTTTAACGTTGAAGTATATCCATGGAAGGGAACTTATTCTTCAATAAAGCAAACCTACAATATCTCTGGACAGACAAGAATGAAGCATCCCTACCTAAGCCAATCTCTGGGGAGACAAGAGTGAAGCTGACTTGCCTAAGCAAAGCAAGGTCTGATCTCTGCCAGGATGTTCCGGGAGTCAACGGAACCCCTGCATTGGAAAAGCAGAGTCAACCACTGGACTGACAGGGAAGTCCCCACCTCCAAAATCAGATTTTTAAAGGCTTTTACATACAGGACATATGGAAACAGTTTTGTGTGCTGTCCTTTATTAAATGCAAGTATGGTCATGCTGTACACACTCTGTTGAAACTTGATTTTTTCTCCTTAATGATGTGTTTTGGATGTTCTTCCATGTCACCCCTTTTCTCTTGTCTTCTTTTCTCCACCTTATTCTTTTCACTGATGCTTAGTATTTAATACTACACATATTCATGTTTTGGTTTATTTAGTCATTGTCCTCTCAATGGGATTTCAGGGTTTTTTTTCAATTTTTTAGTGTTTTAGCCAATCTTGCTGTGAATACCCTTGTTTATGGTTCCTGGGTACATAGCAAGATGCATAAGTGCTGGGTCAGAGGGGATGCACATTTTGAATTTTAATAGATGTAATTTAGTCCCCTAACCCCCCATGTCTGGGGTATGGGTGGGGCACCCAGGCCAGAACTTAGGCTTTAACTTCCCTATCCCTCACTTCAGTCACGCAATCCATCATCAAGCCATGTTAATTTTACCTCCTGAGTATTGCTAGCATTGTCTCTTTCCTCCAACCTTGTTGCCACTGCCTTTGTTCCGATAGTCATCATCTCTTGCTCTTGCCTGAATTAATGCAATAGCTTCCCACTCCTACTCCCCATCCCTAGTCTTGGTCATTCTATCTCCAACATAACCCACATTATTCTGTAGTCAGAACTATCTTTCTTGATCCCCAATCCAATCATGCCCTCCTCTGACTTAACTCTTCAATGGCTTCCCATTACTCTTAGGATAATCTCTAAGCCCTGTGTTTTGGTCTACTTTCATCATGCCAGCTATGCCAACCTCTCCAGCATCATTGAAACCACACTCCTTCTCAGATGGGAGTCGAACCCAGCCAAAACTCAGATTGGGACTTGAACCCACAGGCTGGGACTTGAACCCAGCCAGAGTTCAGATTAGGACTTGAACCCATGATCCCTGATTTAGGAGAGGACTTAAACCCATTATCTTTTAATTGAAACCACTCACCTGGTGTCAGGACTTACTGAAGCTCATGTTCTTTTGTCTCACTGCAGAAAGAATTCAACGTGAGGCAAAGTGACAGGCAAAGAGTGAATTTATTAGCTTAGGATGCTAGTGAGAGATACAAGTGGGCTAGCAGGGGAGTGCATCCCTGAGAACAAAGAGGGTTACATTTTTGTAATCAAAGAAAAAGTGGGGAGAGGAGGAGACCACATTCTTCCTCATTCTTGGGTGGACATTAAAGTTTACATCATTAGTTCCTCCTTTGACCCTATATGGTCTAACCAGGACTGTCATGGCACTATTTAAATCATATGTATATTAGCAGAAGTGTGGTGACATAGACTAAAATATGGTAATTCATTTCAAGTTTCCATATAATGTCCCCTTTCACCTAGTTTCTTTCCTCTTTCTCCTATGTTTCTCTCTTGGCTACATGCGGAAATGCTACTCTTCAGGACTATTAACTCCCTGACTTCATGCAACAAGATTCAGACCCCATATTTATTGTCTTGTGTTTTAACTATCAAGACTTGTGGCTTGAGTGTGCCTGGTGCTTGAATGTACCTGGTCTTCCTTCAAGGTACTGTAGGTTGTTGCTAGGTTACTGGATTCTTTTCTTGAGTGGTCATTAGGTTACAACAGTCTTCCAAACTCCCTTAAAATTCCCTTTCTGTCTTTATTCCCCCTAGTTGGATTCCTCAACTAACTATTTAAGTATCTTATTCTATCCCTACCATCATTCCTTCCTGCCATCTCACCTCACATCCAGGATTCCAGTGATGTTGATAGTTAAGACCCCTAATATGTCAGACTGTTTTACACCCCATGCCTTACTCAGTTTTCTCTGACTGCACTGCCTGTTCCACTTCCCTGTTCTCTTTTCTCCTCCTGTTCACCTGGTGAACACCCAGCTATCTTTTGGGGCTCATCTACCAGTCACCCATTCTGGGAAGCCTTTTCTTTCCCCTAAAGGAGGACAGACCACTTTCCTTTTAGTTCCTACTGATGTTGTTCAGGCTTTTGGTTTAGTCTTGTCACCATTTAGTATCCAATTTAATTACCTCCCCATCTCCCCTCTAGACTCGGAGCTTCTTGAAGAGACTGAATAAACAATGATGACAGGCTGTCTACCTAGGGTAACATACATGCAAAAAGTGCACATATCATAAGTGTGCAGCTTCCTGAAATTTTACAAATGGAAACCACTCATGTTACTAGCAGCCAGTACTGGAATTAGGAATTAGAGTGGGAGACAGCCAAAGGGACTTATCTGTAATGTTTTCAATTCTTCACATGGAGAATGTGTTCTAGTATAACCTGGATAATTAAAAATTAAATACAATTTTTTTACACATCCTCACACCCTTCCTGTTGGGATCTTCAGAGCTGTGTTAAGAGAGACATCAATCAATCAATCAAGCCAAATCGAATGTGTATTTACTACTTCATCAGACAGATCAGATTTGGCCAATCTGATAAGCTGTGTGATCTTGAACAAGTGACAACGTCTCTGATCCTTTGTTCTCTGTTGTCTTAACCTGGGTCCCCCTAAGTAGAACCTGAGACAAAGTCTTGGGAGCAGATAGTTTCCTTGGGGATGTGATCCTAGGTAGCAGGAAGGAGAGAGAGGAGGAGTGCAACAGGGAAGGTAGAAGAGCCAATACAAGATGTGTCACCAGGTTGGTCAATGCTATGAGTGTCTTGATGCCACCATGACATTTCGAGGAGCCTTCTGAAAGTGTCTCAGAACTCTCTGCTGAGGAACAAAAGGGAGAGTCATACATCCATTGGCTTTTACCTCCCATTGGTCAATGGAAACCCCACTGACTCATACATCCCCATATTTCTGTACTGATCATGCATGAGAGCCAGGCAGGCTCCCTTGAGGTCTCATTCAGCTGTACTGGAGAATACTCAGGTTAGGTTGAAGGCTTCCTGAAACAGGTCGGCTCAGCACTGACTGGAGGGAGAGGTTTGGCCAAAAGGTTTTTGAGGTGGTGCACAAAGAGTGCTCGACACACTCATCTTTACAATGATAAGGGAATGCTGCAAGGATTGGGTTGAATTCCACACCTAGATAATAAATGACCTGGGTTGGGGACCTGAGAAGTGCAAGGGCTATGGCAGACCTGCCCCCTCTTACTCCAGAGTGTGGGACTAAGGGAGGGCCAAGGCCCAGGGCAAGCCTGAAATGTTGCTGAGCAAAGAGGGGCTCTGCCAGTTTGGTTCATCGGGGCTAGGCAGAGAGCCCCAAGCAAGACAGTGGGGAAGGCAGTGGGTTCTAGGAGGCAAATAGGAATCCCCTGGTGGGATCCCCTGGGCCAGGAGTGAAGGGAAGTGTGTCCTAATAGGTGCCTGAGGCCTTGCTCCTATGAGGGGAAGGAAACTGATGAAGCCACAATATGGAGCAGAAAAGGTACACTGGAAATCCAGACTGCAGTCCTTAGCCTGGTGTCAGGCCCCTATATGTCCTACATGATAACAGTGGGTTGTCTTCTTTTACAACATTATACATGGTGATAATCCACCATATATCTAGCTTTGATCCCTCTCAGGGATATAAGTCAATTTGAAAGCAGCCCCTGCCTTTTATGTATATTACAGGCTAGACCAGGGGTTCTTAATTTAGGATCCTTGGATAAAATTTAGGGGATCCATGAAACATAGCTAGAAAAAAATTACATCTATATTTTGCTATAAATTAAATCAAAATTTTCCTTTATTTATTGGTGTAGACAACAAATTACACAGTTGAGTCTTTGTTCCCAAGAGAAGCTACAAATATTTTCACGTCACAGTACAGTTATAAATATTTTGAAAGATCATTTATACTTCAGAATTACAGTAGTTATTAGACACTGTCCCCCCCACTAGATCTTGTTGTATAGTATATCAAAGATGAAGCACGTATTATATATTTTAAAATATTTTGATAAAAGTATTTCAATATATTTGGCTTCCTTTGTAATCTGATGTATTTTATTTTATACATTTCATCAGACAAAAAGTTCAAGAGTCCCTGTACTAGACCATGAAAGGCCAATATTCACCTGTATGCTGGGAGCCCTCTTGGCTGCACCAATGGCAGACATAACTAATCAATCACAGCAATCTTTCCAGCAGATGCCTCTGCAGTCATCTTCTACTGACTGATCCGTGCAGACATATGAGGCCAAGTTTATCTGTTCTTCCTGGTCTGTAATGAACTATATGAGCCAATGAGGAGTAAAGCAAGGCAAGATAAGGATATGATTAAGTGCTTCTTTGGCAAGCACAGCAAATTAGAGCAAAGTTTGAGACTAAAAGTGCAAAAGGCATTAGAACAACAAGAAACACTAATATGGAAGAGTCCATAGTGAGGTATTGAAGGAAGGACATAATTTTGAGAGATGGAGAAAGGATGACGAAATGGTATTCAGGGTGTATGTGGAGGGGTAAGGGTGAGAGGTTCAAGGATGGAAAGAGCAGGAAATATCAGGGGACACTGTGGAGACCAGGCTTTGGAGAAATTGTGGTAAATGAAACTGAGGTATCAATTTCATCAGGAAGGCTTTGAATACCTGGATGAGGAGTTTGGTCTGGGAAGTTCCTGAGAGTCAGTGAGCAGGTGACAAATGGTATATCAGTTTGCTTTTGCTGTGTAAGCCAGAATTTAGTGGCTTAATACCACAATGATTATTTCTCACTAATCTATCCATCAGCTAGGTGGTTCTTCTGGTCTGGGCTGCTTAGCTGATTATGGTGGTTCCCTCATGCATATTAGGTCACCTAATGAGTTGGCTAGGGACTGCTTGATTCAGGACAGCCTCATCATATGGTTGGCATTTGGCTAGCTATTGGCTGGGCCAATGGGGGTCCTGGACCACTTGGTTTCTCAACCATCAGAAGGCTAGCCTGGGTTTGTTCATGTGGTGGCTGGACAGATTTCCAGGAGAAGTGGAAATGCACATGGCCTCTTGAAGCCTACTCAGAATTGGCACTTTGTCACTTCTACCATATTCTATTGACCAAAGCAATTCACAAGGCCAGCCTCAATTCAGGGAGTGGGGAAATAGATTCTGCCTCTTGATGGGAGGAGGTACAAAGTCACATTGCAAACGGTGTTGATACAGGAAGATAATAATTGTGGCCATGTTTGCAATTAATTTATCACAGAGAGTTTGAGGGTGGTTGGTAGAAACAGTAAGAGAAGAGCCCCAAGGGCAGGGAGGCTGGCTGGAAAGCAATCACAGTAGTGACTGGGAAGAGAAGGATAGGATGTTTGCCCAGACTCTAAGATGGGGTAGACCTGGATGGGGGACAATAGAGGAAATGAAGAATTCTCTGAATTTGGGGACTGACTGGGCCAGGCAAGGGAGAAAACCATTCACAGAGCTAGGATGTCAGCAGGTGACTGCTGGTGAAAGACCTGTCTGATTTGGAGCCCTACTCTGGAAGGGCCTTGAAGGTTTGGGGTGATGCCAGCTTAGGTGTGCATTGGGTCCTGCTGTCTATAGGCTGGGAGATCTTGTTAAGCCCTTTAACATTTCCTGGCCTTGGTGTTCCCCTCTATAGAGTAGGAAGAGGAATTCTAACCTTGTAGGGCTGTTAGATGATAAATTGAGAGGCACAGTATGTGGAAGCATTTTGTAAACTCTTTTGGATGAACACTTATTAGTGGTTTTATGGCTTGGTTTTATTTTTAATTTAAGAGATGTTAGCCATCTAGGGATGGTGGCTAGGAGGGACCTAGTGGAAACGCACCTCAGAGATGGAACTCACTTGAACCCAGTCGCACCTCAGATGGGACTCAAACCCTCAATCTTCCAACTGAAACTGCACAACTTGTCTCAGGGCTTAATGAAGCTCAGGTTCTTTATGTCTCGGCAAAGAAGGAATTCAGTGGGAGGCAAAGGTAAGAAGTAGATAGATTTATTAATACCCTTTGTAAAGAGGTTGCAGGAAAATGGGGAGTGAGAGGATGGTCATATCCCAGATCTCCAGCAAGTTCCTGGGATGGGCTGCCAAGTGAAGGTCCTTGGCTTCTCACAGGAAAGAATTCAAGAGTGAGCCATAATAAAGTGAAAGCAAAGAAACACATTCCATAGGTAGAGCATGGTCTGTCTGAAAAGATGAGAGCGGCCCTGGGAGATACACACTCCACAGAGTATGAGCCCTCTCAGAAGGTGAGAGTGGCCCGGAAATATAGGATGGATAGTTTTTATGGGCTGGGTAATATCATAGGCAAAGAGTGGGAGGATTATTCCAACTACTTTGGGGAAGGGACAGGAATTTCCAGGAACTGGGCCACTGCACACTTTTTACCCTTTTATGGCCTTGGAACTGTCATGGTGCTGGTAGGTGTGTCATTTAGCATGATAATATATTACAGTGAGCGGATTATGAGCCTCAAGGTCTCCTGGAGGTGGAATCTTCCACCATTTTGGTCCTACTTGGTTCTAACAAGTTTTTATCATATTCTCAATGGCTCTGTCATTCCTTTAAAGGTTGTTCCCTGCCCCCTTCCCTCCTGTCTCACTAGGAGGGAGCATGAAGGGCAAAGAGGAAGACTCAGGGTTGAGGGAAAGAGCTGCTATTAGTGGGTGGGAGAAAAAAAAGGACCCAGAGGGAGAGAGCATGGCCTGTCCAGAGTCCCTACAACTTGGGGTTGGGGAAGCCTCAGGAGAGCCACATTGTGGGGCATTCACTCATGGCTGTTCTGTGCTTGCTCAGATGTTGGGCTCAGAGTGTTGGGAGTCAGAGTGGGGGTAGTGTGGTGGGAGAAGTTAGTCTCCATGCTTAATCTTCCAAAGGCAAACTCCTGGGTGGTCTGGACCGAGGTCAGTATGACTCCCCCCTCTTCACTCCCTCCTTATGCCTGCTGCTCTGAAAAGTCCAGTGGCATCACTGCTTCTAGATGTGACCTCCAGATGTGGCCTGGAGCAGATCCAGGCAGATCAAGGATGCAGAGGCAGTAGCCAACCTCCTGGCTTTTCTTCCTCCCTCCTTCTCTAATGGAGCCTACACAGTGCTCTCCATCCCCTGCCTTCCTTCCACCTGGTCAGGGTACCAGGTACCTACAGGCACCAGTGGATGGATAAATAAATACCACTTATGAATAAACCTGAGCCAGACAGATGCATCTTTATTCGTGTTGGAAAGAGCTTATAACTGGGGGAGTGGAAAACTGTCAAATGTTTCCCTTCTGAGCACTCCCTGTGGCTCTTGGAGGAGGAAGTGAGTTGTTTCCTTGGCTGGGGAGCCGCCAGGGCACTGGGCTCAGGGCCAGCCACGGCCTGGAAGGAGCTGCTGAAATCTCCCCTCTTAATGGGGACAGCCTGGGCCCTGCTGTCTCACCAGGATGGAAACCCAGTTAGGGGGAAAATGCAGCTCTTTCATTAGTAGCAGACCATGCTACCAACCCAACTGGTGCTGCTAGAAGTGAGTTCTTTGGTTGCCTGGACAAGTGGGTATCAGAGTGTACCATGTGCTTGAATTCCCTAAAGCTCTTATTCAAATGCAGATTCTGATTCAGTCTATGTGGGGTGAGACCTGGGATTCTGCATTTCTGACTAGCTCTCAGGTGATTCTGAAGCTGCTGGCGTGTAGACCATATTTTGAGTAGCAAGGTTCTAGACTGGACATCTAAAACATGTCTAAACTTTTTGACACTTCTTTTTTTCTGTAGGTTTTCCTGATTTTTCTTTTTTTTTTTTTTTGGTTTTGTTTTTTTAAGTTCACAAAGTACTAAAGAGTAGACAGTGAAAAATCTCCTACTTCTGTCCCCAGCAACCAGGTTTATTCATAGCTGGTATTTATTTATCCATCCACTGGTGCCTGTAGGTACCTGGTACCCTGACCAGGTGGAAGGAAGGCAGGGGATGGAGAACATTGGGTAGGCTCCATTAGAGAAGGAGGAAGGAAGAAAAGCCAGGAGGTTGGCTACTGCCTCTGCATCCTTGATCTGCCTGGATCTGCTCCAGGCCACACCTGGAGGTCACATCTGGATCCCTTCCCATGGCCAACCAGTGTTGTTGGTTTCTGCGTATGTCCTTCCAAAGATATTTTATGAATATTCAAGCAAGTATATATATTTTCTTCTCTCTACTTGCCCTATTTTGGATATTACCTGATATATACTGTTTTGGTCTATGGCCATAGCACCCTGAACATGCCCGATCTTGTCTGATATATACTGTTCTGCATTTTGCTTTTTTTACTTAACAACATACCTTGGACATCACTCTAGTTTCTCCTTTCTTTTATTAAAGTCACACAATTTCATTATATACAATAGCTGACTGGGCAAATCCCTTTTGACCGACACTTAATTATGTCCAATCTTTTGCTCTTGCTGCTAGTGGTGCAATGAATACCTTAGTATCCTATTACTTCTCCCGGGTGTGAGTCTATCTGGAAGATAAAGGCCTGCAAGTGGAAATGTAGGGTCAAAGGATACATGCATTTGTAATTTTGATGAATATTGTCAAACTGACCTCCCCAGAGGAGCTGTGCTAACAATGTGAGAGAGGGCCTATTTCTCTTATTCTCTCAATGCCACATGTTAACAAACTTTCTGATATTTTTCAATTTGGTGTATAAAAAATAACCGCTCTTTTTGTTTGTTTGTTTGTTTTTGGCAGCGCCAGAGGCTTGCAGGAACTAACGGCAGTGAAAGCACCAAGTTCTAACCACTGGACCACAAGGGAAGTCCCGATAACTGCTCTTTTTGAAGCTCTCTCCTCCTTTAGTTTCCATGGTTCTCTTCAACTATATTTGTCATAAAATCATTGCATTCATCTTCTATGGGCCAGGTACCTTATCAGGTGCTGGGAATCCAAAGGAAAACAATGTATGAATAATCCCTATGCTTCCCTCTAGTAGGAAAGACAGTTAATTAGTCAATAATTCCTGATAAGCATGAGGCGTGTTATGATAAGGGGGTGACTTCTTTTTTTTTTTTTTTTTTTTGCGGTACGGGGGCCTCTCACTGCTATGGCCTCTCCCGTTGCGGAGCACAGGCTCCGGACGCACAGGCTCAGCGGCCGTGGCTCACGGGCCCAGTCGCTCCGCGGCATGTGGGATCTTCCCGGACCGGGACACGAACCCATGTCCCCTGCATCGGCAGGGGGACTCTCAACCATTGCGCCACCAGGGAAGCCCGGGGTGACTTCTTAAAACAGTGCTACTCAAACTTTAATGTGCTCATGCATCAACCCGAGGATCTTGTTGATATACAGATTCTGACTCAGCAGGTCTGGGGCAGGGTCTGAGATGGTGCAGTTCTAACAAGCTCCCAGGTGAAGCTGAGACTGCTGGTCCCAGGACCATATTTTGAGTAGCAAGGACCTGAAAAGCATTTTCTGTGAAAGAACGAGACAGTAAATATTTTCCGCTTTGTGGGACACATAGTCTGTCTTGCAGCTATTCAACTCTGCCTTTGAAAGCAGCTGTAGACAATATGTAAATGAATGGACATGGCTGTGTTTTGATAAAAATTTATTTCCAAAATAGGCAGTGGGCTGGATTTGGCCAGCAGGCTGTGGTTTGCTGACCCCCATTCTAGAACACTGTAGGCATCCAATAGTTGCTTGTTGAAGCAATGAGTGAAGGGTGTTATTTGAGTAGTATCAGGCGCCTGAGCCCCTGGGATCAGTGGTGCCTGGAGGAATGGTGTATTGGTTAGAGTCCTACCAGGAAAACTAATACCAGGCTTTAAACCGAGGTAATTAAATGCAAGGAATTGGCTACACAGTTAATGGAAGAGCTGAGAAGTCTACCAGGGGCAACTCAGAGATTAGCAACAGCAAGAAGCTGCTACCACCTTGGAGAAGAGGAGAAAGTGGGAGATGGTATTACTGAGGTTCAGGTCAGCTGGTGGGAGCTGGAGCTGTGGAGAAGACCCAGCCATGGTTGGAGACCCTGGGAAGAAATACCGTTGGAATCTTCCTTCTTCTTGCCTTCCTATCTTCTCTTCATTGGCCAAACCCAGCTGTGATCCAATATATACAGGAGGCTGTAGGAGCCAACCCCTATCATATGGAATAGAGCAGGAGAAGTCAAGCATGGTCCGAGGCCAATAGGTCAAGTTCCAGTGAAAGGGACACTTAGAATGAGACTTGAACTACCTAGTTGACCAGACAAACAGGAGAGGAAGTGTGGATGTTTCAGGCACAGAAAGCAGGCATAGGGCATGTAGGGATGAGTGTGTGGAATGAGACCACTCCTTTAAGTGGGATGAGATTTATGCTTTAAAACAGAGGTTGGAAATATCTTTGTCACATAGTTTTTTTCTTTTTGTTTAAAAAACATGTAAAAATGTAGAAACCATTTTTAGCTCACAGGCTGTGCAAAAACAGGCCACAGGCAGCCTTTGGCCCATAGTAGTTTGATGGCCTGTTTCAGAAAGATCCACTTTAGAAGGATGGATTGGGGTGGGCATGAAGCTGAGAGAGGAGACAGAGAGGCCAGAAAGGAGGCTGCTGAAGATGCTGGGCAGGAGATGGCGGGAGCCCAAATGGGGATCATGGTGGTGGAGAGAAAGGATGAGTTAGAGATGTAAAATGGACAGAATGTAGAATAGCTGGTCTGAACAGAGGGGCTGGGCCGGGTCTGGAGAAATTTTCAAACTGGCATATTGACTAGTCTCCTGATTGTCTTGGAACCCCTCCCTCTCTTGCTTTAGGGAGTGAGAAGAAATCCTGTCATGCTGGCTGTGTACCCCCACCCCACCCCACCCCACCCACTCTCTTTAGGTAGAACAGTGGAAGAGCAGGTTGTGCTGCCTCTTAGTAAGTCAGGAGTTGGCTGCCCAGCTATTGGTGACTCACTGGTGGCTCATTTCATAATATGGGTACTAAGCATCTCCTGTTTTCAGTTTCAGGCCTTGGTTGCCATTCCTGAATGACAGATGACATCCCACTAACATTCTGTGATACCTCCCTGTGGCATTTGGGTCCAGAGTAGAGATGAGAGCTGGGAAGTCCCTTACCCAGTCCTAGGTCAGACACATTCTGGTAGCCTCTGCCATCATCTTGATCACAGGCTGACTGTAGCACAGACAGGGCTGGGATGTTGTCTTAGTTAGGGCTCCCCCAAAAGAAGAGATAAGAATTTGAGTGCAAGCAGCTCATTGCACTGGGAGGGAGTAGGGAAGTGAGACAGGGGAGGAAAGCAGTCCATACAGAATGTGTTATGGAGCCAGTTACAACTGTGGGCAACTGGAACTTAAACCTGCTGGGGAGCTCTGGCTTTCAGGGTAGAACACATGCCACAGATTATCCTGTCTGAAGGGCGAGGGAGCTAGGGTATTTATCCACCAATTCCTGCGAGTCACAGATGGGGGGGCTTCTCCAAGGGATGTTAATTCCCTGGCACTTGCAGCCTGCTACCTGGCTTTCTGCAGCTCGGGCATGAAAGCTCTCCAGTCAGACTTGCAGTTGGGAGGCATCTGGAGCTTCTTGAAGTGGTAAGATCCCAAGGAAATGAGCAGGGTACCTATAAAACCTGCTATAGATGGCTATCCTCTCCACTCAACACATGGGGAAACTCAGAAGCAAAGTGATACCCCCAAATCATACAACATGTTTGTGACAAATGGGAGCCTGAAACTCAGAGCTTGTGGGTCCAGTGTCTTCCACTAGTTTTTAGCCAGTCCCTGTTGTCATGGCACTTCTGGGCAGGAGAGACCCTGCCTCGGTGTCTCATAGGTTGACTTGTTCCACCTGCCCACCTGCTGCATTCACTCCTCTGAATACTCCCCACTTCCCCAGTCTACCCAAAGCCCAGAGCCATGTCTGGAGGAAGGGGGAGCCTGCAGGACATGCACATACGGCAGTACTTGGCTTCCTTACCAAGGGCCTATATGTGGCTTGCAGAGCCTGGAAAGGGGTAAGCAGGAGACAGACTGGGGTCAGGAGTTGGGAGGTAGTCCACTGGTCAAGCTGTGGGGGCAGGGTGTGCTGAGGAGAGGCAGACAGGACAGAGTCAGTGTGGAGGGCACTCAAAGGGACTGCAAAGTGGGCTGGGCAGGTTTGAGCCCTGTGTTCCTTGTCCTGGTCACTTGGGACCTGGGACACTTTGCATAACTGGGAGCAGATGTCTCAGGCTTCAGCACTGAAGGCTGCATGGTTCAGAATAGAGAATAATCCAGTCATTCAGTTGTTCATTCCCTTGAGGATCACTTACAGGGCCCTGTATATCCTAGCTATGGTGCCAACCACCTTGGGGGACTTTTGAAGGAATCAGGCTATTGGCTGCTTTCAGAACCTGTTGCATCCTTCAGGGGGAGTAGGACAGTTTTCTTCCACCTGAACTCTCCATTCTACCTTGAGTCCTGAGTTAAATGGTAAAAGACAGCACAGCCCTCAGGGAGCCCCTAGTCTGAGCAGGGGGACATACTCCAAAATCCAAGTGTGGAGTCGCTCCCTGCTCAGGGAGGCTTAGAAAATAGTTTTGCTCCTGAAGTCTTTGATACCCAATTAGGGGTGGGGGGTGACTGGAAGCTCCACCTGACTGGCCCAGCAGAACCCCCATGCAATCTATCCCATTCCTAAACCCAGACTGTGATAGATAATCAGCACAGATGGCTGTAACATTTCCCTCCCTTTGCAATGTGGCTTTGCAGCTTCTCCCATAAGGAATCTATTCCTCATCCCTTGAATCTGGGCTGGTGCATTAGTCAGAGCTCTCTAGAGAAAAAGAACCAACAGGAGGTTGATCTCTCTCTCTTTCTCTCTCTCATTCTCTCTCTCCATATCTATCTATCTATCTACCTATCTATCTATCATCTATCAATCATCTATCTATCTATTATCTATCTATCATCTACCTATTATCTATCTATCTATCTATCTATCTATCTATCTATCTATCATCATCATCATCTATCTATCCATCTATATAGAGAGAGATTGAGGAGAGATTTAAAGTAATTGGCTCACACTCTTGTGGAGACTTGGTGAGTCCAAAAATCTGCCAGGTAGGCTGCAAGCTGGAAACTCAGGGAAGAGTTGCATTTGAGGCCCAAAGCAGTCTGCTGGCAGAATTCCTTCTTGCTTGTGGGGTAGGGCATGGGGAAGAAGTAAGGGAGAGTAGCGGGGTAGGGCAGGGGGTTAGCTTTCAACTGATTGGATAAGGCCCACCCTCATTGTAGAGAGCAATCTGCTTCACTCAAGGCCCACCGACTTAAATGTAAATCTCATCCAAAAAAATACCTTCACAGAAACATCCAGAATAATGTTTGACCAACTATCTGGGCACAGTGACCCCGCCAATTTGACACAAAAATTAACCATCATAGCTGGTCTTTCACTTGCTTTGGGCCATAGAATGTGGTAAAAGTGATGGTGTGTTAAGTCCTGAGCCTAGGCCTCAAGAGGTTTTGATCAATTCCACTCACTGTCTTGGAATTCTGCCCAGCTGCCAGGGAACAATCTCGGGCTGGCCGCTGGAGGATAAGAGAGACCAAGTAGAAGAGAGGTGATTCGTGCCAGCTGATGCCAGGTCCCACCCAACCTAGCAGCTGACTGCATATGTACGTGGGAGCCAAGCCAAGGGCAAATTGCCCAGCAAAGCCCAGCCCAAAGTGCTGACCCACAGAACGGTGAGCTAAATAGTTATGTTTTAGGCCACAAAGTTTTGGAGTGGTTTGCTACACAGGAAAATATAACTGATACACAGTCCAACTTCTGCAGTGCTCCCGTACCCCTCCATCCCAGGTATTCTATCAGCCTGTCACCTGGGCTGATGGGGAAGACACAGGCAGACAGAGGGCCTATTTCAGGCTTTGTAAGGCCCTGTGGGTATCTGTATCATTGAAGGCATGTGTGTAGATACTCTTCCACCCTGATATTTAAATGTATCTCTGCCCAAGCACATTCTAGCCTGTCAGGCTCCCACAATAATGTGTCAGAGCAGAAGGGGATGCTGAGGGTCGAGGGATGAGGCCAAGGGTTGGGTCCTGGAGACCACCTCTGTGGTCCTGGGGGAGCTTCAGGGATTCATTGTAGGATGGGGCACAGGAAAAGAACTTGGGAGGCAGCAAACTTTGGTCAAGTTCTGCTCCAGTTGTTCATCAAGTCTGTGTCCTGGAGCAAGTGCCTCACCATTCAGAGCCTCAGTTTCTCCAAGAGCAGAGTTAGGTTTCGTGGATCCTGGAGCAGTTACAAGTTGGGAACCCTCTTTAAGCAGAAGAATATAAAACTGTGATTACAAAATTGCAGGACTTTGGAAGGGGCTCTGGCAAGTGAGCTTAAGCTTCATTAGCTTTGTGGTGAATTGCTTCTGGCTTCCTCACTGGTGGAATAGGAAAGTTAATAATAGCGATTGAAAAGGACTGTTTTGAAGGTCAAATGAGTACACCATACACAGTGGGCATCGTAGTGGGTGGAATCTAGCAGGAAGCCAGTGTTGCAAGAAATGATTCAAAGGCGGAAAAGGTTCATGTAGTGGCTGGTTGGTGGGCTTCTGGGGGAGAGATGGAGCAGCATGAGGAAGAGTAGAGGGAGAAGGATGGTGTGGTATCTATACTCTTGCCAGGCCCATGGGCTGCCCCTCAGGTGCACAGAGAGGCAGATGCAGGAGCTGATTTCATGAGGGTCTTTGTGAGGTTCTGGGGCCTAAGTACTGTTGGGACAGGGTTCTGAACCCAAAGTTGGGAGAAGCATGTGTTTTTTCCTAGAGTAAGAGGCTGATTTACTGAGGGCATGCTCTCAGAGAAGAATAAAAGGAAGGGAGGGAAGCAGGACAGGGCAGGGGAAGATGCTCAACAAGGAGAGAGTCTTAGCTGGAGTCTAGCCTCACCCTGATCCCACAGGGAACTCTGGGGGCGTGAATGGACAGAGAGTTTTCCCACTCCGAGGGAAGCAGGGCAGGCTTTTACCCCCTGTGCCAATCAGTTGTTGAGAGGAGGGTAGGGAGTATAACCCCCCAGGGTCACACATCAGTCAAGGGCAAGTCTCAGGAGAAGGGAACAGCCTTTGCAGCAGTTGCTGGACACTTACACTGGCCTGAGAAAGGGGATCTGGGAAGGGCACCAATAGAATCTATCTCAAGGGTCCTCTCCAAAATTCTGCAGGATACTCAGACCTACCATGGTATGGGGTTGGCAACCTGGGGAGTGAAGATGATGAAGAGATGGAACTTAGGAGAAACCAAAGTTATGATCTTTAGGGCACTATGACAGGGGCAGTGGACAGATGCTGCCCCCCATGTGACTTCTAAGGACTTGGCTTTTTAGTGCTAGGCTCATGTGGGATAGTCTGCGGAATTTCAGAAGTAACTGGGGCAAGTTGAGGGGCCCTGGAGCACCCGTGGTCTGGAGGTGAGGGTAAAAGTCCATGAAATGTGTGTTTTTCCTATTAATGCAGTCTCATTTGTGTGCCTGGGCTGGTGAGGCCTGGAGGAACTCTGGTCACATATGGAAAAGAGCTTTGTCAACTCTAAAGTACTGGATGATTCCCAAGGCCATGAACATGATCAGTTGGGAGGTAGTTCCCTGCCCTGTGGAAAGACCAGAGATTCACCCCAACCCTGGCAATGGCCCACTGGTTGGTTCATAAAGAAGGGGAGATAGGCAGGAAGGTATAACAGCTTGGTGCAACTGGGGTCATACACCTTCCTGTGTCCTATAATCAAAGGCAAGGTTGTTTATCTTTGGTGAGGTGGGTCTTAGGAAAAAGGAACTAGAACTGGCATATGGTGTAGGTAGGAGGTAAAATGGAACAACCACTTTGGAAAACAGTTTGGTAGCTTCTTATGAAGTTAACATACACTTTTCATACGACCTAGCAATTCTACTGCTAGGTATTTACCAAAGAGAAGTGAAAACGTACTTTATTAATTATCTACTCTTGTGTACTAAATTATGCCAAAACTTAGCAGCTTAAAAGAACAATAAATATTTATCATCTTCACAGTTTCTTTGGATCAGAAATCCAGGAACAGCTTTGTTGGCTGGCTCTGGATGGAGGTCTTTCAGCAAGTTGCAGTCAATATTGTGGCTGGCCAATAGGAAGGTTTGATGGAACTGGAAGATTTGTTCCCAAGATGGCTCACTCACACACTTGACAAGTTAGTGCTGAATGTCAGTGAGAGGCTTCAGTTCTTTTCCACATGGACCTCCTGTAGGGCTGCTTGAGTGTTCTTATCACATGGCAGCTAGCTTCCCTGAGAACAAGTGATCCAAAAGAGCAAGGCAGAATCTGCAATGTCTTTTATGACCTAGCCTTGGAAGACATACTGACACTTCTGAAATAGCCTACTGACTACTTGGCCAGCTCTATCCAATGTTGGAGAGATGACACAAGGTCTTGAATACCAGGAGGGGACCATCACTGGGGGCCATCTTGGAGGCTGGTGACAACGGGTATTAATGCAGTCATGCCTCCTCTGTTCCGTACAGAACAACACATACACCTTTGGCACCCTGAGATTCTAGTATGAGTCTTGAGTATCCCTGGGGTGGGTATGTATGGGAGCTTCGATTCCAATGGAGCCATATCAGCAACAAGAGCAGCAGCAGCAGAAGAAAAAGACAGCAGTGCTCAGCAAGAGGCTGTGCAGAGGAGCTGGAGTGGAATGTGTGAGTCCCTGAGTGAACATGACCTTGTCTCAGGAGGCAGCCCCAGTGTGCAGTGTGGTTTAGTGCAGGTTGATTAGACCTAATGGGAGGGAACAGAGGGATCACCTGGTCTCCATTTTTAAATATGCATTGAAATAAGGGTTCAGGACTCTCAAGGTAGCCTCTCAGCTGGTGTGTCAGGTTTAAGCAAAGAGTGGATATAGAAGCACTTTGATGAAGAGGCATCTCCAAACCTGAGGGCTTGCCTTTTCCTTATCCTGAGGTCTCCCCAGCAGGGCAGATGTATGAAGGGTTTCTCATCTGTGCCACAAAGCCAGGGGTGTGTCAGTCCCCAAATCGTTGTTCCATGAGGCCTCTCCTGACTTCCAGGTTGGGGAGAAGGACACATCCTCTACCAGTTAAGGACCTCTATTATCCAGCCATGTGCTCTAATAAACAGGTAAGTCCAACAGAGTTGCAGAGAGTTCTGATTGCTGGGCTCCTCCTTAGGAAGCTGGGTCCTAGGCTGAATATATAAGTTCTTGGACCCCAATCTTTCTCCCCCTACCCCACCAGCTCAGCTTCTAGCCTGGAAGCCTTGTGAAGGTGGCTTGTGCACCCCTCCCCATCTTTATGGGCTGTGTAAGGGGATGGAGGCAGGAAAATAAGATATAACCTCCAGTCCTTAAGGGTAGCCTGTGCTTCCGTAATGAATTTCAGACCTCAACAAATAAATTTTGAATAAATACAGAAGCTTAGGGACCCCAAAGACAAGAGGATCCCTTTTTTCATCATTAGAGCCTGCATTGCTTAAGGGTATGAGTGAAGAGAAGAGAATGGTAGAGAAAAAGAGGCACTAGCCTTTTAAAGGAGAAGCCAGGGTTTGCAGAGCAATGTAAATTAGCATGCAAATGGATCTATAAAAGCAGACTTGGGACCTGGGACAGTGGACTTGGATGGACCAAATGGTTCCTGTGCCAGTTTGCCCAGCCCTGAATCTTGGTTCCCTGCTGGATGTGAGAAGAGGTGGTACAGCTCCAGAATTTCTATAAAGGAGACACTGGGGTCAGGGCGCAATCTGGCTGGGAAAATGGGAGACTGTGAAGAGTCACTGAACTGACCCGAGAACTACACACTTTTTATTGATTGTATGTTTACTAGAGGGTGGCTTTGACTCTCAGTTTTCTACCTCTATTCTATTAACATGTCAGCAGGAATCAATGTTACTTTAATAACTCCCCTGCCCAATTCTTTGGCTACCTCTTTCTAACCTGATCATCTATTTTGGAATTTTGTAAACAATTCCTCCTTTCGTGTTTCTTTACCAACTAGGTTTAGCTGTTCTCATTATGCATTACGGAATTTGACATCTTTTCATGTATTTGCCTGGTTCTAAGGTTATTCCAGTGACCAACGCAAACCTCTTCTTGGAGCTCCAGAGTCAAGTGGGCCAGGGTCTCCTTGACAACCCCTGAATGTCTCCCAGGGACCTCAAACTGAGCATATCTGAGATGAAATCCATAGTTTCCAAAATTCAGTTATTTTGAGTAGTCCCTGTCCCCACCCCATGTCAGTAAAATGGTGGCTCCATCCAACTAGTGCATAAGCCAGAAGACTGAGATCAGTCTGGACACCTCCCTTACTCTCATGCCCCCTGAAGCAATCTATCTCTAAATCCTGAGTCCTCTTGTTCGACACCTTGACTATTTCCATAGCCCTTAACTGGTCTCCCTGCACCCTGTCTTACTATCCTCCCACCATTCCATTGTCCATACCAATCTGCACACAGATGTCAGGGTTATTTGCATCCCCCACCCTGAGGCACTACTTTACCTGTGTAACACTGGGAAAGTTGCTGCCCCTCTCTGAGCCTCAGCTCCCCATTTGTCAAAGGAGAAGTTGGTCTAGAGACTTGCCAAGGACCAGCACAGATTAATTTCTAGGGTATCACAGCACTGAGGGGCTGGCTGCATTCTGGTTAGAGAGTAACCCTATGGTGGGGTGGGGGAAAACCTAGGGTCCAGGAACTACAGTGTAAGCAATACTTGGAGCCTAAGGCTTTCCAGGATTTTGCAGCCTCCCAGGCACTTCCTGCCACCAAGAGGGAAGAAATATTGTAAGCCACTTCTTCTGAAATTCATATGTCTGTTCCAATTGCCCTCCCCCTCTCCTCACACACCAAAAATATGTGCTTGCTCCTTTCCCATTCCCGAAATTCAAACCCAACCCAGTCTAACTCAGGTTCTCGCCACTGTGAACTTCCATATATTAATTTTTAAAAAAACTTTTAATTTTGAAATTATTATAGATTAACAGAGAGTTGCAAATATAGTACCCCTTATCCAGTTTCCCCCAATGGTTACATCTTACCTAACTATAGTGCAGTATCAAAACTGGGAAATTGACATTGATACACTGTGTGTACAGTTCTGTGTTATCTTATCACCTGTGTAGATTTGTGTAATCACCACCACTGTTAAGATACAGAACTATTCCATCACTGCAAAGATCCCCCATCTGCTACTCCTTTATAGTCACACTCATTCCTCTCCCCACCATCCTTAACCCTTTGCAACCACTAATGTGTGCTTCACCTCCATATTTTTGTCATTTTGAGAACGTTATATAAATAGAAGCATATGGTATGTCACCTTTTGCATTTTTTCTTACCACACAGAATCATGCCCTTGAGATCCATCCAGGTTGTTCCATGTATCAATAGTTTCATTTTTTTGAGTAGTAATCCATGTTTGGATTACCACAGTCTGTTCAACCATTAACTTGCTTTAGGGCATTTTGATTGTTTCCAGTGTTTGCTATTATAAATAAAGCTGCAATGAATGATTGCTGACAGATTTTTGGGTGGACATAACTATTTCTCTGGGATAAATGCCCAGGAATGCAATTGCTTGGTTGTATGCTAAGTGTATATTTCATTTTTTATGAAACTGCCAAACTGCTTTTTAGAGTGGATCTACCATTTTATATTCCCACTAGCAATGTACAAGAGATCCAGATTCTCTGCATCCTCCCAAGTATTTGGTGTTGTCACTATTTTTTATTTTAGCTGTTCTGATAGGTGTGTAATGATATCCATCATGGTCTTAATTTGCAATTCTCTAAAGGCTAATGATGTTGAGCATCTTTACATGTGCTTATTTGCCATAATGTATATCCTCTTTGGTGAAATGCCTTTCATGTCTTTTGCTATTTTCTTTTTTTTTTTAATAGAACTTTATTGGAGTATAATTGCTTCACAATACTGTGTTAGTTTCTGTTGCACAACAAAGCGAATCAGCCACATGCATACATATGTCCCCATATCCCCTCCCTCTTGAGCCTCCCTCCCATCCTCCCTATCCCACCCATCTAGGTCATCGCAAAGCACTGAGCTGATCTCCCTGTGCCATGAGGCTGCTTCCCACCAGCTTTCTATTTTACATTTGGTAGTGTATATATGTAAATGCCACTCTCTCACTTCATCCCAGCTTACCCTTACCCCTCCCCTTGTCCTCAAGTCCATTCTCTACATCTGCATCTTTATTCCTGTCCTGCCCCTAGGTTCTTCAGAACCTTTTTTTTTTTTTTTAGATTCCATATATATGAGTTAGCATACTGTTTTTGTTTTTCTCTTTCTGACTTACTTCACTCTGTATGACAGTCTCTAGGTCCATCCAACTCACTGCAAATAACTCAATTTCATTTCTTTTCATGGCTGAGTAATTTTCTATTGTATATATGTGCCACATCTTCTTTATCCATTCATCTGTCGATGGACACTTAGGTTGCTACCATGTCCTGTCTATTGTAAATAGTGCTGCAATGAACATTATGATACATGACTCCTTTTAAATTATGGTTTTCTCAGGGTATATGCCCAGTAGTGGGATTGCTGGGTCATATGGTAGTTATATTTTTAGTTTTCTAAGGAACCACTATACTGTTTTACATAGTGGTTGTATCAATTTACATTCCCACCAACAGTGCAGGAGGGTTCTCTTTTCACCACACCCTTTCCAGCATTTATTGTTTGTAGATATTTTGATGATGGCCATTCTGACCAGTGTGAGGTTATACCTCATTTTAGTTTTGATTTGCATTTCTCTAATAATTACTGATGTTGAGCATTTTTTCATGTGCCTCTTGGCCATCTGTATGTCCTCCTTGGTGAAATGTCTATTTAGGTCTTCTGCCCATTTTTTAACTGAATTGTTTGTTTTCTTGTTATTGAGCTGCATGAGCTGCTTGTATATTTTGGAGATTAATCCTTTGTCAGTTGCTTCGTTTGCAAATATTTTCACCCATTCTGAGGGTTGTCTTTTCATCTTGTTTATCGTTTCCTTTGCTGTACAAAAGCTTTTAAGTTTAATTAAGTCCCATTTGTTTATTTTTGTTTTTATTTCCGTTACTCTAGAAGGTGGGTCAAAAAAGATCTTTCTGTGGTTTATGTCAAAGGGTGTTTTCCCTATGTTTTCCTCTAAGAGATTTACAATGTCTGGCCTTACATTTAAGTCTTTAATCCATTTGGAGTTTATTTTTGTGTATGGTGCTAGGTAGTGTTTTAATTTCATTCTTTTACATGTAGCTGTCCAATTATCCCAGCATCTCTTATTGAAGAGGTTGTCTTTTCTCCATTGTATGTTCTTGCCTCTTTTGTCATAAATTAGGTGTCCATATGTACGTGGGTTTATCTCTGGGCATCCTATCCTGTACCACTGATCTATATTTATTTTTGTGCCAGTACCATACTGTCTTGATTAGTGGAGCTTTGTGGTACAGTTTGAAGTCAGGGAGCCTGATTCCTCCAACTCCGTTTTTCTTTCTCAAAATTGCTTTAGCTATTTGGAGTCTTTTGTGTTTCCATACAAATTGTAAAATTTTTTGTTCTAATTCTGTGAAGAATGCGATTGGCAATTTGATAGGAATTGCATTGAATCTGTAGATTGCTTTGGGTAATATAGTCATTTTCAAAATATTGATTCTTCCAATCCAAGAACATGGTATATTTCTCCACCTGTTTATGTCATCTTTGATATCTTTTATCAGTGTTTTATAGTTTTCTGAGTACAAGTCTTATACCTCCTTAGTCAGGTTTATTCCTAGGTATTTTATTCTTTTTGTTGCAATGGAAAATGGGAGTGTTTCCTTAATTTCTCTTTCTGATTTTTCATTGTTGATGTATAGGAATGCCAGAGACATCTATGCATTAATTTTGTATCCTGCAGCCTTACCAAATTCATTGATTAGTTCTGATAGTTTTCTGGTGGCATCTTTAGGATTTTCTATGTATAGTATCTTGTCATCAGCAAACAATGACACTTTTACTTCTTCTTTTCCAATTTGTATTATTTTATTTATTTTTCTTCTCTGATTGCTATGGCTAGGACTTCCAAAACTATGTTGAATAAGAGAGGCAAGGGTGGACATCCTTGTCTTGTTCCTCATCTTAGTGGAAATTCTTTCAGTTTTTCAACATTGAGTATGCTGCTTGCTGTGGTTTTGTCATATATGGCCTTTATTATGTTGAGGTAAGTCCTTCTATGCCCATTTTCTGGAGAGTTTTTATCATAAATAGGTTTTGAATTTTGTCAAAACTTTTTTCTGCATCTATTGAGATGATCATATGGTTTTTATTCCTTAATTTGTTAATGTGGTGTATCACATTGATTTTTTTTTACATCTTTATTGGAGTATAATTGCTTTACAATGGTATGTTAGTTTCTGCTTTATAACAAAGTGAATCAGTTATACATATACATATGTTCCCATATCTCCTCCCTCTTGCGTCTCCCTCCCTCCCTCCTACCCTCCCTATCCCACCCCTCCAGGCGGTCACAAAGCACCGAGCTGATCTCCCTGTTCTATGTGGCTGCTTCCCACTAGCTATCTACCTTACGTTTGGTAGTGTATATATGTCCATGCCACTCTCTCACTTTGTCACAGCTTACCCTTCCCCCTCCCCATATCCTCAAGTCCATTCTCTAGTAGGTCTGTGTCTTTATTCCTGTCTTACCACTAGGTTCTTCATGACATTTCTTTTTCTTAAATTCCATATATATATGTTTAAGCATACGGTATTTGTCTTTCACTTTCTGACTTACTTCACTCTGTATGACAGACTCTGGGTCCATACAGCTTATTACAAGCTCAATTATGTTTCTTTTTATGGCTGAGTAATATTCCATTGTATATATGTGCCACAACTTCTTTATCCAATCATCCGATGATGTACACTTAGGTTGTTTCCATCTCTGGGCTATTGTAAATAGAGCTGCAATGAGCATTTTGGTACATGACTCTTTTTGAATTATGGTTATCTCAGGGTATATTTCCAGTAGTGGAATTGCTGGGTCATATGGTAGTTCTATTTGTAGTTTTTTAAGGAACCTCCATACTGTTCTCCATAGTGACTGTACCAATTCACTTTCCCACCAGCAGTGAAAGAGTGTTCCCTTTTCTCCACACCCTCTCCAGCATTTATTGTTTCTAGATTTTTTGATGATGGTCATTCTGACTGGTGTGAGATGATATCTCATTGTAGTTTTGATTTGCATTTCTCTAATGATTAATGATGTTGAGCATTCTTTCATGTGTTTGTTGGCAGTCTGTATATCTTCTTTGGAGAAATGTCTATTTAGGTCTTCTGCCCAGTTTTGGATTGGGTTGTTTTTTATTGAGCTGCATGAGCTGCTTATAAATTTTGGAGATTAATCCTTTGTCAGTTGCTTCATTTGCAAATATTTTCTCCCATTCTGAGGGTTGTCTTTTGGTCTTGTTTATGGTTTCCTTTGCTGTGCAAAAGCTTTGAAGTTTCATTAGGCCCCATTTGTTTATTTTTGTTTTTATTTCCATTTCTCTAGGAGGTGGGTCAAAAAGGATCTTGCTATGATTTATGTCATAGAGTGTTCTGCCTATGTTTTCCTCTAAGAGTTTGATAGTGTCTGGCCTTACATTTAGGTCTTTAAACCATTTTGAGGTTATTTTTGTGTATGGTGTTAGGGAGTGTTCTAATCTCATGCTTTTACATGTACCTGTCCAGTTTTCCCAGCACCACTTATTGAAGAGGCTGTCCTTTCTCCACTGTACATTCCTGCCTCCTTTATCAAAGATAAGGTGACCATATGTGCGTGGGTTTATCTCTGGGCTTTCTATCCTGTTCCATTGATCTATCTTTCTGTTTTTGTGCCAGTACCATACTGTCTTGATTACTGTAGCTTTGTAGTATAGTCTGAAGTCAGGGAGCCTGATTCCTCCATCTCCATTTTTCATTCTCAAGATTGCTTTGGCTATTCGGGGTCTTTTGTGTTTCCATACAAATTGTGAAATTTTTTGTTCTAGTTCTGTGAAAAATGCCAGTGGTAGTTTGATAGGAATTGCATTGAATCTATAGATTGCTTTGGGTAGTAAAGTCATTTTCACAATGTTGATTCTTCCAATCCAAGAACATGGTATATCTCTCCATCTATTTGTATCATCTTTAATTTCTTTCATCAGGGTCTTATAATTTTTTCCATACAGGTCTTTTATCTCCTTAGGTAGGTTATTCCTAGATATTTTATTTTTTTGTTGCCATGGTAAATGGGAGTGTTTTCTTGATTTCACTTTCAGATTTTTCATCATTAGTATATAGGAATGCCAGAGATTTCTGTGCATTAACTTTGTATCCTGCTACTTTACCAAATTCATTGATTAGCTCTAGTAGTTTTCTGGTAGCATCTTTAGGATTATCTATGTATAGTATCATGTCATCTGCAAACAGTGACAGCTTTACTTCTTCTTTTCTGATTTGGATTCCTTTTATTTCCTTTTCTTCTCTGATTGCTGTGGCTAAAACTTCCAAAACTATGTTGAATAAGAGTGGTGAGAGTGGGCAACCTTGTCTTTTTCCTGATCTTAGTGGAAATGCTTTCAGTTTTTCACCATTGAGGACGATGTTGGCTGTGTGTTTGTCATATATGGCCTTTATTATGTTGAGGAAAGTTCCCTCTATGCCTACTTTCTGCAGTGTTTTTATCATAAATGGGTGTTGAATTTTGTCAAAAGCTTTCTCTGCATCTATTGAGATGATCATATGGTTTTTGTCCTTCAATTTGTTAATATGGTTTATCACATTGATTGATTTGCGTATATTGAAGAATCCTTTCATTCCTGGAATAAACCCCACTTGATCATGGTGTATGATCCTTTTAATGTGCTGTTGGATTCTGTTTTCTAGTATTTTGTTCAGGATTTTTGCATCTATGTTCATCAGTGATATTGGTCTATAATTTTCTTTTTTTGTAATATCTTTTCTGGTTTTGGTATCAGGGTGATGGTGGCTTCATGGAATGAATTTGGGAGTGTTTCTCCCTCTGCAATTTTTGGGAAGAGTTTGAGAAGGATGGGTGTTAGCTGTTCTCTAAATATTTGATAGAATTCACCTGTGAAGCCATCTGGTCCTGGACTTTTGTTTGTTGGAAGATTTTTAATTACTGTTTCAATTTCATGAATTTTGATAGGTCTGTTTATATTTTCTAATACTTCCTGTTTCAGTATTGGAAAATTGTAGCTTTCCAAGAATTTGTCCATTTCTTCCAGATTGTCCATTTTATTGGCATAGAGTTGTTTGTAGTAGTCTCTTAGGATGCTTTGTATTTCTGTGGTGTCCATTGTAACTTCTCCCTTTTCATTTCTAATTTTATTGATTTGTGTCCTCTCCCTTTTTTTTTCTTGATGGGACTGCCTAAAGGGTTTATCAATTTTGTTTATCTTCTCAAAGAACCAGTTTTTAGTTTTATTTATCTTTGCTATTGTTTTCTTCTTTTCTATTTCATTTATTTCTGCTCTGATCTTTAGGATTTCTTTCCTTCTACTGACTTTGGGTTTTCTTTGTTCTTCTTTCTCTAGTTGTTTTAAGTGTAGGGTTAGATTGTTTATTTGAGATATTTTTCTGTGTCTTGAGGTGAGATTGTATTGCTATAGACTACCCTCTTATAACTGCTTTTTCTGCATCCCATAGATTTTGAGTAGTTGTGTTTTCATTGTCATTTGTTTCTATGTATTTTTAAATTTCTTCTTTGATTTCTTCAGTGATCTCTTGGTTATTTAGTAGTACACTGTTTAGCTTCCATGTATTTGTGATTTTTTAGTTTTTTTCCTGTAATTGATTTCCAGTCTGAAAGCATTGTATTCATAAAAGATGCTTGATACGATTTCAATATTCTTTAATTTTCTGAGGCTTGATTTGTGACCCAAGTTGTGATCTATCCTGGAGAATGTTCCATGTGCACTTGAGAAGAAAGTGTATTCTGCCACTTTGGGTGGAATGTTCTATAAATATCAATTAGATCTATATGGATTATTGTGTCATTTAAAGCTTGTGTTTCCTTATTTATTTTCTGTTTGGATGATCTGTCCATTGGTGTATGTGGGGTGTTAAATTCCCCTACTTTTATTGTGTTACTGTCAATTTCTCCTTTCATGGTTGTTAGCATTTCCCTTATGTATTGAGGTGCTCTTATGTTGGGTGAATAAACATTTATAATTGCTATATCTTCTTCTTGGATTAATCTTTTGATCATTATCTAGTGTCCCTCCTCATCTCTTGTAACAGTCTTTATTTTAAGTCTATTTTATATGATATGAGTATGGCTACTCTAGCTTTCTTTTGATTTCCATTTGCATGAAATATCTTTTTCCATCCCCTCACTTTCAGTCTGTATGTGTCCCTAGGTCTGAAGTGAGTCTGTTGCAGACAGCATATATATGGGTCTTGTTTTTGTATCCATTCAGCCAGTGTGTGTCTTTTGGCTGGAGCATTTAATCCATTTACATTCAAGGTTATTATCAATATGTATGTTCCTCTTACCATTTTCTCAATTGTTTTGGGTTTATGTTTGTGGGTCTTTTTCTTCTTTTCTGTTTCCTGCTTAGAGAAGTTTCTTTACCATTTGTTGTAAAGCTGGTTTGGTGACCCACCACCATTCCCTTCCATCAGGAAACTTGCATAAGCCTCATAGATGGCCTCATCCAACAGAGGGCAGACAGCAGAAGCAAGAAGAACTACAGTCCTGCAGCCTGTGGAACAAAAACTACATGCACAGAAAGATAGACAAGATGAAAAGGCAGAGGGCTATGCACCAGATGAAGGAACAAGATAAAACCCCAGAAAAACAAGTAAATGAAGTGAAGATAGGTAACCTTCCAGAAAAAGAATTCAGAATAATGATAGTGAAGATGATCCAGGACCTCGGATAAAGAATGGAGGCAAAGATTGAGAAGATGCAAGAAATGTTTAACAAAGACCTAGAAGAATTAAAGAACAAATGGAGATGCACAATACAATAAATGAAATGAAAAATACAGTAGTAGCCATCAATAGCAGAATTACTGAGGCAGAAGAATGGATAAGTGACCTGGAAGACAGAATAGTGGAATTCAGTGCTGCAGAACAGAATAAAGAAAAAAGAATGAAAAGAAATAAAGACAGCCTAAGAGATCTCTGGGACAATATTAAACACAAGAACATTCTCATTATAGGGGTCCCAGAAGGAGAAGAGAGAGAGAAAGGACTGGAGAAAATATTTGAAAAGATTATAGTTGAAAACTTCCCTAACATGGGAAAGGAAGTAGCCACCCAAGTCCAGGAAGCACAGAGAGTCCCATACAGGATAAACCCGAGGAGAAACACACTGAGACACATAGTAATCAAATTGACAAATATCAAAGACAAAGAAAAATTATTGAAAGCAGTAAGGGAAAAACAACAAATAGCATACAAGGGAACTCCCATAAGATTAACAGCTGATTTCTCAGCAGAAACTCTACAAGCCAGAAGGGAGTGGCATGATATACTTAAAGTGATGAAAGGGAAGAAACTACAACCAAGATTACTCCACCTGGCAAGGATTCAAAAAAAATCAGATTCAATGGAGAAACCATTCAGATTCAATGGAGAAATCAAAAGTTTAAAGACAAGCAAACGCTAAGAGAATTCAGCACCACCAAACCAGCTCTACAACAAATGCTAAAGGAACTTCTCTAAGTGGGAAACACAAGAGAAGAAAAGGACCTACAAAAACAAACCCAAAACAATTAAGAAAATGGTAATAGGAACATACATATCGATAATTACCTTAAACGTGAATGGATTAAATGCTCCAACCAAAAGACACAGGCTTGCTGAATGGATACAAAAACAAGACCCATATATATGCTGTCTAAAAGAGACCCACTTCAGACCTAGGGAAACATACAGACTGAAAGTGAGGGGATGGAAAAAGATATTCGATGCAAAAGGAAATCAAAAGAAAGCTGGAGTAGCAATGCTCGTATCAGATAAAATAGATTTTAAAATAAAGAATGCTATGAGAGAAGGAAGGACAGTACATAATGATGAAGGGATCAATCCAAGAAGAAGATATAACAATTATAAATATATATGCACCCAACATAGGAGCACCTCAATACATAAGGCAAATGCTAACAGCTATAAAAGAGGAAATCAACAGTAAGACAATAACAGTGGGGGACTTTTAACAACTCACTTACACCAATGGACAGATCATCCAGTTAGAAAATTAATAAGGAAACACAAGTTTTAAATGACACAATACAGCAGATAGATTTAATTGACATTAATAGCATATTCCATCCAAAAACACCAGATTACACTTTCTTCTCAAGTGCACATGGAGAATTTTCCAGGATTGATCACATTTTGGGTCACAAATCAAGCCTTGGTAAATTTTAAGAAAATTGAAATCATATCAAGCATCTTCTCTGACCACAATACTATGAGATTAGAAATCAACAGGGAAAAAAATGTAAAAAACACAAACACATGGAGGTTAAAATATACGTTACTAAATAACCAAGAGATCACTGAAGAAATCAAAGAGGAAATCAAAAAATACCTAGAGACAAATGCCAATGAAAACACGACGATCCAAAACCTATGCGATGGAGCAAAAGAAGTTCTAGGAGGGAAGTTTATAGCTATTCAAGTCTACCTCAAGAAACAAGAAAAATCTCAAGTAGACAATCTAACCTTACACCTAAAGGAACTAGAGAAAGAAGAACAAAAAAGCCCAAAGTTAGCAAAAGGAAAGAAGTCATAAAGATCAGAGCAGAAATAAATGAAATAGAAGCAAAGAAAACAATAGCAAGGATCAATAAAACTAAAAGCTGGATCTTTGAGAAAATAAGCAAAATTGATAAACCTTTAGCCAGACTCATGAAGAAAAAGAGGGAGAGGACTCAAATCAATAAAATTAGAAATGAAAAAGGAGAAGTTATAACAGACACTGCAGAAATACAAAGCATCCTAAGAGACTACTACAAGCAACCCGATGCCAATAAAATGGATAACCTGGAAGAAATGGACAAATTCTTATAAAGGCATAACCTTCCAAGACTGAAGCAGGAAGAAATAGAAAATATGAACAGACCAATCACAAGTTATGAGATTGAACTGTGATTAAAAGTCTTCCAACAAACAAAAGTCCAGACCAGATGGCTTCACAGGTGAATTCTATCAAACATTTAGAGAAGAGCTAACACCCATCCTTCTCAAATTTTTTCAAAAAATTGCAGAGGAAGGAACACTCCGAAACTCATTATATGAGGCCATGATCACCCTGATACCAAAACCAGAACAAGATTCTACAAAAAAAAGAAAATTACAGACCAGTATCACTCATGAATATAGATGCAAAAATCCTCAAAAAAATACTAGCCAACAGAATCCAACAACATATTAAAAGGATCATACACCATGATCAAGTGGGATTTATCCCAGGAATGCAAGGATTCTTCAATATATGCAAATCAATCAATGTGATACACCATATTAAAAAATTGAAGAAGAAAAACCATATGATCATCTCAATATACACAGAAAAAGCTTTTGACAAAATTCAACACCAATTTGTGATAAAAACTCTCCAGAAAGTTGGCATAGAGGGAACTTACCTCAACATAATAAAGGTCATATATGACAAACCCACAGCAAACATCATTCTCAATGGTGAAAAACTGAAAGCATTTCCTCTAAGGTTAGGAACAAGACAAGGATGTCCACTTTCACCACTATTATTCAACATAGTTTTGGAAGTCCTAGACACGGGAATCAGAGAAGAAAAAGAAATAAAAGGAATACAGGGGCTTCCCTGGTGGTGCAGTGGTTGAGAGTCCACCTGCTGATGCAGGGGACATGGGTTCGTGCCCCGGTCCAGGAAGATCCCACATGCCACGGGGCGGCTAGGCCCGTGAGCCATGGCTGCTGAGCCTGTGCATCCGGAGCCTGTGCTCTGCAACGGGAGAGGTCACAACAGTGAGAGGCCCACGTACCACACACACAAAAAAAGGAATACAAATTGGAAAAGAAGATGTAAAACTGTCACTGGTTGCAGCTGACCTGATGCTATACATAGAGAATCCTAAAGATGCCACCAGAAAACTACTAGAGCTAATCAATGAATTTGGTAAGTTGCAGGATATAAAATTAATGCACCAAAATCTCTGGCATTCCTATATACTAATGATGAAAATTCTGAAAGAGAAATTAAGGAAACACTCCCATTTACCAGTGCAGCAAAACAAATAAAATACCTAGGAATAAACCTACCTAGGGAGACGAAAGACCTGTATGCAGAAAACTATAAGACACTGGTGGAAAAAATTAAAGATGATACAAATAGATGGAGAGATATACCATGTTCTTGGATTGGAAGAATCAATATTGTGAAAATGACTGTACTACCCAAAGCAATCTACAGATTCAGTGCAATCCCTATCAAATTACCAATGGCATTTTTTATAGAACTAGAACAAAAAAATCTTAAAATTTGTATGGAGACAGAAAAGATCCCGAACAGCCAAAGCAGTATTGAGGGAAAAAAACGGAGCTGGAGGAATCAGACTCCCTGACTTCAGATTATACCACAAAGCTACAGTCATCAAGACAATATGGTAGTGGCACAAAAACACAAATATAGATCAATGGAACAATATAGAAAGCCCAGAAATAAACCCACGCACCTATGGTCAACTAGTCTGTGACAAAGGAGGCAAGGATATACAAGCAAGAAAAGACAGTCTCTTCAATAAGTGGTGTTGGGAAAACTGGACAGCTACATGTAAAAGAATGAAATTAGAACACTCCCTAACACCATACACAAAAATAACCTCAAAATGGATTAGCGACCTAAATGTAAGACCAGACACTATAAAACTCTTAGTGGAAAACATAGGAAGAACACTCTTTGACATAAATCACAGCAATATCTTTTTTGATCCACCTCCTAGAGTAATGGAAATAAAAACAAAAATAAACAAATGGGACTTAAAGCTTTTACACAGCAAAGGAAACCATAAACAAAAGGAAAAGACAACCCTCAGAATGGGAGACAATGTTTGCAAATGAAGTGACTGACAAAGGATTAATCTCCAAAGTTTTGAAGCAGCTCACGCAGCTTAATATCAGGAAAACAAACAACCCAATCCAATAATGGGCAGACGACCTAAATAGACATTTCTACAAAGAAGATATACAGATTGCCAACAAATACATGAAAGGATGGTCAACATCACTAATTATTAGAGAAATGCAAATCAAAATCACAATGAGGTATCACCTCACACAGGTCAGAATGACCATCATCAAAAAATCTACAAACAATAAATGCTGGAGAGCATGTGGAGAAAAGGGAGCCCTCTTGCACTGTTGGTGAGAATGTAAATTGACACAGCCACTATGGAGAACAGTATGGAAGTTCCTTAAAGAACCAAAAATAGAACTACCATACGACCCAGCAATCCCACTACTGGGCATATACCCAGAGAAAACCATAATTCCAAAGACACATGCACCCCAATGTTCATTACAGCAATATTTACAGTAGCCAGGTCATGGAAGCAACCTAAATGCCTATCAACAGATGAATGGATAAAGAAGATGTGGTACGTATATACAATGGAATATTACTCAGCCATAAAAAGGAATGAAGTTGGGTCATTTGTAGAGACGTTGATGGATCTAGAGACTGTCATACAAAGTGAAGTAAGTCAGAAATAGAAAAAAATATCATATATGAATGCATATATGTGGAACCTAGAAGAATGGTACAGATGAACTGTTTTTCAGGGCAGAAATTGAGACACAGATGTAGAGGACAAATGTATGGACACCAAGGGGAGAAAGCAGCGGGAGGTGGGGGTAGTGGTGTGATGATTTGGGAGTTTGGGGTTGACATGTATACACTAATGTGTATAAAATGGATGTCTAATAAGAACCTGCTGTATAAAAAGATAAATAAAATTCAAAAGAAAAAAAAAAGCTGGTTTAGTGGTGCTGTATTTTCTTAGCTTTTGCTTGTCTGAAAAGCTTTTGACTTCTCTATTGAATCTGAATGAGATCCTTGCTGGGTAGAGTAATCTTGGTTGTAGGTTTTCCCCTTTCATCACTTTAAGTTTATCCTGCCAGTCCTTTCTGGCCTGCAGAGTTTCCGCTGAAAAATCAGCTCATAACCTTATGGGGATTCCTTTGTATGTTATTTCTTGTTTTTCCCTTGTTGCTTTTAATATTTTTTCTTTGAATTTAATTTTTGTTAGGTTGATTAATATGTGTCTTGGTGTGTTTTTCCGAGGGCTTATCCTGTATGGAGCTCTCTGTGCTTCCTGGACTTGGATGACTATTTCCTTTCCCATGTGAGGGAAGTTTTCAAGTATAATCTCTTTAAATATTTTCTCAGACCCTTTCTTTTTCTCTTCTTCTGGGACCCCTATAATTTGAATGTTGGTGTGTTTAGTATTGTCCCAGAGGTCTCTGAGATTGTCTTCAATTCTTTTCATTCTTTTTTCTTTATTCTGCTCCTTGGCAGTTATTTCCACCACTATGTCTTCCAGCTCACTTGTTCGTTCTTCTGCCTCAGTTATTGTTACTGATTCCTTCTAGTGTATTTTTCATTTCAGTTATTATGTTGTTCATCTCTGTTTTTTATTCCTTAGTTCTAGATCTTTGTTAAACATTTCTTGTATTTTGTCCATCTGTGCCTCCATTCTATTTCTGAGATTCTGGATCATCTTTGCTATTATTACTCTGAATTCTTTTTCAGGTAGATTGCTTATTTCCTCTTCATTTATTTGGTCTTGTAGGTTTTTACCTTGCTCCTTCATCTGTGACATATTTTTTACCATCTCATTGTTTTTTCTTTTAATGTGTGGGATTGTGTTCCTGTCCTACTGGTTGGTTGACCTGAGGCTTCCAACACTGGAGTTTGTAGGCTATTGGGTAGAGCTGGGTCTTGGTGCTGAGGTGAGGAACTCCGTGAGACCTCACTCTGATGAATATTCCTTGGGGTCTGAGGTTCTCTGTTAGTCCAGTGGTTCAGACTCAGTGTTCCCACCACAGGAGCATCACCCCAACCCGAGGCTCATGACAAGATCCCACAAGCTGCCTGGGGTGGCAAAAAAAAAAAAAGAACAATAACAAAGTAAAAAATAAAATTAAACTAAGAAACCAACAGATATGTTAGGAAGAATATAAAAATAAAAATATGGATGAATAACCAGAAGGTACATCAGTACCACAATAGTAAAATAGAGGAGGAGGGAAAAGAAAAAAAAAGGTGTGTGTGTGGGGTAAAGGCCTTGGCTGCTGAGGGTGGGGCCTAAGCAAGGGCGAGGTTTGGGCTGTGGGCGGGACCACTTCTCAGGACCCACAGGGCTGGAAAAGGTCATGGGGGCTGTGGGGGGTGGGGCTTAGGCTCAAGGAACAGAAGGTGCCCAGGCGTGCCTCCCACCTGGGAGCCCAGCAGGCTTCTTGGGCTCGAGGGCAGGGGACCTCACCTGGGAGCCCAGCAGGCTTCTTGGGCTCGAGTGGGCAGGGCAAATGACCTCCTGTTCTCTCCTGCTCCTCCAGTCTGGGAGGGCCCCTCCTGCCTGACTCTCCTGATCTCCCCTCAGCCTCCCTCCAATGCCCCCAAGGACACATGTGGTCTGGAGGGGGTTTGGAGGGCAGGGGACTGGCCTGGGAGCTCAGCAGTCTCCCTGGGCCGAGTGGGCTGAGCAATAGCCCTCTGCTCCTCTCCTGCTCCTCTTGGATGGCTCCTCCAGCCTGCCTCTCCTGATCTCCCCAGCCTCCTTCTTATGTCCCTGGACCCACACAACATGGATGGGGCTTTGGAGGGGTGGGGTACAAGCTTGGGAGCTCAGCAGACTCCCTGGCCAGAGTGGGCCAGACGATTACCCTCCACTTCTCTCCAGCTCTTCCTGGAGAGTCCCTCTCACCTGTCTCTCCTGATCTCCCCAGCCTCAGGGGTGCCAATCCTGTCTGGCCTCCACTTCCCCTCCCCCCTCAGTCTCCCTGCATCCTACCCATTCACTTTGGGTTTCCTCCCATCTCCTTGGGCATCAGAGTCCTTCACCAGTGGCTGGCATGCACCCTAGTTGTGGGGAGATGCTAACTCCACATCTTCCCATACCACCATCTTGACTCCACCTCTCTTTTACTATTTTCTAATTCAAATGTTTGTTTTTTCAACTGTTGAGGTTTCTTAAAATATTTATTTATTTTTATTTATTTGGCTGCACCGGGTCTTAGTTGTTGCAAATGGAATCTTCATTGCCATGTGTAGGATCTTTGTTGTGACATGTGGGATTTTTTTTTTTCAGTTGCAGCATGCACGTGGGATCTAGTTCCCTGACCAGGGATCAAACCTGGGCCCCCTGCATTGGGAGCATGGAGTCTTAACCACTGGACCACGAGGGAAGTCCCTTAACTATTGAGTTTTGAGCAATTTTTATAGATTCTGGTATGTATCCTTTGTTACATCATTTGCAGAGAAAAAATCTTGATGAAGTCCAGTTTATTGATTTTATGGATTATGATTTTAGTGACATATCTAAGAACTCTTTGGTCATCTGCCCTAGGTCCTGATGATTTTCTCCTCTAAAAGTTTTATAGTTCTACATTTAAATCTGTGATCCATTTTGAGGTACTCTTTTGTGTTAAGTGTGAGGTTCAGGTCTAGGTTCATACTTTTGCCCATGAATATCCAATTGCTCTAGCACCATGTGTTGACAAGACTCCACTGAATACCTCAGATCACTTGGCAGTGCTTATGTGGGGCTATTTCTGGCTTCTCTATTCTGTTCCATTGATCTATGTGTCTATCTCTCCACCAATAACAGACTCTCTTGATTACTGTAGCTATATAGCAGGCCTTAATATTGAGTAGAATTGATTCTTCTCACTTTATTATTCTTTTTCAAAATTGTTATTTCCTTTCCACATAAATTTGAGGATAATCTTGTCTACATAAAAAACATCTTGCTAGGATTTTAATAGGAATTGTATTAAACTCATATCAATCTGGGGACAATTGACTTCTTTACTATAGTGAATTTTCCAGTCCATGAACACATTATCTCTCTCCATTTATTTAGTTTTTCTTGATTTCCTCTTCAGTCAATGTTTTGTAGTTTTAAAAATTCAAGCCCTGTACATGGTTTTTAAAAAAATTTATATGTAAAAATCTCATTTTTTCCCCTAGCAGTTGTAAATGGTATTGTATTTTTCAGCTTTATTGAGATATGATTGACAAATAAAAATGGTATGTATTTAGGTTGTACAACATTTGTTAAAGGTGTACAGCATGATGTTTTAATAATACATATACATTGTGACATAATTACCACAATCAAGTTAATTAACACATCCAGCACCTCATGTAGTTACTGTTTTTTTGTGTGTGGTGGGAACATTTAGAATATACTCTCAACAAATTTCAAGTATACGATACAGTATTACTACCTATAATCACCATGCTGTAAATTAGATCCCCAGAGCTTATTAAACTTATTACTGAAAGTTTGTATCCTTTGACCAACATCTTCCCAAATTGCCTATCTCTACCCTCCATACCCCCTGACAAACACATTTCTACTCTCTGGTTCTATGAGTTTGACTTATTAAATTTATTTATTTATGGCTGTGTTGGGTCTTCGTTTCTGTGCCTGGGCTTTCTCCAGTTGCGGCAAACAGGGACCACTCTTCATCGCAGTGCGTGGGCCTCTCACTATCGCAGCCTCTTGTTGTTGCGGAGCACAGGTTCCAGACGCGCAGGCTCAGTAATTGTGGCTCACGGGCCCAGTTGCTCCGTGGCATGTGGGATCTTTCCAGGCCAGGGCTCGAACCCGCGTCCCCTGCATTGGCAGGCAGATTCTCAACCAGTGCGCCACCAAGGACGCCCGAGTTTGACTTTTTAAAACTCTACGTGTTAAGTTAGATAGTACAGTGTTTGTCTTTCTCTGTCTGGCTTATTTCACTTAGCATAAAGTCTTCTAGTTTCATTCATGTTGCAAATGGTAGGATTTCTTTCATTTTTATGGCTGACTGATATCCCATTGTTTATAAATACCACATTTTCTTAATCCATTCATTTGTCAATGGACAGTTAGGTTATTTCTGTATCTTGACTATGTAAATAGTGCTGCAATGAACACGGGAGTGCAGTTATCGCTTCGAGATACAGATTTCACATCCTTTGGATATATACTCAGAAGTGAGATAGCTGGATCGTATGGTAGTTCAATTTTTAACTTTTTGAGGAAACTCCACACTGTTTTCCATAGTGGCTATAACAATTTTCATTCCCATCAACAGTGCACAAAATTTCCATTTTCCCCACACCCTTGCCAATACTTGTTATCTCTTGTCTTTATTATTTTTTTATAATAGTCATCTTAATAGGTGTGAGGTGATATCTCATTGTGATTTTGATTTGCATTTTCCTGATGATTAGTGATGAGTACATTTTCATATACCTGTTGGTCATTTGTATAACTTTTTTGGGAAAATGTCTCTTCAGGCTCTTTTGCCCTTTTTAAAAAATTGGGTTGTTTTTGTTTTGATATTACATTGTATGAATTCCATATGTATTTTGGATATTAACCTCTTATCAGATATATGGTTTGCAAATATTTTCTCCCATTCTGTATGTTGCCTTTCATTTTGCTGATTGTTTCCTTTGCTGTGCAGAAGCTTTTTAGTCTGATGTAGTCCCACTTGTTTATTTTTGCTTTTGTTGCCATATCCAGAAAATCATTGCCAAGACCAATGTCAAGGAGATTTCTTCCCTATTTTTTCTTCTAGGATTTTTATGGTTACAGGCCTTACATTTAAGTCTTTAATCTATTTTGAGTTAATTTTTATGTATGGCATAAGATAAGGGTCCAATTTCATTCTTATGCATGTGGATATCCAGTTTTTCCAACACTATTTATTGAAGAAACTATCATTTCCCCATTGTGTATTCCTGGCGTCCTTGTCAAAGATTAGTTGACTGCATATGAGTGGGTTTATTTCTGGGCTCTTTATTCTGTTCCATTGGTCTATGTATCTGTTTTTATGCCAGTACTATACTGTTTTGATTACTACAGCTCTGTTTGAAATCAGAGAGTGTGATGCCTCCAGCTTTGTTCTTCTTTCTCAAGATTGCTTTGCTATTCGGGGTGTTTCATGGTTCAAAACAAATTTTAGGATTGTTTTTCTATTTCTGTGAAAAACGCCATTGGAATTATGATAGAGATTGCTTCAAATCTGTAGACTGTTTTGGGTAGAATGGTCGTTTTAACAATGAACATAGGATGTATTTCCATTTACTCGTGTCTTCTTCAGTTTCTTTCATTGATGTCATAGTTTTCAGTGTACAGATCTTCCACTTCCTTGGTTAAACTTATTCCTAAGTATTTTATTCTTTTTGATGCTATTGTTAATGAGATTGTTTTCTTAATTGTGTTTTTGAATAGTTCATTGATAGGGTATAGAAATGCAACTAATTTTTATACATTGCTTTTGTATCATGGAACTTAACTGAATTCATTAAATGATATTGCATTTAAATTTTGTTTTCCACATGTCCATTGCTAATATATAGAAATATGATTGACAGCCACACACAGAAGGGTGAAACTGTACCACTCTCATACACCATACACAAAAATTAACTCAAAATGGATTAAAGACTTGAATGTAAGACCTGAAACCATAAAACTTCTAGAAGAAAACATACGAAGTAAGCTCCTTGACATAGGTCTTGGTGAGGTTTTCTGAATCTGACACCAAAAGTAAATGCAACAAAAACAAGAACAAACAAGTGGGACTATATCAAACTAAAAAGCTTCTGCACAGCATAGGGAACCACCAACAAAATAAAAAGGCAACTTACTGAATGAGAGAAAATATTTGCAATGTCTCATAACATTTGCAATGTTAATTTCCAAAATATATAAAGAATTTATATAGCCTAAAAGCAAAAAAGCCCAAACAATCTTGTTGAAAAATGGGCAGAGGACCTGAATAGACATTTTTCCAAAGAAGACATACAGATGGCCAACAAGCACATGAAAAGATGCTCAACATCATTAATCACCAGGAAAATGCAAATCAAAACCACAATGAGATATCACCTCACACCTGTTACATTGGTTATTATCAAAAAGACAAGAAATAACAAGTGTTGGTAAGGATACAGAAAAAAGGAAACAATTGTGCGCTCTTGGTGGGAACGTAAATTGGTATAGCCACTATGGAAAATACTAGGGAGGCTCCTCAAAAAGTTAAAAATAGAACTATCATAGGATCCAACAATTCCAAGTTCATTTTCTTTGAATAAATCCAATTTATTTATTCAAAGAAAATGAAAACACTAACTTTAAAAGATATATATGTACCTCCATGTTTGTTGCAGCACTATTTACAATAACCAAGATATGGAAACAACCTAAGTGCCCATCTATAAATGAATGGATAAGGCAATTGTGGTATTTATAGACAATGGAATATTTTTCAGCCATAAAACAGAATGATGCAAATCAAAACTACAGTGAGGCATTCACCTCACACCAGTCAGAATGGTCGTCATCAAAAAATCTACAAACAATGAATGCTGGAGAGGGTATGGAGAAAAGAGAACCCTCTTGCACTGTTGGTGGGAATGTAAATTGTTACAGCCACTGTGGAGAATTGTATGGAGGTTCCTTAAAAAACTAAAATTAGAACTACCATATGATGCAGCAATCCCACTACTGGGCATATACCCTGAGGAAATCATAATTCAAAAAGAGACATGTACCACAATGTTCGTTTGCAGAACTATTTACAATGCCAGGGCATGAAAGCAATCTAAGTGTCCATCAACAGATGAATGGATAAAGAATATGTGGCACATATACATAATGGAATATTACTCAACCATGAAAAGAAACGAAATTGAACTATTTGTAGTGAGGTGTATGGACCTAGAGTCTGTCATCTGTCATACAGAGTGAAGTAAGTCAGAAAGAGAAAAACACACACATATATATATACATATGGAATCTAAAAAAAAAAGGTTCTGAAGAACCTAGGGGCAGGACAGGAATAAAGACGCAGATGTAGAGAATGGGCTTCAGGACATGGGGAGGGGGAAGGGTAAGCTAGGATGGAGTGAGAGAGTGGCATTGACATATATACACTACCAAATGTAAAATAGCTAGCTAGTGGGAAGCAGCTGCATAACACAGGGAGATCAGCTCAGTGTTTTGTGACCACATAGAAGGGTGGGATAGGGAGGGTGGGAGGAAGACACAAGAGGGAAGGGACATGGGGATATATGTTTACATGTGGCTGATTCAGTTTGTTGTGCAGTGGAGACTGGCACAGCATTGTGGGGCAATTATACTCCAATAAAGATGTTAAAAAAAAAAACACCAAACAATGAATTCCTGCCATTTGCAACAACATGGATGGACCCCAAGGTCATTATGCTAGGTGAAATAAGTCAGATAGAGAAAGGCAAATACTGTATTATTTCTCTTATATGTGGAATGTTAAAAAAAAAAAAAGCAAAACAAAACCGAAACAAAAAACCAAACTGAAAGATATGGAGAATAGATTGGTAATGTCCAGAGGTGGGCAGTAGGTGATAGGAGAAGTGGGTGAAGGGGATCAAAAGGTAAGAAAAGAAAACATGGTTTCCAACCTGGGTTTCCTTCCAAGGGACGTTGGGAATGGTGGGGATGTTGGGCAGATGGGGCTCTGGATTCTCCACATCTGTTCCAACCAGAGCAGTTCTACTTGTATCTTTTTTATATATTGAAAATAAGCTTTTTTTCAAGAAAGGATTCTGAATTACAAATAGAAATAGAAAGTCACTGGGGAAAACTTGTTATTCTGGCACACAGGGACCCCCACAATCTGGTCTTAATTTTTTCTAGTACTTCCTCACTACTCTTTTTCACAAAGTTTTGCTTAGGTCTGAGTAACTTAATCATTATTTTTGGGCAATCCTTCTTATATCTCATCTCTATCCATTTAGTTAAGCAATTCTAGTAATGAATACTGATTCTGTATCAGCCAGTGTACTATACATTTTATCATATTATAAAACATTATCTCATCTATTATTAATGATAACTTTATGATATAGGTGCTAACGATTATTACCATTTTACAGATAAGGCTTAGAGAAATTAAGAAACTTGGTTAGAGCCACACAACTAATAGGTGGCAGAGCTCAAGGAAAAGGACTTGAGCCCAGGCTTATCTGACTTCAAAGTCCGATGATTATATGTGTTGCCTGACAGCTTTCTCTTCTCCTATACAATACTGCTTTTTTTTTGGTCTATCTCTTCCAAGAAATCTTCTGACTTCTATATCCCATAATATCTTCCCTTCCATGAACTTCTCAAGAATTACTACCTATTCCATTCATTTGATAATTACCACATACACGTATACTGTCTGCTATATTTTTAGGGGCAAATGTTTTGTTTTTCCAATACATTCTCTAAGGGCATGGAGATTAAAAAGAAAGAAATATGATTGATTTTTGTGTGTTGATCTTGTATCCTGTGACCTTGCTGAACTCATTTGTTAGTTCCGGAAGTTTGTTTTGTTTTTGTTTTGTTTTTTTGTAGATCCCTTGGGATTTTCTACATAGGGAATCATGTAATCTGCAAATAGAGGACAGTTTTATTTCTTTCTTTCCAATCTGTATGTATTTTATTTCCTTTCCTTGCCTTTTTGTGCTGGTTAGATCTTCCAGTACTATGTTCAACAGCACTGGTGAGAGCAGACATCCTTGCCTTCTTTCTCATCTTAGTGGAAAAGCTTTGTTTTTCACCATTAAACATGATATTTACATTTATATTCATGAAGGATATTGATCCATAGTGTTCTTTTTTGTACTTTTTCTTCTTTTGGTATTAGGGTAATACTAGCTCCATAAAATGAATTGGGAAATGTTCCTTCCTCTTCTATTTTCTGGAAGAGATTGTCTAAAATTTATGTTAATTCTTCTTTAAACATTGGCTAGAACTCTACAGTGAAAATCCTCTGGGTCTGTAGATTTCTGGGAGTTTTAAAATTGTGAATTCAATTGCCTTAACAGTTAAAGGGCTACTCAAATTATGCATTTCATATTGAGTGACTTGTGGTAGTTTGTGGTTTTCAAGGAATTTGCCGATTTCGTCTAAGTTGTCAAATTTATGTGTAGATTTCATGTTTTTTTTTCTACATTTCATATAAATGTATTAGCATACGGTATTTGTTTTTCTCTTTCTGACTTACTTCACTCAGTATGACAGACTCTAGGTCCATCCACCTCACTACAAATAACTGTTTCATTTCTTTTTATGGCTGAGTAATATTCCATTGTATATATGTGCCACATCTTCTTTATCCATTCATCTGTTGATGGACACTTAGGTTGCTTCCATGTCCTGGCTATTGTAAAGAGAGCTACAATGAACATTTTGGTACATGACTCTTTTTGAATTATGGTTTTCTCAGGGTATATGCCCAGGAGTGGGATTGCTGGGTCATATGGTAGTTCTATTTGTAGTTTTTTAAGGAACCTGCATACTGTTCTCCATAGTGACTGTATCAATTTACATTCCACCAACAGTGCAAGAGGGTTCCCTTATCTCCACACCCTCTCCAGCTTTCATTGTTTGTAGATTTTTTTGGGTTTTTTTTTTTTTTCGGTACGTGGTCCTCTCACTGTTGTGGCCTCTCCTGTTGCAGAGCACAGGCTCCGGACGCTCAGGCTCAGCAGCCATGGTTCAAAGGCCTAGCTGCTCTGCGGCATATGGGATCTTCCTGGACCGGGGCATGAACCCATGTCCCCTGCATCGGCAGGTGGACTCTCAACCACTGCACCAAGAGGGAAGCCCTGTTTGTAGATTTTTTGATGATGGTGATTCTGACTGGTGTGAGATGATATTTCATTGTAGTTTTGATTTGCATTTCTCTAATGATTACTGATGTTGAGCATGCTTTCATGTGTTTGTTGGCAATCTGTATATCTTCTTTGGAGAAATGTCTATTTAGGTCTTCTGCCCATTTTTGGATTGGGTTGTTTGTTTTTTTGATATTGAGCTGCATGTACGGCTTCTAATTTTGGAGATTAACCCTTTCGCAGTTGCTTCATTTGCAAATATTTTCTCCCATTCTGAGGGTTCTCTTTTCATCTGTTTATGGTTTCCTTGGCTGTGCAAAAGCTTTTACATTTCATTAGGTCCCATCTGTTCATTTTTGTTTTCATTTCCATTTCTCTTGGAGGTAGGTCAAAAAGGATCTTGTTGTGATTTATGTCATAGTGTGTCCTGCCTATGTTTTCCTCTAAGAGTTTGATAGTGTCTGGCCTTACATTTAGGTCTTTAATCCATTTTGAGTTTATTTTTGTGTGTGGCATTAGGGAGTGTTCTAATTTCATTCTTTTACAGGGAGCTGTCCAGTTTCCCAGCACCAGTTACTGAAGAGGCTATCTTTTCTCCACTGTATATTCTTGTCTCCTTTACCAAAGATAAGGTGATCATATGTGTGTGGGTTTATCTATGGGCTTTCTATCCTGTTGCATTGATCTATATTTCTGTTTTTGTGCCAATATCATACTGTCTTGATTACTGTAGCTTTGTAGTATAGTCTGAAGTCAGGGAGCCTGGTACCTCCAGCTCTGCTTTTCTTTCTTAAGATTGCTTTGGCTATTCAGGGTCTTTTGTGTTTCCATACAAATTGTGAAATTTTTTGTTCTAGTTCTGTGAAAAATGCCAGTGGTAGTTTGATAGGGATTGCATTGAATCTGTAGATTGCTTTGGGTAGTAGAGTCATTTTCACAATGTTGACTCTTCCAATCCAAGAACATGGTATATCTCTCCATCTATTTGTATCATCTTTAATTTCTTTCATCAGGGTCTTATAATTTTCTGCATACAGGTCTTTTGTCTCCTTAGGTAGGTTTATTCTGAGATATTTTATTCTTTTTGCTGCAAAAGTAAATGGGAGTGTTTTCTTAATTTCACTTTCACATTTTTCATCCTTAGTGTATAGGAATGTCAGATATTTCTGTGCATTAACTTTGTATCCTGCTACTTTACCAAATTCATTGATTAGCTCTTGTAGTTTTCTGGTTGCATTTTTAGGATTCTCTATGTATAGTATCATGTCATCTGCAAACAGTGACAGCTTTACTTCTTCTTTTCCGATTTGGATTCCTTTTATTTCCTTTTCTTCTCTGATTGCTGTGGCTAAAATTTCCAAAACTATGTTGAATAAGAGTGGTGAGAGTGGGCAACCTTGTCTTTTTCCTGATCTTAGTGGAAATGGTTTCAGTTCTGCACCATTGAGGATGATGTTGGCTGTGTTTGTCATATATGGCCTTTATTATGTTGAGGAAGTTCCCTCTATGCCTCATTTCTGGAGGATTTTTATATAAATGGGTGTTGAATTTTGTCAAAAGCTTTCTCTGCATCTATTGAGATGATCATATGGTTTTTCTCCTTCAATTTGTTGATATGGTGTATCATATTGATTGATTTGCATATATTGAAGAATCCTTGCATTCCTGGGATAAACCCCACTTGGTCATGGTGTACGATCCTTTTAATGTGCTGTTGGATTCTGTTTGATAGTATTTTGTTGAGGATTTTTGCATCTATGTTCATTGGTGATACAGGCCTGTAGTTTTCTTTCTTTGTGACATCTTTGTCTGTTTTTGGTGTCAGGGTGTTGGTGGCCTTGTAGAATGAGTTTGGTAGTGTTCCTCTGTCTGCTATATTTTGGAAGAGTTTGAGAAGGATATGTGTTAGCTCTTCTCTAAATGTTTGATAGAATTCATCTTTGAAGCCATCTGGTCTGGGCTTTTGTTTGTTGGAAGAATTTTAATCACAGTTTCAATTTCAGTACTTGTGATTGATCTGTTCATATTTTCCATTTCTTCCTGATTCAGTCTTGGCAGGTTGTGCATTTCTAAGAATTTGCCCATTTCTTCCAGATTGTCCATTTTATTGGCATAGAGCTGCTTGTAGTAATCTCTCATGATCTTTTGTATTTCTGCAGTGTCAGTTGTTACTTCTCCTTTTTCATTTCTAATTCTATTGATTTGAGTCTTCTCCCTTTTTTTCTTGATGAGTCTGACTAATGGTTTATGAATTTTGTTTATCTTCTCAAAGAACCAGCTTTTAGTTTTATTGACCTTTGCTGTCATTTCCTTCATTTCTACTTATTTATTTCTGATCTGATCTTTATGATTTCTTTCCTTCTGCTAACTTTGGAGTTTTCTTGTTCTTTTTCTAATTGCTTTAAGTGTAAGTTAGGTTGTTTATTTGAGATGTTTCTTGTTTTTAAGGTAGGATTGTATTGCTATAAAATTCCCTCTTAGAACTGCTTTTGCTGCATCCTATAGATTTTTGGTTGTCATGTTTTCATTGTCATTTATTTCTAAGTATCTTTTGATTTCCTCTTTGATTTCTTCAGTGATCTCTTGGTTATTAAGCACTGTATTGTTTAGCCTCCATGTGTTTGTATATTTTAAAGTTTTTTTCCTGTGAATGATATCTAGTCTCATAGAGTGGTGGTTGGAAAAGATACTTGATACGATTTCAATTTTCTTAAATTTACCAAGGCTTGATTTGTGACCCAAGATACGATCTGTTCTGGAGAATTTTCCATGAGCACTTGAGAAGAATGTGTATTCTGTTGTTTTTGGATGGAATGTCCTATAAATATCAATTAAGTCCGTCTTGTTTAATGTATCATTTAAAGCTTTTGTTTCCTTATTTATTTTCATTTTGGATGATCTGGCCATTGGTGAAAGTAGGGTGTTAAATTTCCCTACTATGATTGTGTTACTGTCGATTTCACCCCCTTTCTTTTTGCGATAGGCAGGCCTCCCACCGTTGCAGCCTCTCCCATCCCGGAGCACAGGCTCTGGATGCACAGGCCCAGTGGCCATGGCCCATGGGCCCAGCCACTCCGCGGCATGCAGGAACCTCCCAGACCGGGGCACGAACCCCCATCCCCCGCATCAGCTGGCAGACCCCCCAACCACTGTGTCACCAGGGAAGCCCTCAATTTCCCCTTTTATGGCTGGTAGTATTTGCCTTATATATTGAGGTGCTCCTATATTGGGTGCATAAATATTTACAATTGTTATATCCTCTTCTTAGATTGATCCCTTGATCATTATGTAGTGTCCTTCTTTGTCTCTTGTAATAGTTTTTGTTTTAAGGTCTATTTTGTCTCATATGAGAATTGTTACTCCAGCTTTCTTTTGATTTCCATTTTCATTGAATATCTTTTTCCATCCCCTCACTTTCAGTCTATATGTATCCTAGGTCTGAGGTGTGTCTCTTGTAGACAGCATATATTCGGGTTTTGTTTTTGTATCCATTCAGCTAAGCTATCTCTTTTGGTTGGAGCATTTAATCCTTTACATTTAAGGTAGTTATCGATATGTATGTTCCTATTACCATTTTCTTAATTGTTTTGGGTTTGTTATTGTAAGTCTTTTCCTTCTCTTGTGTTTCCTGCCTAGAGATGTTCCTTTAGCATTTGTTGTAAAGCTGGTTTGGTGGTGCTGAACTCTCTCAGCTTTTGCTGGTCTGTAAAGGTTTTAATTTCTCCATCAAATCTGAATGAGATCCTTGCTGGGTAGAATAATCTTTGTTGTAGGTTTTTCTCATTCATCACTTTAAATATGTCCTGCCACTCTTTCTGGCTTGCAGAGTTTCGGCTGAAAGATCACCTGTTAACCTTATGGGGATTCCCTTGTGTGATTTTTGTTGTTTTTCCCTTGCTGCTTTTAATATTTTTCCTTGTATTTAATTTTTGATAGTTTGATTAATATGTGTCTTGGCATGTTTCTCCTTGGCTTTATCCTGTATGGGACTCTCTGTGCTTCTTGGACTTGATTAACTATTTCCTTTCTCATATTAGGGAAGTTTTCAACTTTAATCTCTTCAAATATTTTCTCAGTCCCTTTCTTTTTCTCTTCTACTTCTGGGACCCTATAATTCGAATGGTGTGCTTAATGTTGTCCCAGAGGTCTCTGAGACTGTCCTCAATTCTTTTCATTTGTTTTTCTTTATTCTGCTCTGCAGTAGTTATTTCCATTATTTTATCTTCCAGGTCACTTATTGGTTCTTCTGCCTCAGTTATTCTGCTACTGATCCCTCCTAGAGAATTTTAAATTTCATTTATTATGTTGTTCATCACTGGTTGTTTGCTCTTTAGTTCTTTTAGGTTCTTGTTAAAAGTCTCTTGTATTTTCTCCATTCTATTTCCGAGATTTTGGATCATCTTTACTACCATGATTCTGAATTCTTTTTCAGGTAGACTGCCTATTTCCTCTTCATTTGTTAGGTCTGGTGGGTTTTTGCCTTTCTCCTTCACCTGCTGTGTGTTTTTCTGTCTTCTCATTTTGGTTAACTTACTGTGTTTGGGGTCTCCTTTTTGCAGACTGCAGGTTCGTAGTTCCCGTTGTTTTTGGTGTTTGTCCCCAGTGGCTAAGGTTGGTTCAGTGGGTTGTGTAGGCTTCCTGGTGGAGGGGACTAGTACCTGTGTTCTGGTGGATCTTGTGTTTCTGGTTGGAAGGTCCACGTCTGGTGCTGTGTTTTGGGGTGTCTGTGGCCTTATTATGTTTTTAGGCAGCCTCTCTACTAATGGATGGGGTTGTGTTCCTATCTTGCTAGTTGTTTGTCATAGGGTGTCCACCACTGTAGCTTGCTGGTCATTGAGTGGAGCTGGGTCTTGGCGTTGAGATGGAGATCTCTGGGAGATTTTTGCCATTGTTTGATATTACGTGGAGCTGGGAGGTCTCTTGTGGACCAGTGTCCTGAACTTGGCTCTCCCACCTCAGAGGCATTTGTTGGAGCACCTGACACCTGGCTGGGGCACCAAGAGGCTGTCATCTACATGGCTCAGAATAAAAGGGAGAAAAACAAGAAAGAAAGAAAGAATAAGATAAAAAAAATAAAAGTAAAATAAAGTTATTAAAATAAAAAAATAATTATTAAAAATTTTTAAGAAGTAATAAAAATAGAAAAAGAAAGAAAGAAGAGAGCAGCCAAGCCAAAAAACAAATCCACCAATGATAACAAGTGCTAAAAACTATACTAAAACCAAAACCCAAACAAACAAAAAAAGACGGACAGACAGAACCCTAGCACAAATGGTAAAAGCAAAGCTATACAGACAAAATCACACACAGGAGCATACACATACACACTCACAAAAAGAGAAAAATGGCGAGAAGAAATATATCATTGCTCCCAAAGTCCACCTCCTCAATTTGGGGTGATTCATTGTTTATTCAAGTATTCCACAGATACAGCGTACATCAAGTTGATTGTGGGGATTTAATCTGCTGCTCCTGAGGCTTCTGGGAGAAATATCCCTTTCTGTTCTTTGTTCGCACAGCTCCTGGGGGTCAGCTTTGTATTTGGACCCACCTCTGGATGTAGGTCACCTGAGAGCATCTGTTCTTCACTCATACAGGACGGGGTTAAAGGAGCAGCTGTTTTGGGGTCTCTGGCTTACTCAGGCCGGGGGGAGGGAGGGGTAAAGAGTTCGGGGTGAACCTGCAGTGGCAGAGGCCAGCGTGACATTTCACCAGCCTGAGGCACACCGTGTGTTCTCCCGGGGTTGTTGTTCCTGGATCCCAGGACCCTGGCAGTGGCAGGCTGCACAGGATCCCGGGAGGGGAGGTGTGGATAGGGACCTGTGCTTTCACACAGGTTTCTTGGTGGCTGCAGCAGAAGCCTTAGCATCTCATGCTGATCTCTGGGGTCCGTGCTTATAGCCACAGCTTGTGCCCGTCTCTGGAGCTTGTTTAGGTGGTGCTCTGAATCCCCTTTCCTCACGCACCCTGAAACAATGGTCTCTTGCCTCTGAAGCAGTTCCAGACTTTTTCCTGGACTCCCTCCTGGCTAGCTGTGGTGCACTAGCCCACTTCAGACTGTATTCATGCAGCCAACCCCAGTCCTCTCCTTGGGATCTGACCTCCAAAGCCCGAGCCTCAGCTCCCAGCCCCCACCCATCCCGGCGGGTGAGCAGACAAGCCTCTCGGGCTGGTGAGTCCTGGGCAGCACCAATCCTCTGTGCGGGAATCTCTCCACTTTGCCCTCCACACCCCTGTTGCTGCTCTCTCTTCCATGGCTCTGAAGCTTCCCCCCTCGGCCACCCACAGTCTCTGCCCGTGAAGGGGCTTCCTAGTGTGTGGAAACTTTTCCTCCTTCACAGCTCGCTCCCACTGGTGCAGGTCCCATGCCTATTCTTTTGCCTCTGTTTTTCTTTTTTCTTTTGCCCTACCCAGGTACGTGGGGAGTTTCTTGCCCTTTGGGAGGTCTGAGGTCTTCTTCCAGTGTTCCATAGGTGTTCTGTAGGAGTTGTTCCACATGTAGATGTATTTCTGTTGTATTTGTGGGGAGGAAGGTGATCTCCATGTCTTACTCTTCCGCCATCTTGAAGCTCCTTCCCATGTTATTCTTATTATCCTTTTAATGTCTGCACAGTCTGTAGTGATATCACCTGTTTCTTTCCTGATATTAATAATTTCTGTTTCTCCATCTTATCAAGGAACCAACCTTTTATGCTTGTTTTATTGTTTTCCTGTTTTCAATTTCATTGATATCTGCTCTTACCTTTATTATTTCCTGCTTTCTGCTGGATTTGGGTTTATTTTGCAATTTTTCTAATGTCTCTTTTCTAAATAACCATTTACTTCTACAAATTCCCTTGCAACATTGTTTTAGGTGTGTCCCACAAATTTTGCTGTTATATTCTCATTTTTGTTTAAGTTCATTCTATTTTAAAAATTTCCTTGAGAGTCCTCTTTGATCCATGGATTAGTTTGAAGTTTTTTGTTTAATTTCCAAGTGTTGGAGATTTTTCAGTTACCTTTCTGTTATTGATTCCATATGATCAGAGAACACAATATGATTCAATTCTTTTAAATTTGTTGAGGTTTATTTTATGGTCCAGGATATCATCTATCTAGGTATATGTTCTCTGGGTGCTTGAAAAGAATGTGTATTTTGCTATTGTTGAATGAAGTGTTCTAACAGTGTCAATTAGATCCTGTTGCTGGATGGTATGGTTGAGCTCTTCTATATCCTTGCTGATTTTCTGTCTAATTGTTCCATCAATTATTGAGAGAGGGATATTGAAGACTCCAAATATGATAGTAGATTTGCCTATTTCTTCTTTCAATTCTATCAATTTTTGCTTCACATATTTTGCAGGTCTGTCATTTGTGCACACACATTAGGACTGCTATATCTTCTTGGAGATTGGCCATTTTATCATTATATAATGTCCTTGGTCATTTTCTTTTCTCTGAAGTCTATTTCCCTGATATATATTAACCGAAAGGAAGCTGAAGTGGCTATATTTAGCCACTTCAGCTTCCTTTTGGTTAATATTTGCATGTTATAACCTATTACATCTTTTTACTTTCAAACTACCTATATTATTATATACGAAGTGAGTTTCGTGTGGACAGCATGAGTCATGCTTTTAAATCCCCTCTGTCATTCTCAGTGTTATTTTAAAAAATATAAATTTATTTATTTATTTTTGCCTGTGTTGGGTCTCTGTCTCTGTGTGTGGGCTCTCTAGTTGCCGCAAGCGGGGGCCACTCCTTGTTGTGGTGTGTGGGCCTCTTTCTGTCATGGCTTCTCCTGTTGCAAAGCATGGGCTCTAGGCACACAGACTCAGCAGTTGTGGCTTGTGGGCTCTAGAGCTGCTTGCAGGTTGTGGCTTGCAGGCTCCGTAGCTGTGGCACACGGGCCCAGCTGCTCTGCAGCATGTGGGATCCTCCCGGGCCAGGGCTTGAACCCATGTCCCCTGCATTGGCAGACAGATTATCAACCACTGTGCCACCAGGGAAACCCCATTCTCTGTGTTTTAATTGGTGTACTTTGATAATTAACATTTAATGTAATTATTGACATGTTAGGGCTTAAATCTGCTATTGTATTTCAAATTTTTCTGTTCTCTTTGTATTTTTTTCCCTTCTTATGTGTTACTTGAGTATTTCCTTCCATTTTGATTTATTTATAATGTTTTTTTGGGTGTATCCCTTTGGGTAATTTTTAAAGTGGTTGTTCTAGATATATTTCTATCTATGTATATACATTTATATCTATCCATATCCATATCTATGTTTATATCTATATCTATTGCACTGTGGTCAAAGAACCCACCTTGTGTGATTTCAAATCTTTTAAATAACTTAACACAGTCTACTGGTATTGATGCTTTCCCAGTTTGAGTGAAGTATAAAACCTTACCTTCCTTATATCCCATTACCTTCCTTCATTTATGATATAATTGTCTTAAATATTTACTCTACATTCATCGAGAACCATATCATATTGTGTTATAAATTTTTTAAAATAAATTTATTTTATTTATTTATTTTTGGCTGCATTGTGTCTTTGTTGCTGTGTGCAGGCTTTCTCTAGTTGTGGCAAGTGGGAGCTGCTCTTCGTTGTGGTGGATGGGTTTCTCATTGCAGTGGCTTCTCTTGCTGTGGAGCACGGGCTCTAGGGCATGCAGCTTCAGTAGTTGTGGAGTGCAGGCTCAGCAGTTGTGGCTTGCGGACTCTAGAGCACAGGCTCAGTAGTTGTGGTTCACGGGCTTAGTTGCTCTGTGGCATGTTGCATCTTCCCGGGCCCGGGCTCAAACCCGTGTCCCCTGCATTGGCAGGCGGATTCTTTTTTTTTTTTTTTTAAAGATGTTGGGGGTAGGAGTTTATTCATTTATTTATTTATTTTTGCTGTGTTGGGTCTTCGTTTCTGTGCGAGGGCTTTCTCTAGTTGTGGCAAGCGGGGGCCACTCTTCATCGCGGTGCGCGGGCCTCTCACTGTCGCGGCCTCTCCCGTTGCGGAGCACAGGCTCCAGACGCGCAGGCTCAGTAGTTGTGGCTCACGGGCCTAGTTGCTCCGCGGCATGTGGGATCTTCCCGGACCGGGGCTCGAACCCGTGTCCCCTGCATCAGCAGGCGGATTCTCAACCACTGTGCCACCAGGGAAGCCCAGTGTTATAAATTTTGCTTTAACTGTCAAACATAATTTAGAAAACTCAAGAGGAGAAGAAAAATTTATTGTATTTACCCATATTTTTGTGCTTTTCATTGTTCCTTCTTCTTTACTCTTGTTTACTGCTGTTCTAAGATTCCTTGCAATGCTTTCTGTCACTTCCACCACACTATTTTGGGGAAAAAAAGAGAGGGAAGAATTAGATGTGACACTAAGATTTCCAGCTAAAATCTGGAGAAGATGCAGGAAGAATGCTGAGAAGCCAGGGAGGGGAACCAACCTTTGGAAAAACAGGATGAGATTTTGACATTTTGGACCTTGATACACAAAGGCCCTTCTCCAGACCATTCTTCATGATGCAATAAAACCCAGGTGCAAGTTTTATTTGAGCCTTTCAATTTCAGATCAAATAAGCAGCAGATTAATGCTGCATGAATAACACTAGTCAAATGGCAACACATTGCAATTTTCAAACAATAAGGGCCTAGATTCAATTTTTGGGAGAAAGAAACAGAAGTCACATACTTATTGAAAAATTGAGATCTCTCCTAGACTCAGGCTTCCTTGGTTCTCTTAATCACTCTCTAGGTCTGATGATCAGAAGACCTAAGGCTCAAGTTGTAAGACAAGCCTCCTCATAATCACTTGACTGAGCTGTCTGAGGTTGTAAGGTGCAGGATAGCTTAATTCCAAGTCACCCAATCCATTATGGCCAATCAGGGGTAACTGTGAATGGTTTGATGGCACATTCTTTTCAGAGATTAAAAGCCCCAGGTGGGCCGGAGTCTTTGATTTGTTCAGTGAAGAATCCCAAGTGTCTGCTAGGGTGCCTGGTGCATAGTAGATTCTCAATAAATATTGAATACACAAAAGACTGCAATGCATTGGGGAGACAGTCTCAGGCCAGGATTGGAGTTCCCACCAAGGCCAAGTTATTATAGTATAGGTTCTCAGTTTTAGGGCTGAAACCTGGCTGGCTTAGTTAGGGCCTGCTTATTGGGACCAAGGTTTCTTGGAGGGCATCTCACCCCTCCCAAACTGAGAAGCCCTCATGGGGTCATTGGAACAGCCCCTGGATGAAATTTTTAAAGCAAGGTCTTAGCCAGCTAGAACCCGGCTTTTTCTTTTCTGGCTTATTTTATTTTATTTATTTTTCTTCCAGTTTTGGAGATATAATTGACATATAGCACCGTATATGTTTATAGTGTACAGCTTAATAATTTGACTTACATACATCATGAAATGATTATCATAATAAGTTTAGTGTATATCCATCATCTTGTACAGACAGAAAAAAGAAATAGAAAAAATTTTTCCTTGTGATGAAAACTCAGGATTTACTCTCTTAATAACTTTCATATATAACATACCACAGTGTTATTTATACTAATCATGTTGTACATTATATTCATAGTGCTTATTTATCTTATAACTGGAAATCTGTACCTTTTGATTACCTTCATCCAATTCTCTCCACCCCCAGTCTCTGTTAACCACAAATCAAACCTATTTTTCTATGAGTTTTTGTTTGTTGACCTATGTTATTTTCTGGTGCCCAGTATAGTGATTTAATATGTCTGTATTTTCTCTTTTTTTTGGCTGCACTGCATGGCTTGTGGGATCTCAGTTCCCCAGCCAGAGATTGAACCTGGGCCACAGTAGTGAAAGCCCAGAATCCTAACCACTAGGCCACCAGGGAACTCCTCTATGCATTTCAAAATGATCACCATGATAAGTCTAGTTAAGGTAAGTCACCATACGAAGGTATTACATATTTTTGACTATATTCCCCTCTCTCTACATTTCACATCCATGACTTACTTATTTTGCAACTGGAAGTTTGTACCTATTAATCTCCCTCACTTATTTCTCTCTCTCCCTTTCTTTCCTTGGGCAACCATCTGTTTGTTCTCTAGATCTATGACTTTGTTTCTGTTTTGCTGCATTTGTTCATTTGTTTTGTTTTTTAGATTCAGATATAAGTGAAATCATACAGTATTTGTCTTTCGCTGTCTGACTTATTTCACTTAGCATAATACCCTAGAGGTCCATCCATATTGTCACAATGCCAAGATTTCATTCTTTATCATGGCTGAGTAATATCTATCTATCTATCAATTATCTATCATCTATCTATCTATCTATCTATCATCATCATCTATCATCATATTATATCTATCTATCTATCTATCTATCTATCTATCTATCTATCTATATATATATCTCACATCTTCTTTATCCACCCATCTATTGATGGGTACTTAGGTTTCTTCCATATCTTGGCTATTGTAAATTGTGCAATGAACATTGGGGTGCACATAACTTTTCAAATTAGTTTTTCTTCCTTTGGATAAATATTCAGGAGTAGAAATGCTAGATTATATGGTAGTTCTATTTTCAATTTTTGAGGAACCTCCATACTGTTTTCCATAGTGGCTGCACCAACTTACATTCCACCAACGACGCAGGAGTGTTCCCTTTCTCGCCAACTCTTTTTTTTTTTTAAAGCACCCATTTAAAAAATTATTTATTTATTTATTTATTTGGGGTGCATTGGGTCTTCATTGCTGCACGCGGGCTTTTTGTTGTGGTGTGCAGCTTCTCATTGTGGGGCTTCTCTTGTTGAGGAGCACAGGCTCTAGGCACGCAGGCTTCAGTAGTTGTGGCTCGCAGGTTCAGTAGTGGCTCATGGGCTTAGTTGCTCCGTGGCATGTGGGATCTTCCTGGACCAGGGCTTGAACCCAAGTCCACTGCATTAGCAGGTGGATGCTTAACCACTGCACCACCAGGGAAGTCCCTTGCCAACTCTTGTTTTTTGTTGTCTTTTTGATAGTAGCCATTCTGACAGGTCGAGGTGATATCAATATACTTTTGACTTGCATTTTCCTGATGATTGGTGATATTGAGCATCTTTTCATGTGCCTATTGGTTATCCATATGTCTTCTTTGGGGAAATGTCTATTCAGATCCTCTGTCCAGTTTTTAATTGGGTTATTTTTAATTTTGATGTTGAATTGTATGAGTTCTTTGTGTATTTTTGATATTAACCCATTATCAGGTATATAATTTGCAAATATATTCTCCCATTCAGTAGGCAGCCTTTTCATTTTGTTGGTAGTTTCCTTTGTTGTGCAAAAGCTTATTAGTGTGCTGTAGTATCATTTTTTATTGCTTTTGTCTCCCTTGCCTATTTAGGAGGAGACATATCCTAAAAAATATTGCTAGACTGATGTCAGTGAACATACTGCTATGTTTTCCTCTAGAATTTTTAAGGTTTCAGGTCTTAAATATAAGTATTTAAATCATTTTGTGCTTATTTTTGTATATGGTGTGAGAAAGTAGTCCAGTTTGATTCTTTTGTATGTAGCTGTCCAGTTTTCACAACACCATTTGTTAAAGAGGCTATCTTTTCCCCACTGTATATTCTTGCCTCCTTCATCATAGATTAATTGACCATGTAAATGTGGGTTCCTTTCTGGGATCTCTATCCTGTTCCATTCATCTATGTGTCTGTTTTTTTGTGCCAGTACTATACTGCTTTGACTACTGTAGCTTTGTAGTATAGTTTGAAATCATGAGTGTGGTACCTCTGGCTTTGTTCTTTCTCAAAACAGTTTTGGTGTTCAAGGTCTTTTGTGTTTCCATACAAATTTTAGAATTATTTGTTCTAGTTTTGTGAAAAATATCATTGGTATTCTGATAGGGATTGCATTGAATATGTAGATTGCCTTGGGTACTATTGTCATTTTAACAATATTAATTCTTCCAATTCATGAGCATGGTATATCTTTCCATTTGTTTGTGTCATCTTCAATTTCTTTTATCAGTGTTTTATAGTTTTACAAGTACAGGTTTTTACCTCCTTAGTTGGATTCATTACTAAGTATTTTATTCTTTTTGATGCAATTGCAAATGAGATTGTCTTCCTAATTTCTCTTTGTGATAGTTCATTGTTAGGGTATAGAAATGCAACAAATTTCTGTATATTAATTTTGCATCCAGCAACTTTGTGAAATTCACTGATGAGTTCTTACAGTTTTTTGGTGGTGTCTTTAGGATTTTCTATGTATAGTATCATGTCATCTGTCAATAGTACTTCTTCCTTTCCAATTTGTACTTCTTTTCTTTCTTTTTCTGATTGCTGTGACCATGGCTTCCAATACTATGTTGAATAAAATAGTGAGAGTGGACATACTTGTTTGTTCCTGATCTAACAAGGAAATACTTTCAGGTTTTACCAATGATGTTAGCTGTGGTCTTGTCACATACAGCTTTTATTATATTGAAGTATGTTCCCTCTATACCCACTTTGTTGAGAGTTTTATTCATAAATGGTGTTGAATTTTGTCAAAAGCTTTTTGTGCATCTATTGAGATGATCATATGGCTTTTATTCTTCAATTTGTTAATGTGTGCAGATATTGAACCATACTTGCATCCATGGGATAAATCCCATTTGTTCATGCTGTATGATGTTTTTGATGTATTGTTGAATTTGGTTTGCTAATATTTTGTTGAGGATTTTTGCATCTATGTTCATTAGTGATATTGGCCTTTAATTTTCTTTTTTTGAGATATTTTTATCTGGTTTTGGTATCAGGGTGATGCTGGCCTCATAGACTGTGTTCAGAAGCATTTTTTTCCTCTGCAATTTTTTTGAAATTATTTCAGAAGAATAGTGTTAACTCTTCTTTAAATGTTTGCTAAGAGGGAAGAGATATGGGAATATAAGTGTATGTATAACTGATTCACTTTGTTATAAAGCAGAAACTAACACACCATTGTAAAGCAATTATACTCCAATAAAGACATTAAAAAAATAAATAAATGTTTGGTAGAATTCACCTGTGAAACCATCTGGTTCTGGACTTCTGTTTCTTAGGAGTTTTAAAAATTACTGATTCAATTTCATTCCTGGTAATCAGTCTAGTCATATTTTCTATTTCTTCCTGGTTCAGTCTTGAGAGGTTGTATGTGTCTATAATCTTTTTCATTTATTCTACATTGTCCATTTTATGGAGTAAAATTATTCATAGTAATCACTTTGATCATTTGTAATTCTGTGATGTTGGTTGTAACTTCTCTTTTTTCATTTCTGATTTTATTGATTTGGGCCCTCTCTCTTTTTTTCTTGATCAGCCTGGCTAACGTTTTATCAATTTTGATTATCGTTTCAAAGAATCAGCTCTTAGTTTCATGGATCTTTTCTTTTTGTTTCTATTTCCATTATTTCTGCTCTGATGTTTATTATTTTTTCCTTCTACTAACTTTGGGTTATGTTGTTCTTCCTCTAGTTCTTTTAAGTGTAATGTTAATTTGAGTTTTTCTTGTTCCCTGAGGTAGGCTTGTATCTCTATAAATGTTCCTCTTAGAACTGCTTTTCCTGCATCCTGCATAGATTTTAGATTGTTCTGTTTTTATTTTTTGTCTCCAGGCATTTTAGAATTTCTTCTATGATTTCTTTTTGCAGTTTTCCCCCCTTGTAGTTGATTTCTAGTCTCATAGCATTTTAGTCAGAAAAGATATTTGATATGATTTCAATTTTCTTAAATTTACTGAGGCTGTTTTGTGGCCTAGCATGTGATCTGTCCTGGAGAATGTTCCATGTGCACTTGAAAAGAATGTGTGGTCTTCCTGGTGCTTCAGAAAGAACTGCCTGACCTGTGCTGGGGGCTCTCTGGAGTACCCCCAATTCTAAAGTTTCTTGGCACTTGGACACATTATGGAATTGCTGATCAAGTTGAATCATTTCCAGGGTTCAAAGAAGTTTAAGGAAGATTTCTTCATCAGATCAGAGCTGAAACTCTGAATCAAAGCACCTGTGTGGACCAGCTCTGCTCGCAGCTCACAGCTGTGCAGCCCCCCTTGTGAGCTCTCTCCCGTGCAGTGGTTGCAGTGGTGGCACGTTCTGCACATCATGTAGCATGCACCCAGCCTGCCATGCTGCTTCGGCCACGCTTGCCACCATCTTGTCCTCAGGTGCCTGCCGCAGCTGAGTTGTGGTGCTCCAGCTGGGTGTCACACCTGAGTCTCTGAGGTGGGAGAGCTGAGTTCAGGACACTGGACCACCAAAGACCTCCCAGTCCCACATAATATCAATCTGCAAGAGCTCTCCCAGACATCTCCATCTCAACGCTAAGACCCAGCTCCCCTCAACAACCAGCAAGCTCCAGTGCTGGACACTCAATGCCAAACAACTAGCAAGACAGGAACACAACCCCACCCATTATCAGAGAGGGTGCCTAAAATCATAATAAGTTCACAGACACTGAAAAACACACCATCAGACACAGTCCTGCTCACCAGAAAGACAAGATCCAGCCTCATCCACCAGAACACAGGCACCAGTCTCCTCCACCAGGAAGCCTACAAAACCAACTGAACCAACCTTAGCCACTGGGGGCAGACACTAAAAACAATGGGAACTATGAACCTGCAGCCTGCAAAAAGGAGACCCCCAACACAGTAAGTTAAGTAAAATGAGAAGACAGAGAAATATGCAACCGATGAAGGAGCAAAGTAAAAACCCACCAGACCAACAAACGAAGAGGAAATAGGCAGTCTACCTGAAAAAGAATTCAGAATAATGATAGTAAAGATATCGAAGATCTTGGAAATAGAATGGAGAAAATACAAGCTACATTTAACAAGGACCTAGAAGAACTAAAGAACAAACAATGATGAACAATACAATAAATGAAATTAAAAATTCTCTAGGAGGAATCAATAGCAGAATAACTGAGGCAGAAGAATGGATAAGTGACTGGGAACATAAAAGAGTGGAAATAACTACCACAGAGCAGAATGAAGAAAAAAGAATGAAAAGAATTGAGACAGTCTCAGAGACCTCTGGGACAACATTAAATGCACCAACATTTGAACTATAGGGGTTCCAGAAGTAGAAGAGAAAAAGAGAGGGACTGAGAAAATATTTGAAGAGATTATAGTTGAAAACTTCCCTAATATGAGAAAGTAAATAGTCAATCAAGTCCAGGAAGCACAGAGAGTCCCATACAGGACAAATCCAAGGAGAAACACGCCAAGACACATATTAATCAATCTATCAAAAATTAAATACAAAGAAGAAATATTAAAAGCAACAAGAGAAAAGCAAAAAATAACATACAAGGGAATCCCCATAAGGTTAACAGCTGAGCTTTCAGCAGAAATTCTGCAAGCCAGAAGGGAGTGGCAGGACATATTTAAAGTGATGAAAGGGAAAAACCTACAGCCAAGATTACTCTACTCAGCAAGGATCTCATTCAGATTCAATGGAGAAATTAAAAATTTTACAGACCAGCAAAAGCTAAGAGAATTCAGCACCACCCAACCAGCTTTACAACAAATGCTAAAGAAACTTCTCTAGGGAGGAAACACAAGAGAAGGAAAAGACCTACAAAAACAAACCCAGAACAATTAAGAAAATGGCATTAGGAACATACATATCAATGACTACCTTAAATGTAAATGGATTAAATGCTCCATCCAAAAGAGATAGCCTGGCTGAATGGATACAAAAAACAAGACCTGTATATATACTGTCTACAAGAGACCAACTTCAGACCTAGGGACACATACACACTGAAAGTGAGGGGATGCAAAAAGATACTCCAAGCAAATGGAAATCAAAAGAAAGCTGGAGTAGCAATTTTCATATCAGACAAAATAGACTTTAAAATAAAGACTATTACAAGAAACAATGAAGGACACTACATAATGATCAAGGGATTAGTCCAAGAAGATATAACAATTGTAAATATTTATGGACCCAACATAGGAGCACCTCAATACATAAGGCAAAAACTAACAGCCATAAAAGGGGAAATTGACAGTAACACAATCATAGTAGGGGACTTTAACCCCACTTTCACCAATGGACAGATCATCCAAAATGAAAATAAATAAGGAAACACAAGCTTTAAATGATACATTAAACAAGCTGGACTTAATTGATATTTGTAGGACATTCTATCCAAAAACAACAGAATACACTTTCTTCTCAAGTGCTCATGGAACATTCTCCAGGATAGATCATACCTTGGGTCACAAATCAAGCCTTGGTAAATTTAAGAAAATTGAAATTGTATCAAGTATCTTTTCTGACCAAAACGTTATGAGACTAGGTATCAATTACAGGAAAAAAAAAACCTGTAAAAAATACAAACACGTGGAGGCTAAACACTGCACTACTAAATAACCAAGAGATCACTGAAGAAATCAAAGAAGAAATTAAAAAAATACCTAGAAACAAATGACAATGAAAATACGACAACCAAAAACTTATGGGATGCAGCAAAAGCATTTCTAAGAGGGAAGTTTATAGCAATACAATCCTACTTCAAGAAACAAGAAGCATCTCAAATAAACAACCTAACATTACACTTAAAGCAATTAGAGAAAGAAGAAGAAGAAGAACAAAAAAAATCAAAGTTAGCAGAAGGAAAGAAATCATAAAGATCAGATCAGAAATAAATGAAAAAGAAATGAAGGACACAATAGCAAAGATCAATAAAACTAAAAGCTGGTTCTTTGAGAAAATAAATAAAATTGATAAACCATTACCCAGACTCATCAAGAAAAAAAGGGAAAAGACTCAAATAAATAGAATTAGAAATTAAAAAGTAGAAGTAACAATTGGCACTGTGGAAATACAGAGTATCATGAGAGATTACTACAAGCAACTATATGCCAATAAAATGGACAACCTGGAAGAAATGGAAAAATTCTTAGAAAAGCACAACCTTCCAAGACTGAACCAGGAAGAAATAGAAAATATAAACAGACCAATCCCAAGCACTGAAATTGAAACTGTGATTAAAATATTCCAACAAACAAAAGCCCAGGACCAGATGGCTTCACAGGCGAATTCTATGAAACATTTAGAGAAGAGCTAACATCCACACTTCTCAAACTCTTCCAAAATACAGCTGAAGGCGGAATATTCCCAAACTCATTCTATGAGGCCACCATCACCCTGATACCAAAACCAGACAAAGATGTCACAAAAAAAGAAAACTACAGGCCAATATCACTGATGAACATAGAAGCAATAATCCTCAAAAAATACTAGCAAACAAAACCCAACAACACATTAAAAGGGTCATACACCATGATCAAGTGGGGTTTATTCCAGGAATGCAAGGATTCTTCAATATATGCAAATCAATCAATGTGATACACCATATTAACAAATTGAAGGATGAAAAACCATATGATAACAGGATAGAGAGCCCAGAGATAAACCCATGCACGTACAGTCACCTTATCTTTGGTAAAGGAGGCAAGAATATACAACAGAGAAAAGACAGCCTCTTCAATAAGTGGTGCTGGGAAAACTGGACAGCTACATGCAAAAAAATGAAATTAGAACACTCCCTTAACAACATACACAAAAATAAACTCAAAATGGATTAAAGAACTAAATGCAAGGCCATACACTATAAAACTCTTAGAGGAAAACATAGGCAGAACACTCTATGACAGAAATCACAGCAAGATCCCTTTTGAACCACTTCCCAGACAAATGGAAATAAAAACAAAAATAAACAAATGGGACATAATTAAACTTAAAAGCTTTTGCACAGCAAAGGAAACAATAAACAAGACCAAAAGACAACCCTCAGAATGAGAGAAAATATTTGCAAATGAAGCAACTGACGAAGGGTTAATCTCCAAAATATACAAGCAGCTGACGCAGCTCAATATCAAAAATAAACAAACAACACAATCTAAAAATGGGCAGAAGACCTAAATAGACATTTCTCCAAAGAAGATATACAGATTGCCAACAAACACATGAAGGGATGCTCAACATCAGTAATCAGTAGAGAAATGCAAATCAAAACTACCTCACACCCACCAGAATGGCCATCATTAAAAAATGTACAAACAGTAAATGCTGGAGAGGGTGTGGAGAAAAGGGAACCCTCTTGCACTGTTGGTGGGAATGTAAGTTGATACATTCACTATTGAGAACAGCATGGAGGTTCCTTAAAAAACTAAAAATGGAACTACCATATGACCCAGCAATCCCACTACTGGGCATATACCCTGAGAAAACCATAATTCAAAAAGAGTCAGGTACCACAATGTTCATTGCAGCACTATTTACAATAGTCAGGATATGGAAGCAACCTAAGTGTCCATCGACAGATGAATGGATAAAGAAGATGTGGCACATATGTACGATGGAATATTACTCAGCTATAAAAAGAAACGAAACTGAGTTATTTGTAGTGAGGTGAATGGACCTAGAGTCTGTCATACTGAGTGAAGTAAGTCAGAAAGAGAAAAACAAATATCGTATGCTAACACAGATATATGGAATCTAAAACAAACAAACAAAAAAGGATTCTGAAGAACCTAGAGACAGGAGGACAGGAATAAAGACGCAGATGTAGAGCACGGACTTGAGGATGTGGGGAGGGGGAAGGGTAAGCTGGGACGAAGTGAGAGAGTGACATTGACATATATACACTATCAAATATAAAATAGATAGCTAGTGGGAAGCAGCTGCATAGCACAGGGAGATCACCTCCATGCTTTGTGACCACCCAGAGGGATGGGATAAAGAGGGTGGGAGGGAGATGCAAGAGGGAGGGGATATGGGGATATATGTATACGTATAGCTTATTCTCTTTGTTATACAGCAGAAACTAACACAGCATTATAAAGCATTTATACTCCAATAAAGATGTTTAAAAAAAAGAATGTGTATTCTCTTGCTTTTGGATAGAATGTTCTGTAATATCTATTAAGCCCATATTCTCTAAAGTGTCATTTAAGGTCAGTGTTTCCTTATTGATTTTCTGTCTTGATATACGTGGGGTGTTAAGGGCCTCTAATATTATCGTGTTACTGTCAGTTTCTCCGTTTTATGTCGTTAACATTTACTTTATGTATTTATGTGTTCCTATGGTGGGTGTGTATATATTTACAGTTACTATATCTTCTTGTGGAATTGGTCCCTTTATCATTATGTAATGCCCTTCTCTGTCTTTTTTACAGTGTTTGTTTGAATGTCTATTTTATCTGATATAAGTATTGCTCCTCCAACTTTGTTTTTGTTTCCATTTGCATGGAGTACATTTTTCCATCTCATTTTCAGTCTCTGTGTGTATTTTAATATGGAGTGAGTCTCATGTAGGCAGCATATATATGGGTGTTGTTCTTTTATTCATTCAGCCACTCTATGTCTTTTAGTCCATTTATAATTAAATTAATTATATTTGATATGTACTTACCACCATTTTGTTAATTGTTTTTGAGTTGTTTTTGTAGTTCTTTCTGGGAATTCCCTGGCGGTCCAGTCATTAGGACTCCATGCTTTTACTGCTGAGGGCACAGGTTCAGTCTCTGGTCAGGGAACTAAGATCCTGCAAGCCATGTGGTGTGGCCAAATATAAATATATATATATATATACATTTATGTAAGAACTATATATATTTATATAAGAACTATACATATATATAGTTCTTTTTTTGTTCCTCCTTTTTTTTACTCTCTTCTCTTATCATTTGATCTTTGGTGTTATGTTTGGATTCCTTTCTCTTTTGTGTGTGTATATAGATTTTCCATTTATGTGTGTGTATCTATTACAGATTTTTGGTCTGTGGTTACCATGAGGTTGATATATAGCAATCTATACATACACGTGATTATTTTAAGATGCTGATCTCTTAAATTCAAATGCATTTTAACAACTCTGCATTTTTACCCCCCACCCCCCCATGTTTGCTGTGTTTGACATCATATTTTACATCATTAACTACTTATTGTAGATATAGATGATTTTACTCCTTTTGTCTTTTAACCTTCCTACTAGCTTTATAAGTGGTTGATCTCCTACCTTTACTGTATATTTGCCTTTACCAATGAGATGTTTCCCTACTAATTTCTATATTTCTAGTTGTGACCTTTTCTTTTCCACTTAGAGAAGACCCTTTATCATTTCTTGTAAAGCCAGTTTAATGGTGCTGAACTATTTTAGCTTTTGCTAGTCTGTAAAACTCTTTTCTTTCCTTCAAATCTGAATAATAGGCTTACCTGGTAGAGTATTCTTGGTTGTAGGTGTTTTCCTTTCATTACTCTAAATATATAGTGCCACTCCCTTCTAACCTGCAGAGTTTCTGCTGAAAAGTCAGCTGATAGCCTTATCGGAGTTCCCTTGTATGTAACTAGTTGCTTTTCCCTTGCTGCTTTTAATATTTTCTCTTTATCTTTAATTTTTCCTATTTTAATTACAGTGTGTTTTGGTGTGGTCCTCTTTGGGTTGATACTGAATGGGACTCTCTGTACTTCCTATGGATGTCTGTTTCCTTTCCCAGTTTAGGGAAGTTTTCAGCTGTTATGTCTTCAAATATGTTCTCTTCGCCTTTCTCTCTCTCCTCCTGTAATGAGAATATTAGTATGTTGGATGTTGTCCCAGAGGTCTCTTAAACTGTCCTCATTTTTTAAAATTCTTTTTTCTTTTTTTTCTGTTTAGCTTGAGTGATTTCCACTACTGTCTCTTTCAGTTCACTGATCTGTTCCTCTGTATCATCTAATCTACTGTTGATTCCTTCTAGTGTATTTCTTTTTTTTTTTTTTTTTAAGTCTGTGTCTTTATTCCTGTTTCACCCCTAGGTTTTTCATGACATTTTTTTTTTAAATTCCATATATATGTGTTAGCATACGGTATTTGTCTCTCTCTTTCTGACTTCTAGTGTATTTCTTATTTCAGTTATTGTATTTTTCAGCTCTGTTTGGTTCTTTTTTATATTTTCTAACTCTTTGTTAAACTTCTTACTGTGTTCATCCATTCTTCTCCTAACTTCTTTGATAATCTTCATGGTCACTATCCTGAACTCTTTATTGGGTAGATTGCTTATTTCCATCTTGCTTAGTTCTTCTGGTGTTTTATCTTGTTCTTTCATTTGGAACACGTTCCTCTCTCACCACATTTTGCCTAATTTTCTGTTTTTATTCCTATGCATTAAGTAGGTTGGTTATGTTTCCTGATTTTGGAGAAGTTGCCTTCTGTAGGACATCCTAGAGGGCCAAGTATCCCACTCCCCTGTGGACACCAGAGCTATATGTTCTTTGATTACCCTCTATGTGGGCTGTGTGGGCCCTTCTATTATGATTGGTCTGACTACTGTGAGCACACTGGTAAGCATGGCTGATTCCCATCTCAGTTGTTTGCTTAGCCCTGCCTAGTGCAGAGGCTGCCAGCTGCTAGTGGGTGGGACCTGGTCCTTGTGTGGCTGGCTGTATGACCCAGGGAATCCCCAACTTGACCTGCTAGTGGTCAGGGCTCAGTCACCTGGTGGTAGTTGTGGGTCCCAGGGGATCATGGGGCTAGTTTCAGCCCACTGGTGGTTTAGGATCAAGTTCTAGGCTCTCTGGTGGGCAGGGCCAGGTTTCAGGGTTCCTGTGGGACACAGAAGGGTTTATGGCAGCTGGCCTGCTGGTGAGTGGTGCTGTGTCCCATATAGCTAGCTGCTTGGCCTGGGGGGTCTTAGGACTGGTGTTTACTGGCTCATGGGCAAGGCCAGGTCCCAGCCCTCATAAGCTAGAGGGATAACTCCAAAATGGTGCTTGCCAACACCAGTGTCCTTGTGGTAGGATGAGATCCCCAAAATGGCTGTCACCAGCTATGGAGCTTTTGTGTGTGCCTTTTAAGAGTGGAGTCTCTGTTTTCCATAGCTCTCTGGACCCAATGACCTTCAAAGCCAAACGTTCGGGGGGCTCTTCTTCCTGGTGCACGATCCCTAGGCTGGGGAGCCCAGCGTGGGCCTTGGACACCTCTCCTTGAGGAGAATCACTGCAATTGTGATTACCCTTCTGTTTGTGGACTGCCTACCTGGAGATGTGAGTTTTAACTATACTGCATCTCCATTCCTCCTACTTGACTTGTTGTGGCTCCTTCTTTATGTCTTCATAAAGCTGTAGAAGATCTTTTCTTCTAATCTTCAGGTCATTCTCATTGATAGTGCTCTGTAAATAGTTGTTTTTATGGTGTGTCCTTGGGAGGAGGTGAGCTCAGGGTCTTCCTACTTTGCCCTTTTAGCCTCTTCTCCTGCCTTTCTTTCCTTGAGGAGGAGCTGTGCAGGTTGGCCAGGATGTGGGGCTCACAGCTGCCCCTTGGTGGCCAGCACAGCCCCCTGTTCACTCACTGGTGTCACATCCTTCAAGTCTCAGTCAGGTGGCAACTGTACATCTTAAGATCAATTCCGTTCTGTTCCCAGGTCCCAGATGGTGAGGGAACAGGAATGAGGAGTCACAAGCTATCTTGCTTTGCCTTTCTTTCTGCTGTATCTTCATCAGGAAGACCTTACGGGAGAGCTGGGCTGTGTCTCCCTTCAGCCTCCTTGAAGATCCATGCCAGATCTCCAGCTCCCCTGCTCTCCAAGGTTATTTTTATATGTTCCAGATAGATTCCAAGAGTACTAATTTGGGAGACGACCTCCCTCAGGCCCCTTTTGTCTGGCCTAACCCTCACTCTGTTGCCTCCTCCACTCCACATTTTTTTTGTAGCCTGTAGATTCTATCATGGGGACTCCCACCAGCCCCCTGCCTGTTCAAAGTGTGTACTGCTCTAACGCTCACAAGGGCCTGTGTCTTCAGTTCCAGGCAGACACTTGCAGAAGGGGGTAACTCTGGGGCTCCCCCACTGCTGTCTTCCTCTCTCCTCAAGGCCTCATGCCCCTCAGCAAGTCTTTCCCAGAAGAGCCCTTTGGATATCATCTCCCAGCAATTGTTAACTGGTGCTCACCCACATTCCAGGGCAACTATAGTAGATGGAGAGGGCCCAAGCCCTCCATATTCTGAATCAATGAAGGGAATTTATTCCCCCAACATGTTCTGGCATGGTTTGACAGGAAGCCCAGGATGAGCTGCCTCCATGGTGTGGGCACCTGAGGTAGGTGGGGTAGGCGTGTGGGGCAAGATAGCTCTTTTCATTCCAGGCTATAGAGTGGGGTCATCACGTACTCAGGCCCATCTGCTTTGTCTGCAGCCCTTTCCTAATCCTCAGGAAAGATGTGGAGCAGGCTCTCTCCAGCTCTTGGGAAAGAGTTTTCACTTCTTTTTCTCTTTCCTCCCTCCTCCCTCCTCCCTCCCTCTCTCATGTCCCCAACCTGACCCATGTACCTGATTTGCAAAGCATCTGACCCCTGTTTTGGCCATGAAAATAGTTTACAATAGGAAAAGAAAACTATCTGTCTCCACCAGACCTAGGTGCCTCTTACCTGCCAAGGAAATATATACAGTGAAGACGTGAAGATTATCTGTCAGTTGATGGGGTTTTACCTAATAAGTTGGCTTTTTTCTTTTTCTTTTCTTTTCTTCTTTTTTTTTTTACTGTTTTCTGGGGTATCTTTATGCACAGGAGGCAAAACAGAGATTCCGGGTCAGCTCTCTAACCCCAGCACTGACTGCCTGGGGGCCTCTGACTTGAAGGGATGAGATGGTTTCTGCCAGATGGCAGAAACCATCTCATCCCTTCAAGGGGATACACACAGGCTGAGCCTTAGCATAGAGCCGGGTACTCCCCAAGGGCCCAATATTGAGTATTGGGTAGAGAAGAGCAAAGAGCACCCTGTTAGAGAGGTAGTGAGAGGATCAATAAGTTACAGAAGATTCAGAAGGGCACATGGTGAGGCCATGAGAATGGGTAAAGAGAGCATGGGATCTCCCAGCTGCTTTGCGCTGGGGCCTGGTATCTCATGAATGGGGCTCTAAGGGTTAAGATCACTTCTGAGACTGAGATATCCAAGCTCAGGGAGCATTGAGGGGCCAGCCCTCACCTAGTCGGAGGACCCAACCGAAGCAAATTCCAAAGGCCAGAAGTGGGGACTGATGCTGGGTCCAGAGACTCTGGGATAAAAGCAGACTTCTTAGGCATAGGAAGCCCAGGGGATTCAAAGACCCAGGTGGAAGCATCCAATTGGCAAAGCCCTTAGTTTTAGAAAAGGGAATGAAAAAAACATCATTTAATTTCTGTGCTAAGTCAGTGGTGATTTCCTCAGTGATAGATGGGAGATTCAGATACTGGACGTTCAGTTGTTATCAACCTTTATCGTGCTTAGTGGGCTCCCAAAGCCACCAGGGACTGGGTGGGTATGTATTTCTGCTGTAGAAAAGCATTCTTTTAGCTAAAACATTTTATGGTTTACACAAACATTTTATGGTTTACACAAACATTTTATGGTTTAAGTGATAAAGTGGTGAGGATGGGACCTTTGTTTTTGGCAAAGCCATAAAAAGCCTGGTCCCCAGGAAAATAAAATGTGTCAAAAGCTAAGAGCATGACCTAATCCCTCCGTAGTCAGGCAGGAAACAGGAGAGGAGGCAAATGTTTGGCAAGAGAGATTCCCCTGGGTTCCTAAAGGAGGAACCGCTTAGAAGATTCCAGTGGCAGGAGGTCGGGCCTCAGGATCCATTAGACTCTCACAGACTCTGTCCCAGCTGCTGTGAAAACGCTCTCCCAGTGTCTGGGTCCACATGAGGATAGGCCATCCCCTGTTCTTACCGTGGAAATATCAGGAGAGAGGCTGGATGCGGACAGGAATAAACTGGATACAGGACTGAAGTAGACACTGTTGGTGCCTCATCAAGGTCCCATTACAGGTCGGTGTACAATCTGTAGTTGTGGTTCATGTTGCTTGCTACTGGCTCACCGCTGTCTTCTTTATTCCCTGCAGAATTACCCAAAGCCCAAAGAGAGCTCCGTGTTTGGTAGGATATATGCCCCTCCCTTGGCAGCCCACAGCCAATGCCTGACTGACATGTAGAAGCCCCGCCTTCTTGGCACCAGGTGAGTCTTACATTATCACTTAAACCAAAGGGAGTTTGTGACTTTTCAGAAACTGAAACCACATTTCTGTCTAGCAGTGGGGGTGGCAGAGACCCTTTCCACTGTAGATATGAGGGAAGGAGAGCCGTTGACGTGCTCCTGGGGCCTCTCCTGCCCTTGGCCCCTGCCTACCCACCCAAGCTCAGAGTCCGCCTCATCTTTGCTCTGTATTCCACGATTGGGAGCCAGAGAAAGGATGGAAGCAAGTCCACTGACTCTGTTTTGCCCCCTCGTGGATCTGGTGAGAACTTTGGTGATTCCCAAATCGTATTTTTCCTTTTTCTTGAGCTTTTTTTTTTTAATTAAAGAACTATTATAGAATTTTTAAAGGTTACACTCCATTTCCAGTTATTAGAAAATATTGGCTGTATTCCCTGTGTTGTGCAATACATCCTTGTAGCCTATCTTACACCCCATAGTTTGTACCTCCTACTCCCTCACCCCTATATTGTACACCCCCCCGGCCCCACTGATAACCACTAGTTTGCTCTCTATATCTGTGCATCTGCTTCTTTTTTTTTGTTATATTCACTAGTTTGCTGTATTTTTTAGATTTCACATATAAGTGATATCATACAATCTTTCTCTGACTTATTTCACTTAGCATAATGCCCTCCAAGTCCATCCATGTTGCTTCAAATGGCAAAATTTCTTTTTATGGATGAGTGGTATTCCATTGTGTTTGTGTGCCACATCTTTTTTATCTATTAATCTGTTGATGGACACTTAGGTTGCTTCCATATCTTGGTAATTGAACATTGGGGTGCATGTAGTCTTGAATTAATGTTTTTGTTTTTTTCAGATTAATATACCCAGGAGTGGAATTGCTGGATCATATGGTAGTTCTATTTTTAGTTTTTGGAGGAAACTCCATACTGTTTTTCACAATGGCTGCACCAATTTACATTCCCAGCAACAGTGCACAAGGGTTCCCTTTTCTCCACATCCTCACCAACATTTATTATTTGTGTTCGTTTTGATGATGACTGTTCTGACAGGTGTGAGGTGATATCTCATGGTCATCTTAATATGCATTTCTCTGATGATTAGCTAAGTTGAGCATCTTTTCATGTGCCTGTTGGCCATCTGTATATCTTCTTTGGAAAAATGTGTATTCAGGTCTTCTGCCAATTTTTTAATCGAGTTGATAGTTTTTTTTTGATGTTGTACAAGCTGTTTATATATTTTCGATATTAACCCCTTATTGGTCATAGCATTTGCAAAATATTTTCTTCCATTCAGTAGGTTGTCTTTTCATTTTTTATTTTTAATATATAAATTTATTTATTTATATTTTTGGCTGCATTTGGTCTTCTGTTGCTGTGCAGGGGCTTTCTCTAGTTGAGGCAAAGGTGGTGGCTTCTGTTGTTGGGGAGCATGGGCTCTAGGCGCATGGGCTTCAGTAGTTGTGGTGCACGGGATTAGTTGCTCCATGGCATGTGGGATCTTCCCGAACCAGGGATCGAACCCGGGTCCCCTGCATTGACATATGGATTCTTAACAACCATGCCACCAGGGAAGTCCCTATCTTTTCATTTTGACGATGGTTTCCTTTGCTGTGCAAAAGCTTTTAAGTTTAATTAGGTCCTATTTGTTTATTTTTGCTTTTATTTCCTTTACTTTAGGAGACAAATTCAAAAAAACTATTGCTGCAATTTATGTCAAAGAGTGTTCTGCCTAAGTTTTACTCTAAGAGTTTTATAGTATCCGGTCTAACGTTTAGACCTTTAATCCATTTTGAGTTCATTTTTGTATATGGTGTTAGAGAATGTTCTAATTTCATTCTTTTACATGTATCTGTCCAGTTTTCCTAGCACCACTTATTGAACAGACTATTTTCACCATTGTATATTCTTGCCCCCTTCGTTGTAGATTAACTGACCAAAAGTATGTGGGTTTATTTATGGGCTATCTACATTTTTTTAAATTTAGGAGAGCTGGGAGAGGGGATCAGGGTGATAATTTTTAGCTGGCAAAATTGAGGGTAGTGTTTCAAGCAAAGGGTTTTGTGGGTTTAATAGGGGAATGCATGGTAATTTGGCTCAGAAAACCTTGGGTCCCATGACGGTTAGGCATGGAAGCTGGCTTGAAGGGACTGGTTGGTTCTGTGAGTGACTTCTGTAGTCTTGAGCCAGGTATCACCTCTTTGGATCACAGATTTCTCTTCTGTCAAGTGGAGAGAATAAGCTCAACTCCTGTAACCTGGAGGTCATACATGAATTTAGTGTAATTACAGATTTGAGAGAGTTTTGCTGTCTCAACAGTGGCTTATGAATTTCCATCATATGTCCCATCTTAACTATGTAACTTTGTATTTGAGTATCTATTTTCTTTTTTGTATGTACTGTGACCGCTTCCTACTGGTCTTCCAGCTTCCATGTTGCACATTGCAACCAGGACTCTCTTACTCAAAACCATTTAGCTATGACAATAAAAAGTTTTCAAGAGTCTCCCACTGCACCAAAAGTCCGAACTATGTTCTATGACCCCTAAATCCCTGCATGACTTAGAGCCTACCTATTTCTCCAGTCTCGCCCCATACTTCTCTCCTCCTTGCTCACTCTGCTCCCACTCCTTCTTCCTTCAGTTCCTTGACCAGCCAAGCTCTTTTCCATCTAAGGGTGTTTTCACTTGCTATTCCCTCTGCCTGGAACATCTCTCCCCACATCCCGACCTCTCTCTCTCTCTCTCTTTCTGGTATGTGTTGCCAGCTCCTTTTCACTTATTTATATCTCAGTTTAATTATTATCTCATAAGAGGAGACTTCCATGATTATACCCAGTTTCCCTTTGTTTATTTCCTTCATAGTAATTACCACAATTTAAAATTACCTGCTATTCTTCTAACTGGTATATATCAGTTGGGAATATGTTTGGCTGCAAGTAAAAAAAAAAACCCAAATTGTAGACTTAACAAATAGGGGTTTATTTTAGCATGGACTTAACAAATAGGGGTTTAATTTAGCCACCTAAGAAGAAATCCAAAGGTAAGCAATTGCTGGTACTGTTTTAGTGGCTCAACAGTACCATCAGGCACCCAGGGTCTGTCTATATTTCTTCTCCATTACCCTTAGCATTTTGCTGTTTCTCCCCTCATTTGTTACCTCAAGGTCACAAGATGGCTACCCCAGATGCAGGCATCACATGTAAGATTGGAAGAAACAAGGAAAGATGGTGCTAGCCATGTCTTCTTCTATGGGAGCAAAAGTTTTCCTAGGAGTCTCAGAACAGATTTTCCTTCACATCTCATTACCCATAACTGAGTCAATAGCTCTATCTTCAAGGGAGGTTGGAAAAACAGGGAACATATGATGGTTAATTTTATGTGTTAATTTTACTGGGCTATAGGGTGCTCAGATATTGGCCAAACATTATTCTGGGTGTTTCTGTGGGTTGTTTTTGGATGTGATTAATATTTACATTGGTTGACTGAGTGAAGCAGATTGCCCTCCCTAATGTGGATGGGCTTTATCCAATCAGTTGATGACCTGAATAGAACAAAAAGGCTGACCCTCCCTCAAGTAAGAGAGAATTCTTCCTGGCTGATTTCTTTCAAACTGGAACATCAACTTTTTCTTTTCTTCAGACTTGAACTGGAACATCAGCTCTTTTGGGGTCTTGAGCCTCCTAGCCTTTGAATGGGAACTATACCATCAGCTCTCCTGGGTCTCTAGCTTGCTTACTTACCCTGCAGATCTTGACCTTGCCTTCCTCCATAATCATGTGAGCCAATCACTTATAAGGAATAAATAAGTAAATGAGTAAATAAGTAAATAAATAATTCCTATTGATTCTGTTTCTCTGGAGAACCCTGACTAATGCAAAATAATATTGTCATGACTGGTTCAAAGCAGTGCTGTCCAATAGAAATATAATGTGTCATATGTATAATTTAAAATCTTCTAGTAGCCACATTAAAAACATAAGGAGATGAAATTACTTTTAATAATACATTTTATTTAAACCAATCTTTTCAAAATATTATCACTTTGATAGGAAACTAATATACAAATGAATAAGGAGATATTTTACTTTTTCTGGCATTAATTCTTCAAAATCTGCTGTGCAGATTTATACTTATGGCACATCTCAATTCAGATGAGCCACATTTCAAGTGCTCAATAGCTACATGTGGCTAGGGCTTACCATATTGGCCAGTGTAGGTTTAGACCATCAAGATACATTATCTAGGGCTGGGCATATTGCTACCCCAAGGAAAGTTGGGAGCATTGTTAGGATATTGGTCATGAAATTAAAAGATGAACTTCGGATATTCAATATGTATTTGTTGATTTAATAAACACAAATTATCCCATGATTTCTGTACCCCTAGGCAATGGTAACTTCCTCTCTATCTTTCACATTTTGCTGAACATAACAAAGGTAAGATTCACACACACACACACACACACACACACACACACACACACACACACTTCTGTCAAGATGGACTGGATTTATAGTCCTACCTGAAACAACTAAAAAACTTGAAAAGATATGAAACAATGGCTCTAAAGACATTGAACATTAGACAATAAAGGACAGTGATCACTGAGAAAGAGGAAAGAAATTAGTGACCCAGATTATTGTATAAAGAGAGTGTCCAGGCTGAAATTCAGGACACTAGAACTTGCCCAAAAGAGCCTAAAGGAAGACCTGAAAGCATCAAACCATTTCTAATGAATTTAACTATATCCAAGAACAAAACTCAAGAAATTTCCAGATGTGCAAAAAATCTGGGGAGATGACCCATTAACGGGGGAAAAAATAAAACCAACCCAGAAAAACACAGATAATAGAATTAGTGGACAAGGAAATTAAAATAGTTATTGTGATTGTATTCCATATATTAAAGAAACTAGAGGCAAGATTGAACATGACAAGCAGGGACATAAAAGATATTAAAGAAATGCAAATCAAATTTCTAGAGATGAATACTACAATGTCTGAGATGAAAAAGGCACCAGATATGATTAATGGCAGATTAGATACTGAAGAAGAAAATTTTAGTAAAATTGAAGACATAGAAATAAAAACTATCCAAAATGAAACAAACAGGGGAAAAAAGACTGAAATTAAATAAATAGAGCATAAGTGAACTGTGGGACAACTTTAATCAGCCAAATATATGTATAATTGGGATCCCTGAAGGAGATGACTGAGAAGAGGGAGTTGAAAAGATATTTGAAGAAATAATGACCAAAATGTTAAAAAATATGACAAGAACTAAAGACCTCAGATCCAAGAGCACAATAAACCCCAAGCAAAGGAACCTTGAGTAAAGCTACACTAAGCATACCACAATCGTATTTCTTTTTTTTATAAATTTATTTATTTATTTATTTATTTATTTTTGGCTGCATTGGGTCTTCGTTGCTGTGTGGGGGCTTTCTCTAGTTGTGGCAAGCTGGGGCTATTCTTCACTGTGGTGCGCAGGCTGCTCATTGTGGTGGCTTCTCTTGTTGTAGAGCACAGCTCTAGGAGTGCGGGCATCAGTAGTTGTGGCTCGTGGACTCAGTAGTTCTGGCTCATGAGCTCTAGAACGCAGGCTCAGTAGTTGTGGCACATGGGCTTAGTTGCTCCACGGCATGTGGGATGTTCCCAGACTAGGGCTCAAACCCATGTCCACTGCATTGGGAGGCAGATTGTTAACCACTGCACCACCAGGGAAGTCCCCACAAGCACATTTCTTAGAAGCAGTGATGAAGATAAAATCTTAAAAGCAGTTAAGAGAAAAAAAAGATACATAGCATATGGAGAAACAAAGATAAAGTTTAAAGCAGATTTCTTGTTGGAAACAGTGCAAGGTAGAAGACAGTAGATTAACATCTTTAAAGTACTGAAAACTTACTAACCTAGAATTCTTTTCCCAGAAAAAAACATATTTGAAAAGTAAAGACAAAATACTTTTTCAGATATACAAAAGCTGAAAGAACTTTTCACCATCAGACCTGCACTACGAGAAATATTAAGGGAAGTCTTTCAGGCAAAAGGAAAATGGTGCCAGATAAAAACCTACACAAAGGCATAAAGAGCACTGGAAGTGACAACTACATGAGTAAATACAAAGACTTTAAAAAATATTATTTAAACTTTCCCTTTAAAAGATAATTGACTGCTTAAAGCAAAACAAATAACAATGATTGTGGGATTTATTACATATATAGAACTAAATGTATGACATTTCCAAAATATTGAAGGGTGGGACTACTTCCCCTGAGGCCAGTATTATTCTGATACCCAACCAGGGACTGATATTACAAGAAGAATATTTGCAAATTACATAACTGATAAAAGACTTGTATTCAGAATATATTTTTAAAAACTCTTAAAACTCGATAATAAGAAAACCAAGAACTCAACAAAAAATGAGAAAAGATATGAACTGATACTTCACCAAAGAAGAGATACAGATGGCAAATAAATGCATAAAATGATGCTCAACACTCAACCTCATTAGTCATTAGGGAAGTGGAAATTAAATCACAATGAAATCTCACTATATATCTATTAGAATGACTGAAATAAAGAGATCCTCATTTTAAAAGACCAATGCAGCTATAGAAGATATTTTGGAGATAAATGGGAATTTGTATATAGACTAGATAACCAGCACCACTTACGGTTAATTTTCCTAGGATTGATATTAGCATTGGAGTGATGTAGGAGAATGTTATGACTTTTAGGAGATGTGTGTTGTTGTGATTACCCCACAGATACAGGGGTAATAAATACTTATTGAGTAAATAAGTATTTAATAAATACTTGTTGAGGGTGAAGATCAACTGAAACTCTCATACAGTGTTGTTGGGGATGAAAATGGTAAAACCACTTTGAAAAACAGTTTGGCAGTACCTTAAAAGGTTAAATAGTACTTCCCTGGTGGTCCAGCGGTTAAGATTTTGTGCTCCCAATGCAGGGGGCACAGGCTCCATTCCTGCTTGGGGAAATAAGATCCTGCATGCCGCAGGGTGCAACCTAAAAAAAAAAAAATCTGAAAAAAAAAGTTAAACATATACTTACCATACGATTAAGCCATTTCATTCCTAGGTATTTACCCAAGAGAAATGAAATGTTCATACAAAGACTTGTATGTGAATGTTCATAGCATCTTTATTTGTAATAGGCAAAAATTACAAACAACCCAAATGTCCATCAACAGATGAATGGGCAAACAAATTGTTGTATAAAATGGGATACTGCTCTGGAATAAAAATTAATTATTGATACCTGAAACAACATGGATGAATCTCAAAATAATTTTGCTGAGAGAAAGAAGCCATATTAAAAAGGGCATTTAAACTGGTCCAAGGTGACAAAGCTATGACAGATGGAGAAGGAGGTAAGGTATGCATCTTGAAGGAATAGCCTTGTGGATCATGTGTGGAGTTAAGCCTTTAAGGGCAGGTCCTGTAAGATACGATCCCCTTAATGGCAGCTGGGCAGAACAATAATAGATCAAGTCCAAGTGTAGATTTTGATCCATTCAGAGTGATAATAAACATGATTTGTTTGCTCACTTTCTGGCTTCATATCCCTTACCATGAGGACCTAACAAGACTGAAGCTAGAGCAGTAATTCTTACACTTGGCTGTACACTAGAACCACTTGGGGACATTTAGAAATTATTTTGCCATCTGCAGAGATTCTGATATAATTGGTCTGGGCTGCAGCTTAGGCATCAGATTTTTAAAAGCTCCCCAAGGGAACAACAGTGTTTGAGACCATGGCTCTGGAGGATGGTTAGAAAAACTATGCCTGGACCCTGAAGGAAAGAGAAAGAAACAGTTAAGAAGACCCTCAAATCTAGCAAACACTGTTGACCCTAGACATGGCAGAGAAGGAAAGAACCTAAGAAGCAGGTTAAAATGTTCAAACCCAGCTGGTGCCCTGTTCCTCAACAAACTTTCATATGATATTTTGAGCATCCATTGGTAATCCTTATTCTAATTATTTCACTGGGGGTTGCAGGATTGTTATTTACTTATTCTATCAGTCCTTTGACATTTGTTTATTATTCGTTGAATTCTTCTTTACTTTCTCTTTTGTTTTGAGTATCACTATGAATTCATGGATTTTTTAAAAAAAGAATGTTTTATAATCAATTATACTTATTCTTGTTGATACTCAGAATGTTCTAAAATTGGTCAATGGAAAATCCCTTCAAGCTAACACCTTTACCTATTCAACATGACCCCATTGATTTTTGAGCACTTCCTTGCTTTCTGCACTAGGAGATGCCAGGTCCAGTGGGAACAGAGCATTTATGTGATGTGAAATTAATACCCCATCACTTTTTTAATTGTTATGGGAGAAGCATTCCTATACATTAGAAAGATCTGGTGGTCACCATCTGTATTCACTTTCTAGGGCTAACAAATTACCACAAACTGGATGGCTTGAAACAACAGAAGTTTATTCTCTCATAATTCTGGAAGCTAAAAGTCTGGAATCAGGAGGGTTGGTTTGTTCTGGAGGCTTTGAGTGAGAATAAGTTCTGTGCCTTCCTCTAATTTCTGGTGGTTGCCAGCAATCCTTGACATTCCTTGTCTTATAGATACCTCACTCTTATCTCTACCTCTGTCATCACATTGTGTTCTTTCTGTGTGTCTCTGTGTTTTTGCATCTAAATTCCCTCCCATTTTATAAGAATACCAGTCATGGATTAGGCCCAATCTAATCCAATATGACCTCATTTTAGCATGATTACATCTGTAAAAATATTTTTCCAACTAACATCACATTAACAGGTACTGGAGATTAAGATTTCAACACATTTTGGAGGGGGGACACAGCTCAACTCACACCACCTTAACTAGTGATCAAACTTAACATCATTTGTAGTCAGACAACTAAACATTGTGAGTGATTCTTCTGATATAATGCAATATGATGTCATAGTACCATCTTTGAAGTACTCTTGCTAAAACTGTTTAGCCCCAATCTAATTAAGCCTATTGAATTAACTTCTAGATTATAAGAAATATAGAGGGTAGAAAAATAAGGTAAATGACACCATGATGAAGGAGTCTAACAAGCCTAGAATGGGGACATTCTGTTAAGACACCTAGTCTGGTGACCTCAAAAAGCCAGTGTCACAGGTAAAATAAGGTGGTGTGTGTGTGTGTGTGTGTGTGTGTTCAGCACTGTCCAATAAAGTGAACCACAAATGTGAGTCACGTATATAATTTAAAATTTTCTAATAGTCACACTAAAAAAGTAAAAAGAAACACGTAAAATTAATATTAATAATCAATTATTACCAATTATTAGTATTAATTAACAATAAATAAGTATTCCAATGTAGTAGTTTTCTACTGCTGCTATATCAAATTCAGTTCCTTAAAACAACACAAATTTATTATCTTACAGTTCTATAGGCCAGAAGTTGAGTATCACTGGACTAAAATTAAGGTGTAAGTAGGCTCTCTGAAGATTCTAGGGAGAATCCTTTTCTTGCTCACTTGGGTTGTTGGCAGAGTTTAGTACCTGCTGTTAAAAGGCTGGGGTCCTAGTTTTCTTGGTGGCTGTGAACTGAGGGCCATTCTCAGTCTCTAGAGGCCACTGAATTTCTTGGCATCTGGCCCTCTTTCTTTATCTTTGAAGCCATCACTATTCATGTTGAATCACCCTTACTCAGTTGGGAAAGATTATTTGCTTTTAAGGATTCATGTGATTAGATTAGACCCACTTGGCTAACCCAGCATAATTTTTCCATCTCAAGATCTTTAACTTTAATCACATCTGTGAAGTCCCTTTTGCCATGTAAGGTTCCAGAAATTAGAACATGGCCATCTTTGGGGGGCGTTATTCTGCCTGCCATACTAATATATCTCAAAATGTTATCAATTCTACATACATATAGAATATATATAAAATATAAAAAGAAATTTATTAGTGAGATATTTTACTTTTTTTGGTACCACTGTGCACTTTACACTTACAGCATATCTCAAGTTGGACTAGGCACATTTCAAGTTCTCAAAGCCACTTGTGGCTAGCAGTTACTGTATTGAATGATGCAGTTCTAGATTAAAAGAGACTAAAGAGATAGAAACTAAATACAAACAATGATTAGATCCTCATTTTAAAAGACCAATGCAGCTATAGAAGATATTTTGGAGATAAATGGGAATTTGTATATAGACTAGATAACCAGCACCACTTACGGTTAATTTTCCTAGGATTGATATTAGCATTGGAGTGATGTAGGAGAATGTTATGACTTTTAGGAGATGTGTGTTGTTGTGATTACCCCACAGATACAGGGTGGACTCCCCTACCCACCCACAGTTTTGTACTTATGTTGAGATTGATGATGCTGTACATCAAGAAGGTATGAAAAGGTTTATTACTCATATAACGAGAGCAGGGCAGGTTCCTAAAAGGACCCAAACATGCCTTGAGAAAACTGAAGTGGTCACTGGCTTGGTGTTTGTGTGTGTGTGCATGTGTGTGTGTGTGCGTGTGTGTGCATGTTTATGTTTGGAAGTGAGGGTGGGATGAGGATTCCTACCCATGGGCTAGGGCTTGCATGGGTTGAACTTACTGCCGGCACCAAGGGAGGGAGCACCTGGGCGTTTTTATTGGCTTGCTCAGATGTAAGGCAAGTGGGGTAAAGGGAGAATGGGTCTTGACAGTTTTCAACAATGAAACATCAAAAATGGAGTCAGGGTGGAGGGGGAAGATGGAGGAAGAGTAAGACGCGTAGATCACCTTCCTCCCCACAGATACACCAGAAATACACCTACACGTGGAACAACTCCTACAGAATACCTACTGAACGCTGGCAGAAGACCTTAGACCTCCCAAAAGGCAAGAAACTCCCCATGTACCTGGGTAGGGCAAAAGTAAAAAGAATAAACAGAGACAAAAGAATAGGGACGGGACCTGCACCAGTGGGAGGGACCTGCACCAGTGGGAGGGAGCTGTGAAGGAGGAAATGTTTCCACACACTAGGAAGCCCTTTCGCAGGCAGAGACTGCAGGTGGTGGAGGGGGGAAGCTTCAGAGCCGCGGAGGAGAGCACAGCAACAGGGGTGCGGAGGGCAAAGCACAGAGGTTCCCGCACAGAGGATAGGTGCCGACCGGCACTCACCAGCCCGAGAAGCTTGTCTGCTCCCCCACCAGGGCGGGCAGGGCTGGGAGCTGAGGCTCGGGCTTCGGTCGGAGCACAGGGAGAGAACTGGGGTTGGTGGCGTGAACACAGCCTGCAGGGGGTTAGTGCACCACGGTTAGCTGGGAGGGAGTCCGGGGAAAAGTCTGGACCTGCCGAACAGACAAGAGACCTTTTCTTCCCTCTTTGTTTCCTGGTGCGCGAGGAGAGGGTATTAAGAGCACTGCTTAAAGGAGCTCCAGAGACGGGCGCGAGCTGCAGCTAACAGCGCGGACCCCAGAGACGGGCATGAGATGCTAAGGCTGCTGCTGCCGCCACTAAGAAGCCTGTGGGCGAGCACAGGTCACTATCCACACATCCCTTCCGGGGAGCCTGTGCAGCCTGCCATTGCCAGGGTCCCGGGATCCAGGGACAACTTCCCCAGGAGAACGCACGGTGCGCCTCAGGATGGTGCAAAGTTCTGATGGCCTCTGCCGCCGCAGGCTCGCCCCGCATCCGCACCCCTCCCTTCCCCTGGCCTGAGTGAGCCAGAGCCCCCAAATCAGCGGCTCCTTTAACCCCGTCCTGTCTGAGGGAAGAACCGACACCCTCAGGCGGCCTACACGCAGAGGCAGGGCCAAATCCACAGCTGAACCCCAGGAGCTGTGCGAACAAAGAAGAGAAGGGGAAATCTCACCCAGCAGCCTCAGAAACAGTGGATTAAAGCTCCACAATCAACTTGATGTACCCTGCATCTGTGGAATACATGAATAGACAACGAATCATCCCAAATTGAGGAGGTGGGCTTTGAGAGCAAGATTTATGATTTTTTCCCCCTTTTCCTCTTTTTGTGAGTGTGTATGTGTATGCTTCTGTGTGAGATTTTGTCTGTATAGCTTTGCTTTCACCATTTGTCCTAGGGTTCTATCTGTCCGTTTTTATTTTCTTAAAAAAATTTTTTTCTTAATAACTATTTTTTATTTTAATAACTTTATTTTATTTTATTTAACTTTATTTTATTCTATCCTCTTTCTTTCTTTCTTTCTTTGTTTCTTTCTTTCCTTGTTTCTTTCTTTCTTTCTTTCTAGTTTTTCTCCCTTTTATTCTGAGCTGTGTGGATGAAAGGCTCTTGGTGCTGCACCCAGGAGTCAGTGCTGTGCCTGGGAGGTGGAAGAGCCAACTTCAGGACACTGGTCCACAGGAGACCTCCCAGCTCCACATAATATCAAATGGCAAAAATCTCCCAGTGATCTCCATCTCAACACCAGCACCCAGCTTCACTCAATGACCAGCAAGCTACAGTGCTAGAAACCGTATGCCAAACAACTAGCAAGACAGACACACAAACCCACCCAGTAGCAGAGAGGCTGCCTAAAATCATAATAAGTCCACAGACACCCCAAAACACACCACCAGACGTGGACCTGCCCACCATAAAGACAAGATCCAGCCTCATCCACCAGAACACAGGCACTAGTTCCCTCCAACAGGAAGCCTACACAACCCACTGAACCAAATTTAGCCACTGGGGACAGACACCAAAAACAACAGGAACTGTGAACCTGCAGCCTGCAAAAAGGAGACCCCAAACACTGTAAGATAAGCAAAATGAGAAAACAGAAAAACACACAGATGAATGAGCAAGGTAAAAACCCACAAGACCTAACAAATGAAGAGGAAATAGGCAGTCTACCTGAAAAAGAATTCAGAATAATGATAGTAAAGATGATCCAAAATCTTGGAAAAAGTATAGAGAAAATGCAAGAAACATTTAGCAAGGACCTAGAAGAACTAAAGTTGAAACAAGCAATGATGAACAACACAATAAATGAAATTTAATATACTCTAGAAGGGATCAATAGCAGAATAACTGAGGCAGAAGAACGGATACGTGACCTGGAAGATAAAATAGTGGAAATAACTACTGCAGAGCAGAATAAAGAAAAAAGAATGAAAAGAACTGAGGACAGTCTCAGAGACCTCTGGGACAACATTAAACGCACCAACATTCGAATTATAGGGGTTCCAGAAGAAGAAGAGAAAAAGAAAGGGATTGAGAAAATATTTCAAGAGATTGTAGTTGAAAACTTCCCTAATATGGGAAAAGAAATAGTTAATCAAGTCCAGGAAGCACAGAGAGTCCCATACAGGATAAATCCAAGGAGAAACACGCCAAGACACATATTGAGCAAACTGTCAAAAATTAAATACAAAGAAAACATATTAAAAGCAGCAAGGGAAAAACAACAAATAACACACAAGGGAATCCCCATAAGGTTAACAGCTGAGCTTTCAGCAGAAACTCTGCAAGCCAGAAGGGACTGGCAGGACATATTTAAAGTGATGAAGGAGAAAAACCTGCAACCAGATTACTCTACCCAGCAAGGATCTCATTCAGATTTGATGGAGAAATTAAAACCTTTACAGACAAGAAAAGTTGAGAGAGTTTAGCACCACCAAACTAGCTTTACAACAAATGCTAAAGGAACTTCTCTAGGCAAGAAACACAAGAGAAGGGAAAGACCTACAATAACGAACCCAAAACAATTAAGAAAATGGGAATAGGAAAATACATATTGACAATTATCTTAAATGTAAATGGACTAAATGCTCCCACCAAAAGACACAGATTGGCTGAATGGATACAAAAACAACACCAATATATATGCTGTCTACAAGAGACCCACTTCAGACCTAGAGACACATACAGACTGAAAGTAAGGGGATGGAAAAAGATATTGCATGCAAATGGAAACCAAAAGAAAGCTGGAGTAGCAATTCTCATATCAGAAAAAATAGACTTTAAAATAAAGACTATTACAAGAGACAAAGAAGGACACTACATAATGATCAAGGGATCGATCCAAGAAGAAGATATAACAATTGTAAATATTTATGCACCCAACATAGGAGCACCTCAAAACATAAGGCAAATACTAATGGCTGTAAAAGGGGAAATTGACAGTAACACATTCATAGTAGGGGACTTTAACACCCCACTTTCACCAATGGGCAGATCATCCAAAATGAACATAAATAAGGAAACACAAGCTTTAAATGATACATTAAACAAGGTAGACTTAATTGATATTTATAGGACATTCCATCCAAAAACAATAGAATGCACATTTTTCTCAAGTGCTCATGGAACATTCTCCAGGATAGATCATATCTTGGGTCACAAATCAAGCCTTGGTAAATTTAAGAAAATTGAAATCGTATCAAGTATCTTTTCCGACCGCAACGTTATGAGACTAGATACCAATTACAGGAAAAGATCTGTAAAAAATACAAACACATGGAGCCTAAACAATACACTACTTAATAACGAAGTGATCACTGAAGAAATCAAAGAGGAAATCAAAACATACCTAGAAACAAATGACAATGGAGACACGATGACCCAAAACCTATGGGATGCAGCAAACGCAGTTCTAAGCGGGACGTTTATAGCAATACTATCCTACCTTAAGAAACAGGAAACATCTCGAATAAACAACCTAACCTTGCACCTAAATCAATTAGAGAAAAAAAAACAAAAAAACCCCAAAGTTAGCAGAAGGAAAGAAATCATAAGGATCAGATCAGAAATAAATGAAAAAGAAATGAAGGAAACAATAGCAAAGATCAATAAAACTAAAAGCTGGTTCTTTGAGAAGATAAACAAAATTGATAAGCCATTAACCAGACTCATCAAGAAAAAAAGGGAGAAGACTCAAATCAATAGAATTAGAAATAAAAAAGGAGAAGTAACAACTGACACTGCAGAAATACAAAAGATCATGAGAGATTACTACAGGCAACTCTATGCAAATAAAATGGACAACCTGGAAGAAATGGACAAATTCTTAGAAATGCACAACCTGCCAAGACTGAATCAGGAAGAAATAGAAAATATGAACAGACCAATCACAAGCACTGAAATTGAAACTATGATTAAAATTCTTCCAACAAACAAAAGCCCAGGACCAGATGGCTTCACAGGCGAATTCTATCAAACATTTAGAGAAGAGCTAACACCTATCCTTCTCAAACTCTTCCAAAATATAGCAGCGGGAGGAACACTCCCAAACTCATTCTACAAGGCCACCATCACCTTGATACCAAAACCAGACAAGGATGTCACAAAGATAGAAAACTACAGGCGAATATCACTGATGAACATAGATGCAAAAATCCTCAACAAAATACTATCAAACAGAATCCAACAGCACATTAAAAGGATCATACCATGATCAAGTGGGGTTTATTCCAGGAATGCAATGATTCTTCAATATACACAAATCAATCAATGTGATAAACCATATTAAAAAATTGAAGGAGAAAAACCATATGATCATCTCAATAGATGCAGAGAAAGCTTTCGACAAAATTCAACACCGATTTATGATAAAAACCCTGCAGAAAGTAGGCATAGAGGGAACTTTCCTCAACATAATAAAGGCCATATATGACAAACACAGCCAACATTTTCCTCAATGGTGAAAAACGGAAAGCATTTCCACTAAGATCAGGAACAAGACAAGGTTGCCCACTCTCACAACTCTTATTCAATATAGTTTTGGAAGTTTTAGCCACAGCAATCAGAGAAGAAAAGGAAATAAAAGGAATCCAAATCAGAAAAGAAGAAGTAAAACTGTCACTGTCTGCAGATGACATGATACTATACATAGAGAATCCTAAAGATGCTACCAGAAAACTACTAGAGCTAATCAATGAATTTGGTAAAGTAGCAGGATACAAAATTAATGCACAGAAATATCTGACACTCCTATACACTAATGATGAAAAATCTGAAAGTGAAATCAAGAAAACACTCCCATTTACCATGGCAACAAAAAAATAAAATATCTAGGAATAAATATCTACCTAAGGAGACAGAAGACCTTTATGCAGAAAATTATAAGACACTGATGAAAGAAATTAAAGATGATACAAATAGATGGAGAGATACACCATGTTCTTGGATTGGAAGAATCAACATTGTGAAAATGACTTTACTACCCAAAGCAATCTACATATTCAATGCGATCCCTATCAAACTACCACTGGCATTTTTCACAGAACTAGAACAAAAAATTTCACAATTTGTATGGAAACACAAATGACCCCGAATAGCCAAAGCAATCTTGAGAACAAAAAACGGAGCTGGAGGAATCAGGCTCCCTGGCTTCAGACTACACTACAAAGCTACAGTAATCAAGACAGTGTGGTACTGGCACAAAAACAGAAATATAGATCAATGGAACAGGATAGAAAGCCCAGAGATAAACCCACGCACATACGGTCACCTTATCTTTGATAAAGGAGGCAGGAATGTACAGTGGAGAAAGGACAGCCTCTTCAATAGTGGTGCTGGGAAAACTGGACAGGTACATGTAAAAGTATGAGATTAGAACACTCCCTAACACCATACACAAAAATAAGCTCAAAATGGATTAAAGACCTAAATGTAAGGCCAGAAACTATCAAACTCTTAGAGGAAAACATAGGCAGAACACTCTATGACATAAATCACAGCAAGATCCTTTTTGACCCACCTCCTAGAGAAATGGAAATAAAAACAAAAAATAAACAAATGGGACCTAATGAAACTTCAAAGCTTTTGCACAGCAAAGGAAACCATAAACAAGACCAAAAGACAACCCTCAGAATGGGAGAAAATATTTGCAAATGAAGCAACTGACAAAGGATTAATCTCCAAAATTTATAAGCAGCTCATGCAGTTCAATAACAAAAAAACAAAACACCCAATCCAAAAATAGGCAGAAGTCCTAAATAGACATTTCTCCAAAGAAGGTATACAGATTGCCAACAAACACATGAAAGAATGCTCAACATCATTAATCATTAGAGAAATGCAAATCAAAACTACAATGAGATATCATCTCACACCAGTCAGAATGGCCATCATCAAAAACCTAGAAACAATAAATGCTGGAGAGAGTGTGGAGAAAAGGAAACACTCTTTCACTGCTGGTGGGAATGTGAATTGGTACAGCCAATTTGGAGAACAGTATGGAGGTTCCTTAAAAAACTACAAATAGAACTACCATATGACCCAGCAATCCCACTACTGGGCATATACCCTGAGAAAACCATAATTCAAAAAGAGTCATGTACCAAAATGTTCATTGCAGCTCTATTTACAATAGCCAGGAGATGGAAACAACCTTAGAGTCCATCATCGTATGAATGGATAAAGAAGCTGTGACACATATATACAATGGAATATTACTCAGCCATAAAAATAAACGAAATTGAGCTATTTGTAATGAGGTCGATGGACCTAGAGTCTGTCATACAGAGTGAAGTAAGTCAGAAAGAGAAAGACAAATACTGTATGCTAACACATATATATGGAATTTAAGAAAAAATAATGTTATGAAGAACCTAGGGGTAAGATGGGAATAAAGACACAGACCTACTAGAGAATGGACTTGAGGATATGTGGAGGGGGAAGGGTAAGCTGTGACAAAGTGAGATAGTGGCATGGGCATATATACACTACCAAACGTAAAATAGATAGCTAGTGGGAAGCAGCCACATAGCATAGGGAGATCAGTTCGGTGCTTTGTGACCACCTGGATGGGTGGGATAGGGAGGGTGGGACGGAGGGAGGGAGACGCAAGAGGGAGGAGGTATGGGAACATATGTATATGTATAACTGATTCACTTTGTTATAAAGCAGAAACTAACACACTATTGTAAGGCAATTATACTCCTATAAAGATGTAAAAAAAAAAATGGAATCAGACTCTTTGTTACCACTCACCCTTCATGTGTGACTGATGAGTGAAATGTGCCATGTTTCATTTGATTGACTTTGAACTTGTTTAAGTAAGCCATTTTGGTGCTCTGTGAGACCTGCAGTCTGAGTCTGATAAGGGATGTGAAAGTTCTGTTAGATGTCTTATTTAAGAGTCCAGTGTTCATCATCACAATTAAAAGTGTTTGTGCCTCAAACGATACCAGAAGAAAGTAAAAAAACAACCCACATAGTGGGGGAGAAATTTTGCAAATCATATATCTGATGAGGGATTTATCTATATATATAAAGAACTAGAATCTTTATTCTAGTATCAGAATACATAGAATCTAGTATCTAGACTATATAAAGAACTTTTACAACTCAATAATAAAAGACAAATAACCCAATTTACAGAAATGAAGACTATCAATAGAGTGAGAAAGCCACCTATAGGAGAAAATATCTGTGAATCATATAAAGGTTTCATACCCTGAATATGTAAAGAACTCCTGCAATCCAACAACAAAAAGACAAACAACCCAATTTTAAAATGGGCAAACAACTTGAAAAGATATCTCTCTAAAGCAGATATCTAAATATATCTAAAAGATATATCTCTAAAGTAGATATCTAAAAGATATCTCTCTAAAGGCCCATAATTACATGAAAAGTTGCTCAATATCATTAATCATTAGAGAAATGCACAACAAAACCACAACGAGCTACCATTTTACACACACTATGATGGCTGTAATTTAAAAAATGGAAAATAACAAATGTTGGTGAGGATGTGGAGAAATTGAAACCCTTGTGCATTCCTAGTAGAATGTAAAATGATACAGTCACCGTGGAAAACAGTTTGGCAGTTAGAATTACCATATGTCCCAACAATTCCACTCCTAGGTATATACCCAGAAGAAATGAAAACAGGAACTCAAACAGATAATTGTACATGAATGTTCATATCAACATTATTCACAATAGCCAAAACATGAAAACAACCCAACTGTCCATCAACAGATGAATGGATAAACAAAATGTTGTATATCCATACAATGGGATATTATTCAGCCATAAGAAGGAATGAAGCACTGATACAGGTTACAACATTCATGAACCTTGTAAACATTATGCTAAGAGAAATAGGCTAGATACAAAATGACAATATTGCATAATTTCAATATTGTATGACAGGTGAAGTAAGTCAGACAAAGACAAATATCATATGCTATCACTTACATGTGGAATCTAAATAAATGATACAAATGAACTTATTTACAAAACAGAAATAGAGGGACTTCCCTGCTGGCACAGTGGTTAAGAATCCACCAGCCAATGCAGGGCACAAGGGTTCAATCCCTGGTCTAGGAAGATCCCACATGCTGTGGAGAAAGTAAGCCCGTGTGCCACAACTATTGAAGCCCACAGGCCTAGAGCCCATGCTCCGCTACAAGAGAAGCCACCGCAATGAGAAGCCTGCACACCGCAGCAAAGAGTAACCCCTGCTCGCTGCAACTAGAGACAGCCCACGCACAGCAACGAAGACCCAACACAACCAAAAATAAATAAATAAATTTATTAAAAAAACCAAACAGAAATAGACTCACAGACATAGGAAACAAACTTATGATTACAAAAGGGGAAAGGGGGGAAGGATAAATTAGGAGCTTGGGATTAACAGATACTACTATATATAAAATTGACAAAAAACAAAGATCTACTGTATAGCACTGGGAACTATATTCAATATCTTGTAACAACCTATAGTGGAAAAGAATCTGAAAAATTAAAAAAATACATATATAACACTATATGCTGAGAGGATTACTTAATAAGCAATTAAATTTTTAGTAAATTTTGCCACTTGAAATAAACATTTTTTGGGTAAATGTAAACTGGTTACATTACTCCCAGTAATCTTGGTTAGAATAAACACTAAGACAGAAAATGTGCACTTATTACTGCATGTGAAAAGGGAATTCACCCGCTGTCTTCTTTTACCAAAGAAATACTCACAAATCAGTGTAACTGAAATACAGCTCCCATCTGAATTAGTATCAACTACAAAAGCTACCAGGTATTTTCTGAGCCTCAGAATGGGGCAAGGTAAACCATAGAGCTATTTAATTTGAACTTTGGTTTGGAGACATCTCTTTTAACTGTGGCAGTGTTTTCCAGAGTTAACTGAACATGAAAAAAAATTTGAAGTAATAATTTACTGATGGAAAACTATCAGGAGTTAATAGTTCTATGTACACTTGAAGCAAAGAAAACTATAAAAATGATCACATTGATGAAATAATTAATACATAATTTACATATGCTTAGGAAAATTTAATAATGATAAAATAACCAATTATTAGAATTACATCATTTTGTTATTAAATACAAAAGCATTTCCATGCAACTTCCAGGTATTCTTGTGTTTGGTATACCATGTCTTTCTTAAAAGTGCATTCTTGCATCATAACAACATAAATACATTATTTTTTAAATGTATTTATAAATATATTTTATTTCAAATCTATCAATAGTGTATGTAGCTTATAACACATTTTGGGAAATGCTAGTTTATATGGCAATATTGTGTTATTTTGGATTGTTTTGGATTGATTAAAATAAAGTTAGAATGAAATTAGGAGCCCAATATAATGATTAAAATAGAGATCCTCTTGTATAGTATTCTTTAAAATGGTATCCCATTGAATCTTGAATAAAACGGAAGATAAATAGAATTTTAAGAGGTATGTACGATAGATTTTCTATTTCAATAAAAACTATTATTTTCAAAAGTGTAAAAAAATTGTATGACTGTATGTAGTTTGTATAAAAAATATAAAATACGTTAATTCATAGAGGCAGAGAGTAAATTAGAGGTTTCCAGGAGCCAAGGGGAGGGGTAAACAGAGAATTATTGTTTAATGGGTACAAAGTTTCTTTTTGGGTGATAAAAGAGTTCTGGAAATAGATAGTGATGATGGTTATTCAACATTATGAATATACTTAATACCACTGAATTGTACCTTTAAAAATGACTAAAATGGGGCTTCCCTGGTGGCGCAGTGGTTGAGAGTCTGCCTGCCAATGCAGGGGACACGGGTTCGTGCCCCGGTCCGGGAGGATCCCACATGCCGCAGAGCGGCTGGGCCCGTGGGCCATGGCCGCTGAGCCTGCGCGTCCGGAGCCTGTTGCTCCGCAACGGAAGAGGCCACAGCAGTGAGAGGCCCGCATACTGCAAAAAAAAAAGACTAAAATTGTAAATTTCATATTATATAAATTTTACCACAATTAAATTTTTTTAAATAGGCAAAGAATTGAATAGACATTTCACCAAAGATGATATACAAATGGCCAATAAGCACATGAAAAGATGTTCAACATCATTAGCCATCAGAGAAATGCACATCAAAACTATGAGATACCACTTCACACATATACAGGTGGATGTAATAAAAAAAATAGACAATAACATGTGTTTATGAGGATGTACAGAAATTATAATCTTTATACACTGCTGGTGGGAGTGTAAATGAGTGCAGCCACTTTGGAAAACAGTCTGGCAGTTCCTCAGATGATTAAACATAGAGTTATCATATCATCTAGCAATTCTTACTCCTAAATACATATTCAAGAGAAATGAAAATGTACAAACATACAAAGACTTGTACATGAATATCCACATCAACATTATTCATAATAGTTATTCACATTGAGTTGTGAATGTCCATCAACTGATGACAGGATAAGAAAAATGTGATATATCCATACAATGGAATATTATTTAGCCATTAAAAGAATGAAACCTAATACATGCTACAGTATGGATGAACTTTGAAAACATTATACTATTTATATATAAAGAATTCATATACAAAAGACCTCATAGAGTATAATTTCATTTACATGAAGTACCCAGACTAGACAAATCTATAGAGACAGACAGCCCTGTGTAGGGCTGGGTGAGTGATGAGGAGCTAGAGGGGTGATAGCTAAGGCATACAGAATTCTTTTTGGGGGAATGAAATGTTCCAAAATCGATTATGGTGATGGTTGCACAAATCTGTGAATATACTAAAAGCCATTGACTTGTATACCTTAAGTGGGGAATTATATGGTATGCAAATTAAATACCTTAATAAAGCTGTTTTTTTTTTTTTAAGCTGAGTATTGTGTATTCTGAGAAGAGAAATGGGTAGCTTTGTAACTATCAATGATGCCTGGAATTCCTAAGGGGATAAGGAACGTTTTGATGAGGCATTGTAAACTTGTGGTTTTAGTGTGTGCAGAAATATGTGTGACTTTGATTTACATTTTGAGTATCTGTGAAGCAAGAAAGTCTCAGAATTCCTTACCCCAAAGGGGGGTGACCTTGCATAAGGAATTGTTACTGCCATTGGTCAGACCAAATAGCAAGACCACTGGCAATGGTCCAAGAGTCTTAAAAAGTGTGTAGATAGGGCCAATTGTTGGCCAAAGTATCCAGTGCTAAGATGACTACCTGAAGTTTGGCCAACTGTGCTGACCCTTGAGTCCTGTCCTTTATCAGGGTTATCCTGGTTAAGGTATGAAAAGCAGCAACTTTCCATTAATCTCTGTTTTGTGTGATGGTGTCTGTAAGATATATGGACTACCTTTCCTATTTATTCATTCGATTCCAGGGGCTGCCCAGGTAGCCAAGGGGTGACCTCATTCAGCATCATGGCTTTTGGCAAGGGACTGAGGACAGGGGCGACCACTGCCTCCTGCAAGTAGAACTCACCAGAGGGCCCCAATTTAGCTCTATTCCGTAGGTACCATTTCTGTTTTTGCAAGAAGGCCTCAGTAAGTTATGCTGAGCTTTTGGGGGGCTGCTTCCATGACCCAAGGCATAATGGGCAGCTGGGTATGGAGGGTCACAGGCTCAGAGTCTGTGAGAGCCTCTGTTTCCAGAAGAGTTCTGTATGCAGCCAGCACTTGCCATTCTAATGGTATATGGGGCTAGGGAGGGCAATGCATCAAAAACCCATGGACAATTCATGACCATTGTGGTTGGTCCAGAGACTTTGGGAGGCATGAGAAAGCCTCTATAGTGAAGGAGTCTTTGGAGGAGGGGTATGAAGAGGAGGGCCTGTTGTAATGCAATTTGGACATGTTCTAGAGCTTTTTGTTGTAAGCTCCCCATTCAAGGTGGGCTGATTGGTGAAAAAGAGTATACAGGGGCTTAAGAAAAATTTGTAAATTAGGAATATGTTGCTTCCAGAATCCAAAAAGACATAAAAGATATCAGGCTTCTTTTTTTTTTTTTTTGCAGTTTTTAAAAGGAAGATTTATTCAACAAGTTTCACTTAGCGCAATACACCTAAAAGGAAAATCACAATACAATGAAAAGATTTAAATCAAGGCCTCAGAATTTCAAACAAACACCAAGACCAAAATCCTAAAGTATTGGTATTGCGTCTCAAATTTTCCCCATTAACTTAAAAAAAAGCTTAAACTTACGTGCCATAGAGGTTATTAAATGAAACTAGAATTAACAAACATGCCAAATGTTTCACTTTTAATTGTAGACACAGCTCCTATAGAGTTTCACAAAAAAGCATGTCTTTCAACAATGCATCCAAACAGTGTTCAATGTAATGTGGTGTAAGCAACATTTAACATAATTCAACTGCTTTAACCTAAATACACCTACTGCTTAAGTACATCCTACAATATAACTAACTTGAGAAAAGCTGAAAATTATTTAACAGTAACAGATTACTCAACCTAGTTACATCCTAAATGAATGTTTGTGTTCAAAAATACTGAACCTTAAGTCTTTAAAACAATCCTGATTTCCACTTAAGAGTAAGCATGAACCACAAGTTTGTATTGCAAAACTGTTAAAACTTAAGTTTTGTAAAAAATGTTGACCAAGAGTCAGTGATCAGGATCAATTACATTCCCCATCCACCACTCATACTGGACATGCTAGACATCCCTCCCATTCCGTTCACTCCCATAGATGCTCGGCTTCCACTACTGTAGTAGCTGCTGTTCACTGTTCCTTGGCTGCCTATGCAATGTTTGATTGAAAATCACTGGAGTTTTCCTGTAAAACTTGGTCATATCCACTCATGCTGCTCTGGCCACCATAGCCACCTCCATAACCACCACTCAGCTGCTGGCTGGCTGGGCCGCCATAACTGGACTGGTTTGACAAGCCCATGCCTCCCATCATTTGGCTACCATAAGCACCACCGCTTGCTCCTGCTGTAGAATTCAAGAAGAGTTCTACATATCTGTGTTGCATATTTGCTTTGTCTTTTGACATAGCTGCCACAGCATCTTCATGAGTTGCAAACTCGACATCTGCTTCACCAGTTACTCTGCCATCGGGACCAATTTCAATATGTACTCTCACAGGGTTGAGTGGTGAAAAAAAATTATAAATGTCATTCTCAGTAGCTCTGTAAGGTAATCCCCGCATGTGTACACAGTGTCCTGTTGTGCTCTGGAAAGTAGAGCCACCATCCCCGTATCTGTGATCTGACATTCCTGAAAAACAATAATTGAGGTCTCTTCCAAATCTATCTGACCCAAATCCATAGCCATCATTATAGCCATTATAATCATCATAGCCTCCATAACCACGCCTCATCCTTTCAAAGCCAGCTCCTCTTCCAATGCTGTTATACCCTCTGCCAGCCCCAGGTCTGTCATAGGGACCTGGCCGCTGCATGGCCATAAGTTTTTGTGGTGGATCATAGTGAGTTCTAACTTCAGCTCGACTGCTCTTAAAGATTTCGATATACCTGTGCCCTATTCTTTCCTTGTGTTTCTTTAGAGCCTTTTCAGCTATTTCCTGTGAAGCAAACTGCACGAAGGCCTCCCCCGTACTCCTCCCCTGGAAGTCCACCGGCAATGTTATCCCATTTGGCACGATTTCCAACCCTGAGAAGAACTGAACAATCTCTTCCTTGCTACATCCAAAGGGGAGTCCTCTAAGCCGTACAAAGCCATCATTGGCCGTGTCAGGACTATTTGGACCAGTATGCTTCAACACCCAATCCATTTCAACGTTGTTTGACTTGAATACTTCAACATATCTGTGTCCCATAGTTTCTCTGTCTTTTTTCAGGGCCAATTTGACTTCATCTTCTGATTCAAGTTCAACAAAAGCCTCGCCACTCGGTCTGCCTTCTCTGGTGTAGATGAAACGAATACCTTGAGCCCCATTTTGAATTTTGCAGTCAGAAAAAAACCGCTGCACTTCGTCGGCCGAACAAGACCAAGGCAAGCCCCGGACCTTCACCACGAATCCCTCGCCGCCTTCGGTGCCCAACATCATCGTCTCTTAGGGGGTCCTGGCGTCGAAACAGCCTGCACACACAACTTCGGCGCGGCTGAGACAAAATGAGGCTTCTTTTAATGTTGTAGGTGCTAGAGTCAATAGCTGTTTCTTAACAGTGTCAGGGACAAAGTGACCCTTGGCTGACCAGATAAATTCAGGTGATGGGTCTTGTACTATGTGTGGGGCAATGGCCTATTCCCTTAGTTGTGAATTCCTTTGTATTTTTATGTCCTGAATGAGTGTGTCAAATGAATTTCCTTGGAGGAGGAGGATGTCACCAGTGCGATATCATGCCTGTGCTCCTGGAAAAAATTGGATGTGGTTAAGATCTTGCCTGGAAAGATTGGGTGTGATGGCAGAGCTGTGGAAGTACCCCCTTGGAGCCAGGTAAAGGTGAATTGTTTCTCTCTGAAGGGGAAGAAGCTGTTGAGATAGGTACTGAACAAAACACATTAGCCAACTCTCTAATAGCAAAATATGTTCTAGTTGCTGATTGGATTTAGTCAGTAATTTAAATATTGGATATGGGGGTCTTATTGGGCAAGACCACAGTATTAAGATTATGGTAATCCACTGTGAGGGACCATTAATTCTTTCTAGGTTTATGAACAGGCTGTTAAATGGAAAAACAGTGGAGAATCACCCCTTCTCTAAAAAAGTCTTGTATAATGGGTTTTTAAAAAATTTTATTTATTTACTTTTGGCTGCATTGGGTCTTTGTTTTTGTGCACGGGCTTTCTCTAGTTGCGGTGAGCGGGGGCTACTCTTCGTTGCGGTGCATGGACTCAACTGCAGTGGCTTCTCTTGTTGCAGAGCACCGGCTCTAGGCATGTGGGCTTCAGTAGTTGTGGCACATGGGCTCAGTAGTTGTGGCACATGGGCTCAGTAGTTGTGGCACCCGGGCTTAGTTGCTCCACGGCATGTGGGATCTTCCCAGACTATGGCTCAAAACCATGTCCCCCGCATTGGCAGGCAGATTCTTAACCACTGTGCCACCAGGGTTAGGGAAGATGGAAGCCTATTGGGTTCCATTTTGCCAAGCTGATTGTTAAGTGCCAAAGACTTAATTTAATTGTATCAGTCATTGGGTGAGAGCATCCATGCCCACTATGGAATATTTTAGGGCAGTGGGTGCTATGACTGTAGAAAATTTAGTCAAGGCAATGGTTAAGGTGAGGCATACCTGTTTCTACTCTATTTTATGTTTAGTGACTGCCCCCTAAGATTATAGAGGGTATCTCATTTAAATTTAGTGTGATTCCCTGGTGTAAGTATAATTTGAACTCCTGTCTTAAGGCATGAAAGTTTGCCAATTGGTGATTTTCAGCAGATGTGAAAGTTAATTCAGAACCCATGTTGCAGACTTGCAAAAACCTATTAGCACCCTTATATCCTTTTACTGTATATATTCTTTTTTTTCGAATCATTTTTATTTCATGTTAAATTCTTTAAAACTATTTTCAACTATGAAACATTTTTAATATACATAAAAGTATAAAAATAATATAACAAATACCTTTGTACTCACCACTGAGATTAATAGAGGTCAACTTTTGTCATATTTGCCTTAGAGCTTTTTTTTTAAAATAAATTTATTTATTTTATTTTATTTATTTTTGGCCGCATTGGGTCTTCGTTGCTGCGTGCGGGCTTTCTCTAGTTGCGGCAAGTGGGGGCTACTCTTCGTTGCGGTGTGCGGGCTTCTCATTGTGGTGGCTTCCCTTGCTGTGGAGCACAGGCTCTAGGCTCGCGGGCTTCAGTAGTTGTGGCTCACGGGCACTAGAGCCCAGGCTCCGTAGTTGTGGCGCATGGGCTTAGTTGCTCCGCGGCATGTGGGATCTTCCTGGACCAGGGCTCGAACCCGTGTCCCCTGCATTGGCAGGCAGATTCTTAACTACTGAGCCACCAGGGAAGCCTGCCTTAGAGCTTTTTACAATAAAAAAACTAAAAGTCATCCTCTTCTCCCTCTCTTTCTTTTTCCCTCCCTAAGGGTTACCATTATCCTGAAATTCCTGTGTCATATCCATGCATGTTTTACTTTTACATTTTATATTTACTTAAATGTACTACATTTAAATAATATATATGTGAAATTTTTACATAAAGTATTTTACATTATATGAATCGTTTTGCAACTTGAAACAATGAAAAATGTAAAGCATCTAATTGTCCCTCAGTAAACAAAAAGGTAAGCAAACTATGATTTAATCATACTATAGAATGTTTAATAGTAGTTAGAAATGAATGAACTAGTCTATTTTAGCAACATGATAAATGAAAAAGGCAAGTTGTATGTATTCTTTTAGCAAATTTTGGATTTCCAGTCAGGTCATTTCGAATTTAGACTTATGTTTTTATTTTCTCCCCCTGTATCCAGGTATCTTGTGGGGGAGGTGGTTAGTGACTATACTTTGGGACAGATCTCCTCTACCCTTCTCATATTTATAAATTTCTTCCTCTAGAGAGCCTCAAATTAGCATCATCAGGGTTAGAGGCCTCCTGCCTGGTAACTGTCACCTTATTGGCTAAGGAACCACAGCCTAAGCAGGGAGCAGAGTTGTGTTGATAAGACATCACACTCAGTTGATGTCAGAGTCTCTTTTGGTCCCTTTTACAGTTGTTCAATGGGGTCATGGTATCCTCTAGCCCTTTAAGAGGGGCAGGGATAAAGCATTTGAGGCACTTTTCACGAGGGTTTGTGCCTTGGGGTGCCATGGTGTCTTCTCCATCACCTTTTGCACTGACAGCAGCAGCAGAAGAACTTGAAGCTCATAGGTCCTAGTGAACCACCTGCTTTTAGGAATGTGGTCCTCAGCAGGCCACATAGTGACTGTCCTCTTTCACATGAGCGAGCATCACTTGGTCTGACTATTGCACAGGACATTGGTCACACAACCAATAGTTACAGTGTAAGAGTCATTCCCCTGAGCCTAGTGTCAGCCATAGTTTTTGCTGGAATTGAGACATACAATTCAATGAGACACATATCTAGGTCCACGCCAAGGTACACAACCCAGGACCATTTTAAGGAGGGCCCCAATCTCATACTTCTGTCCCTAAATGCCAACGATTGAAACTTCCCAACATAGGCTGGTAAAATCTATAGCTGGTGCTCAATAGGACTCAGCAAATGCAGCACAAACACCATAGCTCAAAACACAAGCTAAAAAGCAAGCAGCAGAGCCAGTTAACATGCCACAACAAGAGAAGAGAGACCTCCTGTAGTTGTGGTCATCACTTAGACACCCTGCTTGCTATGCTATGCTGGGGTTCATCCTGACTCCTTGGGTTGATAACACATGTTGAAATATTGAGGAATGATGTGTCATGATGTCTGCAACTGGCTTTGAAAAGCTTCATCCTGAAGGCAGTGGGGAGCCATTGAGGGCTTTAGGCAGGGGAGGGACAGGTTGATTTGGACCAGAGAAAAATCACTAGTGGAGGGGAGCAATGTGCTGCAGTGAGGAGGAAGGGATGGAAGTGGGAGAAGTGTGGTGGGATGAGTTTCAGGTAACCATTTGAACAGTCCAAGAAGAGCTGAAGAAGCTACCACTCTGTGGTGGTGGGTGATGGGGAGGGAGGCAGTACAGGGGAGGGAATGAGGGCAAGACTCCCTCATTTTGGTGAACATAGTACTAGTGGCTCAAAAAAAAAAATGTAGCTCGGAGCCAGTCTACTTGGGTTCAGGCAGCAACTGGGCATGTTATTTAACCTCTGTGTGCCTCAGTTTCCTTATTTGTAAATGGGATGTACTCATTTACAAGGGCTTCCATAACAAAGTACCACAAACTGGGTGGCTTAAGCAACATAAATTTATTTTCTCACAGTTCTGAAGGCTATAAGTCTGAGTTCAAGGTGTCAGTAGGCTTGGTTTCTTCTGAGGCCTCTTTTCTTGGCTTGTAGATGGCCATCTCCTCCCTTCTCTTCATATGGTCCTCCCTCCATATGTGTCTGTCCAAATTTATTCTTCTTATAAGGACATCAGTCATATTGGTTTAAAGCCTACCCTAATGACCTCATTTTAACTTTTTAAATTTTTTCTTTGATGTGGACCATTTTTAAAGTCTTTACTGAATTTGTTTCAATATTGCGTCTGCTTTATGTTTTGTTTTTTTGGCCCCGAGGCAGGTGGGATCTTAGCTCCCCCAACCAGGGATTGAACCCGCACCCCCTGCATAGGAAGGTGAAGTCTTAACCACTGGACCTCCAGGGAAGTCACCTCATTTTAACTTAATTACCTCTTTAAAGACCTTATCTTCAAACACAGTCACATTATGAGCTTATTGGAGGTTAGGACTTCAAATGTGAATTTTGGGGAGACACAACTCAGCCCATCCAGGAGGATAATAACAGAATTTACTTCATAGACTTGTGAGAATTAATTGAATTAGAACATGTAAAGTCTCAGAACAGTGATGAAAAATGTTTTCTATTGCTAAAGATGACATATAAAATGACGTGGAAATGAGGCAGCCATTTCACAGATGCCCCAAAGCTCCTGCCCCCTCCGGAAGTGGCTCGTTTGAGTCCTAACAGTTCTCAGAGCCCAGAACCTTCAGAAGCATTCCCCATTTGCTTTGGGTGTCTCTGAGATTGTAGCTCTCAAGGGTCAAAATCCTCTTTAATCCCCTTTTTCCCACTGGGCAGCCTGACAGGGTAGTCCCATGAAAGCAACTAAGCCTATGGTTCTCAAAGTGTGGTTTCTAGACCATCAGCATCACCTGGAAACTTTCTAGAAAGGCAAATTCTTGGGCCCACCCCAGACCTACTGAGTCAGAATCTCTGTGTTTTAATAATCCCTCCAGATGAGAACCCTCCAGTGTCGCTCCAAGCGCTTGTTTGAAGGGATCAAATCTGTTGAAATACCACTTGGGGGCAGCACAGGACTGTGAGGTAAGCACAGGCTCATTAAGAGCAACCCACTTTTGCTTTTAATGCAGAAGCCTCCCCCTGCCTTTCCTGACTCCAGTCTTGCCCCAAGCCCCACTCAGTTCCCCCCACAAGGCCAGAGAAACCTCTAGAAACCTCAAACCTGATTGTGACACTGGTTCAGAATTTTTCAGCAGCTCCCTATGGCACTAAAGGCCTTTTAACTTCCCAGTAGCATCTCCTGTCTCCTGCATCTTGCTCATCCTCATGCTCTCTTTGTATCTTCCCTGGAGTCGGACTGACCTGGGTTTGAATTTCGGCTCTGCCATTTACCATCTGGGTGTGGCTTGGGCAAGACACATCATTCTGAGCCTCAGTTTCCTCATTGGTGAAATGGGGGCAATTAATAAGACTTTTCTCATAGGGCTATTATTAGAGACAGCTTGTTTATAAAGGAATTCTGGCCTACGATCTCACAAACAGGGCACAGTATGCAGCATCTCTGCTTCCCCTCATGTACTGCCAAGCACAACGTACAGTCAGACTCCACAGGCTTCATGCCAGGTGCAGTGGATGCTATCTGAGCCCCACTCATTTCCCCAATGTTATGACTGCCACCAGCCAGCACCTGTATCTCTTTGTCTGGGGATTTTACTGGTTGCTGGTACCCACTGTGGTGCCAGGACCATAAAACTTTGTACAATGGAGGTAATACTAGTGCCTACCTCACAGCACTGCTAGGAGAGCCTTGTTAGTGCCCTGCATAGAATTTTGCTGTTGGGGAGACATAGCACTAGCCTTTCTCTTGCCCATCTCTGTACTCTCCTACCCACAGGAGTGGCCATGTAAGCATATCAGGCAGTGAATGAGGGATGGGAGACCTGAACGGGTCTGGCTCGCTGGTGGCTCCTTGCTCTACCATTCCTGACCTCCTGCCCTTGGGCCACCCAGGGTGGCTCCTGTCTACCCCCTTTCAGACACCTAAGATGCTTGAGTTGTGTCATAGGATGTAAGAGGACCCCAGGCACTGGGGGCTGCCAAATAACCCTGGCACCCTTGGCAGGGCAGTTGGTGCTGTGTGCGCTCTCAAAATCTGGACCATCTCAGGCTGAAGACCTGGAGGTGAGGCAGCCCCTCAGCCCACAGCCTGCAGGGCCAAGGGCAAACGACCTTCTCCAACAGTCACTGATATCAGGATGCTACTCTTTTCTGTGGCTGCCTCCTGGGGTTTGTTTTGCCTTTGGTCTTCATGTTCTTGGTGGAGCTACCCTGGGTGCAGTAGGCATGCATCTACCTGGCCTACAAGGGACTCCAAAAGCATACTCCCCACCCCCAGCCTAAATATCTCCCCTACCAGCCTGTCATATTCTGACTCTGCATGAAACCCTGTGGGGTAAGCATTGCCCTCTTCCAGGTACTTTGAAAATGTTAGCAAACTGCACTCAGGACCAGCTGTATGATTTGTGGAGCCCTGTGTAAAATGCAGATGCATGGGTTCTTGTTCAAAAATTATGAAGAATTTCAAGACAGTGACAGTGGAGCATTAAGCCACGTGTGGGGCTTTGTGTGACTGTACAGATTACACACACACGAAGCTGCCTCTGACTGCAGCCCTTACTTCTTAGCGTGATGGAGCTTGTCAGCAACTTTACTTGTACCAAGGAGGAGCCCTGGAGCTGCTCAGAGAAAAAGTCAAAATGTGTCCTTTACTCAGCTCAGGACGACTATTGTCTCAGAGATACTTGAATCAAGTGTTCTCTGCGCACCTAGCCTTTCTCACTGGGCTGCCTCCCAGGCTCCTGGAGTCCTGGTAGCATATAGGGCCTTTTCTGCCTCTGGCCTGGCTGATCCCCAGGGTGGGTCCTTACTCACCTTTCTCTACTGCTGTATTTGCCTTGTCTGCTCTGGGATATGGGTCTGATCCCTTGAGTTCCCATTCCTCTGTCCTGGCCACCAGACCTCTGGATTTAGATCTTAGCAGCCCCTGGAGAGTACCCCAGACAGACTCCCCATGCATAGGGCTCCTCTAGGCTCTCTCCAGGCCTACTCCCCCAGCTTCTCCCAGCCCAAGAGGCTGATCTGTGTGACTACTCCAGTGGGCTGCCTTTACTCTGGCTTCTGGTTGGGTGTGACTAATCCTGTCAGCAGCAGGAAATTGCAGGGAGGGAGAAATGAGAGAGGTGGAACATTTATTCCCCCAGCTCCCTCCTGGAGCCTCCCGGGCCCTGGCTGTGTCCGTCTCCTAGGTCACAACTTCTTGTCAGGCAGCCATCTCCATGTAGCCCTCTCTGCCTCCAGGTTTTAAACCTCCTGGCTAACAGCTCCCTCCCCTTGGCCTGTCAGAACCGGGGTGGGGTGGTCATAGAATTCAGCTGTCTCTACTGTTCCTTCCCTTGAGATTTTCCCATATGCTCCCTAAACTTTTGTAAACTGTCCCTTTATTAAACTCTCCCAGAATTATCCTAATTTGAATTTGCATCTATTTCCTTCTGGGACCCTGACTGATACTGAAATTGAGTGCCCCTAAAACGGAGTTCCTCTGCCGAGTTTATGGTTAACCTCTCTATCCAAAACTTCATTCAGTTTCTTGTCCTGCACTTGTTCCCCTCAAGATTAAGGAGCATCAAAGAAAAGGGTGGATTCAAACTGAGCAGGACCCCTTGGGGCCCTCCCATATATAAAAGCCTTTCCATGACCCCTATGTCTTGTTTCTAGGAAAAAGGCTTCAGCCTCTTAGACTTTCTCTAAGTTCCAAAGGGCATAATTAGGAGAGGAAGGGACTGCAGAAACAAAGGAAAATCAGCCAAGAAATAACAGTGCAGCGACAAAGCAGAGTCCTAGTTCCTTCTCAAGGGATATACAGAACAATCTGATACTTGCCTTTGAGTTGTTCTGCAGCATCTACGCCCCTCCCGCCCCCCCACCCCGGCCCCTGGCCAGGTGGAGGAGGTAACTACATGCTGAGACCCCAGACTGGTTGGAATCAGAAGGTTGATGACTGAGATTGCTGGAACACCACCCTGCTACCTCACCACCAACCAATCAGAAGAAAGTCATGTACCCTGCAGCCTTCGAGAATTTCGGGTCTTTTGAGCTTGAGCCACCCATACAGTAAGTCTCCTACATATGAACCAGTGGTGTTCTGAGAGCGTGTTTGTAAGACCAATTTGTGCATAAGTCCAGCAAAGCTAGCCTAGGTACCCAATTAATACAATCAGCTATATAGTACTGTACTATAATAGGTTTATAATACTTTTCACACACAAACAGCTCAATATCAAAAAACCAAGCAACTCAATCCAAAAATGGGCAGAAGACCTAAATAGAGATTTCTACAGAGAAGATATACAGATTGCCAACAAACACATGAAAGAATGCTCAACATCATTAATCATTAGAGAAATGCAAATCAAAACTACAATGAGATATCATCTCACACCAGTCAGAATGGCCATCATCAAAAAATCTACAAACAATAAATGCTGGAGAGGGTGTGGAGAAAAGGGAACCCTCCTGCACTGTTGGTGGGAATGTAAATTGATACAGCCACTATGGAGAACAGTATGGAGGTTCCTTAAAAAACTACAAATAGAACTACCATATGATCCAGCAATCCCACTACTGGGCATATACCCTGAGAAAACCATAATTCAAAAAGAATCATGTACTACAATGTTCATTGCAGCTCTATTTACAATAGCCAGGACATGGAAGCAACCTAAGTGTCCATCGACAGATGAATGGATAAAGAAGATGTGGCACATATATACAGTGAAATATTACTTAGCCATAAAAAGAAATGAAATTGAGTTATTTATAGTGAGGTGGATGGACCTAGAGTACACTCTGTAGTGAAGGATGGACCTTCACTACAGAGTGAAGTAAGTCAGAAAGAGAAAAACAAATACCGTATGCTAACACATATATATGGAATCTAAAAAAAAAAAAATGGTCATGAAGAACCTAGGGGCAAGATGGGAATAAAGACACAGACCTACTAGAGAATGGACTTGAGGATATGGGAAGGGGGAAGGGTAAGCTGGGACAAAGTGAGAGAGAGGCATGGACATATGTACACTACCAAACGTAAAATAGATAGCTAGTGGGAAGCAGCCGCATGGCACAGGGAGATCAGCTCGGTGCTTTGTGACCACCTGGAGGGGTGGGATAGGGGGGGTGGGAGGGAGGGAGATTCAAGAGGGAAGAGATATGGGAACATATGTATATGTATAACTGATTCACTTTGTCGTAAAGCAGAAACTAACACACCATTGTAAAGCAATTATACTCCAATAAAGATGTTAAAAAGAAACACAAAAAAGAAAACACTTTTAATATTACAGAACAGTACCTTGAAAAGTACAATAGTCCAGTACAACAGCTGGCACACAGGGGCTGGCATCAAGTGAACAGGCAAGAAGAGTTACTGACTGGAGGAGGGAGAGGAGGTGAGAGATGGTAGAGCTGAAGGATTGTCAGCAGTAGGAGGTACCAGCTACATCACCGCTGCTACATCTTAACAGTACCAGCTACATCACTGCTGCTTTTACCCTTGCTTCTGGACATCCTGGGCTTGAAATAAAGATACTGTACTACTGTACTCTATACAGTACTGTACAGTAAAGTACACAAAAGCACAGCCACTTGCAGAGGATGCATGCACGTGACAGTGTATGCCAGACATATGAACTAACTTACATGATTGGACACATGAATGTACGTTTGCGTCTTTGAAAGTTCGCAGCTTGAAGGTTTGTAAGTAGGGTACTTACTGTACTCCTTGCTTGGTGTGTGTGATAAATGCTATACTTTCCTCACTACAACCCGGTGTCAGTAAATTGGCTTTGTGGTGTGGCAGGTGAGCTGACCCAATTTCGGTTTGGTAACAGTACAAGGATCTTTGTTCTCTGTTGTACCCCCTATCTATGTAGCACCCAATCCGTAGAAACAGCCAAGTCAAGGCGTGAGTACCCAGGAACTCAGTTACTTGGAAAGCACCCAAGGAGAAGTGGGGACTCTCCCTCATGTTGCCCCAGACATGTCTACCATACCTTCCATCCACAGCTAATTGGGAACCAGGGCCCTAGACGTCGTGTCTTTTCCTTCTTCGGCTTCAGGGTCTAATGGAGGAAAGATGGGTCCCTCAGCCAGAGCACCCTACCCCCGAACAGGTCCCCTTTGATCAGGCAACCAGGTAACCAGACAAACAGATAATTAGAAAACAAGGCCACCAGATAACCAGACAACAAGGCAAGCAGAAAAGTAGGCAGCATTCTCTGAGGTGCACATCTGCTGGTTTTGCTGCTCCACTTCCATTCTACCTTTTCCTAGTAGAAGATTTTCCCTTGGGGAGCCTCTCTTCCCTCACTCTCAGCCCCCTAGCTCACCTTCGACCTAAGCCTAAGCCAGTTAGCCAGTCAGGCTTAACCAAAGCTGATCCAGGACCTAAGTAACCAGAAAGTGTTTCTTTCTTGTTGGATCTGCTAAGAGGCAGTGAGATCTGGAGCTGCGGCCACCCGTTTAAATCCAGGGTGGGAGCCAACCTGGGGGAAGGCAAGGCTGAGAGACAGTCATTGTTTGAGCCCTGATTAAGCCATTCCTGAAGGTAGCTACCCTGGGACCTTTCAGTTATATGAATCAATGAATTCCCTTTTTGCTTAAAGCCAGTTTATATGGAGTGTTCATTCCCTTGTGTGTGATAAGAAATATACACCCTTGAACAACAAGGGCATAAATCCAAGTATAATTTACAGTTGTTCTGAGGTTTCTTCACATCCTCGGAGTCAACCAACTGCACATCATGTTGTCCTGTAGTATTTACTATTGAAAAATATCCATGTATAAGTGGACCCACACAGTTCAAACCCACGTTGTTCAAGGGTCAACTGTATGTTTGATCTTTGTTCCTGGCACAGAGCTTTTAAAACCTCTGTAATTTCCTAAGTGATGAATGTCTGTTGTTATTAATAACAAGCCCTTTCTATCACACTTGAGTTTATGTTAATGAGGTAACTTAGGGTAGGGTCCCCACAGAGTCTCTGGATAGGGAGTGTTTCCTGACATCACCCAGTGTACCTCTTCATCTGATGGTTCATTTCTATCCTTTATAATAACCTAGTAATCGTAAGTGTTCCCCTGAGTTAGTGAGCCATTGTAGCAAATTATAAGAACTGAGGAGGCAGTTATGGGAACTCCCTATTTATAGCCAAAATCCATCAGAAGTATGGGAGGCCTAGAGTTGCAATAGGCGTCTGAGGTAGAGAGTAGTCTTCCCCTCCCCACCCCAGCTTTATTGAGATATAATTAACATGAAACATTGTATAAGTTTAAGTTGTACAATGTGATGATTTGATGCAAAATGATTACCACCATTTGTAGCCAACACCTCCATCCTGTTATATAGTTTTTTTCTTTAAATTGGAGTATAATTGCTTTACAATGTTGTGTTAGCTTTTGCTGTACGATGAAGTGAATCAGCTATATGTTTACCTATATCCCCTCCCTCTTGGACCTCCCTCTCACTCGCCCCATCTCACCCATCTAGGTCATCACAGAGCACTGAGCTGAGCTTCCTGTGTTTTATAGCTTGTTTCCACTAGCTATCTATTATTTACAGTAGCCAGGACATGGAAACAACCTAAATGACCAACAACAGATGAATGGATAAAGAAGATGTGGTATGTATATACAATGGAATATTACTCAGCCATAAAAAGGAACATAATTGGGTCATTTGTAGAGATGTGGATGAACCTAGAGTCTGTCATACAGAGTGAAGTAAGTCAGAAAGAGAAAACCAAGTATCATATATTAATGCATCTATGTGAAATCTAGAAAAATGGCACAGATAAACTTATTTGCAGGGCAGGAATAGAGACGCAGATGTAGAGAACGGACGTGTGGACATGGTGGGGAAGGAGAGTGTGAGACGAATTGGGAGTTTAGGATGGACCTACATACACTACCATCCTGTCACATAGTTATCATTTTTTTTGTGGTGAGAACATTTAAGATCTACTCTCTTAGCAACTTTTAAGCATACACTACAATATTATTAGCTATAATCGCCATGCTGTACATTAGGTCCCCAGAGCTTATTCACCTTACAACTGGAAGTCTGTACCCTTTGACAAACATCTCCCCATTTCCCCCACACCCCAGCCCCTGGCAACCACCATTCTACTCCCTTTTTCTCTGAGTTTGGCCTATTTGTCCTGCTCTGTCTGACTTATCTCACTTTGCATAATTAATGCCTTTAAGTTTCATCCAAGTTATTGCAAATGGCAGGATTTCCTTCTTTCTCATGTCTGAGTAATATTCATTGTATATATATGAACAATATCTTCTTTATCCATTCATCCATTGACAGGTAATTAAGGTTGGTTCCATATCTTTCCTGTTGTAAGTAATACTGCAATGAATATGGGGGTGCAGATATCTCTTTGAGATCCTACTTTCATTTCTTTTGGATATATAATCCAGAAGTGAGATTGCTGGATCCCACGGTAGTTCCATTTTTGATTTTTTGAGGAACCTCCATACTGTTTTCCATAGTGGCTCCACCAGCTTACATTCTGAAGTAGGGGGAACAGTCTTAACCTTTGGGGTCTGATGCTATCTCTAGGTAGAGAGTGTCAGAATTGAGTTAAATTATAGAACAACCAGTTGGTGAAAAAACCCACACATCCTGTGTCCAAAGTGTTCTTTTTGGGGGGGAGTGGGGTTGGATCTTAGTTTCCCGGTCAGGGATTGAACCCGGGCCACCTCAGTAAAAGCGCCAAGTCCTAACCACTGGACAGCCAGGGAATTCCCTGGTGTCTGAAGTGTTCTGTGTGAGAATGTAGAGAAAGTTTTCCCAGATCTTGCAAAGGAAAGAGACCTGGAAGGGATGAGAGCCACTGAAACTTTGCTTCACCGGCCTGCTGTTGAGTGTGAGAAGGATCAGGACAAAACTACACACATGAGAAGAAGCCTCTCCATGCTTGTGGGAGTCTCTTGGGAGGCTTGGGCTCAAACCTGGGTCTGCTTTTAATGAGCTGGGTCAATGGACATGTTCCTTCTGCTCTCAGGGCCTTGGGCTTCTCACGGGTAGCCAAGGGGGAGACCTTCCTTCCCTGCTTTGCCAGTGCATGGGCCCTGGGAGCCGCTGGTGGGGTGTGGAGGCCAGGAGCAGCTGATTCAAACCTGGCTCTCAGATCATGAGGCCTTGTTCCATCTGGGAGAGGAGCCAGGGCCCTCCTGCCTCCATTCTTCATTGAGAAAACTTGGGCTCCCAGCCAGGGTGAGAGCCTCATGCTGTGGCAGCTGAACCTTCTTCTTTGCTTCTGGCCTTTCTCTCCTCTGTGCTCTTTCCCCAAATCCTGTCCTGAATCAGTGCTCAGGGAAGCTGAGCACAGGATGTTAAGAATGACTTTATCAGGAAAGCCCATCTGCTCTCACAACTCAGCCTTTAATCATTGGGAATTGCCTGTCTCACATGCCAGAGAAGTGGTTCTCACAGTCTGGACTCCACACCAGCAGCAAGAGCAACACCTGGGAACTTGTTAGGAATGCAGGTTCTCAGGTCTCATCCCAGGCCTACAGAATCAGGTACTCTGGGGATGCAGCCCAGCAACATATGTTTGAAGGAGCCCTCCAGGGGATGCTCCCTCCAAGTGTGAGAACTACTTGGATCTCTTCTAGAACTAGCTTGGAGCTGTCGCTCATACAAAAGATGCAGGAGGGGATGGTCTGGTACTTGCCTAGATCCCTTTTAGCTGCAGATATGCCATTCCTCAGCTACTATGAGTGAGGGTGTCTTCTAAGGCCTCCAGCTGGTCCTTCTATTGAGCATTGCCTTGTGCTAAATCCCTATGCCCAGAAATGCCTGAGAGGTTATGTACTCACCCATCATATGTGGGCCACAGCCAATGACTGATGGATGGGGTATAACAGGCTGACCGCTTGTCTTAAGATGGGACACTCTGGTGTGAATTACTCTCTGGAGCCCCTCTGTGAATTAGGTTGTCTAGACTTCAATTGCTCCAAGTTGCTGCTTATCTCAAATCCCAGGCTCTTGTTGGTACAATAGGTATGAATTACCGCACAAGACCCTGGTGTAAAAAGAAAATGTCACTTGGTTTGCTTTGGAAAACTAAAAATAAACCTAGCTCCGAAGCCCTGTCTGCCAAGATGGCTATGCTTGGTACCCTCCTTTGAATGCTGGTTTGCAGTCAGCCAGGAGGGCCTCTTGAAGTCCGGGAAGCTGGGGAGGGCCCTGGTCACAGGCCCTGGTGGCCACAACTGTGCTGGGACCATTTTCCTCTTGGTCTTAAAGAATCAACTCAGCTACCCTTGATCCAGACATCACAGGGACATGTTTCATAGGGAGCCCAGGAAACACAAAAAAATTGTCAATGATTTTCCTCCCCAAACTCTCCTTCCTGAGAGGAGAGAGAAGGAAAATGTTTACTTTTTGTCCTCAATAGAAAAAAAAAGAGGCAAGACATGAATTAATTTCTCCAATTAGTTTCTGGGAGTTTCAGAGCAGATGGTAAATGTGTGTGTGTGTGTGTGTATGTGTGTAGGGATATGTTTGCATATTATGTACACAGAGATGTGTTTGCATGTGTGAGAGACTGGGACTTGGGTTCCAGTACTGAGAAATAGTAACCAAGGCCAGAGACCTTATCACTCCCTGAGAAGGTGTCCATCTCTCCCGTAGTCCCAGTTTTCTGCCTCAGGCCTCACAAATGATATGCTCTCATCTGCTACCCTCTTGGAGCCTATTGGGAGCAACAGAAGGTGGCACTGGACAGGACAGTGGGATGACCTGTCTAAGTTCTAGCCACCTCCCTGCTTTGGCACTTCAGGGATGTGGGGTTCTGACTCTTGTTGTTTGCTGTTTTTGCTGTTTGGAAGCCACAACAGCAAAACCTGGGTAATTATGGTAATATAGTAAAACATTTACAGCATTTTTTCCCCTTGGGAGGTGTGATTATGGGTGGTTTCTATTTGTGTTTGTGTTTATTTGCATTTTTGAAACTTTCTACAATTGACATGAATTATGTGTATAATAATTAAAAATGAAACCATAAGATTAATTATAAACACCTATTCCTTGAGTGTCAGTTTCCTCTCTACCCACAACATCAATGGAAAGTTTGTATTTCCTCAACTTTGTATTATGAAAATTTCTTGGCATACATAAAAAAATGGAAAGAACAGTATGACAAACACCTATATAAATTTTCAATATACCCCACCGCCTAGATTCAAAATTGGAAATATATTTTCATATTTGATATATTTATATATATTAAAACATATACATTTTTCCTGAAACATTTTGAAAGCAATGAAAACATTCTAAAACAATTTGTAAGTAAATTGCAGATATCATGATATTTCACTTCTAACCACTTTTCATCTCCTAAGAGTAAAGATTCCTGAGAATCCAGGTCAGTTTCTTGTAGAGTGTCCTACAATCCAGCTTAGTCACTGTCAGCCCTCTCTCCTGGGCCACTTCCTTCCACCGAATGTTTCCCTGCATGGCTTCACCTGCCCAGACTGTCTGCAGATTCAGGGTCTACTGCAAACCCCACCTCCCTGACATTATCACTTACTCTCCTCTTTTGTTATATTACTGTTCATTATAGATTTCCTGAGTAGAACAGTTCAGACCAAGACGCAGTCCTGCTCTCAGGGAGCCTGCAGTGCAGGTGTTGGAGGCACGGAACAGGTAATCTGCAGTGTGGGGGGCTGAGGAGGCACTGGGACTCAGTGCTCTTGGAGGTAGAGGAGGTGTGCCTCCCTGAGGCTGGGGGCGGCCAGAGAAGGCATTTCAGAGAGGCAGATGGTCTCTGACCCGGGAGCTGAAGGGTACACGGGAGCATGTGGAGTCGGGGCAGATCAGGATTGGTAGAAGGTGCCTCGGTTAGATTTTCATGTCAGGAAAATTTCTCTACCCACATAAATTTCTCTGCTCTAAGAAATATTGTTTGAACAAATGAACCACTGAATGGAGAATGGATTGGAGAAAAACAGGGACTATTGAGGAGCTATGGCAGTAATCTGGAAGAAAATCACAGTGTAACTTGAGTAGATGGATATTAGGGCTCTTAAGGGGTTACAATCAGCAGAGTTTGGTTATTGAGTAGATGTGGGAGGATGAGCAGGGAGATAAGTCAAAACTGGATAAAGCATCCGAATTTCTGGCTTGAGCAACTGGACCGACACTTTGCCTTCAATGAATCAGGTAATTTGAAAAAAGAAATGAGATTTTACGGCTGGGTGGGGGAAATGAGCTTCCTTTCCCACGTGTTTTGTTTGAATTTCCTGAGGCTTATCCAAGTGGAGACATCTGATAATTGGGAGTTTATATGAAAGGTTAGGGGACTCATCTAGAGCCAGGATACAGACTTGTGGGGCTTCACTGTATGAATGGCAAATGACACCAGACCTAGGAAATGAGTGTGGCTTGAGAGGAGAAATGAGCTGAGCCCCAAACCTGCAGGAACCGCCACATTTAAGAGTTAGAAGAAGACTGAGGTGTGGCCAGAGAAGTGAGAGGAAAGCCAGGACCTGGTGCCAAAGAAACGAACAACACTACCAAAGGAGGATGAAATGGTTAGTGAGCCAAATGATCCCAAGAGGGTAAGACAGATGAGGATGTACAAAGGTCCATGGGAGACGGTATCATTGAAGGACAGTATCAATAGAGTGATAAGGGCAGAAAGATTCCAGGTACTTGGGTGATAAGCAGAACCCAAGGCAGGGAGATACCAATGAGGGTATGCTTTGTGAGCAAAAGGAAGGAGTTGGAAGTAGTGGATGGGTAGATGGAGGAGGGAAAGCTCTTTGAAATGGGTCTCCCATTCTCCATTGTTCCTCAGTATCCAGCTAGTGAGAGCAAAGCTGTGATGGGACCTAGGAATGCAGGAGGATGGTGCTAACTGCCAAATAAACACACCATACAGGGAAACCAGCCAAGGCTGGGCCCAGAATCTCTGGAACGGAACCCATCTTCCGTCTGCAGCAGGAAATGGTGTTGGGAGCTGAGTTTACTGTGGAATTTCCGAGCAGTGAGGATGTTCCTGGTGAATTCTTTTTATTTATTTATTTATTCATTCATGAAAAAGAGTTGGAATTAAGTCATCAGCCACCCCCCACCCCCCAAAAAAACCCATTCCCTCCCACAGAGGAAGTGCTTAATTTAGCCTTATGTTCCAGTCAAAAAATATCCCTGACGTTTGGAAGTTTCTGCTGGTTGTTTGTCACCCTTGAATGTGGCAGGATGTTAAATGCATATGGCAAGATTGGACTCTTTGTGCCTTGATTTCAGCTGTGGTCCTAAGAGAATAGGTGGCACCATCCCAACCTCCACACCAAGAGGAAGTCCTGTTCGACCATCTATGCAGGATGTGGAAGGACTGTCTCTAAAACCAGCTTTAGGAACCTTAGATGACCCTTCCCTCTCTGGCCCATAAAAGAGGTTGGCAAGGCAGAGAAAGAGAGTTGAAATGAGTGCTATGGGTCTATCTCCCTTGTGGTGAGGTAGGGGGTGCTCTCCCTTATCTAGAGTCAAATGAGAGGGTCTTCGATTGCACCATATGTGCCCCCTGGAGTTTGCAGGACATAGCAGACTGGCATCTGATTCACCGAAGAAAGTTGATCTGTGAAAGACTGTGCCTCAGACTGACTGTCTGAGATCTAAATGGAAATGTGACTGTGTTTGGGAAGTAACTGCAGCCTGTGAGGTGGTGGGTCAAAGGAACTAGTTTTTTTGTACCAGATGTAGCCACACACAAGAGGCAAGGAGGATTGTTTAGGTTCTTCCCCAAGGGCTACCTGGCATAACAGGGTGATCCCAGCATAAGGAGCCTGAAGGTAAACCATCCCAGAATATGGGTATTTAAAGGAGGTGGCTTTGAAAAGACATTCTAAGCAAGTGTTAAGACTGGGACCCCAAGGCTTTCTCAAGCATTTATAGGAAGGGTTCTTGGCTGTACAATGAACATCTGTCTAGCAGCAAAGATCAGAATACAGCTGTTGCCTTCACATCTGTGATGTGATTTATCATGGAAAGTATATATTTGGTCTTTGTCCCTGGTTTCTGGTTATAAAGCTTTGAAAACCCTTGGGATTTCTTAAGTGATAAGAGCAATAAAGGTGTCTTGATATTCATAACAAACCCCTTTCAACCTCACCTGAGTTTATGTTAATGAGGTGACTTTTGGAAAGCCCCTAAGAATGGAGGAGCTGGTTTCCAGGGCAACCAACTTTCAGTCTCATCTCCCTTGACTTCCAGAGAGGGGACAGGGACTGGAGATTGAGTTCAATCACTAATAGCCAATGATTTATTCAGTCACACCTGTGGAGATGGGGAGAGTGGCATGCCATACCTTGCACTACACACCTCTTCTGTCTGGCTGTTCTGGAGTTATATCTTTTTATAATAAACCAGTAATATAGTAAATAAAATATTTCCATGCATTCTGTGAGCAAGAACTTAATCAGATCCAAGAAAGGGGTTGTGGGAACCTCTGATCTATAGCCAGTCAGTCAGAAGCACAGGTGACAACCTGGACTTGCAGCAGTTGGTATCTAAAGTGGGAGGGGGGCAGTGTTGTGGGGCTGGGCCCTTAACCTGTGGGATCTGACGTTATCTCCAGGTAGATAGTGTCAGAATTGAGTTGAATTGTAGGACACTCAGTGAGTGTCCCCCATGAATTGAAGAATTGCTGGGTGGTGTTGAAATAAACACACACATTGAAAAATCCAAGTCTATTGTTTCATAGGCCTTAGGGAGCTGTCATTAAGCTAAATAATGGAGGATGTCAGAATACAGAGGCCAATGAATAAAAGTCAAGAGTTTTCAAATGTAAAAATAAAAAAGAGAAAGAAAAAACGTTGTTATTTGGGTAAGTTTAACATCAAATTGAGTGTGGATAAACATACACCTGAAGGCTTCTAAAGGTTGGACGGGACTGGACTGCTAAAGAGATTCCAAGCCTGGTCTGCAACACTTAAAGCAACACCAGACCTGCTGCACCAGTCAGAAGTCAGTTGTGAAAGGTGTGCAGAACCCAGGGAGGGCACATGTTTCAAAGTCTGTTTCATTATTTATTTATTTAGGCCACGCTGTGCAGCATGCAGGATCTTAGTTCCCCGACCAGGGATTGAACTCATGCCCCCTGCATTGGGAGTGTAGAGTCCTAACCACTGGACCGCCAGGGAAGTCCCAAAGTCCATTTTAAAATGGAGAAAAATTAATCTCCAAGTGGCAATTCCAAGGCCAAAGAGGAAAAGTGCAGAGCCAAGTGAGCCAGCTGAGAAACTCAGGGCAGAAATTTTACAACTCCTTGTCCACCAAGTGCGGCTTGATCATAGCTTAGACCACTGACTGCTGAGCAGGCTTCCCATTCTCCCATTTTTCAAATGAGAGTTTCTGTTGCAATTATGCTATTTCTACTTCAGCATTGTATACATCACCATGTGTGGTGGGGCTGGACGATTTGTCTTTTATTTTATAGGTCACTGAATGGAGAGAAATTTATCCAGATCTGATGGGGAAAGCAGCACATCTCCCCTGGACCTGGACTTTGAGCTGGAATCATTCATTGGATAAGACTTTGGGGTCATCTTCCTTGGGGAGGGGCAAAGGTTTTCCCATGTATAGGCAGAAGGGTTTACATGGCCAAAGTGGTGGGCAGTTAGAAAGATTACTAAATTGTACCCCATATTCTCTATTTTCCTTTTATTTTATGGCAGTAGAAGTAGAAGTTTTTGCTAGGCACTTGATTGCTCATCTAAGACCCCACTTCCCAGATTCCCCAGCAGCTAGATGGGGCCATGTATCCAGGCCAATGGGATATTTGTGGCAGTGATGCATGTAATTCTCTGGTTGTACTGTTAAACAAAGTTTACTTGTGTTCATTCTAGTTTAATCTTCAACTCTGAGATGATATTTTATTTCAAATTCTCTCTTGAGCACTCTCACCTTATTTCTAAGTCTTTCCATTTTGATTTATGTTGCCATTTCCTATCTTATATGTTCTTCTCATTTTCTTTTAGCTCATTTTGGTATAGTACATTACATTCTGAAATCTTCTTTGTGACCACATCCTTCTGGCTCATGTTCATTATCTGTAGGGATGTTACTTTGCTCCTTGTCCTCTTTTTTTAAAGTAATAACACTGTATGGGATTTGGCCTTGATAACTTTCTATTGTTTATTTCTATGTGGAGTTAGTTTACCTGAACTTTTTGAAGGAGGCTGGCCAGGACTTCCTGTACCAGCTGAATAGAAGCAGTGACTGTGGGTTTTCTTGTCTTATTCTAGAATTTTAAGGGTAAAAATTTAATGTTTCTCCATTAAGTATGATTTTTTCTCTCTTTTTTTTTTTTTTTGCTGTACGCAGGCCTCTCACTGTTGTGGCCTCTCCCGTTGCGGAGCAACAGGCTCCAGACGCACAGGCTCGGCGGCCATGGCTCACGAGCCCAGCCGCTCCGCAGCATGTGGGATCTTCCCGGACCGGGGTACGAACCCGTGTCCCCTGCATCGGCAGGCGGACTCTCAACCACTGCGCCACCAGGGAAGCCCCAAGTATGATTTTTTAAAAAGGATTTTGGTAAATATCTTTTACCAGGTTTAGGTAGTTCCATTCTGTTTGTTTATTTATTTTTTAACATCTTTATTGGGGTATAATTGCTTTACAATATTGTGTTAGTTTCTACTGAGTAACAAAGTGAATCAACTACATGTATACTTATATCCCCATATCTCCTCCTTCTTGCGTCTCCCTCCCAACCTCCCTATCCCACCCCTCTAGGTGGTCACAAAGCACTGAGCTGATCTCCCTGTGCTATGTGGCTGCTTCCCACTAGCTATCTATTTTACGTTTGGTAATGTATATATGTCCATGCCACTCTCTCACTTCGTCCCAGATTATCCTTTCCCCTCCCCTTGTCCTCAAGTCCATTCTCTACGTCTGCGTCTTTATTCCTGTCCTGCCCCTAGGTTCTTCAGAACCATTTTTAAAATTTTTTTAGATTCCATATATATGTGTTAGCATACGGTATTTGTTTTTCTCTTTCTGACTTACTTCACCCTGCAGGACAGACTCTAGGTCCATCCACCTCACTACAAATAACTCAATTTCGTTTCTTTTTATGGCTGAGTAATATTTCATTGTATATATGTGCCACATCTTCTTTATCCATTCATCTGTCGATGGACACTTAGGTTGCTTCCATGTCCTGGCTATTATAAATAGTGCTGCAATGAACATTGTGGTACATGACTCTTTTTGAATTAAGGTTTTCTCAGGGTATATGCCCAGTAGTGGGATTGCTGGGTTGTATGGTAGTTCTATTTTTAGTTTTTTAAGGAACCTCCATACTGTTCTCCACAGTGGCTGTATCAATTTACATTCCCACCAACAGTGCAAGAGGGTTCCCTTTTCTCCACACCCTCTCCAGCATTTATTGTTAGTAGATTTTTTGATGATGGTCATTCTGACCAGTGTGAGGTGACACCTCATCATAGTTTTGATTTGCATTTCTCTAATGATTAGTGATGTTGAGTATCCTTTCATGTGTTTGTTGGCAATCTGTATATGTTCTTTGTAGAATTGTCTATTTAGGTCTTCTGCCCATTTTTGGATTGGGTTGTTTGTTGTTTTGATATTGAGCAGCATTCCTATACACTAACGACGGAAAATCTGAAAGAGAAATTAAGAAAACACTCTCATTTACTATTGCAACAAAAATTATAAAATATCCAGGAATAAACCTACCTAAGGAGACAAAAGACCTGTATGCAAAAAACTATAAGACACTGATGAAAGAAATTAAAGATGTTACAAACAGGTGGAGAGATAAACCATGTTCTTGGGTTGGAAGAATCAACATTCTGTTTTTAGATAACTAAGAATTTTTATTTTTAATGGGTGTGAATTAAATTTTTAAAAATTTGAGATAATCTTATGCATTTAAAAAATTTAGTAATATGGTGAATATTTAATACATTTTAATGTTTAACCATTTCTGAATTCTGGAGGTAAATCTAACTAGGGTATGATGTATTGTTGCTTTAAATACATTGCTGGATACAGTTTGTAGAATTTTATTTTGAATTTTTACATCTATGTTTATGAGAGATATTGATCTGTGATATTTCTTTCTCATTTCATTCTTGTTTGACTTGGGCATCAAGGATTTTCTAACCTCATAAAATGAATTGGGGCATGTTCTATTCTTATTTTCTGGAACAGTTTGCATGAGATTGGAATGATCTGTCCCTTGAATGCTTCGAAGAAACTGCCTATAAAACCATCAGAGACTATTTTCTAATGGGTAGATTTTTAGACTTTTGACTACATTTTTCAAATGGATATCAAATTATTTAGCTTTTCTATTTCTTCTTGAGTCAGTTTTGGATAGATATAAAATGAGAATGTCACCCATTTCATCTAAGTTTTCATCTATGTTTAGTAACAAAAAGTTGTTCATAGTTGTTTATAGTTTCAATTTCTATCGTTATGCACCTTTTTTCATTTTTAACATTAAGTTGTGCCTTTTTCTTATATATTGTATATGTATTTAATTCCTTAATTTTATTATATCATTCCTTCTGCTTTCTTCAGATTTATTCTATTATTCTTTTCCTCTTGTCTAATGTTGGCTGATTAACTCAACAATTTTCAACCTTTCTATATGTGGAATCTAAGAAATACAACAAACTAGTGAATATAACAAAAAAGAAACAGACTTACAGATACAGAGAAAAAATTAGTGGTTACCAGTGGGGAGAGGAAAGGGAGGAGGGGCAATATAGGGGCAGGGGATTAAAAGGTACAAAACTATTATGTGTATTAAATAAACTATAAGGATATATTGTACAACAAGGAATATAGCCAATATTTTATAATAACTACAAATGAAGCATAAATTTTAAAAATTGTGAAACACTGTATTGTACACCTGTAACTTATATAATATTGTACTTCAACTATACTTAAACTAAAAAACCCAATTTTCAGCCTTTCCTCTTTTCTAGTATTATCATTTATGGTTATATATCAATCTTATGCCATGTTTCCTAGAAGTAGAGCCTAAGATAGGGATTCTTGTGTACACGATTTATTGAGAGAGGGCTCTAAGAATAACGGAGCTGAGGGAAGCTGGATAAAGCAGAGGAATGAGCTAAGCAAGGATGTGGGCTCAGCCGGTCTACTTGGGCCTGATATATGGGGAGCTGTAGAGCACGCCTGGCCATAGAACCGTTCCCACCTTGAGGCAAGTGGGCTGGACATTTGTACTCCTATTTGAGTCAGTGATTGGCTACAGACTGCTGGTGGGAGTGGTGGATGGGGGCATAATCTCCCAGGTGAGATAGATCCCATGAAATGAGTAAGGGCAATTCATTGGATAAGAGGCAGACCTGAGCTGCTAGCAGGATACTCATAGACACTGGAGATGGGCACGTTGACCTGTTAAAGGGGCACCAACAGCAGCTACTACATCCAATAATATATAGGTAACATTTTTATTATTTCATATTTGTACTACTATATGATTTTATACTAAATTTATTTTATCTATAACTGATTTAGAAATGAGTTGAAAATAATTTATAAATGTGGTTTTTAGTTATCTCTTTGTCAGATTTATAAATTAATTGCTTTATGTTAAGAGAACATTTATGATACTCATTCTTTGCCATTAGTTTTGAAATGCTTTATTCTGTGGTCAATTTTTTTGTAAATATTGTATATGTGCTTGAGAAGAATGGTGCTTTTTTACCTCTTGTTGTGTGCTAGGTTCTACATATGCCTTAGATCAAGCTTACTAATACTATTGTTCAAACCATCTATATTCCTTAAAATGTTTAATCTACTTTTTTCTCAATTATTGAAAGAAGTTTGTTAAAAATTTACCTTAAGATGATTGATTTGTCAATTTCTTCTTATAACGCTATCAAATTTTGTTTCATCATATTGCATCAATTCTAAGGTGTACATATTTTTTTCACATTTTAACATTTCTGTTATTGGGATACATTTCACAATTGAAGGTAAATTGTGATCGCTTTTGGCCAGGTGGAAGTCATGATGAAGTTGTCATTGCCTGAGCATGGATGAACTTGGGCATCGTTATTCCTATTGCCATTATTTCACATGAGTGACGTGCATGTTGGCACATCATGTGTGGAAGTTAATGTCCATTTTACTTTGCCTAACAATATTATATTAACTCAGCATTGAAATAAAAAGTTGTGTACATTCTATGTGCAGAAAGAGAGCAGCAGGCAAAAGCAGCTAAATGATGTTGAAGCAATTATCATTCTTTTTTTTTTTGTAAAACAACAACCAGAGATTTTATGAAATAAAATGAAGATATCCATAAGCAGATGAAGCTGTGTTATGACTAAAAAGCTTGCCTGTCACTCACCAAGCAATGTAATGAAAGGCAGGAGAAATTCCCAAACCCCTCAAATTGGATGAAAGATGTTTCAAAACAGTGAGAAGCTGGTATGACTGACGTGTCACGTGGAAACTATTGCTAAAGCTTTGAAAATGAGTTTCCAGAAGCTTTCTGCTTTGAACAGAAGCTGTTTAATTTCTTGTTATGTGATTCAGTTGGGAAAAAAGATGAAACTATGATTTTAGGCAAATAGAGAATGATGACAAAATCACACATTCTTTAAATACCTCAAAACTGTACTGTCAATTCTAAAAGCACTAAAGAAATTAATATCATAAGCATAGGTTACCAAAACAAGGAAATCACTGTGCTGTTATAAGTAGCTGCTGCTAACCAAAAGATGCCAATATACTTAATATGAATAAGGTGTTTGGATATGCAAATTTCCAAAATAGAATACTTCAGAGAGTAAAAGAGTTATGGATTCCTCTTTAAGGATAGCAAGGACTGTCCCAAGTAAACTGGGTCACCCTAATTTTAAATTATAAAGCAATTTCTGAGGATATTTTCTCCAAAGATGCATAAAATAATGGAAGGATGCTGGCTGGGCCAATGAAGGACGAGCTAAAAGCCACCTAGAATAGATATAGAGGAGCCGTGGGCAACCAATCCACTTAGTACTTTAGTCTTGATGCATTTTGTGGGCATTTATTTGAACAGTGATATAATAAGCTTAAGAGATGAAAACAATGAAAACATAGATGAGAGGGCCTGAGACTGAGAGAACACAGTGAGAAGTTCTAATATATATTTAATCAGAGTTCCTGAAGTTGAAGACCAAGATAGAAGATGGGAACAGAGGCAATATTTGAAGAGACAATAGCTGAAAAATTTCTGAAACTACTGAAAGATACCTATCCACAGATTTAAGAAGCTTAGTTCCAAACAGTCTACATAAAAAGAAATCTTCACTTAGATACATCATAGTGATGCTACAGAGAACCAAAGACACAGAGAAAAATCTTAAGAGCAGCCAGAGAGAAAAAAAAAGAGAAAGATTACTTTTAGTTAGCTGGCAATAGAAGTGAGAAGAAAGTGGAATGATATTTTCAATGTGTTGGGGAAAAAAACCCCATAGAAATCTATACCCAGCTAAAACATCTTTCAAGAAAGATGAAACAAAGTCATTTCCATAAAACAGAACATCTAAATTATGACTTTATCCCCAGCTGAACTTTACTAAAGATTGTTCAGTCAGTACTTTAGGTAGAAGGAAAATGAACTCAGATGAAAGGGTTGAGATGCAAAAAATAGATGAAGAGAAAAAAAGTAAATGTGCTCATGTGTTTTTCCATTGTATTCACTTCCCAATATCATACAAACTCTCTTGTTATGGCTTCCCCACTTGCCCAATTCTTAGGAGCTTCTGAAATGGAAAATAAAACCACTGCTACCAAATGCGTTTAGGGGGTTGAGAGAAAGTCATTTCAAGGCCAGAGTATTTGCTGTCATCAGAAAGATTATGACTACCTTTATTTTGAAATTTGTGATGGAAACCAGAGAGAGAAAAATATGGCTTAAAGGAAACACATTATGGAATCATTTCAAGGCTTTTTTACTGTTTAAAAAATGAAATCTAGGGGCTTCCCTGGTGGCACAGTGGTTGAGAGTCCGCCTGCCAATGCAGGGGACATGGGTTCGTGCCCCAGTCTGGGAAGATCCCACATGCTGTGGAGCGGCTGGGCCCGTGGGCCATGGCCGCTGAGCCTGCGTGTCCGGAGCCTGTGCTCTGCAACAGAAGAGGCCACAGCAGTGAGAAGCCCACGTATAGCAAAAAAAAAAAAAAAAAAGAAATCTAAAAGGAGCTCTCAATTCAATGATAAAACAAACAACCCAATAAAAAATGGGCAAAGGATTTGAACAGACACTTCACAAAAGAAAATGTAGAGATGATAAAAATGCACATTAGAACTCTGAAAGTTTGAGAAGCTCTGAACTAGAGTGAAGGAACTTGAGGGCACTGGGGATGATCTGCATCTTGTAGGTGAGAACGGCTACCGTTCTCTGCGGCAGAAGTTCCTAGTGCTGTGAGCTCTGGCGTGTCTTCTCTCTTAACTAGTGACAGATCTATAAACAAATCCTGGGAATTGCCAAGAACAGAATGCTGTTTAAAGGAGCTCTGATCTTTCTGATGAAAGATTATTTCACAAGGCAAACACATCCTTCAAATGTACTTTTTATTTTTCTGAGTCTGAATTTGAATGTTTTGTGTATCTTGATCTTTGCTCCTGCCACAGCGTTTTGAAAGGACCCTGGACTCTCCTTTCTCTCCCCAGGTCATGTCTTCCAGGGTTGTCAAAGGGACCTGCTCCACTTTTCCACATGGCTCAATTCCAGCTTTCAAGTCTGTGGGGAAACAATGATGAACTGGCCATTCTCCTATGTGTGAGGCCTTTTCCTTCTCCACTAAATAAAGACAAGGATGAGTCAGTCTCTGCCAACCTCCAGGATCTCCCAGTCCTCCCAGTGACTCAGAGGATGGTCTGTTTAAGGGGTAAGTGCTCCTCCCAGGAAGTTGGTAGCCCCAGCCTCCACCTACCTGAGTCACCAGCCCTGGGTGCTCCTATTAAGACACAGAGACCCGGAAAGGCAGGCCAAGAAAGATCAGGGATAAGTGGACCAGGAAAGAGGATAGGAGATGAAGGGCTAAAATGCAGGAGGCTAAATTTGTTCATTTTCTGGTGGCCCTGGGTGGACCAACAAAGGGCTCAGTGTCCCTATTTGAAAATGGGAGAAACTGAGTATCCTACAATATTAATAGACTCAGAAGTGGCCCAAAAGGAGAGAGATGTGTCCTCCAGGAATATATCTGGCTGGAGACAGACACACTTTGGAACTTTTCTGTGCAAAAGGGAGGGAGCCCTGGAGATGGTTTGTCCTCGAGGATTTCTAGGACAAGCTATAGCCTGATCAGGGCCTGCAGGAGTGTGGGGAGGCCTGCATGGGAGGAGAGGCAGGAGGTCAGATGTGGGGAGGCAGGCCTGAGGAAAGGGAGCTTGGCAAGTAGGGGCACCTCTTGGGGCACAGAGCAGCTGGTGGAAACACAGCAGCCCAAGACTTTGGTTTTGGTACTGCCTATGATGCTGGCTCTGGTTTTCTTCTCCCTGTCTCCTTCACTGCTTCTCTGTCCATCTTTGTTTTTCTGTATCCATTCCTCCCCTCTATCCTACAACACAGTGAGTAGTGAAGGTTCCCCTCCCCATGGGTTGAGTGTTTTCTTTCCTCTTTAGATGGTGACTGGCATCTGCTTATGGAAGCAGCAATCAACCCATCCTGTTTACTTGTCACTGACACAGTGCATTGTGGTCAAAAACGCTGTCTGCCACAGCTTCCCAGGGTGGGGTGGGGGCCAGGATACTGACACACACAGGCACACACACTCAGCCATGGCCAGGTCAGTCTGCCCAACCAGAGCTATGAGGTCCTGGGCTGTCCCACTCTGATGTCTGGGATGTTGTGAGACAGTCCCCTGGACTGAGCTTGGCACAGACTCAGGGCTCAGAAAATATCTCCTGACTGAAGCTGAGTGCACAATGCACAGCTCTTCGGAGGGTGGGGGAGGTCTCAGAAGCCAGAAGGGCAGCACCCAGAGGGGATAATGTTAAATGTTAGAAGGCATCTTGCTCAGAGCTCCCACTTCTATATGAGGGCATTAGGACCAGAGACGGCAAAGAGCTTGGAGAATGGTTCACCCTTAACCACGCCCCTTCTCTGCTCTGCGTCTCTTGACTAGTTCATGTGATTGAGACACACATCTTTGTTTTTCTTGGTTTCTCCAAATCCCGTGCAGTGGCTACTATACAGGGTTAGGCTGGAGATTGACAAGGTTTCTAGGGGTTGGTGGTACGAGTGGGGAAAGGGCGGGAGTAAGGCTAGACGTGTGGGGGACAGATGGTGGTGGAGGCATGGAGGAATCGAGGCCAAGAAGATGGTGCTCTGCTTTCGAGGTGATTGCCTACGCCCCGACCGCTAAACTCTGAGCACAAGAGCCCAAGTAGACAAAGATGGTCAAACAAACAAACAAAAAATCCAAGGAACAAATAAAACCCACATAAGCTTAGAGTCTAGGTAGATGCCCTTTGATGCTTTGCAGAATTCCTGAGGTCTTCTGGAGCTCGCCAGGGTCTACGTCCTGGCCTGATTGCGTCCAACTATGACGGTGAAGAACCAGACAGACATGGGTTCAGGGGCACAACTCCATCACTCATTACTGTGTGACTGGGGCCCATGCTTCCACTAAGAAATGACTCATTGTCTGAAATTCAGATTGAACTGGGTGTCCTAAATTTTTATTTACTAAATCTGGCAACCCTTCCAAACCCTCCAAAAGTCGGCCCCCACCTCCAACCCGAGGCCATTGGTAGCAGACCCTGAATTACTTTGAAGTCTGGCATTTCATCTAAAAAACTACATAAAATTTAAGTTCATCTCCATGTTTCTATCCTTGTTTTGATATAAAACAGGTATTAAACTATTGGGTTAGAAAGCAAACATATTTCACTTATTTACACCTGGTTTTGGAGTTGTTAAGGCCTTCCCATCTCAATGGCCAACTTTCCAGGTGGACAGAAGGAGGCCCTGGGCTGCACACGGGGCCCTAGGATTCTCTGCACCAGGTACCAGTGAACTAGGAAAGGAAGAGCAGGAGGGTGGGACTTTCACAAGGTCATGTTTGTTCAATTTAAAGGACTTCATTTTTGTCTTCTTATTTTACCTTTTTGATTGGTGTTTAATTGTCTCTTCTTTCACAAAATGGGAATAATTTTAGTTAAAAAAATTAAATTCCCTTACTTGGTAAAGTAAAGCGTAGGCAGGCAAGCAGAGCCAGAGCCTCCAGAAAAGCAGGGAGGAGGCAAGAGGGCACAAATCCCCTGAAAACAGCAGAGGGTGTTTTCAGAGCAGTGGCTACACATTGGAATAATCAGGATGCCCAAGTGGTACCCCAGACCCCCTGCATCAGAACCTTTAGGGGTGGGACCCAGGTGTCAGTGCTTTTTAAAGCTTCCTAGGTTATTCCATTATTCAGCTAAGGTTGATACCTTTGCTTTGGAGCTTTGCTACTTAAAGTCTGGCCTGAGGATCAGAGGCATCAACTTCACCTGGGAGCTGGTTAGAAATGCAGAATCTCAGACCCCACCCCAGAGCTGCTGAGTCAGAACATGTATTTAACAGAGTTCCCCAGTGCTTTGTATGCAGTCTGAAAGAACCTGATTTAGTGGATCTGTCAGGAGGCTCATCTTTTTTTTTAATTAAAAAAATTTTAAAATCTTTATTGGAGTATAATTGCTTTACAATGGTGTATTAGTCTGTGTTTTATAACAAAGTGAATCAGCTATACATATACATTTATCCCCATATCTCCTCCCTCTTGAGTCTCCCTCCCACCCTTCCTATCCCACCCCTCTAGGTGGTCACAAAGCACCGAGCTGATCTCCCTGTGCTATGCGGCTGCTTCCCACTAGCTATCTATTTTACATTTGGTAGTGTATATGTGTCTGTGCCACTCTCTCACTTCGTCCCAGCTTACCCTTCCCCCTCCCCGTGTCCTCAAGTACATTCTCTATGTCTGTGTCTTTATTCCTGTCCTGCCTCTAGGATCTTCAGAACCAATTTTTTTTTTTTTTTTTAGATTCCATATATATGTGTTAGCATATGGTATTTTTCTCTTTCTGACTTAGTTCACTCTGTATGACAGACTCTAGGTCTAGCCACCTCACTACAAATAACTCAATTTCATTTCTTTTTATGGCTGAGTAATATTTCATTGTATATATGTGCCACATCTTCTTTATCCATTCATCTGTCGATGGACACTTAGGTTGCTTCCATGCCCTGGCTATTGTAAATAGAGCTGCAATGAACATTGTAGTACATGATTCTTTTTGAATTATGTTTTTCTCAGGGTATATGCCCAGTAGTGGGATTGCTGGGTCGTATGGTAGTTCTATTTTTAGTTTTTTAAGGAACCTCCATACTGTTCTCCACAGTGGCTGTATCAATTTACATTCCCACCAACAGTGCAAGAGGGCTCCCTTTTCTCCACACCCTCTCCAGCATTTATTGTTAGTAGATTTTTTGATGATGGTCATTCTGACCAGTGTGCGGTGATACCTCATTGCAGTTTTGATTTGCATTTCTCTAATGATTAGTGATGTTGTATCCTTTCATGTGTTTGTTGGCAATCTGTATATCTTCTTTGTAGAAATATCTGTTTAGGTCTTCTGCCCATTTTTGTATTGGGTTGTTTGTTTTTTTGATATTGAGCTGCATGAGCTGCTTGGAAATTTTGGAGATTAATCCTTTGTCAGTTGCTTCATTTACAAATATTTTCTCCCATTCTGAGAGTTGTCTTTTCGTCTTGTTTATGTTTTCCTTTGCTGTGCAAAAGCTTTGAAGTTTCATTAGGTCCCATTTGTTTATTTTTGTTTTTATTTTTATTTCTCTAGGAGGTGGGTCAAAAAGGACCTTGCTATGATTTACATCATAGAGTGTTCTGCCTATGTTTTCCTCTAAGAGTTTTCTAGTGTCTGGCCTTACATTTAGGTCTTTAATCCTTTTTTTTTTTTTTTTTTGCAGTAGGCGGGCCTCTCACTGTTGTGGCCTCTCCCGTTGCAGAGCACAGGCTCCAGACGCGCAGGCTCAGCGGCCATGGCTCACGGGCCTAGCCGCTCCGCAGTATGTGGGATCTTCCTGGACCAGGGCATGAACCCGTGTCCCCTGCATCTGCAGGCGGACTCTCAACCACTGCGCCACCAGGGAAGCTCTTTAACCCATTTTGAGTTTATTTTTGTGTATGGTGTTAGGGAGTGTTCTAATTTCATTCTTTTACATGTAGCTGTCCAGTTTTCCCAGCACCACTTATTGAAGAGGCTGTCTTTTCTCCATTGTATATTCTTGCCTCCTTTATAAAAAATAAGGTGACCATATGTGCGTGGGTTTATCTCTGGGCTTTCTATCCTGTTCCATTGATCTATATTTCTGTTTTTGTGCCAGTACCATACTGTCTTGATTCCTGTAGCTTTGAAAAGTCTGTCTTGATTCCTGTCGCTTTGTATAGTCTGAAGTCAGGAAGCCTGATTCCTCCAGCTCTGTTTCTATTTCTCAAGATTGCTTTCAGAAGGCTCATCTTGATGGGGTGGTCTTAGCTGCAGCTGGCCTCCTTTAATGGGACTCTGAAGGCCACAGGTGCTGGTCCCTCCATTAGAGTCTGCTCAGTATCTCCTGCTGCTGGGTGTACAAAGCTGAAGACTTACAGCAATGGAGCTTGTATCCTTTGGCTGTGTCTGTTAGTGTATTTTCATTAGTGCATCATTATTCCATCAGAATAAATGTACAGTGACCAAGGATGTTGGCTGAAGATCAGGGAATCCTGTCCTGGAGGAGAAACCTAAGGACACCAGTCAGGATGTGTGGTGAGGACAAGATAAAGTATACAGTTTGGCCTTGACTTCAGATGCAATATTAATATACTGCATGCCCGGTTTTGAGCCAAGTACTCTCTTGTTTTCTAACTCTTTCTTCAATCAGATGGAATAGACATAACTTGTAAAAGGCTGGGAGTGGGGAACGATGATACTCTTTATTTGTCCTTCTATATCAGCAGCTATTGCCACAACAGTGCTGTGCAACAACCAAGAAACCTCGGTGGCATAAAACAACTAGTATTTATTTCTCATGTGTATGTGGGTTGACTGAGATGACTGTTGATCTCATGTATCTATAAGTTCGCTGGGTGCTGGCTTATCTAGGCTTGCATCAGACAGGCGCTTCAAGATAAATAGCCTTAGGGAGTTTGGCTCTAAGTGCTGGGTTGAGCTCTGGTCTGCTTCTTGTGCCTTCATTCTTTGGCCCCAGACTGAAGGGCAGTAGTTATCCAGGGGAGCATTTCTAATGGAGATGGTGAAAGCATAAGAAGGAAGTAGAAACATACAGGAACTCTTAAGACTGAGGCTCACAACTGACACACTACCACTTCTACCCCATTTCATTGACCAGAGAAAGTCATACGGTCAAGCCCAATATCAGTGGGTGGGAAAATATACTCCACCTCCCTGAGTCCATGGCAATAATATGGGAGCACAATACTACACAGGGAAATGAAGAATTATGGCCCATACGTCAACTCACTGCATCCTCCAACCAGAAACTATACTGCCTTGGGAATATGTGACCCATCCCTTCTAGAACTTTATAAACTCCCCCATGGAAGAGGCTGCTGGCTCTTCACCAAAAATCACTTTCCTACCCTGCCTGGGCTCCCAGCTAGAACACATTTCCCAGCCTTCCTTGTATTTAGGTGTGACTATGTGACTTGTTTTGGATAATGGTATGTGAGTTGAAGTAATGTCATTTTTCAAGCTAAGGCTTTCCTCTGCTGCTAGCATTGTGTAGATGACTATAAGGCTCTAATGGTTGCTGTAGGCATAAGTTGAAATGAGCCTAGATCCCTGAATCACTATGTGGAGGAAGGCCGTTATGAAATGGGAACACTTCTTTATCATGTGGGTAAGATATACATTTCTATTATGTTTGAACCACTGTATTTTTGGGTCTCCTTGCTATAGCAGGCAGCATTATTGTTACTAATACACTTCTTAAAGCCCTTCTTCAAGGGCTCTGTTCTCATAACACAGGGAGACGCAACTCCCTATGATGGTGGGTGTGGAAGTACTTTGTAAACTGTGAAGTTCTCCACACACGTGAAGTCTATGATTAACGCTTTACTAATGTTTCAACTCAAAATGCAGTGTAAGTCAGCTGTACTGACGTGGCAGAGACTGATGTTAATAATTACTGATATCTAGAGGGGGCCTGATGGTTTAGACATCAGTTTTCACATCCTTTATTCTTTTAAATTTTCACCACAACCCTGAGAGAGAGGCTTTTATCACTACCCCCATTTAAAGGATGAGAAAAGGGAATCTGGCAAACTTGCTAAAGGCCTCACAGCTGGTCAGGTGCCTGAGCCTGACCTTCTTCCTCTTGTCATTCTGGAGAAAACAATGAGGAGCTGTCTTAACTCCAGGCCACTTTGCACCAATCAGGCTCCAAAGTCTCCCTTGGGGGGACAGGAAAACAGGTTATACCCAAGGCTGATGCTGGTGGCTTGATGTGTAAGGAGCATTTAAAGTTCCAGGCCCTAGTTAAAACTGCCTACCCAAGGAATCTGTTCTTGAAGATAAGAGAGAGGTATTTCTTGGGGCTTCTGCTTTGTGGTAGATTATCTGCAAAGATGGTTCCTAAGGATTCCTTCTATTCCTGTATGCACATTTGTTATGGGTTGAATTATGTCCCTCCCAATAGACATCTTGGATATGTTGGAGATATATTGGAGTCCTAATCCACAGGACCTCAGAATGTGACCTTATTTGGAGATAGTGTCTTTACAGAGGTATCAAGTTAAAATGAAGTCATCAGGGTGGGCGCTAGTCCATTGGTGTCTTTATAAGGGGGAATTTGGGCACAGAGATAGGCATAGGCACACTGGGAGAACTCACATGAAGATAAAGGAATGAAGGCAGAGACTGGGGTGTTGCATCTACAAGCCCAGGAACACCAAACCATCAGAAGCTAGGAGAGAGGAATGGAACAGATTCTCTTTCTCTCATAAAAGGAATCAACCCCCCCCGACACCTTGGTCTCAGACTTCCAACCTCCACAAGTATGAGACAATACATTGATTAAGACACCCAGTTTGTGGGACTTTGTTGCAGCAGCCCTAGTAAACTAATATAGCACCCCACTTCCTCCCATCAAGAGGTAGAGTCAGTTTATCCTCCCCTTGAATCTGAGCTGGCTTTGTGACTTTCTTTAGCTAACAGAATGTGACAGAAATAATGAATTGGCAGTTCTGGGCCTAGGTCTTAAGATGCCTGGCAGCTTCCATTTTCACCCTCTGGGAAGCCAGGCTGCCATGTTGTTAGTATATTTTGTTGGAGAGCTCACATGGAAAGAGAAGCCATTTGGATTGTTTCAGCTCCAGACAAGCTTCCAGTTGATGTCCCTAGTCAACACTGAATGCAGCAGAAGAACAATCTAGCTGGGCCCAGTACACCAAAAGAATTGTAAGGAAGAAATCATTGTTCTTTTAAGCCACTAAGTTTTGGGGGTGGTTTGTTACACAGCAATAGACAACTGAAATGTGCGCCTTCATTTTTTTGGCAGGTACTCCAGCACCTCTGCCACTGTTGTTCCTAAAGCCAGGTGCCACCAGTACTATTCTCCTCCTGAATGGATTCTGGGTGATGCCTGTCTCCAGACATTGCTCACTTCCATATGAAAATTTGCAATAGTGCATCTGGTTGGCAGGAGTTGGATGATGCCAGGAGATTGGGAAAGAGTGTTTCTGGCTTTGAAAGTAGGTGGTGCAGGAAAGCTTCCCAAACATAGAAGAATGTTCAGAAGGTAGTGGGCACCACTGAAACATAATGAAGGTCTTCAATAATGGCTAATACATTTTTGTGAACCTACTGTGTGCTTGGCACACAGTTTGGGGTCCATTCATCTTCTAATGGTAAACCCTGACTTCACCCTTCCTCACTCTCCATCCGTGTGGTTTAGATGGGATTGACCCCAGGGTTGGGCTTGTGATTCAGGCCCCAACAATGACATGTGACCCAGTCAGAGCCAACTTGGTGTAACCTTTGCTTTTTGCTGGGACAGCTGAAAGAAGAGGACTTGGGCTGTGAGGATGGAGCCTAGAGCTGCTGGCAGCCATCCTGCTGCTGCAAAGAACAGAGATGAGAGATGAGAAGAGGAAGACCAAGTCGATATTTTTTGAGCTTCTTGGTACTGGATCAGTCATACCATTGAAGTCTTCTGTTATGTGAGCCTGTACATTTCCTATTTGCTTACAACAAGTCAATTTAAATAGTTTCCCATCATTTGTAATTTGTCACGTCCACCTTTTTCTTTTTTTTAAAGAGTGTAAGATTTTTTTAAAATGAATTTATTTTATTTATTTTATTTTTGGCTGTGTTGGGTCTTTTGTTACTGCGCACGGGCTTTTCTCTAGCTGTGGTGAGCAGGGGCTACTCTTCATTGCGGTGTGTGGGCTTCTCATTACCGTGGCTTCTTTTGTTGTGGAGCACGGGGTCTAGGCGTGCGAGCTTCAGTAGTTGCGGCTCATGGGCTCTAGAGTGCAGGCTCAGTAGTTGTGGCACATGGGCTTAGTTGCTCCGTGGCATGTGGGATCTTCCAGGACCAGGGCTTGAACCCGTGTCCCCTGCATGGGCAGGCGGATTCTTAACCACTGCACCACCAGGGAAGCCCTGTCAAGTCCATCTTAATCTTGTTTAATACAAGTCTTTGGAGTAGAGACCATTTTACAGATGAGAAAACTGAAACACAGATTAACTTCCTCAAGGCCACATGGAGGCAGAATCCAAACCCAAGAAAGCTAATCCTGAGAGGCCACTTATAAACATTCTGCTCTCCTTGGTGACAGGGAAGGATTCACAAAGGAGGGTGTGACATTTAACCTGACATTTAACTCCAAGGGGACACAGGGGTTTGTTAGGAGCAGGGAGAAAGGCTTCTAGGTGGAGGGAATAGCTCGGGCAATGACAAGGACTTTGCGCTAAGAAGAAACCTCACCTGAAATTCACCTTGTCCCTGGCCTGCAGTCTGTACTCAAGAGTGTCCTTCTTTCAGGGGAGCATCATACTCCATTTCTGCAGGAACACCTCTGTCTTCCTGGCCTCTGGACCCATGTGGACCTATGCTCTGCACTGGGGCCCGGTGGGTTCCCTGTGGGGTCCAGGTTAGGTGGGGCACCCTCCTCAGCCTGAAAGACAGTTCAGGCAGGGACCCAGCTTCCACAGAAGGCTTGCCCCCATTGGACTGGATCTCTATCAGCCCCAGGAGGCCCTGGAGATGCTCACAGGTTAAACAGAATGAAATTGTCAGAGACCACTGCCCCCTACCCCCTCTTAAAGTAGAACAATGAAAGACTACTGGGGAGCAGAATCTCAAATAGAAAAAGAATAAACAAATAACCTCCAAATCTTTGATTTTTTTTAAGGAAAAAAATGACCCTCATACTTACAGTTGCTTCGGGTTTTATTAAATTCAGGACGAGGCAGTAGGTACCAGTGAAAGATATTTCTAACAGAGGCCACCTCTGCTCAATGTCGTGGCTGTGAAGGGACAGGCTCCAGCGATTTGAATGCCCCCTTTCCCCTTGCAGTTGAAGGTTCGAGATTAATGCGAGGAGGTATGGGACGGGGTGGTGGTGGCTGGGTGCGGCGGTAGTGTTGCAGAGAAAATGAGGTTGGAGGTGGCCCCTTGGTGACGAGCCCTCTGACCACAACTGAGATCCAGTGGAGGGTCTGCCGGAGTGAAGGCAGCTCCGGGAGGAGAGAGAGGCGCCCATTCCTTTCAACAGGAGGGTTTCGAGTTCTGCGGGTAAACTGAGGCCTGCATCCTTGCTCTGCTCGTCACCTGACAGGCAGCTTCGGCTCCACGTTACGCCCAAGCACAGGGCGCGCAAGGCTGGGCTGCCTGCTTTTCTTTTGGGGACAGGTGGGGACGTTCGGCGCCCAGCTTGAGGAGGGGGCCGTGGAACCCAGGTGGGGAGCGCTGGGCCGGGGTCCCTCCGCAAGGTGGGTCCCTGAGGTTCTCTGCCAACGCAGCCTCCAGCCTCCCCACCCACGGCGGGCGGGTCGGGGGAGGAGCTCGGCGCGTCCCCGCCCCGAGGCGGAGAGGGGGCCGGGCCTGAACAGATTGGGAGGGGTGGGCCGGGGACGCTAGGCGGAGCGGGGCCCCACACAGGCCTCAGCGGCTGGCTCGGGCCCCTACGGTCCCGGCGGCGGCTGGAGAAGGAAGCCAGGCGGCTGAAGAGAAGGGGAGGCGGAGGAGGCCGAGGTGGAGAGCCGCTCGTCGCAAACTCACTTCCCCGGCTCAGCAGGGAAAGGTACCACGCGCGCCTGCTCCCGGCTCCCCGATCCCCGGTCGCCGGCCCCGCTCGAGCGCAGGCTGGGGCTGCGTCCGCCGCGGGAGGGTGAGGGGCCCGCCGCGGCCCCGAGGGCTCGGCCGGCCCGGGGCTCCGGCAGCCGGAGCGGCGCTCTGGCGGGAGAGCCAGGGTGCCTGGCATTCCCGGAGGCCGGCGAGGGCTGTGGGCGCCGCGCCCCTTCGCTCGCGTCGTGGGAGGCGGCGGTCAGGCAGGGTGGCGGTGGTCCCGAGGCGGGGGTCTGTGGGAGGGTGGAAGGCAGGCAGGACCCTAGGGCTGCGTGCAGCTGGGGAGCACCGGCGGCGCCCGGCGGGCGCGCTCCGTGGGCGCAGACAAAGCCGGGCGCGGACGCCCCGCGACGGCTTGGGCCGCCCAGAGCATGGGCACTGGGGAGGGAAGAGGAGGCGCCGGGGCAACGGCTGGGACACGGGGAGGGGCTGGGCCGCCCTCCCAAAGGGCGTCCAGGTGGTCTCCTCGGGGTATCCCCTGGACAATGTGGGGAGCAGCTCTCTCCGAAGAGCCAACTAGGGGCTAATGGGCTGCGCTGGGCTAGGCGAGAGCCAGGCTCGGAATGGGGTAGGGAGTGTCGAATGCTTAATTTGGGAGAGGGACTCAGAGAAGCCACTGCCCAGGGGTGGGGGCTGGGGCTCCGGTAGAGCCGGTGAGGGGCCTGGGGTCCCCCTCGGAGCTTGCACCAGGAAGGGGTGTATGGCCTGATAAGAGAAGCGCCGTGGCTGGCACCTGTGGTGAAATGTGCCCACAGGTTGGTTGAACAGTCTGCCTGTGGTGGCACATGCCGTGCCAGTCCGCGGAGGGGGTGGGTAACTTGTCCGTGTTTGGAGCAGGCAGCAAAACGGCAAGTGTCTAGGGGGGTCACTGGAATGGGTAGGTGTGCATCTGAAAGTGTGTGTAGCGAAGGCCCCACGTCTGCGTTTTGCTTCTTTGCCCCCCTCCCCTTTCCTCTTGTTAGCTGGGCTCCTGCCACAGGCTAATGCCTAACTAGGGTTCCAAGATGGTCTGCTCCCTGTCCCCCATTCTTCAAGTTACTTCCCCTCTCTCCGGTATTAAAAGTGGCTACTTTCCCCCTGGATCATTCACAACAGTGTAAGAACATGCTTTGCCACTGCTCCCCTCCATTTTATGGCCCCCTTTTTTGCCTTCATCCCTCATTCTCCCCTAGCTAAAGACACACTTCTCCACTTCCCTTCACAGCAAAACTTCTCCAGAGAGCTGTCTGTACCTGTGGTCCCTGGGTTCTTCAGCTCACTTGACCTGGCTTTGGTCCCACCGATTCACTGAAACTACCAAATAAAGGTCTCCCTTGATTTACACTGCCCCACAAGTAGGTCTTCCTTGACCTCCCTTGGTCTTGATCATTCTCTCCCATATCCTTTCTTGGCTTCTCCTGGTTTTCTTCCTTACCAACCCCCCTTTCCCCCCACCAAAGCCCTTCCTTACTTGTCTTTAAGGACAACTCCTTCACTCACTCTGAATGTTGGAGGTTCCCTGGGCTCTGTTCTCAGCCCCCTCCTCTCCCCTGAGTCCCTTCTATTTACATACCCCTCAAGCTCTCATTTTTTCTTATAATTCTTAAAATCAAACATTTATTTACAAACACAGGTCTTAAGTGTATATCATTTTCATTCTCATGATTTTAAGTAGCAAATTTTATCTCCAGTCCCAACCTCTCTATCCAGCCACCCATCTGATGACTTAAGGTGTCATAGGTATGAAAAAGTTAATATGGGTGAAACAGAACCCTGACTGTGCTCCCCAAGCATGACTCTTCGCAGGCCTTCCCATCTCAGTAAAGGGCCTGTAACCCACCCACCATTAAAGAAAGGAAACCGGGTAGCATCATCTCCTCCCTTTTCCTCCCTCTCCATATCTAGTGCTACAGCAAGTGCTTTTGGTTCCTTTTGCTAAATCTATCTCAGGCCTATTCTTCATGCTCTGACTCCACTGCTGCTGCCCTAGGCTACTGCCCCAGGCCAAGCCACCTTTTATATCTTGCCTGAATATTGTAGTAGCTTTTGCCTGCTTTCCCTAAGTCTGCAATTGCCTCCTCAAATCCATTTTAACAGAGCAGCAAGAACAATTTAGAAAAATATTTAGTCTCATTGCTCTAAGACCCTCAATAGCTCCCTGTTGTACTTGGAATGAAATTTCAAATCTTTTCCCTGGCCTTTCAGATCTTCCAAGGTCTGGTCACTGCTGACCTCCCCCAGCCTTATCCTAACACTGTCCCCTTTTCATCTTCCTGACAGTCACACCTGAATCACTTCTGCCCCTTGAACACCTAAGCTTTTTCCTGCCCTGTGTCCTTTGCCTGTGTTGTTTTCTCTGCCTGGAATGTTCTTCCAAGGTTTTCTACTGGGCTGGCTATGCTCCTTCTTATTTTTCAGGTCTCAGCTTAAATATGCCTTCCCAGTCTTGGTAGAAGCCCATCATTCCCTGTAATTCATCGTAGCACCTGGTTTACTTTCTTCATTGTGCTTATCACAGTTCATAACCATTTGTTGCAGTTGTCTGTTTACTTTTTCTGGCTTGCTAAGGGCTGGAACCTTGACTGAATGGCCCACTGCTGAATCTAGAGCATTTAGCACAGTACCTGGCATGTAGCTGATACTCAGGAAATATTGAGCCAGGTGGAAAGGTCAGGGCAGTGCAGGAGCCCCTTGTAAACTTCAGGTGATCCTAAGGATTTTTATTTTCTTTCCATGAAAGCAGTTGTGCAAATCACTGCAAGAATCTGAGGGGGTCAGTGGGAAAAAGGGAAGGCTCAAAGGCAGGCCTGTATGCCTAGTGGGAGATTGGGTGGGTCTGGGGGTGTGTGGAGTTGATGTGGGTTGCTGTGGGTTGGGGAGAAATGATTTCCTTTGCTCTCTTTGGTGGAAATCCAGCCTGGGTCAACAGAGGGGTGTGTGCCTGTGTGCTTGTGTGTGATTTCTAACTCGTGAGATGGGGATGGCCTGGGCAGCCAGGGCTTTACTTTACCCAGTCTCTTGGGTGGCTGCTGGGTGCCTAGCCCTCAGGGCAGGGAGTTGAAGGGGAGGAAGAAGCTGGAGTTGGGGGGTCTCTGTAGACCCTTGTCTTTCCACCCACAGCTCCCCTTTTTGCACAGAGGAGCCAACTGAGAATTGAGCTGTTTGGCTAGTGCTCTCAGAATGGAGGGCTAAGAACTGAGGGACCTCAGATCTGGGAGAGGGAAGCTTGGCCCTGGACAGGGGGACTGGTGATGGACCAAGGTAACATTGGGAGGTGAGCGCTGGAACTAGGGGATAGGGGTTCAGGTCAGGGCTGGGCTGGCATGCCTAGGAAAGGCTTTGAGCTAGGATAGATGGAAGAAATGAGGGTATCCTGGGTGGGAGAAATCAGGCAGAGGCCAAGAGGCTAGGCCAGGGCCCTGGTATACTCACTGCGTGCCAGGCAGTGTTCTAAAGACTTTGCAAATATTAGCTCCTTTGATCCTCTTTTCTTTTTAATAAATTTATTTATCTTTTTATTTTTGGCTGCATTGGGTCTTTGTTGCTGCACATGGGCTTTTTCTAGTTGCAGCGAGCGGGGGCTACTCTTCATTGTAGTGGCTTCTCTTGTTGCGGAGCACGGGCTCTAGGTGCATGGGCTTCATTAGTTGTGGCACATGGGCTCAGTAGTTGTGGCTCGTGGGCTCTAGAGCACAGGTTCAGTAGTTATGGCACACAGGCTTAGTTGCTCCGCGGCATGTGGGATCTTCCTGGACCAGGGCTTGAACCCGTGTCCCCTGAATTGGCAGGCGGATTCTTAACCACTGCACCACCAGGGAAGTCCTCCTTGAATCCTCTTAACAGCTCTGTAAAGTAGGTCTTATTCCCATTTTACAGACTGGAAGACTGAGGCACAGTCATACAGCTCGGTAGCGACAGAGCAAGGATTTGAACCTAGGCAGCCTGGCTCCAGAATAAATGCTCTAAGACACTCTACTCTGTCACTTCTTTCATACCTCTCAGATATGCGCCAGCTGAAGTCTTCTTAACAAATGTTTTTTCGTGACCCGCAGAGGTGCCTGGCCTTGGGGCTGGGGAAGTAGGAAAGAAGTCACACCCTGTAAGGTAGAAGGGCTCCTCACTCAGAGTGGGCAGCTGAGTCTCTCTGTTTCTTCCAGGAGGGGCTTTGGGCCCAGGCCAGGTAGTTGGGTGTCACGCACACTGTGATTTCCGGGAGCTAGGGAGGACAACTACTTCTCGTACAAAAACAGCTCCCTGCTTGAGATGCCACCATTGGAGTGTCACTTCTCTGGGTTCAGCATTGCCACATTGCCCTCTTCATCTGCCTCTGGAGAGCCCAGAGAGGTGAGGTAGGAACTCTGCAGATAAACTGGCCTGTTTTGTATTCCATCTAGGATGTTGTGAGGTGGAGCTTCAGACTTGGCCTTGGGAAACCTGGATGGGGGTCTGAGTAGGGCTGGACTGAAGGTGGGAGCAGAGCTGGGGGAACAGAGAAATGGGAACTGAAAAGAGCTTAATCCACTTCAGTATTGTCCCTGTCCTTACCCCTTTTTGTCTGTCTGTAAAATGAGATTAGAGAGACTTTTTTTTTTTTGCTCCCCAGAGGTTGTAGAAGCCAGGAACTCCTTGAGGTTACATGCTTGAGTACCTTCTTGCAGACCCAGGGTAAAGAGCGAGGACTCCCCATGGGATGCCCGTCTGTAGGAACTGGGCCAGCCGGTTCCTACAGACAGCCTTGTCCTTTGAGGCTTTCCTGTTTGGTCATGAGGACACCTCTGGGCAGGTGACTTGGCCTCCCAGGGGCCTGGCTAATAGGCTGAGAAAGGGTTTGCTGACCACACAGGGCTGGAGTCTGTTTGCTGCAAGTTCTGACCCCAGGGTTTAGGGGATCTGCTCATCTATCTCAGATCCTCCCAGCCCCCCAGGAAAAGAGGGAGGCAGACTCAGTGGCATTCTCTTCTGCATTTTGGGAAACTGAGGCCCAGAGCAAGCACATTGCTGCTGGAAGCTCACTAGGCCCATGTTTCTGAGGAGTGCTCCTTCTCTGGAGTATGCAGGAGGCTTGTCCCCACTGCTTGAGTCCTCGTCTGCTGAGTTGAGGTGAAGGCTGTGGCAGAGCCTGAGTCCAGCAGGCTAGAGCTGAGGGTGGACTTTCCAACAACTGGACACTGGGCCTTGTTACCTGTGGTTGGCATCTGGCATCTTCTATGCCCCACCCTGGTGCTTGGGGCCACTGGGAACACAGGACAGGGTCCCCACTCACCAGGAAATAAGAATGAGCTATGCCAGATGTGATGTAATGAGGTGCAGTTCAGACCAGCTTCTTGGAGGAGGAGGTGCTTTTAGAGCGCCCTGATGTCTTGGGTAGCTTTGACCGACACAGGAGGGGATGACATTCCTGAGGTGGAGGGGGAGCCCTGGACAAGTCAGTCAGAGCATTGATTGTCAAGCCACTGAGTCTAGACTTGATTCACTAGGCCCTGGGGAGCCATCGAAGCTTATAGGCCATAGGTGCAAGGAGTTGATTAGAGCAGTGGTCCATAAAATTACTTCCCAAACTCTAGCATACATGTGGACAGCTTGTTAAAATTCAGGTTCCAATTCAGCAGGTCTGGGGTGGGGCCTGAGACTCTGTGTTTTCTAACAAGCTCCTGGGTGGTATGATGCTGCTGGCCCATGGGTTATCTTTGTGTAGTGAGGGTTGAGACTGGGGACTTTGGGCCAGGCAGGTACAGGGATGGGCACAGATCAGGTGAGACCCGAAACAGATAAAGGGGACTGTCCTGGCTCCTGTGAACTGTGTTGGGGAGGCATATAGACTGCTTGTATGGGGGCAGGGCAGAGGGGAGCATGTGGAGGGTATGGGATGCAGGGGCTACTCTGTTGGCGGGGTGGGGCTGGGTGAGGTGCTTCTGGGGACTTGGATCTCAGGCTGGGAGAAAGGCCTGATTTCTAGGGTGCCTGACTTTGAGGAGCTCCCAAAACCATGAGAAAGTGTTTTAGGCGACTGCCCCAGGGCAGGGTGACATGGAGATGGCATGTAGGGCGTCTTATCTTTCCCCACAGCCAAGCCCGGCCCTGTGGTTAGCCAATCTGGGGTGAGCACTCTTCCTCCAGCCAGGGTTGGGCCAAGGAGATTGGGGAAACAGCTGACGCCAGCCTTAGACATGCCATCTTCCCCTGAAAGCCCCTAAAGTTCCCCCAGCTGTTGAGCTCTCACCCCCAGCGAGCATCCCTGACCCCTGCCTGGCCTGCGTGAGTCCTTGTAGCTGCCCTGATGGTTGCATGAGCTGCTGTTGGGGTCTTATCCCACTCAGGCCGCCTCCCCAGTGCACCTGGAAGTGGGGAGGCCTGGATGCTTCATTCTGCTCTGCCCCTGGCTGAGACACTACAGGCAAGTGTGTGCTCTGAGGACTCAGTTTCCTGTAAATTGAGGGATTCAGTCCCCTCTCTGGGGAGCAGGGTGGAGAGTTGCAGGGTTTGTTGAGTAGAGCACTATATCTTCCCAGAATGGCAGCTTAATACATTTTAATTTTGGTTTACTATTGAAACTTGCGTGCTGATGATGGAGTCGAATGAGCAATTTGCCCAGAAGAGCTGTCCAGCTTGATTTGGGGATCTCCCAAGACCCCTTGTTCTCTGGGCTTTGCAGAGGCTGAAGGGTGGTATCTGATACCACTGGTCAGATGAGGTCCCTCTAGACCCTAGCAGGAGGGTAGGCAGTCACCTCACCCAAAGAAAGGTGGGAAGGGCAGACACTAAAGGCAGAGGTTCTGTTGCCCTGGGCAGTGCCAAGAGGGGCTTTCAGGCTAAGCTCTCAAAATGTCACTTATAACTCCTAAAAGGATAACCCCCCCCACTCCCCCTCTTGATTCCTACCCATGTGCTCCCTGCTGTGCCAGGCTGTCCTGAGGGGGTGGGAGGAGGTGGCATTTCTCAAAGACTGTTCTGAGAAACCTCAAGGGTTCAGGGAACAAACAAGGGTAGAAACTGGAAAATCCACTCCACTATCCTATGGGAGATTCAGAATGCATTTAAGAGAATTAAAGGCTTTGACAAGTGCTGTAGAAAAGAAACTGGTGTTTTCTAAACTGATTAGACCATAGACAATTTTTTTTTTGAAGACATCCTAATAATGACCAACTGACCAATAGAACACCTGGTTGGAAGGGCTGATGTGGGAGGATGCTGCTCCATCAGAGACTACAAACACGGGTGATGGGTGGGCCCAGAAGTGCCAGGGAGGGAAGGTAGGATGGAACAATAGCTTCCTGGGGGAGGTGGGCTTGGTGGGATGGGTACATTTGGAGAGTTAGTGGAAGAAAAGGGTACTGTAGAGGGAGGGATGGCCTGGAGGGGACTGGGGCCCAGAACCCGCCCTGGGTTCTAGTGGCAGTAGCTTTGCTTCACTGGGTGGGTGGGCAAGGGACCCAATAGTAGCCAGGCCTGGGTCTTCTGGATTCTGGGAGGGCCTCCTACCCCATCCTTCCCTCCCATCTTCTTGCCCTGCAAGTTCTTTCCCAGCCTCTCATCTCAGAGAGTGAGGTTGTGATCCCTGGGCAAGAAGGTAAAACCTCTCTGTGCCTCACTATCCTCATTTGTACCGTGGGGATAATGTTACCTCCCTGATAGGGTTGTTGTGACACCCAGATTCTTGTTGGCTGCTCTCAATGTGATTGACATGGCTGCAGGCAGTGTCTCCAGGAAGGACCCAGGGAAGGGGACACTCGTCAGGGATTTGAGAGGCACAAAGGTCAGCAGAGAGCATGTCAGGCTCAGGATAGGGTCTTGATTAGAACAGAGGGGTGATTTTCCAGAAAGGCAAGAAAAGAGTGAGGACTGACTTCCTGAGGGAGTGGCTAGCAGGGTGGGGATATCTGGGCAGAGTGAGGAGACTTCACAGGCCACCCTGGGCCCTGTGGGCCTAGTCTGGGTATGGGAGTCCTGGGGTCCAGTGGGTGTATGTAGGAGACAGCGGGGCTGAGGGCAGGGAGGAGGTGTCAGGGACCTGCCTTCATTCATTAGCCCACTGGGAGCCATTGAAGGTTTTTGAGCAGGGCAGTGGTTTGATCAGATCAGTGGTTTAGTGAGAAAAGTGGCAGAGTGTGATGGTGGGTTGGGGGTACAGGACCCCTCCCCCCTCATTGGGCTTCCTCAGAGAATTGCTGTGTGCTTTCATGTCTCAAGCATGGGGAGGGGCGAGTTGCTAATATGACCCTCAGATTATCAGAGCTCTGAGTCATTTTCCCAACAGTTTAGGAATCTCACTCTTGTCACCTTCCTGGAAGGGGTGTCTGAAGTGTAGGACAGGGAGAGTCCCTGGGCTCGTGCTCGTCCTGCCTCCCCTGTCGCTGGGAGAGAAGGTCAGTGAGGCCACCCTGCCTTGCCCCTCACCACACCTCATATCCTCTGAGGTGTGAGGACTCTTTGTTCAGCAGCTCAGGTGGAAGTGATGGGGTGCAGCATTTCAAACAGCGACCCAGAAGTTGCTGTAATGGTGCGATGTGGGTAACAGGCCTACGTAGTGACAACAGCCCTCAGGGAGGCCCTGGTAGGGGGTGCTCAGCGAGCTTTCTTACCCAGTTCAGCTGCACTTTCTTCTTCCTTTGACCCTGTCTCTTTCTTCCTCAAATAGGCAGGAGCCCAAGGCTTTTTCTTGCTCTAAATCAGGGGTCAGTAGGAGGGAGGATGAAGAAAAGCATTTGGGTTCAATCAGACCAGGGTAGCTTGGCTGTTGTGCGGCGAGGGTAAGTCCAGTACCCCTGCCCCTCAGTCCAGATTCGTTTATCATCTAGCTGCTTCTTGCAGGAGGGTGTTAAGGAAGGTGTGATTTAAGACCAAGAGAAGCAGCACTTGGAAATGAGTTGTAATTTATTAGGAAACAGAACAAAGAACCCAGCCACCCTTTGCAGCCTTGTGCCAGGCCCTGGTAGACCCATAATTCCTGTCCTCCCCATGTGGCCCACGGGGCATGAGCTATTTCACAAATGGGAACACTGGCAGTGCCAGCAAATGGCATGACTGGGTCTCAAGCCCAGGTTCTAGGACATCTGGTTTCATGCCCTTTCCTCAAGTCACAGACCCCTCAGAGCCCATCTCCAAACCTTCAACCATGCCTTCCTACCCACAACCAGACCTCTTCCCCAAGCCAGCCCAGCCCAAACTCCTGACTCTAGGGAGAAGACACTGATGGGTGCTCCTAGTGGACTGGCAAATAACTAGACCTTGAGTCAGCTAAGTAGGAGACACGCAGGACCACCAGTGGGCAGACATTCATAGGAAAGATTTTAAAATGAGGCCTTTAAATGTTAAATAAACATATCTCTTTTATCTTTTCTATTTTGGAAAATTAAAAAATCATATACAATTAATGGAAAACTTTTGAGTTAATCTGAGAAAGTAACTCAAGAAAAGGTGATAAACTTGATTCATTCCTCGGTTTTAAAAAAAGAGTAAAGCCTGAGCTTTAGTATCTTACTGAGTATATTTTGGAGTGCCTTATGTTAGATGACAGGTTGTGGAAACTCTCTGAAACTCAGTTTCTTCCTCTGTAGAAGGGGGATAGTGACATGAAGATTAACCGAAATATTCCACGTGAAATGCTTAGCATTGCCCTCTGTACCTTGGACGTACTCAGTGAAAAATAGTGGTAACAATGATGATAGAATTATAAGAACAGACATTTCTTGATTCCAAAAGCTCTCTTTGAACTCAATAAAAGAACTTGAAGAATATGTTTATTGTCTAAGCTCAACGTCTTAACTCCATAGGTGTTTTATGGATTGAATCATGGGGCCCTTGGGTGCATTTTGAAATGAACACCATTGGCTTTTCAGACCGAGTTCCAGCTCTTTCTGAGGTTGGCAGGGGTGGGGGAGGGTGGTGTTCTGCTTCAGGGTTGAACTTTATGAAGAGCCCTTTATTGGGTGATCCTGTGTCAGGAGATCCTGTGCTAGGACTTGTTAGGAGAGCACAATTAAACCACCTTGGAGTTACCAGGAGGGGAAAATCTTGGGCCAGATGAACAGCAGGTGACTGTTTAGAGGGAATTATCATTTAGTTGCTCTTAGAATTTTCTTTTGTGCTGCCAAAAGCCATTAGACCACTATCCTTGTCACTCTTTATGGAGGATAAAATCAAGGGCAAAGGGCTGTGGTCTGGCCAGCCTTAAGCCAGTCCCTTGGGGCAGGGAGACCAGGGTGGCTGGCCTGCAGCCCACCTGACTAACGCCCTGGCCAGGAGGCAGGTGATCTCCCGGCGGCAGCCCCAGTTTTGGCAGTGTAGCTGGGGTAAGCTGCCAGGCTTGGGGACACCTCCTGCTAGTCCCGGGTGCCTGGTACAATGTGTGCAGTGTCAGTGCGTGGGGACGGGTAAGACAGAAGTGCCAGGCTGAGGGCTGTCCTTAGGCCTGCTGCCCTGGGAGGCTGAGTGAGGGCCTGAGAGGTGGGCAAGTGCTGGGCAGAGAGAGATGAGCTGAGCATTCTCAAGCCCTGCTTTACCCCTCACTCTGTCTGGGTGGCCTCCATCACACCTGTGAACCTTTCTGATATTTCCTCATCTATAAAATGGGCACCAGGTGTTTGGGAGGATTAAATGATGCCATGAATGGAAAGTGCCCAGCATGGGACCTGGCACATGAAGGGCTTAATAAATAGAGATTTGCTATGGGGGTTATCTGTTGGCTGGATTTTTGGGGGATGTTTTCTTTTTTCCATGTTGTGATGATGCACACCACCTTTGCTCTGTGATAAACCATGCTGAATGGGGGTTGGGGGTGGGGGATGAGCATAGAAGAGGGAGCTTTGCAGGAAGAGAGTTTACAGTGGAGGGGACCCTCTTCCCACAAGTACTGCCTGAACCCAGCAAAAGCCTTGGACAGCCCAGCCTTGCTGTCAGGGCTACGATCTGCCCTGTGGGCCAGGAGCACGAGTCCTGGGCTGGGCAGAGTGGGGACCCACCCGTGGCTCAGGAGAGAGGATTGGCCTGCAAGAGACCCCCCTCCCTCCCCCGCCTCCCCCAGGGGCTGGAGCCGAAGCACAGACGGGCTTTGTGCAGAGTCACGAGGGGCCAGCAAGGGGGAACTGCACCGGCTGAGCTGTCTCACAAGCCTCAGTTCTTGTCAGTGGTTTTGAAAGAGTCAGGGGAAAGTGCTGACTGTGCTGTCCTCCTTCCCTCCAGAACTGTGAGGCCTGTGGCTCCTGTCAGGGAGAGGGGAGGAGCCTGCCGGGAGGCTACCTCTTCATCTGCCAATTCACACCTCCCAGGCTTCAAGTGCCCCATCTGCTGAATGGGTGGATCTCCATGTGGGGACACTAACCCAGGTCAGGGGCTGGTCAGGGCCATGCCTGCATGTGATGCCCTATGCAGTGGGGCTGGGAGAGGGGCCCTGGGCTGTGTGTTTGGAGGCAGGCTCAGCCCTTCGATGGGAGATGGCCTGGAGAAGCGTTCCCAACTCTTGTGATAGCCCCAAGGAGAGAACTGGGCTCTGGAGTCAGACCACCGGGGCCCTCCTCCCACCTGTGGGTCTTGCACCAACTTTTTGTCTTTCCTACCTCACAGGCTTGTTGTGAAGGGGAAGGGAGATGACCACTTGACACAGAACTTGTAAGGGTTGGTCCTGGTGTCATGACTGGTCACCCAAGTCATCCTGACCCCATCCTTGCTCTTACCCCCATATTTCGTAATTCAGCAAGTCCCTAGGAGGTCACCATAGCACTTTTTGCCCTCTGGTCCTCTCCTGCCTGTCACTTCCTCTGTTCTGGTGTCCCCTTGTCAGAGAGGCTTCCCTGACCTCCCTACACAGAGCAGCTGCCTCTCCCCTTTCCTGCTTTGCTTTGTGGCACCTGTCACCCCTGATCCTCCAAGGGGAGGCATCTGGCTGTTTCAGTATCTCGAGTGCCTGGTACAGAGTAGCACTCACTCAACTTTTTGTTGTTCGTGTTGTTTTTATTGTGGTAAAATATACATAACATAAAATTTATCATTTTAACCATTTTTAAGTATAGAGCTCAGTGGTATTAAATATATTCACATTGTTGTGCTACCATCACCACCATCCATCTTCAGAACTATTTTTCATCTTCCAAAACTGAAATTCTATATCCTTTAAACACTAACTCCCCATTTCCTCCCTCCCCTGCCCCTGACAACCACCATTCGACTTTCTGTCTCTCTGAATTTGACTACTCTCTAGGTACCTCATGTAAGTAGAATCATACAGTATTTGTCCTTTTGTGACTAGTTTATTTCACTTAGCATCATGTCTTCAAGGTTCATCCATGTTGTAGCATGTGTCAGAATTTCCTTTTCAAGGCTGAATAATATTCCATTATGTGCATGTACCACATTTTGTTTATTCATCCATCGATGGAGACTTGAGTGGATTCTACCTTTTGGCTATTGTGAATAATGCTGCTATGAAGGAGTGGGAAACTGCCTTGAGGGAGATAAAAAATAAATCTCTCTGAAAACTTCTGAGTGGTAGCCTAATACCTATTAGAGAGCAGAGCAGGTGTGATGGCAATACTCATTTTGCAGATGAGAAAACAGAGTCTTCCCTGGGTCACTCAGAGTTAGACCCCGTCCCTGCACCCTGTGTTCTCTCTGAGGGAGCAGTCCCTGTGAGCAGAGGTACATTACAGGTGTTCAATGCAGAGTGCTTTGGGAGTCGGGCAGCAGCTGGGGAGGGAGGACAGAGGGAGACCCTCAGCCTAAGCTGGAAGGTGGGGAGTGGACCTTGGGTACTGCCTGGCCTTTCTGCTCTCTCTGCCTCCTCTACTCCTGTACAGGCAGATCCCAGATGTTCTGGGCTGGCCTGGAATCTGCATTTGGAATCTGCTGTAGAGAAGTGATTCTTAACCTTGGCTATATGTTAGCATCATTTAGAGTCCTTAAAAAATTTCCATGCTTGGACCCCACCCAGAAGAGTCTTAGATGACCCAATCTCCGGGCTTGGTATCGGTCTTTTGTAAAAATCTCCAGGGGAGTGTAATGCACAGGCTGGGAAGGCATTCCTGTCTCCCGGGCCTTGTATGCTGTAGGGCCTGGGCCAGGCTCTCTGCTTACTTAACCCCAGCCCTGAGTTTTAGAAAAGAGGGAGCTGGGACCCTGAGTAGGATGGGGAGTTTACCTTGGGGTCTCTACTCTGAGGGGTTTCCAAGGAGAGAGAACTGCTGACTGTTAGTTACCTGGTGCTGTGTAACAAACTACCCCAAAACTTAGTAGTTTAAAGTGACAATAAACAGTTATTATCCTCATAGTTTCTGTGGGTCAGGAATTTGGAAGCAGTTTAGTTGTTTCTGGTTTGAGATCTCTTAGGAGGTTGCAGTCAAGGTGATGGCTGGGAGTGCAGTCATCAGAAGGCTTCACTGGGGCTGGTGGATTTGCTTCCAGGGTGGTTCAGTCACATGCTTAGCAGGATGGTTTGGCTGATGGTAGGACTCAGTTCCTTGCCTCTCAGTGGGCTTATGTGGGTTTCTTCACAACATGGTGATTAGCTTCCCCTCTTGTAAGCAGTCTAACAGAGCAAGGTGGAAGCCACAGTGTGTATTATGCCCTAGTTTTGAAAGTCACACTCCATATTTCTACAATATCCTATTGGCTACACAGATCAGCTTGGAGGGGACTGTAGGGCATGAGTACCATGAGGGGAGGATCATTGAGGGCCATCTTGGAGGCTGGTGACCATACAGATTGTCCTGTTTTTGCAGTTTCAGCCTCACAGACCTTGCCTGGGTGGAGCAAGTACCCCCAGTAAGTGGTGTGGCCCTTCTCTCTTACTTGTCTATTCCTCCCCGTCATCAGACCATAGCAGTGCCACGGTGGGGTGGTGTAGTTCTGAGGCCTGGAGGTCTTGCTTTGGAGTCATCATGCAGGAGGGTCTGTGACCTCTCTACTGGCTGGATTTCCCATCCCCACCCATGTCTGATGTCCTGGCCCAGCCATCCCTGTGGTGACCCCGGTAGTGTGCAGACTTAGGCCTGTAGGAAAGCTAATATAAAAACCATTGCTGCTACGTGCCTGGCTCTGGGCTAAGCACTCTGCATTGTCACACTCAACCCTGTGAGGCAGGGACTCTTTATCCCCATTCTAATGATGAAGAAACTGAGGCTCAGGTCACTCATCTAAAAAGTTGTGGAGCCTCAAACCCCTGGTATTCAAAAACAAGGGCCTGTATGAAAACCATGGTGCAATAAGGTATTCCCGAAGGAGGAGGCTATTTAGCAAGCTGAGTCATCAAGGGAAACATAAGGGAAGTGTGTGTGTGTGTGTGTGTGTGTGTGTGTGAGAGAGAGAGAGAGAGAGAGAGAGAGAGAGAGAGAGAGAGAAAGAAAGAGAGAAAGACTAAAGGGAGGTGGGGAGAGAGGGAAAGGGAGAGAGAGAGAGGAAGAAAGGTGTCTTCCTGGGGTTCCCCAGGGGCCATGGTGACTTGGGTGCCTCAGAACAGGGCTGGTATGGTCTTGAGGCTGGTTTTCTCTCTCCAGATTCAGCCTTTCCCAGGGTAGTGAGTGACTGTGAGTACCATCTCCCATCAGCCCTCCCCTGCTCATGGCCTGATTTGATGTCACTAAGGGCAGTCTCACACCAATGTAGTCACTGGCATAGTAACCAGTTCTGTGGTCTCTTACATTTCTGTGGTTGATGACTTCCTAGGGGGGCGGGTTTAGAGTTTGGGTGTCACATCCTGCTCAGAGGGAGGGAATACAGGCCATGAGTTCTCATCCTAAGGATTGCTAAAGGGAGCCACAGTGAAACCTGTTCCTTTAGGACTTTGCTGAGGAAAAGGAAACTGGCTAATAGGGTCTGGGGTCAGGGCTGGCCTCATTCAAGGTAGGGGTGACTGTTCCCATTCTACAGATGGGGTGACTGAAGCTCAGGTGCTAATGGACTCACCCAAGGGAATGCTGGTTAGGGACAAAAGCTGCTGTCTGGGCAATTTCATCTTCTCCAGGAGTGGCAGCTATCATGTCAGACCCCTGACCTCTCTCTGGGCTGAGGGAGCGTGGGCTGTGCCTGCCTCTGGAAGATCTGGGATCTAAGGGGAAGAATGTGGGCCTTGCTTGCAGAGAGGTGACCTGGCCAGTTAGGACCTCTGTGTGCAGACACACACAAAGATGGGAAACCAGGGCATGCATGGATCAGAGATGGAAGCTGAGCTGGTGGGGCTGGCCCAGATTTTGAAAGGTTCATAGGAGATGCTTAGATGACTAGTACCTGATCTGATCTATTGTCAGAGGGTGATCCATTCATTTTTGCTGAAGGTGGATGGGATCTCTAGGATGGAGTTTGGGATAAAGCTCTTTGGGTGTGAGTATGGGGGCAGGAATGCAGTCCTGGACTCTGCCCTGGTCCATCTGCACCTCTGTTTCTCTCTCCACTGCCAGCTGAGCTTTATGCCCATCAGAAAGACCCAACCCTTTCTCTGACTTCTGTCCATGCTTTCTTCCCCTCCTCCACCCCCACTCAGGTAGTCTCCAGTTTCTGTCTCTCAGGCAGCTATAAGCTGGGGTCCTGAAACAATTCACTCAGGTCTATCCCACCTTGCAGAGCATCAAGGGGAACAGAAGCCAGCCAGAGCACTCACCTCTCCAGGAATACCTTCCCCTCCTGCCCACCAGTTCCTTTGTGGGCCATGCCTTTGGCTCTGGCCTCCCCTCCCTCAAACACTGAGTTTAGGGCTGTCTTTTTCCATGCAATACAGGCTCCCCACTTCTCTTCTGAAAAAGGCTTACAAAGCCTTTTAAAATTGTGTTTTTAGGGACTTTACGCATCTGGTTGCAGGGAACAGGTGTGGGTAATAAAGACATTGTGCTTGGAGAAAAGTCTAAGTGCCAGGAAGGAAGATGGGGCCCCTAGAGCCCCTTCCTCATGTCGGCCTGTGAGGGCCAGAGAACATTGCTGGCTGGAGGGCTCTGCAGAACGAGGCCCCGTGCCTTGTTTCTTTTATTGATTGAGCTTAGGGTTGGCTAACGGCCACTGTATCTGATGCCTACTCCCCACCCCTTCTCTGGCCAAGACTGGTGGGATGGTCAGGCTGAGTCAGGGTTGGGGGTCAGTCAAACACAGGCTGTGGGATAGTCTGACTGATGTCAATATCAAGGTCCACTCTGATATTAGGGTTGGGGCCAAGGTTGAGGCTGGAGTCTAAGCTCAGGTGAAGACTTGGGTTCTTTTACACATGAAATGGAGCTCTGGGTCCTGGGACAGGTGGCTCCCTCCTCCGTACTAGTCTCTTTGGGGATTATCCTCCCTCTCCCTCCCACTCTGAGGGGGCCCTGGCAGGTGGCCACACCTTTTACCTGTGCTATCATTTAATTCTCCCAGGAGTCCCACCAGGTAGCTGTATCCCCATTTTACAGATGGGAAAGTTTAAAGACTGAAGGAGGCAGGCAGTTAAGCATCAGACGGGGCTTAGATAACTACGTCCAGGAGGCGGGGTACAGATGCTGTGTCCTTGGGGTGAGTTCAGAGGTGTTGGCCAGGTGAGACCCAGAGAAGGGAAGACACTGGTCTGGGGTCACCTGCCAAGAGAGACTGAGCTGGGGCCCGAATCCAGGTCTCTGGGCTCCCAGGCCAATGTTCTCTCCCTTCCCCCTGTGTCTTCTGGGCTGACAGGCTGCTCCTGCCCTGGCCCCATGTTTATCCACCCCAATCTACCTTCCGTGGCTGGCCAGGCCTGGCCCAGAAATCCGACTTCTTTCACTTCCTGGCTGGCTGGCCTGGGTGAGGAAGACTGGGAGGGTCTGGCTGGGAGGAGTTCAGGCTCAGTCTCTCCTTGGGTTTTACGGGTGGGAGGAGCCTCATGGGCAGACACAGAGTCCCTTTGTCTGGGCCACTGTGCAAAGCAGCTGGTCTGGGATTTCTGGGCGTTTTTTACATTTGAAGAATAATTGCATTGTCTGGGGGGTCCTCGAGAATCCAAATCTGCAGCTCCCCCCCCCCCCCGCCCGCAAACTGCCAGGCAGTCCAGAGAGATTCCTCAGGACCAGTACCCCAGCTTCCCTCCCCCTCCCTTCCTCCTGTTAGAAGCCTGAGGCAGAGACGGATTCCTTCAGGGAAACTGAGGTTGGGTTGCTGCCCTAGGGCACTAGGAGTATCTGTTGGGAGGTGACACTTGTAAGTCCCTGATGGGGAAGGTGCAGGTGGCCCCCAAAGCCCTGGACAGAGCTCACATGAGCAAATGTGTGGCTTGGAGGAGAGAAGCCTGCTTATTGGAAAGGGTGGGCCCATTTTTTTTTAATTAATTAATTTTTTTTGGTCACACCATGCGGCATGTGGGATTTTATTAGTTCACTGACCAGGGATCCAACTCGTGCCCCTTGCGTTGGAAGCACAGAGTCTTAACCACCGGACTGCTAGGGAAGTCCTGGAGTGGGCCCATTTTAGAGTGCTTCAGCTGTTGGAGTCTGGACCCTAAGGTCCAGGTGGGCTAAATACCTTGGCCATACTCTTCTCTGGGAAATGGTCATTCATCCTGGAGTGACCTTGGGGAAAGGACAGGGAGACAGACATATTTGGGAGTAGGCGGTGTTCAGAAGGGAGCCAAGGATGGGCAGACTTCTTTTGTTTCTTCTGAGGGGCAACTCTGGAAGGGTATGGGGCACCTGGGAGGCTGGGCCCCTTGTGGCATTGTTTTTGTTGTAGTGGTCAGTGTTAAGGAGGGAAGTGACCTTCTGATTGCCTGATGAGCTGAAGTGGACTCCAACGCTGAGGAGGAAGGGGTGTCCTGCACCAACCTGGGCCACTGACCCTTCTTGTGATTCACTCCCAGGGCCTCCTAATCTTCATCCATCCTTCTTTGGTGACCCTGCCATGGGACAGGACCTTTCTTCCCTCTTCTTTCCCTGCTGCCTTCTTTCCAATTTGGCTTCTTGGGCAGGTTCAATCAGGGTAGTGTTGGCTCTGGCCTGCAGGGGGAGGTGGTGGCCTGCAGGCCAGAGAAGTGGGGGTGGGGGTGGGGGTGGGGGTGGGGGTGGGGGTGGAGCGGGGTGGGGTAAGGGTGGGAGGCAGTGGGGCATTTGGGCTTGTTGAATGGGGGTGGACCTGATTTCTTGAAGCTGCTAGGCATGGCCTGCCTGGGGACACAGCGGCCCCAGCCTCCCACCCCTATTTTGCCTTGGAAACAGGAGCAAGTAGGCAAGTGTCTGTTGCCCTGTGCCTCCCTCCTCCCCCTCCCTGCCTGGCTGAGCCAACACTTTTTTCTTCTCTCCTTTATCTGCTCAAAAAAGTTCAGGGTGTTCTGTTTCTCCTGTGCATACAGATCAAGGAGGGGGATGTTATTTATTTATTTAATTTATTGAAGGCAAGAGAAGGACAGGGAGGCACCAAGGAACATTAAGTGATTCTTCTTAGGCATTTTCTCATAAGATTAAAAAAATTCCAAAGGAAGAGATGACACAACCCAACAGAAAACAAATGTGCCCCCCGCCCCGCCCCGCATCCTGAGATAAGAGGGCCCAAAACTCCAGTTCAGCATTTAGCTGAGGGCCCAGCACACAGTAGGTGTTGCTACATACAGTGTTCTCTCTTCCATTCAGTTTGGACCGGTACATTGGCCCCATGGGCCATTATGGGGGACCATGAGGCAGATGCCTCATTTTTGCCATCTGTGGACTGTGCATGTGGTTTCTCTGGCTTCTTGCGGGAGCCCCAGGGGTTGACAGGCTCATCTGGGACAAGGCCTGCGGAGAGACAGAACTATGGGGTTAGCAGTGAGGGCCAGGGGAATAGGTGACCTATATGGTCCCTATATGGTCCACCATGGCACCATATGTGTGATGTCTCTTTGAGTTGAAGGTCTCTAATATGTTGGGAACTTGGGGTCCTTTCTGTGTTCATCTTAAAGGCAGACTGCCTGCCTGCATTTCCCACAATCCATTCCTGAAGCCTGTACCAAAGGCAGTGTATTCATAATTTAGCTACAGAACTTTACAAATGATTTTCCCGCACAAGGCTCTTAAAAATGCTGACAGTCTCTTGACATCCATATAGGGCCGTATTTAACTGTCACAATAATGCAGTTAGGACAAGCTGGGCCACTTCAGAGAGAAGGACAGGGAGGCTGGGAAGCCAGGAAGTTCAGGTAGCCCCCTGGGAATGCACCACTGCCCCAAGCATTCCTTACCTCTACCCAAGGCTGCAGTTTACCCTAATCCCTGGGTTTTCATAGGTGGTGCTCCAGGGAGCCTGGGAGGTTCTGCCATGAGACCTTAGGGACCTCCGGAGGTAGCGGGAACTCCAGTTTCAACCCAGTTACACCCTGGTCTCCACAGGAGCTTTTCGAGAAGGGGTTCCACCAGTAAGGTCTGAAAACCACTGTAGCGATCCCACCCCTTTACTGTGTAAAAGTGGTTGTTTTGGGGAGGGCCGCCTCAGGCTGGGGGTGGGGCTGGAGGCCTAGAGAGCAGCGCACAGGCGGAGCCCCCCAGTCCTGGGGAACTGGGGCGTGGGGGCGAGGTGGGCAGTCTCGACTCTGGCTTAGCATAGCAGGGTGCCCAGCTGTGGAGGCCGATAGCAGCAGCTCTTAGCTCCCTGTGTGTTTACAAACCTGACGCAGAGCACGCTCCTTGCCAGCGCCGCGGGGCGGACTCTTCCTCCCTGCTGGCCTCTGGTGCAGTCAGCCACACCCTCACCTCTAATTTTAGTTCTCTAGTCTTCCGCCAGAACCTGGGGGAGGGACGGGAAGGTGGCAGAGGGGGAGAGGAGGAAGGGTAAGGGGGAGGGGAGGTAAGGGCTTGCGCCAGCTCTGACCTCCATGCTCCCAGGAGGCCGAACAGAACATCACTGGGACGGGGGTGGGGGGCTGAGGTGGACCGCAGAAGGACAGACAGACATAGGAGGGAGGAATGGGAAAGCCGGGACACAGGCTCTCCTAGAAGAAGGCAGGGATCCAGGCTGTGTGGGGAGCCCCTGCCTCTGAGGGTTTCTGGGCCTCGGGCGCCACCTTCCGGCCCTCTAGGGAACCAGTCCCGCACCGAGTTGGCCGCCCGGGGGTGGGGGGTGGGGTGTAGTTTGGAGGGAGTTTGAGAGCAGGAGTGGGGTGACATTCCTGTCCGTGCCCAGGTGTGGCATCGGCAGGTGAAGTGGGCGGGGGAGGTGCAAGGAGCAGCTTCTCAGACTGAGAATATTTAGAAAAAGACCCCTTCTAAAATCTGTGATAAAAAGATGTTAGAGGTGGAGTGGAAATCTAAGTGGTCAGACCTTGAGGCGTGTGAAGGAGGAAGTTAGCGCACAGCTTTTATTTTATTTTTTATAGTGAACCAGGAATGAATATCTGAATAGTTATTGAGATGTATATGCATACATATATGTAGTGAGTGGCACAAATCCTAAGTATACAACTATGTACATTGTATAACCACCATTCATATAAAGATACATATTCCTTCCACCCCAGAAAGTTCCCTTCTGACCCTTTTCACTCATTCCCCTCCTCCCAGTCTCTCTTCTGTCATCACAGATTCATTTTACCTCTTTATGGATTTCACGTAAATGGAGTCATACCGTATGGAGCTCTTTTGTCTCTGGCTTCTTTTGTTCAATGTAATAGTGTTGAGAGTAGTTTAGTTCTGTTTATTGCTGAAGAATATTCCCTTGTATGAATATGCTACAAATAGGACAGTATATTTATCTATTCTTCTGTTGACGGACCTTTGGGATATTTGTTTTTGGTTATCATGAATAAAGCTGCTAGGAACATTCTATGTCTATTTGGTGGAGTATACCCTGTTTCTCTTGGATGTATTCTTGGGAGTGGGACTGCTGTGTCATAGGAAGTGTTTTACTTAGCTTGATTAGGTATGGGTGACAGCTTTTTATATGCCCCCTGTCCACTGCCCAGCAGCTACTTTCCACTCACACTCACTCCCCTGTTAGGTCCTGGATACTATGGATGGTATGGGTAACTAACTGGACAGTATGCAACTTCTGCCACTGAAACCTTAGGCAGCTTGGGTCAGGAAAGGAATGCGGACAGGATCAGATCTGAGTGGCCCCTTGGGATGGCCCACAGATACCTTCAAACCCTTGTAGTCACTCCAGGAATAGAAGGGTAGCCTCTCCCAGCCCTGGGGCCAGATTCACGGACCCCCTTGGCCTCCCGTCAGCTCCCTAGGCTGGCGTCTCTGAGCAAGCTGGCTTAGCGTAACTGTCAATTTGATGTCTGGCCTCTGGTGCCACGGGTCCTCACGGTCCACTGTTTCCTGGGCTCTTTGCTGCTTTGTGGTGACTGAGGGGCTGGGTGGCCTGGGAAAAAAAACTGGAGACCTACCCAGAATAGCAGAGGTTCATTCGATACCAGCCTCGTGGCACTTTCTGGGGGGAGGGTGGGACTGTGTCCTGCCTACCAAACTGCCACCTCATTGAGGCTGTGAAAAACTAGCTGAAAGCAAGAGGAGAAGAGAAGACAGGGCAAGGGAGAGTGAGTGCCAGGGAAGGGCCAGGGGAGGGAGGGAGAGCAGAGGGTCTAGTGCAGTGTGTGCAAGTATCCTGGGGTTGGCTCCAGCACCCTGAGGTCTGTACAAGCATCCTGGGGTTCATGAGAGCATCCTGAGGTCAGTGTGAGCTGGACCACAGCAGTGGTACTGGGCTGTGCTGGGCTGTGCTAGGCGGTGTTGGTCCAGGGTTAGCAGCACCAGGATCAGTTTCTCCTGATTTTGACCTTCTTGGTCATACAAGACCAAGACTCTTGTCTTACTGACTCTTGTCTCATCCTTGGTGCCTACTAGGTTTGAGATGGGATTGATGGATTTCAGGGGTTTGGGGTGGGCTGTCAGCTCTCCTTTTTGCTGGGGGCCCACGGTGCATCCTCCCTGCCTGTTTCCTTCCCTGTGGCTCCCTCCCTCCTTCCCCACACCCTTTGGAGTTGGCTCTTCTTGCCCAGGTCCTCGGAAGGGATTGAGAGGGCTCAGGGTCCCCCCTTGAAGGCAGAGCCTGTGAGCATCTCTTGGGGCAGGTGGGAAGTGAAGGCAGAGCAGGTGAGCTGTGACCCCCTGCCCCCTGCAGGTTCCTAGGAGGCGAGTGTGGACGGTATGCAAAGTTGTGAATCCAGTGGTGACAGTGCGGATGACCCTCTCAGTCGTGGCCTGCGGAGAAGGGGACAGCCTCGTGTGGTGGTGATCGGCGCCGGCTTGGCTGGCCTGGCTGCTGCCAAAGCACTTCTGGAGCAGGGCTTTACGGATGTCACTGTGCTTGAGGCTTCCAGCCGCATTGGAGGCCGCGTACAGAGCGTGAAGCTTGGTAAGTGCCTCAGTTCACCTCAGTCCAGTCATCTCCTAAGGTCACTTCTTATCTCCCAGTGCCCTGACCTAGCCTGAAATCTCGTTATTTTATCTTCTTCCCGGGGGTTAGTGTTCTATCATGCATGCTGCCTGGGCATTTTCCCTTCCTTTGCCCCTCTCAGCACCCTTCTGAGGTGGGCAGGATGGGGCTCTGGCCTCTATCTTTGGAACACGATCTAGAGTTCACAGTGTTTAGGAGGGAAAGGACACCCAGGACCAAACTTCGCAGTGGGTAGACTGGTTTCTATTTCACAAGAAGGGGAATTCTGCAAGTTTCTATTAGTTGTTAACTTTTGAGTATGAATTAGTGTTATCATGACTGAGCGCTAGCCCTGGGACAATAGGAGGTAAGGGCAATGGAGGTGGAAGAAGACTTTGGGCCTCCTTGTGAGTGATGGGCAGGTCTTAGGATTGTCGAGGAGGAGGGTCTCTCCAGGTTGCAGAGAAATAAGGCCTCTGCAGAAAGCAGCCAGATAAGAGACATACCCTAGGGCTGGGCAGGTTTTGCCAGGGGTCCTAGAGGGTGGAAAATTGCCTGAAATGCAGGTAGAAGTCAGGGGGGTTTCCCATCCAGGGGGTCTGACCATGAAAATGGCCCAGTGGGACCACTCATGGTGGCCTGGAGTGTGTGGGCTACACTGACCCTCCAGAGGATTTTGTGTCTGTTGCTACATGGGCAGCAAGGCCAAGCAGATTCTGTGTGCTTACTTTTGATGAATGGGGCAATTGGCTCAGAGAAGTAGGTGGACAGACTTAGAATAAGCAGAGGTTGAGGAGCAACCTTCTCTCTTCTTTCAAAAACTTTGATCACGTTAAAAGTCTTCCCTTAGAGTATTTCCTGGAAGGTGTATGTGAAATTATGTCTGTCTTCCCCTGGCACACACAGGAGTATGTGTTGGCAGTGAGGATGAAAGTGCAGTCCAAGGCATGTGCAAACCTGGGGACAGGCAGCTGGGAAGCCCTGAGACTCTTTGCTCAACACCTGATTGGCTGACTAGGAGCCTTAGGGATGGGATGGCTCCATTTGTGGTTCTTGAATCTTGATAAGACATTCAGGGTCTGACATACAAGCAGAAGACGGGAGGACAAACAGCCCAGTTTCAGTGGTAGTTGGCAGCCGAGACGTGCTGTGCAGGGAAGTGATTGTAGAAGGGAGGGAGGTGGAAAGGATGGGGCTGCAGGAGGCTGAGGGGATGCACATGGCAGGAAGCCTTCCTCAGAGGGGAGGGAGCTTGGGTGGGCCTCAGGTGATGAGGGGAGTTGGATAGGTAGTGAAAAGAAGGAAGGGGGTAATTGCACACATGGAATTGCACACATGATATATGTGAAGAATCAGATCAAGGCAGACCCTGCCAGGATACGGGAGAGCAAATCCAGGCAAGGGCGTATGTGTGTGTGTTGTGTGTGCAGACACCCAGGGCTGAAAGCCCAGGCTGCAGTTGGACCTGCAGCAGTGTGAGATGCTAGCTGTGAATCCCGGTGGTAAGGGCAGCGGCGATGACCAGAAGCCCCAAGGACACCGTGAGGTAGATGTGGAGATGGTGCCTGGTACCCTTTGGATGCAGGATGTAACAAGGATGACAAAGGTGAGAGGCCTGTGGGAGAGGGCAGGAAACATCCTCAGACTGAGGTGTACTCTGGGCTACCCCACCTCCTTGTAAAGCTTGGGGGATGGAGTGGAGCACTGACCTTGCTGCTGACCTTGAGCTGCTCACCTCGTTCCTGCTTATGCCTGGATACCCCATGCCTGGACATCACTGCCCGGTGACTATGACTTGGAGCTCCCTGGTGTACCCTGGGGAGAGTACAGGCCCCTTTTGCTCCTATTGGGAGCTCAAACCAGGCAAAAGACCTTGGGGAGCCTGAGGCTCTAAAGGAGAATTAGTAATAAATGTCCCCAGTGCCCCCCACCCCCACCCCCCAGGAACCCCGTGGAGGAAGAAGGGCACTGGGTTTCTAGCTTTTCGTGCCTTCTGGTCTGCCCACTTTCCCTGGACAAAGGGACCCACACATTGCTTCCTCTGATTCCAGAGTCACCAGGAAATTCTGTCTTGCTGGCTGTGGCTTGAGGTTGATTGTGTTTTCTCTTGCTCTGTGTTTGGCACATAGATGCACACAGAGCTTTTCTTTCTTTTTTTTTTTTTTTTTAAGTAACTGATGGTTTAATTAGAAGCAGCCCAGGAAAGAGAAGACACAAAAAAGAGAAATGCCCAGTTCCTGGGGTGAGGGGTGAGTGTTGTCTGTTATAGTGTATTAGATAACTATTGCTGCATTAACAGACCACCCTAAAATGTAGTGGCTTAAAACAACATCATTTTATTTGCTGATATTCTGTGGCTCCAGAAATTTGGGTTTCTCTTCATGGTGGTCACAGTCTGGAGAGTGGAAGCCACACGGTGTCTTGAGGCCTAGGCTCTGAAACCACAAACATTGCTTTCATTGCATTCTGTTAATCAAAGCAAGTCACAAGCCAAGCCCAGAGTCAAGGGGTGCGGAAAGACTCCATCTCTTGATGGCAGGACTGGCAAAGTCACATTGCAAAGGGCCATGTGTGGAAGGATAGGAGGGATTATTGTGACCATCTTGGCAAAAAAGTTACCACACATGATGTCTTGAATCAGGCCTCCAAAAACAAAACGAAACACCAAAAAATGTTCCTGTTTTCCTTTCATTGTTTCAGCTTCCCTGGGAGCTAGGCAAGGGAGGAGACAAATGTATCACAGCATGCAGCATGAGAAAAGGAAACTGAGGCCCAGAAGAGGAAATAGGCACAGGCACAGTGACAACTTGCCTCAGAGCATCTGATACCTTGGCTATGGATGGGGTGGTAAAATGAGCCACCAGCCCTGTCCCAACTGGGCCCAGGAGTTTCCCTCTGCCCCAGTCAGACTCTTAGGGTTCTGCCACCTGTGCCATAGGATGAGAAAGCTTAGTTTTCTCCAGAAGTCTGTTTTAGACTGCCTTGGGGAGGAGTCTTCCAAACTGGAATGTTTGCCTTCTTTCTTCTGCCCCAGACTGTGTTGGGAGGTGACCATTTTCCATCTGGCAGAGTGGCTTAGACTCTTGGGCCACTGGATTTTGAGGAATTGGAATAAGGCCAAATGGGGACCTTGGGTCTGGAAGGCTGGGCCTCCTCACTGGGTATTTCAAGGATCCTTGCTCCCCTCACTGGGCCCATTGTACCCACTGGTACCCATAGAAGTTCTCCTGAGGAGGAGGAGAGGTCTGTTGTCTGGTGTTATCTTAGGAGAGTCTTCTAATTATTCCAGTGAGATGACTTGGTGTCAGATCATAGAGTTATTCAGGGTAGAAGTTAGCTATAAAGTAGAATCCATTTTGTGCCACATGTGGTTTCTACTGAGATATTTTCACTGAAGATTTTGGTTCGTTGCTAGAGCGGTACCTAATCCCCTTCCTTCCCCCTGTTGTTGGGGATGGAAGGATCCTCTTGGAGGAAGGAGGGTGAGGCAGTGTTCTGGCTCTCTTCCTTGCCCCTATAAGAGCCTATTGTCGCCATCAGGACACGCCACCTTTGAGCTGGGAGCCACGTGGATCCATGGCTCCCACGGGAATCCCATCTATCATCTAGCAGAAGCCAATGGCCTTCTGGAAGAGACAACTGATGGGGAGCGCAGTGTGGGCCGCATCAGCCTCTACTCCAAGAATGGCGTGGCCTGCTACCTCACCAACCATGGCTGCAGGATCCCCAAGGATGTGGTTGAGGAATTCAGTGATTTATACAACGAGGTGAGGTATTAGGGGGATAGTTGGGCACAAGGGTTTGTGGGGCAGGGAACGCCCTGGCAGTGTGTGTGTGTGTGTGTGTGTGTGTGTGTGTGTGTGTGTGTGTGTGTATGTATCAGACTTGAGGGGCCTGGGCGACCTGCTGGGGTCTTCTATGATCCTGGTCATGTCTGCACATTCTCTGGGCCCTGCATTTGGAAAATCAGGACAATCTGAGGGTAGAATGAAGACAATGAGTGGAGCAGTACTAGGTAAGAGATTAGTGATACTCATGATTAAATATTTCCCCATAAAGTCCTTAAACATCTTTTATTAGATTTATTACTAGATAAGTGGGTATGATTACTGTTGTTATTGCTCTTGGATACTCTTTTAAATGGTAATTTTAAAATACTTTATTTTCAAATTGTTCCCCGTGTATAGAATTATAACTGCATCTTTTTTTAATTGAAATGTAGTTGATTTACAGTATTATATTAGTTTCAGGTGTGCAGCATAGTGATTCAACATTTTTATACGTTATACTCCATTTAAAGTTATTACAAAATAATGGTTATATTTCCCTGCTGTGTGCAATATATCCGTGTTGCTTATTTATTTTATACATAGCAATTTGTATCTCTTAATCCCATACCCCTGTCTTGCCCCTCCCCACTTCCTTCTCTCCACTGGTAACCACTAGTTTGTTCTCTATATCTGAGTCTATTTCTGTTTTGTTCTGTTCATTCGTTTTATTTTGTAGATTCCACATATCAGTGATAACATAGAGTATTTGTCTTTCTCTGTCTCACTTATTTCACTAAACCTCTAGGTCCATTCATGTTGTTGCAAATGGCAGATTTTCATTCTTTTTTATGGCTGAGTAAAATTCCATTGTGTATGTGTATATATATATTATATATATAATATATATAACTATATAACTATATATTTTATATCTGTCTACCTATCTGTCTAACATCTTCTTTATCCATTCATCTGTTGATGGGCACTTAGACTGCTCCCATAGCTTGGCTATTGTAAACAATGTTGCAGTGAACTTTGGGGTATAAATACCTCTTCAAATTAGTGTTTTCTTTTTCTGTGGATATATACCCAGGAATGGAATTGCTGGGTTATATGGTAGTTATATTTTTAATATTTTGAGGAACATCCATACTGTTTTCCACAGTGGCTGCACCAATTTACATTCCCAGCAACAGTGCACAAGGGTTCCTTTTTCTCCACATCCTCACCAACATTTATTATTTGTGTTCTCTTTGATGATAGCTGTTCTGACAGGTGTGAGCTGATATCTCATTGTCATTTTAATTTGCATTTCTCTGATGATTAGCTGCGTTGAGCATCTTTTCATGTGCCTGTTGGCCATCTGTATAACTTCTTTGGAAAAATGTCTATTCAGATCTTCTGCCCATTTTTTAATCGAGTTGATAGCTTTTTTGATATTGAGTTGTATGAGCTGTTTATATATTTTGGATATTTACCCCTTATTGGTCCTATCATTGGCAAATACTTTCTTCCATTCGGTAGGCTGGCTTTTTGTTTTGTTAATGGTTTCCTTTGCTGTGCAAAAACTTTTAGGTTAAATTAAATTAAATTTGTCTTTGCTTTTGTTTCTTTTGCCTTAGGAGACTGATTGAAAAAAAAATTGCTACAATTTATGTCAAAGAGTGTTCTGCTTATGCTCTTCTAGGAGTTTCATTGTTTCCATTGTTACGTTTAGGTCTTTAATCCATTTTGAGTTTAGTTTTGTATATGGTGTGAGAAAGTGTTCTAATTTCACTCTTTCACATGTGGCTGTTCAGTTTTCCCAACACCACTTATTGAAGAGACTGTCTTTTTTCCATGTATATTCTGCCTCCTTTATCAAAGATTAATTGTGTGTGGGTTTATTTCTGGGCTCTCTGTTCTGTTCCATTGATCTATGTGTCTCTTTTTATGCCAGTACCATGCTGTTTTGATTGCTGTAGCTTTGTAGTATAGTCTGAAGTCAGGGAGTGTGATACCTCCAGCTTTGTTCTTTTTTCTCAAATTTCATTGACAATTTGGGATCTTTAGTGGTTCCATATAAATTTCTCTTTTCTTTTTTATTTTTTTTTGCGGTACATGGGCCTCTCACTGTTGTGGCCTCTCCCGTTGCGGAGCACAGGCTCCGGACACGCAGGCTTAGCGGCCATGGCTCATGGGCCTAGCTGCTCCGCGGCATGTGGGATCTTCCTGGACTGGGGCACGAACCCGTGTCCCCTGTATCGGCAGGTGGACTCTCAACCACTGCACCACCAGGAAGCCCTCCATATAAATTTTAAGATTATTTTTTCTAGTTATGTGCAAAATGTCATGGGTATTTATAACTGATTTTTATTTATTGATTTTAGCTACCTTGCTAAATTATTATTTTAACTCTAATACTATATCTATTAATATACCACATTAATTTATGTTCTAATGGTATTTTGGAATTTTATGTGTATAATCCTATATACCAAAAGAATGAGAATTTTGCTTTTTCCTTTCTAATCCTCAGACCAGCGTTGTCCAATAGAATTTTCCACGATAATGAAGATGTTTTAGACATCTATCCAGTTTGGCAGTCACTAGCCACATGTGGCCTTTGAGCTCTTGAAATGTAGCTAGTAATACTGAGAAACTAAATGCTTAATTTAATTTTAAATTGCTATAGAGATCTAGTGGCTATTGTATTAGACAGCATAACTTAAAACTATTAATTTTTTTTTCTTGCCTTACTGCACTGTCAATCTCCAGTACAGTGTTGGATAGAAATATCAATGACACACATCTTTGTCTTATTCAGGTTTTTAAAAAGAATGTTAATATTTTTAGTAACTTTCAGTGGTGCTGTGAACTGCAAAGAACAAGCAAGGTAACATGTAGATCTTGCCTTCTGATAGCTTGTCATTTATAGTGTAATGACCCTTCACTTCAGGTCAGTAAATTGGTCAACAGCCACCTATTGTACATTTTCTATGTCTTTTGGGCATGGGAAAGGAGAAATGACTCTTGCTTTGGGGTTATCCCTGCTCAGTGGAGGGCAGGCACACTCACTGTCTTATGTGTGTGCACCCACATAGTATGTTATGTACAATCCTATAGTGTTGTGTGTTCTCACTTCTAATATTATTATTAAGCAGGTAAGAATTAGTATTCTTCAAAGTAGACCTTCTTGGTCTACTGGGAATCAGTCATGTCCTGATTCCCATGTTATTGTGAGTGCTTCAAGCCTGGATGCCTCTTGAGAATGACTTTCAGGGTCCATGACTTACTTGTTCTTTTAAATGTCCCTCAAAGTAGATCATCATCAACTTCTGCTTGTGGGTTTGATTTTTGAAAGCCAAGAGTGTGAGTCATGGAAAGTAGGATGGATAAAGGTGGGTTATCACTCTGGGTGGTGCTGCTTTGGGTCAGAAGGAAGAGGTGTTAATGAAGTCAAAAGAGAAGTCAAAAGAGAGATTTCCTTATATAGCTGTTAGACAGTGCTGGAGGCCATTCTGAAGAGGTGTGCTCTAAGAATGTGAAGCCTTGCCTGAGGGTGGTTTCATAATAAATATGTAGTCTCCCTCCCAAGGTGATGACTTTGAAGGGCTACTCATTTGAATGTATTATATTTGTTAACAAATAAATGAGTTTGTTCAGTAGTTAACATATAGAGCTTAATCTCTGTAGCAAGATTACCTTGATTCAAATATTGGGTTGGCTAAACAGTTCATTCGTTTTTTTCCGTAAGATGGCTCTAGTAGTACTTTGTTGTCTTTAAATTCATTCAGAACAATTTTGTTAGATTGTATTGTGACAGCTGTCATATCAGCGTGCATTTTAAAAAAAACTTATCAAAATTGGTGAATTTTTATGTAGCCATTTTCATATTGAAGATGGAAGAAAAATAGCAACATTTTCAGCATATTATGCTTTATTATTTCAAGAAAGGTGAAAATGCAACTGAAACGCAAAAAAAGATGTGCAGTGTATGGAAAAGGTGCTGTGACTGATCAAACGTGTCAAAAGTGGTTTGTGAAGTTTCATGCTGGAGATTTCTTGCTGGACAATGCTCCATGGTCGGGTAGACCAGTTGAAGCTGATAGCGATCAAATCGAGACATTAATTGAGTATGATCAACGTTATACCACGCGGGAGATAGCCGACATACTCAAAATATCCAAATCAAGCGGTGAAAATCGTTTGCACCAGCTTGGTTATGTGAATCACTTTCATGTTTGGGTTCCACAAAAGTTAAGCGAAAAAACCTTCTTGACTGTATTTCTGCATGTGATTCTGTACTTAAACATAATGAAAATGGTCCGTTTTTAAAACAAATTGTGATGGGCAATGAAAAGTGGATACTGTACAATAATGTGGAATGGAAGAGATGGCGGGGCAAGCTAAATGAACCACCACCAACTACACCAAAGGCCGTCTTCATCCAAAGAAGATGATGTTGTGTATATGGTGGGATTGGAAGGGAGCCCTTTATTATGAGCTCCTTCTGGAAAACCAAATGATTAATTCCAACAAGTACTGCTCCCAATTAGAATGCAACAGTCGAGGAAAAGTGTCTGGAATTAGTCAACAGAAAATGCATAATCTTCCATCAGGATAACGCAGGACCTCATGTTTCTTCAATGACCAGGCAAAAACTGTTACAGCTTGGCTGGGAAGTTCTGATTCATCCGCCGTATTCACCAGACATTGCAACTTTGGATTTCCGTTTATTTCGGTCTTTACAAAATTCTCTTAATGGAAGAAATTTCAATTCCCTGGAAGACTGTAAAAGGCACCTGGAACAGTTCTTTGCTCAAAAAGGTAAAAAGTTTTGGGAAGATGGAATTATGAAGGTGCCTGAAAAATGGCAGAAGGTAGTGGGACAAGATGGTGAATATGTTGCTCAATAATGTTCTTGGTGAAATTGAAAAATGTGTCTTTTATTTTTACTCAAAAACCGAAGGTACTGGGACTTCCCTGGTGGTGCAGTGGTTGGGAGTCCGCCTGCCAGTGCAGGGGACACGGGTTCGAGCCCTGGTCCGGGAAGATCCCACATGCCTTGGAGCAACTGGGCCCGTGCTCCACAACTACTGAGCCTGCGCTCTGGAGCCTGCGAGCCACAACTACTGAATCCCGTGCGCCTAGAGCCTGTGCTCTGCAACAAGAGAGGCCACCGCAATGAGAAGCCCACGCACCACAATGAAGACCCAATGCAGCTAAAGATAAATAAATAAATTTATAAAAAACAAAAAAAAACCCGAAGGTACTTTTTGGCCAACCCAATACCAGTTCTACCATTTATTAGCTGCATAATCGTGAGCAAGTTATTGAGCCTCTCTGAGCCTTACTTTCCTCACCTGTAAAATGGACACAGTTATACCTACTTCATAGTGTTATGACGGTTAAATGAGATCCCAATGAAAAGTGCTTAATGAGGATTGGGGTAAGTATTATTAGCTGTTACAGACCTGTCCCATTTCCCTTGCATCACATTGGGAAGATGTCATTTAACCCAGGACAGGAGACTGAACATGACAAATGCATGTTCAGTTAAGGCTGTCCTAGTCAGTGGTTGACACAAAGAATCACATAGATGGACTAAATTTGTTTGTCCTCAGTTGGGCATTTTGGCCTTTAGTTAACATAAGCTGACTAGCTACTGTGTTGCTTATCACTGAAGGGAAAAACCCGGGGTAGGGAGGAGGGAAGTTGAAAGCCTGACTCCTTGGCAGTGGAACTGGGTGAGGAATTTGCTGAGGACTCCAGTTAAGACCAAACGCCCAGCATCTTGTGACTGTAGGGAGAAGAAAAAGGGATAATTTAAGTCATTTTCTTCTTTATATTCAGAGACATGTTTAATTCCTGTTTCTATCTTATGTGGAGGCTTTTCCCTTGAGTGGAGTGGTGGGGGGTGGGCCATGCCACTTTCCTTCCTCTACTCAGCAGCCCCAGGGCCGGGCTGCAGGGCAGACATATTCCTATGAATGTGTGTTGACCAAATTCAGACTCACTTTAGGAGGGGAAACACGCCATTAATCAGCATCAGCCACAGATGTTTGGCCAAGGAGCCCAAACCTACCAGTGTCCTGGGAGGGAGAGTGGGCATGTGATCATGCTCACAACCCTTCAGTGATGCCAGGGTCTTTTTTTTTTAATACATTTATTTATTTTTGGCTGCATTGGGTCTTTGTTGCTGCTCACGGGCTTTTCTCTAGTTGCGGTGAGCGGGGGCTATTCTTCCTTGCAGTGCGCGGGTTTCTCATTGTGGTGGCTTCTCTTGTTGCAGAGCATGGGCTCCAGGCGCGCAGGCTTCAGTAGCTGCGGCACGCGGGCTTCAGTAGTTGCAGCGTGCAGGTTCAGTAGTTGTGGCTCATGGGCTTAATTGCTTCGCTGCATGTGGGATATTCCTGGGCCAGGGCTTGAACCCATGTCCCCTGCATTGGCAGGTGGATTCTTAACCACTGCGCCACCAGGGAAGTCTGCCAGGGTCTTAGACAAAGTCCAGGGTCCTTGACATGACTGTTAGTTCTTTGTGCCCTGGCCCTTGCCTGCCTTTCCAAAGTCCTCTCTTGCAACTGTCTTTCTCCTCACTGCCCACTTCAGCAAGACAGAGCCACTTTGCATCTTACACTCTCCCTCTCCCCTGTCTTTGAATATGCTGTTCCTTCTGCCTGAAATACTTTCCCTCTCCTTTCCACTGCCTACTTGGTTATCTCCTGACTGTCCAAGGTTTTCTGAGCTGATCTCACAACCCCTGGGTTCTTTCTTGTCACAGCACATCATATAGAAACAGCCCAGTTATGATATCTCTCCAGCTTGAGTGAGGACCAGAGCTTGGTTCCATGTCCGTCTTCCTCAACATTACAACTTGTGTTGGGCACATAGCCCAGTAAGTGTTTGTTGAGTGAGTGTTGGGGCTCAGACCTTGCCCTTTGGGGATCCCAGCCTGACCCAGGACTGGCTTACTTTCCTCAGGGAGACCTGCCCAGTGTTTGGTGGGAGTTATGTATCAGGCAGGCAGGGAAGGCAATAGGCCCCCACTCCAAGGAACTGTTCATTGCTTTTTGTTGATGAAGTGTGGTCTGGAGTTCTTGCCAAAATATGCCCGTGAAGTGTACTTCCATTCCTTGGTGCACTGGGGCCTCCTTCCTCTCCACATGCCCTGCCCCAACATGGCCATCTTCCTTAAATGCGTCTGGGTCCTGCAGTAAAGGGTACACTTTGTGTGGACCTGAGTATGATTGGGAGGGTCTCCAGAAAGATCAGATTTCAAGGCCCCTACTGCTCCCTCTCCCCCAAAACACTGGCCAGACCACAGCTCCAGACTGCCCTCCTGGGATAGGGTGAAGCAGATACACTTGAGCGGGAATGTCAGGGGAAGAATTTGTGCATTTGGTTCTTGGAAAAGGGAAATGTGTGTAGACCTGGGTTCTTCAGTGGGCAGTATGCTCAGCCATGTAGAGCGCATGTAGGGGCAGTACCTTCCCCACAGGCTGTATAGGCACCAGACATTTCACTTTGTTCTAAGCAGGGGCTGAGTAAGAGAGCCTCTGGGACCCACCCCACCTCCTGTGTGTGGAAGCAAGGAAGCTGACTGCCCAGGTTCAGCCCCAAACCTCGATTTTGTTGGTTCAGCCTCAGTGCAGCACTGAGCATGACGTTGATTTACCAAAGGAGAGGCCCCGTGGGCTTAGCACATCCGGGAACACCTTGGAGGTGGTGACTACTGAATTGGAGCTCTTAGGTCTGAGATGGAGGTAGGATGAGTGAATGTGTTTTCAGTCTCCTGGGGTCTCTTTGTAGGTCTATAACTTGACCCAAGAGTTCTTCCAGCACGGTAAACCAGTCAATGCTGAGAGTCAGAACAGCGTGGGGGTGTTCACCCGAGAGGAGGTGCGCAACCGCATTAGGGACGACCCTGATGATCCAGAGGCCACCAAGCGCCTGAAGCTCGCCATGATCCAGCAGTACCTGAAGGTATCTTTGCCATCTCGGAGCTCTGTTGAGTACAAATGCCAGAGTGAGGAAGACTGACCCTGGGGAATCTGGGTCCGAGGAGGGCGGCACTGCCCTAAAGTCCTGCTCCTACCCCTGCCCAGCCTTGGCGGTCACCTGGCTCCCCTCTGGCTCTTCCCACAGGTGGAGAGCTGTGAGAGTAGCTCGCACAGCATGGACGAGGTGTCCCTGAGCGCCTTTGGGGAGTGGACTGAGATTCCCGGTGCCCACCACATCATCCCCTCGGGCTTCATGCGGGTTGTGGAGCTGCTGGCTGAGGGCATCCCGGCCCACATCATCCAGCTGGGGAAACCCGTCCGTTGTGTTCACTGGGACCAGGCCTCGTCCCACCCTTGGGGCCCTGAGATTGAGCCCCGGGGTGAGGGTAACCATAATCATGACACTGGGGAGGGCAGCCAGGGTGGAGAGGAGCCCCAGGGGGAGAGGCAGGATGAGGATGAGCAGTGGCCGGTGGTGGTGGAGTGCGAGGACTGTGAGGTGATCCCAGCGGACCACGTGATTGTGACCGTGTCGCTGGGCGTGCTCAAGACGCAGCATGCCAGCTTCTTCCGGCCAGGCCTGCCCGCTGAGAAGGTGGCTGCCATCCACCGACTGGGCATCGGCACCACCGACAAGATCTTTCTAGAATTCGAGGAGCCCTTCTGGGGCCCCGAGTGCAACAGCCTACAGTTTGTGTGGGAGGACGAGGCAGAGAGCCACACGCTCACTTACCCACCCGAGCTCTGGTACCGCAAGATCTGTGGCTTTGATGTCCTCTACCCGCCTGAGCGCTACGGCCACGTGCTGAGTGGCTGGATCTGTGGGGAGGAGGCCCTTGTCATGGAGAAGTGTGATGACGAGGCAGTGGCTGAGATCTGCACAGAGATGCTGCGGCAGTTCACAGGTGCGTCCCTGTCCCTGTCCCGCTGCCTGCTCCATGGGCCTCGCTGCGTCTGCCCTCCTCCGCTAGACCCTCTGGGTCTCCTGAACTGTGTGCTAGCATCCTCGTCCCTAGGTCGTGACACTGAGGTGGTGTGCCCACTGGGAGAGATGCGGTAGGGCACTGCGTCTTGGCCTTGGCCTCCTAAATTGCAGGCTCTCCCCCTGTTTGGAACTTGAGACACTCAAAACCACAGGCTCTGTATTTCTTCTCTGTTTCTAAGGGCTGTTGGTGAAAAACTCAGATTTCACCGCAAAACCTCAGATTGCCGATTTCCTACTCATGTTGTCTTGCTAAGAGATGGATTTGTGGTTTTTTTCTGTCTGATTTTTAGTTGAACATCTTTCCTCCACTATCCCAGAAGAGCCTCACAAGAACCCCTAAAATTGGAAGGGGGAACATTATTATCTGGAATGTTTTTCAGATAGGAAAATTAAGGTCCACAGAGAGGAGGTATTTTGCTGGGGGTCACAACGAGGCGTTGAGGGGTACACAGCTTGAACCCCAGCCTCCATCCCTCCCTCCTCCATACTCCATGTTTATCCGTAGCAGCCTGGCCTTCCTGGAGCCCTAGAGGTAGAGTGGGAGTTGTCTTCTCAGGGGTGTCTTCTGTGTGCAGCCATTTCATATTCTCCCCCCCCCTTGGCTCTTCTCACTCCCCAACAGGGAACCCCAACATTCCAAAGCCTCGGCGAATTCTGCGCTCAGCCTGGGGCAGCAACCCCTACTTCCGGGGATCCTATTCATATACACAGGTGGGCTCGAGTGGGGCAGATGTGGAGAAGCTGGCCAAGCCCCTGCCATACACGGAGAGCTCCAAGACAGCGGTGAGTGTGGGTGTGCTGGGTATGTGAGGGAGGGGGTGCAGAGTGAGGGGATCTGTGAGGGGTGCGGTGGGCATTTTGTATGTGTGTTTGGTCCAGGGGAGGAGTGGGAGGGTAGTGTTCACTGAGGAGTGCCAAGGTAAGATAGATGGAGTAGCTCCCATAATGAAGGAGAAAACAGACAATGTGCACTCAACATCTGGAAGAACAGAGTCAAATTGAGATGTGTTAAACTCTTTCTTGAGGTTATAAAAACTGAGCCATTTAATGCTGTGCTGTCCAATATGGTAGCCATTAGCTTTAAAGTAATAAATCCAACATTTTGTTCGTCAGTTGCACTAGCCACCTTTCAAGTTTGAGAGCCACGTGTCACTCATGGTTACAATGTTAGAGTGTGTCACTATAGAGCATTTCTGTCATCGTGGAAAGTTCTTTTGGACAGCACTGACCGAGTATGTTTTGTTTATTTTCCCCAATATGTTTTACGCTTGATCTTAGCCAAAAGGCCGAGAAGCGATTCCCAATATGTTTTAGAAAATAAAATTGAGAATACTGACCCTCCCCCAAATTACATCAACTATGTAATAATATACACAGAAAAATAATAAATTGAAAAGAAATTATCTCTATATATTTCTGTTCCCATGAAGTAAATTTTGAGTTTTCCCCACCAAGCACACACATACAATAAATGTTAAAACCCCAACAGAATTACATTTAAAATAATTCTTTGGTGTAATTGGTGAAGAAGATTGTAGTCAACCAATATGTGTTGTGCCTGCCCTGGCTGTGCTCAGAGGGAGAGAGGAAAAGGCCTTCACTGCTGCTACAGCCATCCTCCTGAAAAGCACAGCTTTTCTTGTCACCTGCATCAGTTAGGACTAGTGCATATAACAAAAAGCAAAACAAAACAAACTGTGGTTTAAACAAGATGGAACTTTACTTAGGTCACATAAAAGGAAATCCGGAGGTAGGTGCCAGGGCCCAGCATCGGTAGCACCTGGCTCCATCTTCCAGGCCACCTTGTGGTCCAAGAGGTCTGTGGAGGCTGCTGCTCTTGCTCTCATATCTGTGACAGGCTGATGGGTAAAAGAAGGGAACCCCTGGGCTGAGTCAGTGTTTCTGAGCAACAGTGAACTTGAAGTTGATTGGCTAGAACTTAGTCACATGACTCCACCAGCTGCTAGTGGGATACTAGGTTGGGATACATCTTTTTTTTTTTTTTCCCGGATGGCAATGGACCCAGTTAAAAGACAGGATTTTTGTTACTGAGGAGAAAGAGAATGGATGTGGGAGTAGGGAGCTTGCCCTCTGCCACAATATGTGCCCCCTTTTCAGCTTGACCACCTCTGTGGGCTCTTTGTTGGTGGGTTAAAACCTCACTACTCAAGGTGGGTGGTCCATGGACAAGCAGCACTGGCATCATGTGGGAGCATGTTAGATGTGCAGACTCTCAGCCCACCCCAGACCTGGTGAATTAAAAACTGCATCCTACCAGGGTCCCCAGCTGGTACCTTTGCACATTCAGTTTGAGATGTACTGGAGTAAAATCCAAACTCAAGCTTGGAATGCAAGCATTAGTTCTGTGCTTGGACCCCACCTAAACAGCCTCCTTTCTTAAGGTTGAGCCCTGGCTATACCAAAATTCTCACTGTCTCCTAGACCAGGCCTGTTTTGGTGCATTTTTGCCCCCATTTTTCCTTCTTCCTGAAACGTCCTTTGCCTGTTTATTTATCCAGCATCTTCCGAGAAGAAGCCCAAAGGTCCTGTCCTCTGGGAAGCTTTGTGTGATCTCCCTGACAGTGGGCCTCTTTCCTGGGCTCTCAGCACCTCGCCCAAACACCCATCACGTCACGTATGACGCCATTTAGTAATTGGGTTTCGTGTCTGGCTTCCCCACCAGCAAGGAAGCTCCTCAAAGCAGCTGCCTGGTCACCTTTTATCTTCCAAGTGCCCAGAACAGTCCCTGGAACCTAATAGAGGCTCCATAAAGGTTTGTTAAATTACTGCCTAACTTTATTGAGTGCTTATATTCTTTCAGGTTCTGAGTCCTTTAGATACATTATTTCACTTAATTCTTACACCCACTCTCAGAAGTAGAGGGTATAAACCCATTCTGGAGATGAGAAAATCAAAGCTTAGGGAGGTTAACTCATTCCCTGAGTTCACTAGTAAGAGGCACAGTTTGTCTCTGAAATTGTAGAGACAGGACTCATGAAAGCCTCAGAGCAGAAAGGACTGAGGCCTGGATGTTTGGGGAAGAAGCAGGGGAAGATGGGGATGGGCAACTCCTCATCCTGTGGAAATAGTACCTGCATCTCAGATGCCTGCTTATTCCTCTCTGACTTGTAGTATGGATGGGTGGTTTTGGGGCAGACAGGTAGCCTTTCTTGCTCCTCCACCTTCACTTCCCTGTCCCCCTGCCCAGCCCATGCAGGTGCTGTTCTCAGGTGAGGCCACCCACCGCAAGTACTATTCCACCACCCATGGTGCTCTGCTCTCTGGCCAGCGCGAGGCTGCCCGTCTCATTGAGATGTACCGAGACCTCTTCCAGCAGGGGACCTGAGGGCCTCCTTGCTGCCAAGCGTGTTCCTTAAAGAACCACTAACTTGTGACTTTCAGCCCTGCCCCTTGCTGTTGTGTACTCCTCATTTCCTAATCCTCTGGAGAATGGATTTGTATCTTTTGTAGAGCTAGACATCTAAATGGCTTCAGACCTGGCCCTGTAGCTTTTCCTTTTCTCCTTGCTGGGTGGTGACCAGGGTGGGGTCTGTTGATTTACCTCTGTGCTCTGACCTCTGACCTCCCCATGCCTCCCCTCATCTCTGAACTTGTTATTGTAAGTGCCTTCAATACTCTGCATTTTGGGATAATAAAAGAGGCTTGCCCTTCCTGTGCTCCTCAGCTTCTCTCTTCCGTTTTTCTTAGCCTTGTGTGTATATGTGTGTGTGTGTGTGTGTGTGTGTGTGTGTGTGTGTACGTGTGTGTATGTGTGTCTGTGTTTATCTGTCATATCCTCTTTGAGTGAAAGGATGGTGGGGGTGCTGTGGTCTGGCTATACCCCCAGAAAGGAAGGTGCCTGCCTTTAGTGGAAGGGGCATCCCCTCACCCCAATCTGTTTGTGGTTGTTTCCTTTCCTGCCCGTGAGACCCCTCTGGAGTAAGGGCCCCTCACTGCCCAGCCTCAGCTCCTTCAGGACAGGCCCGGGTCTGCCTGTTGGCCATTTGCCAGACTTCTCAGAGCCTGATCGGGTAACATGGCCACATGGAGTGAAGGTGAGTTTTATGGGAGGGGACACCTGTTGTGGCTCCATGCCAAGCTCAGATGTGTTAATTATTAATCAGTGTCACCTGGCCACAGGGCCCTGGGTCTGGCCCTTGGCTTAGCTTCTGTTGACTTCTGGGAAGGTGGATAGTCCAGCCATTTTTTTGCTGAGTGAAAACACAGACACTCACATATACACCCCTTATATACCCACACACACATACATCACTCCCACACAGATACACTACCCCACACCCTTACACCTATACGCAACTACACTTACACACATGCATAAAACCTTAAAGAACATTTAGTCATTTTCTTACTCCAGATTTCTAGTGACAGTTTGAATTCTATAGGGTTGAGGGGTTGGGTGGTGGAGGAAGTGATGAAAAGTCAGGTGCACCCCCTGGTCTAACTCTATGAACTTAGGTTGGGTCCACTCTTCAGAAGTATAGGGCAGTGCCCTTGATATGACTCTACATCCTTTCCCCCTTCACCTCAGGCTGTGATGGACATGTCTAACACATAGATATTCCTCTGCACGCCTCCCTGCACCTGCCTGCACATCCCTACATGCACACCCTCCTACATGCATATACACCCCTACACACACACCTACATGGACATATCTAATAGGCATCCTTGCTTTGCCAGGGTTGACCCACCAGACATCCCTCATGGAGTTTATGTCAGGGATTCATGTTCGCCTGATGCATAACTTGAAAAACTGTAAGTATATATTTAAAAAATTTTTTTGAATAGAGGATCTATCAATGTAGTTAAAGCTCTAAAGTCATAAAAGGATACACTGAACAACCTCCTCCCACGCCTGTCCCCAATACCATTGCCACTTCCAATGGCCTCATGTTATTAGTATCTTGTGTATCCGTTTTTAGATATGTCACTGTAAATGTATACTGTTCTCTCTCCTTTTTATGCTAAAGTGACAAAGTATTCATCCTGTTCTGCATTTTGCTTGTTTTAGTTAACATAATGTATCTTGGAGCTATTTCCATAACAATACTTAAATGGACAAGTGATACAGTCTTGGACCCTCCCCATGTCCTGGATTTTCCCCACCAACTGTGCTAGGGAAAGTGGTGAAAGAAGTGGCCCATCACATAAGTATGGGGGATGAAAGTAATACTTAGAGTCTCTGGATCACAGGTGTAGGAATTTTGAAGAACTCTATGAGGGTGAAGGGCTGGAAATGTTTATTTGGTGATTGCATGTTGGGGAGCTTCAGGTGTGCCCAAGTCAGGAGGGTAGTCATAAGTGCTGGAGGTAGTCTCTTAATTTGACATGGATGCCAGCTCAGGCTGGGGAGGGTGATTCATCCCATCAGGGAAGCAAAACCTCCAGAGAGTTAAGTAATGCAAGTAATGCGCCTAAGATCACTCAGGTAGGTGGTGATGCTGAGACTTTATCCAAGGTCTGTTTGGTGCCACAGTGCAGGCTTATTCTAGTTACTATGTGATAAAAAGAAGAGGCTGGTGCCATCAAAAAAAATCTTAGGCCATTACCAGACAGAGTGGAACTGGGTACAGCCACACTGGGAGACTGTGGTGGCAGGTTCTACTAAAGCAGGCCATGTGCCTGCCAGCATTTCCACTCCTGGGTATATACCGAAAAGAAATGAGTGCATATGCCCACCAGAAATATGTACCAGAGACTAGATGTACCAGGGACACAGGATGAGTTCCTTGCTGTGATTAGGTTCCTGAAACAGCCGTGGCATTGATTGAAACCCAAATGACTCTTAGTGGTGTCTAATATGGCATGCTCAGGCCAACACCTGTGCCTATGCCTGCTATACAATTTCTGTCTCCTGTGGGAGGTCACTTGAGAGGAAAGTTCTTTCCTGGCACTGGATTCTATGTAGAATTTGTTGCATGGTTTCTTGTGCTGTGGGCATTAGTGAATCCATGGGCAAGGTGTTCAGTTATGGCTTTGTGGAAGCCTCAGAAATGTTCCTTCAGGGGGCCTGGGTTACTTGGCAAATACTGTCTCTTTCCACTGTTGCTGCTCTGGAACAGGTGAGGAATATTAGCTCCGCCTTCATGGGAGCCACTTGGAATGTCTGCCCTACCTACAAACAAAGGTAGGAGTGAAGTGCCTTTGGTTTGAGTCACTCTGCATTTGCTCGGGGCTGTCAGGATGAGCCCACAGGTGATCCCAAGGTGCAGAGTGAGGTGGGCTGCTGGTTCAGTTCTAGAGAACTGCCTGTCTAATTAATGGTCTGCCAAACATAATGGTATATTCACATGAAAGCCGTGTTTTCTCATAATGACCAGCTGGTGTCCCTTCTTCCATGCTTGGCCCTTTTAGCCTGTTCTCCACACAGCAGCCAATGTGATCCTTTAAACTATATGAATCCAGTTATGTGCTTCCCTGGTTTCCAGCGATTCCCACCATACTGAGCATAAAAGGTGATTTCCAATGTCCTGTGTGATCTGTTCTGTGGCCCCCACTTCCTTCCGTGGCCCCCTTCTTTTGGCCCTAGCTGTCCCCTTTATCTGGAATGCTTGCCCCCAGGTAGTGCAAGTCTCTTTCCCTCATTGCATTCAGTTCTCTAATCAGCTGTCACTTCTCTAGGAAAACTTCCCTAAGCACCCCATTTCACAGCACTCCCAGCACTCTTTGTCCCTCCCCTTGCCTGTTTCTTCATAGCCCTTCTCTTGCCATGATGTCATATTTTTTTTGTTTATTTATTTGTCCATCTGTCCCCCCCACCCCTTCCCCAGGATGTAGGTTACATTGTCCAAAATAGTGCCTGGTATAGTGGGTTATCAATGAATATTTGCAGAATGAATGAACAAGTGAATGAAGAAGCTGAGCTGAATGGCGTCATCCCCCAGACCCACCATTGGTGCTGGCCAGCAGTCCTCGTGGGCTTCCCTTGTCAGCTCCCCTTCAACTCTGACACCTCCCCTCCCCCACCAACTGTCAATAGGCACCATGGTCTCCTGCTTCACGGACAAAATAGAAGCCATCTGGAGGCAACTTCCTCGACAAATCTACAAACTGCTAGCCTTCACACCTGTCCTTTTAGACCAGGGGTCCCCAACCCCTGGGCCAAGGACCGGTACCGGTCTGCGGCCTGTTAGGAACCGGGCTGCATAGCAGGAGGTGAGCGAAGCTTCGTCTGCTGCTCCCCATCGCTCCCCATTGTTTGCATTACCGCCTGAACCATCCCCCCTGCTCCCCCGGTCTGTGGAAAAATTGTCTTCCATGAAACCGGTCCATGGTGCCAAAAATGTTGGGGACTGCTCTTTTAGACCTTTCCCAGGCACGATGGAAGTGTGTGACCCATCACTTGTGCATCCCATGCCCCAAACTCAGGGACTTTGCTTGTCCTTTCCTATCCACATTCTCTCCACTCCATGCTTGCCACCCACACTTCAGTGTCCTCACATCTTTCCCATCACCAACCCTCATCTTACTCCCACTTTTCCTTGCCTCTCTTTCGGCCAAGCATCACGTTAGCATTTCCTACACTTGCTCTCTCTGCATCCTTACTATCCTCACCCTAGCAGTGGTTGGTGGGGGTCCTCAGGCCGCAGAGGGAGACACAGGAAGGACTGGGCCGGCTCTCCTTTTCATGGCTGGGAGAGGTGAGGAGGACCTCTAGGTCTGCGGAAGCACAACCTCATGGGCTGAACCACATCCTTTGGCGCCATCTGCTGGCCATTTTGGAATGCAACCCTTGCTGCACAGGGAACATTTGTGTCCTGGATTCTGTGAGCTTTTCTGAATAAAAAAAAAAAAATTCAATGAATCATAGAAAGTACCTTTAATTAATGCTGAATAAGTTAATAAAGTAAGATTCCCCCCCAATATTGGCCCCCAAGATATTTTCTTTTTTATTCATTCGTTCATTCACTATTTTGTTCATCCAGCAGACTTGTGTGTGCCAGCTTCTGTGCTAGAAATGTTTAATTATGCTTCAGTAAATAAGTTTATTAAGTAAATAAATAAGAAGTATGAACTTATTTTATTCCCCAAGTGAATCTGGACTGTATGATTTCAATTCTTTTAAGTTTGTTGAGGTTTGTTTTATAGCCCAGGATATGGTCTATCTTGGTGTATGATCTATGGTGCTTGCAAAGGATGTGTAGTGTGCTGTTGTTGGGTGGAGTGTTCTACAGATGTTGATCAGATCCTGCTGGCTGACAGTGTTGTTGATTTCCTCTATATCCTTGCTGGTTTTCTGTCTATTTCTACTGATTGTTGAGAGAATAGTTGAAGTGTCCAATTATAATTGTGTATTTCTTTATCCTTTCAACCCTATCAGTTTTTTTGTATTAATAGACATTTTTAAGAACAGTTTTAGATGTACAGAAAAAGTGAGTATATAGACCCTACCTCCATTTTCCCTATTACTAACATTTTACAGGACTTCCCTGGTTGTCCAGTGGCTAAAACTCCATGCTCCCAATGCAGGGGTCCTGGGTTCGATCCCTGGTCAGGGAACTAGATCCCACATACTGCAACTAAGAGTTTGCATGCTGTAACTAAAGACCCCGCATGCCGCACTAAAGACCCTGCATGACACAAGTGAAGACCCCACATACCGCAACTAAAGATTCTGCATGCCACAACTAAAAGATCCTGCATGCCGCAACTAAAACAGATCTCACGTGCTGCAACTAAAAGATCCTGCATGCCTCAACTAAAGATCCCACGTACTGCACCTAAAAGATCCCGCATGCCGCAACTAAAAGACCCCACATGCCTCAACTAAAAAAGATCTCGCATGCTGCAACTAAAAGATCCCCATGCTGCAACTGAAAAAGATCTTGCATGCTGCAACTAAAAGATCCTGCATGCTGCAATGAAGATCCCATGTGCTGCAACTAGGACCTGGCGCAGCCAAATAAATAAATAAATAGATAGATAGATAGATAAAATATTTTAAAAAATCCAACTACAGAAAAAAATCTTACATTAATATGATGCATTTGTTATAATCAATGAACCAATATTGGTATATTATTATTAAATAAAGTCCACAGGTTAAATGAATAAACTAATGTCTTTTTCTGTTCCAAAATTCTATCCAGGATGCCACATTACATTTAGCCATCATGTTTCATTAAGTTCCTCTTGGTTGTGATGTTTTCTCAGACTCTCCTTGTCTTTGATGATCTTAACAGTTTTGAGTATAGTCAGGCATATTGTAGGATGGACCTCTATTAGAATTTGTCTGATGTTTTTCTCATGACTAGACTGGGGTTATAGGTTTCTGGAGGAAAACCACAGAGTTAAAAGTGCCATTTTCATCTCATCACATGACCTTGATCACTTTGCTGAGATAGACTTTGTCAGGTTTCTGTACTGTAAAGTTATCTCCACCCCTACCCCCACCACCACCCACCTCCCACCCTGCGCCATCATACTGTCCTCTTTGGAAGGAAGTTGCTTTGCAGCCCACACTTGAGGAGTTATACTCCCCTCCTTTAGAGTAGAGTATCTACATAATTTATTTGGAATTCTTCTACGTATGAAAATTGTCCCTTCTCTTCCCTTACCTCTCTCTATTTATTAACTTATTCAATCATTTATTTATATCAGAATGGACTCATGGATATTTATTTTATACTTTGGATTATAATCTAATACTACTTTATACTGTTGTTAAATTGTTCCCACTTTGGTCACTGGGAGCTCTTTCATTTGGCTCCTATGTCCCTTTGACATGCCCCCATCAATGCGTGGGTTTTTTTTCTTTTTTGGGCACTTCCTTACTTTCTGCACTATTAAGATGCTCCAGGCTTATCTTGTATATTTCCTGCTTCTGTCATTGAAACAGCCATTTCTCCAGGGAACCCTGATTCCTTTTAATAGAGCTTGTTCTGGCTCGGGGCAAAAGCTAGATTGGTGTTGCCAGTTGTGGTTGTTAATGGCAAAAGTGACCTCAGTTCTTCATTTCTCCCTGCTTTGCTGTGTGATCTTGCATCTCCTCCCACTAAAGAGGTTGTTATTGGCTGAATTATGTCCCCTCAAATTCATGTGTTGAAGTCCTAACCCAGCTCCCTATAATGGATTAAAGATTATTCAGCAAATATTCAATCTCTTTCCTCTTCCTCTGGGAGCAGAATATATTTTCCTGCCCCATTGACTTTGGGCTTGGCCATCTGACTTGTTTTGGCCAACAGAAAATGAACAGACATGATGTGGTATGAGCAGAAGCTCCCAGCATGCTTGCACAGTTGGGTTTGGCCTCTCGTTTACTTGCCATTTGTCATAAGAGGAACAGGTCCCTGATAGCTGATGTTTCAAGGAGAACATGGAGAAAGGGGAATAGATGTGAGCCTACAGAAGCCTGGAACCAAACCTACCGCCTGCAGACAGACACATAAACAAGAAAAACAAATGCTTGTTCTTATAACCTGTGAATTTAGGGGTGGCTTGTTTTGCAGCATTATCATGGCAATAGTTGACTGTTACACCTCTCTATGGGGGAGTCATCTAGCCCAAGAAGGATATTTCTAGGCACTAGTGATAGAGTGAGCAATGGCCCATAGACTGGGAAGCCATCCACGCTACAGGGTGGTACAGTTCCAGCAAAGGGGCCTGGCAGGAATGGGCCAAGGGATTCAGATTCCTGGAGGATTCATTTCATGGCTTGACTGTGGCTTAAGGAGCTGGAAGAGATAGAAGCCAGTGGCATTTTTTTAGTTCCGTTCTACCAGACTGCAGAAAGATCTTCTAACTGCCACTGCCCAGTTCTCAGCTCATGAGGAAGAAGTTTGTTCTAAAAATTCAGAGTTGCTGCTACTCCTCTTCCACCAAATGGAGAACCTGAGAAGCTACAATGTTTCCCTCTGCTCTCAAGGTCCCTTCTGACCCAGACCCACAAGTTTGGACAGTATTAAAGTCTTTGCTGAAGGTAGAAAGTTCCTGCAGGGAATCAGGAGGATGGGTGATCATTACTTTGTTCTCAGCTGCTCAGAAAACAATTCTTGGCAGTAGGACAGTCCTCGCTAATCTGATCATACCAGGTCTCCTCCTAAGTTAGGACTTTGCACCTGCTGTTCCCTCTGCCTGGAATGCTTTCTCCCAGCAATCTGCATGGTTTACATCATTACCATCTTCAGGCCTTTTCTCACACATCACCTTCTACCTGAGACCTTCCCTGGTACTCAAACTGAAAGTGCAACATCCTGTAGCCTCAACACTTCCTGTTCCCTTTCCCTGTTATATTTCTTTTGCTTATCACCATTTACTATATGTTTTGTTGTTATTACCCATCACTCCTGTCTCTCCTGAAATGAGAACTCCATGGAGACTGACATTTTTTTTTAAATGGATGTATCCCCATTGACTGGGCACATAGTAGGTGGTCAGTAAATATTATAAAATGCATGCATTGTTTATTGATCGTCACCTGGCCATTTGTTACTGGTTGAGAGGCATCAGAGGGCACCTGGGCCCATCTGCGCAGGTGCATTTCCCACCTGGGGTTGGAGGAATACCAAATGCCTAATCTGTAAGAGGCCCAGGCATTTGGTACTTGTGGGCTTGTCTACTAGGGTGACTATTCCCTGAGAGCTTGAACATAAAAGCTCTCAAGACCGGCTTCTGAGGGTTCCACTCTGAAATTGGACCCATGATAAATGAGATTAGAGACAAGTAAAGCAAACTTCAAGGTACAGAGTAAGACAAAAGGCTGGGATTGAAGCATGAGATGGGAGGATGGAGAGGGATATATGATTGAAACAGAGGCAGAATGCACTGGGAGATGGAACCCTGGCCTGGGGACCGATCTCCATGCCTGGTGCACTAAATAAGTGACTCTTCCTTTTAACTTCCTGGCTTGGTCTCTGAACTCACTAGTGGCTTTCAGACCACAGTTTGACTTCCTATCAGGTTCATTTATCATCATGAGGACATTGGCTTGTGTGATAGTTAAATTATAGTTCCCATTAAAAATGAGCACATTGGCTTTGGGCTTATGATCTTCATGTCCTAGTGAGTTAGGCCATCTGTGTCAGCTTTTATGAGACTGTGGAACACTGTGGAACACCGACCAGACCCATTTTCTTGACCTGTAATACTGAGGACCTGCCCCTTGGCTGGAGGCAAGTTCATTGAGCAAATAATACCTCATTGAGCCTTTTGGGGCACAGCCAGCCAGATATTTCGTTGTGTCCCCTTTTACTTTTTACTAGTCTCTTTCAAAATCCCACACATTTGGTCAGTTAGGGAAAATGCCCTTGAGGTAGAGGGCTTCCAAAAAAAACCCCTTGTGTTATGTTTGTGGTGAGAGGGGGAACTGTTAGCTTATGCTGTTTCAGATTAGATAACTGTCACAGGCTTGCAGTGTGGTGACTCGCCTATGTGACAGACACTGAAAGCTGCCTGCCTGATATCCATTGCTTCCTTCTGCTGCCAGAATCGTGATTTTTTTCAGAACAGCAGTGTTTCCAACAGGAGGCAATGATCCACGTTGCCCTAAAGCAGGGTCGACAAACTTTTCAACAAATTTTTTTTTTTTAATTTAGGCTTTGTGGGCCAAGAGATAACTTTCATACAATACACCTGTCATGAAATATTCTCCTGACTTTTTTTTCTCCAACCATTTAAAAATGTATAAACCCGTTCTTATTTCATAGGCTGTACAAAGTCAAGTGGTGGGCTAAATTTGGCCCACTTTGCAGACCTCTGCTCTAAACCAATCACTCCATCTTGTTTTTTATTTTACCAGCCTCCCTTGCAGGGTGGGCATGGCACCCACTTCTGGCCCTTAAGACCCAAGTGGAGGTGTGCTGGGGAAGGGTGGTTTGGGGCAAACTTTATTATCTTGATAAAAGGAGGCAGATTCCATAGCCCAGACCCTTCTCCATTTTTCTCCCCCTTGAATATGAATGTGAGTTATGGTGCCATTGGTCATGGTGAAGCAACAAGGAGGATAAAAACCAACACACCGAAGACTATGAAGCAAAGACAGTAAGAGCTTGTGTGTGTGACTTACACTGCCAGAAACTACCTACTTCATAAATTGTCAGGTGAGAAAAATAATGACCAATGTTTAAGCAGCTTCCTTATTACTTGCAGCTGCATTTTTAACTGATCCAGTGTGCTAGAGATGTCCTTCATTATGTGCTCCACCCCTCCCCCATCTAGGAGAATTACTTTGGCCACAGACACCGGTACACAAACAGCTGTGTTTTGTATCACATGCTCCATCTCATTCCCATCTGCCTGCTCAGCTGTTCAGACCTGACCTCAAATTAGTCAATCCATAGGCTGGCTAGTGAACCATGATCTTTGTGGCTGGTCTCAGGAATGAGAGCTGAGACTCCTATGGTTTCTGGCAGGACAGAAAAAGGTGGATGCAAACAGCATGATGGAGTCACATGAATGGCAAACTCCTGGAAGGAATGTCCACAAATGTCATGGGTGAGGTACTCCTCCAACGCATCCTTCCCTCCTGCCCCTGGCTCTAAAAGCTCAGCCTGTTGTGGCCCCAGTTCCTGGATTTCTTCTTGGTTCCAAATTCACCCTGGAATTCCTGCTTCATTCTTCTCCAGACAAGAGCAATTTGAGAATGTAGGCCAGGGGCTTGTTCAGCACTCCCTTTGTTTCCCTGCTTCCACCAAGGGGTGGATGGGGGAAGGGAAGAAACGCCAGCCCAGACCTGCAGGAGAGCTGAGTGCAGCCCCACTTCCCAAAGGTACCACCCCCAGCACCACCTGGGTCCACTGGGCTCCCCAGAGAGTTATTCTGAGCTGAGAGGCTATGGGACGGATTTAGCCTTTACAAGCATCTGGTTTTGTGCTTCGCTGAACCACAAGAAGAAGAAAAAATAGGAAATTCTTTTCCAAGTGGACAGTGAACATGTAACCTCCTGGGGGTATGACAGGATGGGAATAGAAACAGGGTCAGGAGGGCACTGAGGAGTCAGGGATCTGACAGGTCACCAAGGTCCCAGACCTTTCCCCAGGACCTGTCAGTGCCTGGAGCAGGAGGGACTAAGGGACTAGCTTGTAGTGGTGGTAATTGTGGTGAGGGGCCTGCAGGGGAGAGTGGGGCTCCAGGTGGGAGGGGTGGGTGGGCTGCAGGGCACCTGGAGCAGGAGAACTTCTTTCTGCAGAAGTCCAGGGTGTAGCTGGCTCTCTGGCTGGGGAAGAATACAGGCTCTAGCCCCTTGAGGACTGGTGGAACCAGCTGAGGGGAGGGTCTTGCAAAGATGGTGATGTCAGCCAGCTATCCGGTTGGCACTGGGGCAGTGTCCCAGGCAAGGGTAATGGGGCAACTCCTTCAATCTAGTATTTAATGAACACTTATACCTAGTCTTGAGCAGCCCAGGGTCAGACAGTCCACTTCCTCATAGTGGATGAAGACATGGATTCTATCAGTGGACTCTAAGCCAGGATGAGCTTGGTGTGAGCTACTGGAGAGGCTGAGGGCTACTCAGGGCTTAATTCTGAACAGGGGGTCTGGGAAGAAGGTCTTGGGAAGATAATGGCAAGTGGAGAGGGCGGGCAGGCTCAGGGCCTCTGGGAGCCTGAAGCCTCAGCATCAGTGGCCTTGTCATGCCTGCATGGAGTAGAGGACACGGCTTTGCATGAGGCCGGTGGGCTTGTATTTGGGGTGTCTGGGGTCATCCAGGGGAGGGTGAGCATGCATTTAGAGCTAGAGTAGACCCTTGAGATCCATTTATGTACAAGTGGTCATTTAGATGATTTGGAGTGGATGAGATTGGGTAGCAAGTTGAGATAAGAAAAAAAAAACCCTGAGGGACACTTAAGGGCATAGAGAGGCACCTGCACAGGAAGGGGGGGGGAGAGAGAGAGGGGGGGAGAGGGAGGGAGAGAGGAGAGGGAGAGAGAGGGGGGGAGAGGGAGGGAGAGAGAGGGAGGGAGGGATGGAGAGAGAGAGAGGGGGAGAGAGAAAGAGAGAAAGCGGGGGAGAGAGACGGAGGGGGGGAGAGAGAGAGGGGTGGGGAGAGGGATGGAGGGAGGGAGGGAGAGAGGGGGAGAGAGAGAAAGGGGGGAGAGAGAAAGGGGGGGAGAGAGAGAGAGAGAGAGAGAGACTGAGAGAGAGAGAGATTGAGAGAGCGAGAGTATGTGGTCAGGGGACCAGAAGATCCCAGGGGTGTGGTTCAGGCTGGGAGAGGAATATTTCAGGAAGCAGGGAGCAGCCACCAGTGTGGACTATGGCAGAGACGGGGGTGGGGAGGAGATTGGGGAAGTGAAAGGTCCCAGGTGACTTGCAAAAGCAGCCCTGGGGGATGCTGGGACAGAGGTCCTGGAAAGAGTGTGGGAAGCAAGCAAGATGGGTAGCAAGAGCCCAGCTGGAGAGGGAGGGTAGACTGGAGCTGGGGCCTTGGGAGGGAAATGGGAATGCAGCTTTCTAAGGAATTGCGCGTGTGTGTGTGTGTGTGTGTGTGTGTGTGTGTGTGTGTGTGTGTGTGTGTGTGTGTGTGTGTGTGTGTGTGTGTGTGTGTGTGTGTGTGTGGTGGGGGGAAATTGGGCAAATACCAGTGCCCTTGGAGGCTTGCTTCTGTTTCTGTCACATTTCACAAGACCATCCTCCTTCCCACTCACAGAATCCTTCAGGCTTCACTCAATCCCTTGAGGATTGTGTAAAGGAACTCCTAGTCCCATTTTGATGGGTACTGAGAGTCTTCCCGCTCCCCCAGTCACCTTGACATTTCACAGGGGCCTCCTGAAGTCTAGGGCCCCATTTTTTATATGCACCTCAGGGACAGTCTCTTTAATCAGTTGTATGGGCTGGGCTGGGGTACCTGAGGACCTTCTCCCAGATGTCCCAGAATCACTTGCAAGAGGCTACCTCCTCTAGAAGGGCTGTTGCTATTCCCTCCATTCCTCTTGGCCACTCCAGGACTCTTTGCCATGTCCTGAGAACAAGGTCAGCAGCTCAGTGCTTTACTGATGATTAGAACTGGGATGCTGGATGCCTCTGCTGTGGCACAGCCTCTCTGGGGCTCTGTAGCCCCATCCCGCTCTCCTGGAAAGCTCCTTCCCTGGTGTGGAGGGCACAGGAGGAGGCAGCTGTGTGCAGAGAGTCCCGTGTGCAGGAGACATGAGCTGAGGCTTAAAGGTCAGATATGTTTTGCTGATTGATCATCAAGCCTAGAGAAAGTACTGGGCAAGCTGCTGACCCCACCTGCCTCTACACCCACTGTTATCCAGGACAGGGAGGCCCCCTAAAATCCTTCTGATGAAGGCTCCCTCCTTACATTTCTCCCTTGTCCTCACTGTCGACCTCCTGTGGGCTCAGCTGCCCTGGCATGTGGGAACCCTCTTAGAGACCCTCCCCTGCTGTTGAACCCCTGCTGGGGAGCCCAGAGTTCAATCCTCTGACACTAGGGTCTGCCTCCTTGCTGAACTTTGCTTTGACGGATGGCCCCCACCTCTGTGAGAAGACTGTGGGGGCTGTGCCCAGTGTCCCCAGCTTTAGGGCAGCCAGTGTGCTGCAAGATGGGGCCCTCTTTGGGGTGTGCAACATGCTCCCAGTACCTGCTTTTAACTGCCCCTCCTGTGCCTTGTGGGGGTTACCAGGCCTGAAAGTCCAGTACCTGCTGTAGACCCACAGTGTGAAATTTCTGCTCCCAAGCCCAGATACTGGCTGTCTTTTTACCTTGTAATATTGGGATGAGGGGTCTGAAATTGTGGTGACCTTTTAAACAGACTACCTCCCTACTACAGGATGGAAGCTTTTGGCTCAAAATACTGGTTCATGTTGGCCCCAGCAGTTGGCTCTTCCAGTTTCAGAACACCACCACTCCAGACAGCCCAGAGTATTATCTAACCAGCTCTCCTTCCAAGGGTCCATTGGGCTACAGTCATCATTCCCATGCTGGTTGGATGTATGTGGTTGATATTATCTAGCTGAAGACTGAACTACCTGTAGTCTCTTGGGAACATGACAAGTGTTGGACATTTTACTCAAAGCCAATAAGCATGGTTCCTAAGTAGGTGTTCTCTCACCATGTATACTTGTCTACTTGGGCTTGTACATTTTTTCATGTAAAGTAATGTTTCACCCATTTAACTGATGGCCACCTTCCAGACTGAGGCCCTCAGAGCATCACAGATATATCTGGTGAGACTGAAAAAGCGAAACTTTGTGCTTATAATTACTGTTTGTTCCCAAGACTAATCATGTGAGTTTTAAAAGCCAACAAAATGCCCGAATCTTTTGGTTATGCTGAAAGTCCCAAAGGACAGCAGCCATCAGTTAAAGAGACAGGTTGAAACTAGAAAGGTGAACACAGACCCAATTTATCCTCTTGTGGGCCTTTAGTACTTGAAGGATTTTAGAAAAACAAAAAGTAGTTCTTTATGGGTTGTAAGCTGAAGATGAACAGTTTGCACAGTTTGGACAAAATAGAAGTACTCTGACCAATAAATATGTCTAAAAATGACAAAGTTCTCCCCATTTGATGGTTCCAGAGCCCAGCAAGAAGTGATGGGCACAGGCACAAGGAGCTATATACAGTGTAAACAGTAAGGCCTTTGGGGAGACAAAGTGAGGGGCAGGGCGGAGCCTCAGTAGGGCAAAGTGGGCCCACAGGTTAATACAACAGGCTTGTAAGACAGTCGTCCAATCTGCCACCAAATCCAGGCCACTGGATTCCTCCAGTCTGCAGTAAGGATAAATTGTGTCCATTGAGAAGCTTTGGCCCCACTGACTTTTTCCGGAGGGGAGGCATTGGCGGCAGCCAGGCAGGGCCTCTGTGCCCTTTCCTCCCCAAGAGGAGGGACAGGGCTGCCTGGCCATACTTGGGGCCATCTACCCAGGGTTCAAGGCATGGATGGGGCAGTGTTTCTCAAACAGGGATTGGAAACAAATGGCCCCAAGGAGCCCTCAGCCTCTCCCTTGAAAGGAGGAGCTGGGGGCATCTGTGTCCAGGAGGGGGAGCCCATAACTTTCTGCCCTTCAGGGGCTTCACCCACACCTCAGTTCCTTGGGGATTCTGGAGAGCAGTCGCCCTGATCGATTTCTGGGTCCTTGATTCTCACCGGCCTCTTGAACAAAGCCAGCCTCCATCTCCACACCCTTCTCCCACCCCCAGCACACTCCTCGGCCTAACTCAGGGGTCCTTAAATATCAGTCTCCCGGAGAAGGCTAGAGTTTGCCAATTCGTAGGCCTGGCAGGTAGTGCCCTCAGCTGCCTCACTGTGGACGCCTAAGCACACAGCTTCCACCTCCAAGTGCAGGGCGCACGCAGCCTCTCTGGCGTGTTTCTTTTGCGACAGGCTGGAGACCTTGGCATGCAGCGGGGTGGTGGGTTTCCGGAACGGCCCGAGAAGCCTCCACTTGCGAAAGGCGCAGGGCGGCTTTCGACGGCCGACGACCGGAGCCTGCGCCTTGCGTGTGCCTGGGGAGCCGGGGGCTGAGGGCGTGGTGAGGGCCAGCAGGGCCCCGGAAGGTGCGGCGCCTGGGCCAGGAGCGTAGTCAGGGCGCGGGCCGCCATTCGAGGCTTGCCAGTGGTGACTGTAGATGCTCCAGAGGGGGCGGTGGTGCTGGCGACTACGATGGCATTGGCAGCGCAGGAGGCGGAGGAAGGCCCGCTTGAACTCCCGGCTGGAGCAAGGGTAGATGAGCGGGTTCACGCAACTGTTGAAGTAGCCCAGCCAGAAGATAACCTTGAAGACGCCCTCTGAGGGCTTCAGCTGTGGGAACAGGGAGCCTGTGGGAAGCAGAGACCCAGGCTGGTTAGATGCTCAGGGAGAGGGAGTTCCAGGCAGCGCCTGGTGCAAAGGGGCCACCCTCTCTGCACTACTCCCCCTCCCCCCACCCCTTTCAGGGGCCCTGGCCATTCATCAACCAGTGGCTCTCAAGATATCTCTCCTCAATGAGTCCCTGATATAATTCGAGGGTGTCCATGAACTTGAATGAGAAAAAAATAGTCATCTTCAGCTTTACTCACGTTTACCTGAAATTGAGCATTTCCAGCGAGTGTAAGCAACAAACCTGAGTAGAATTAGACAAAACGATATGAAATCACTGTTTTGTAGCTCAAAACTGGTGCAGTATTGGCAGTTTACCCCCTAATATTAGCAGTTGCTACAGATATTTTGGAATATTGTCTATGCTTCTCACTATTTGGAAGTGTCAGTCACTAGAACACGGCACTAGATCTTGTTATTTAAAGCCTTCACATGGAAACACATTGGAGACTAAATCACAGATTTCAATTAAATGAAGTCGATTTCATCTGCAATCCTCTGTATTTTATTTTTTGCATTTGAAAGAGTAACTCTGAGAAAGGCTCCATACACTTTGCCAGATGCCCAAGTAGTCCCTAGCATAAAAAGGGTAAGAACTCCTGAATTAAATGTTGACCAAGGCTTGCCCTGAGCCAGGCACTGTGCTGGGCTGTCATCAAACACCTGAGGCCTTGCTCTCCCGGTAGCAATGTGGGTCACATATCATGGGCATGCAGGTGGGATGATGGTGGTGCTCAGTATATTGGGGCGGGGGGCTTCCAGGGTCTCAGGATGGACAGGAGCCAGGCAGGATGAGGAAGGGCAGAGGGTATCAGGAGTGGAAGGGACAGGTGGGCAAGAGGATAACAAGTTTGGGGCATGGGAATGTCCTGTAGGATATGCTCAGAAAACTTCATTTGAGACAAATGGTGAAGGGCCTTAAATGCTGGGAAGTGGCTTTTATTTTGTGGGTAGTTAGGAGCCATGGATATTTTTGAGCAGGCAAGAGATAGAACCTAGAATTAAGCCTCAATAAACACAATGCCCATGAGCTGTCAGAATGCAGGATAGTGGGGCTGCCCCAGTGGAAGTGGGAAGTGGTCAGGAAGGCTTCTGGGATGGCTTGGAAAGGGAGCAGAGTGCCAGGCAGGAGGAGGTGGGGACACTGGGGTCTGAGCTGTGCCAGGAAGACCCTCCTCCCTGCATACCTTTCCCCTGTCTTCCCCACCATAGACCTCAAGGAGTCATGTCTCCAAAGGCACCTAACAAAATGCAAAGACATCACCCAGGAAGCAGAGGCCACTTTGTCACCCTCACTATCCTCAACATCAGCAGGGGTTGGGGGTAGGCGGCAGGAGGGTCCCATCCCAGGCAAAAGTTTCAGGTGTCTGCCAGGCTGAGCAGACCAGGGGTAGTGGTCCTTGACAAAGCAAGACCTGCTTTCTTTTCTCCTTGCCCTCAAAGAAATAAGAGCAGTGTCCCCTACTGAGGGAGCAGAGGCATCATGCCCCTCTCTTTGACCTGGGGACCCTTGCGTATCACCCACCTCCCACCCAGTGGGATTCCTGATGCTAAGAGACACTGTGGAGGAAGAGGAGTGTCAGGCAGTATCGCGTGGCACAGCATTTTCAAACCCTGGTCACGCAGCCTTGAGCAAGTTATTTGGCCATCTAAGTCTCACTCTTCTTTTCTGTGAGATACATACAACAATTTCTCTGAAGGGATTTTGTGACAATTCATAAATTTCAGGGCACAAGACTTCGCAGTTTTGTAGTAAATACTGGAGTCTGTTCACTGCCCCTTTCCCTACTTCTGTGGCTTTTGAGAGAGGAGACCTCAGCCCTGGGAAGGGACCCCGTTCCCAGCTCTGGAGAGTGGCCAGAAACAGTAGCCAAGACCTGGTGGGTTTGGGGGAGGCTGGGGCATCAATCAGAATGTAAGGAGATAATTTCCCTTGGGAGAAGAATTGGGCAGTTGTCCCTGGAATGTGGGGGCCACCAGTGTTGACCTTAGCCTCCAGGAAGGCAGCCTTCTGAACAGCATCCCTTAATGGCTGCAAAATAAGACAGAGTGCTGAAAATAACTTTCTGACTCAGGCTAGAATTCTTTTATATTTAGCCCAGGATGACAAATCAGGGGACTATGCTTTAAGCAGTAAGCCAAAAGCCAGCCAAAGGGCTTTGTTATTGGTGTGGTTTTGATTCGGATTGGTGGGCAACATGGCATATAGTAGTGTGGCCTGGGCCTTGTTTTAAGCATTAAAATTCTAATTCATGCTCAACCAACCTATGCAGAAGCCTGCTGCCAGCTGGGAATTCCTTACACACAAAGGAGCTGGGATACAAACTCAGCCTTTCAGCCCCAGGTTTTTCCTACTGTGTCCTGCTGAGGGTTCTGTCTTACTTTGGGGTCTCCCAGAAGCAGACCTGAGACAAGGATTCAAATGCAAGTTGTTAATTTGGAAGGTAAATGAAACACCAATAGTGAAGTGTGATAAAAAGAGGGAAGAGAAGGAAGCCAATAAAAGGAGAGTTAACAAGTTAGTCACTCTCACTGGGAGCTCTGGGGGACTGGAGAACAGGATCAGTAAGGTGAGGGAGGTGGGGTATCTATACTCCCATTACCATAAGCCAGTGTTTGGGTTGCTCCCTCAGGGTGTTAATTTTCCATACTTCCTGCTTGCTGTGTGGGTGGACAGTGAGGATATTGCTGGTCAGAGAATGCTGCAGGCGAAGATATGGAGGCAGCTGCTGGGGCGGAAAGTGACCCATGTTCAGGGGGGATGGGTGGGGCACTGACAGCAGTCACCACAATTTTGTTTCATTGCTGTCTGCCCTCTGTGCACAGACATCTTGCCTGGAAAATACAGACGTCTGTGCCTTGGGCTCCAGCTTTCACAGGCAGGAGCTCCTAAGAGATTTTTACTCTGTTCCTTTCACATATGGCAGTCCTGAGCCTCACACCTACTTCTGCCCAGAGTGCTGCAGTCTACCCCCATGCCTCCTTGCACCCTGCCTCACTCTTTGCTGCCTGCCTGCCCCAACGTTCTCTCTTCTGCCCACAGCCTCTTTTAAGGATCTCTGGGTCGGGGGAAAGGGGCTTGTGGGCACTTCCCTCCCCTTTGCCATGGACGAGGTGGGTAACTGTCCTGAGACTCCCGAGGGTGCTCACTGGCATTATCCCTGCAGCACTGCCCTGCTGTCAGGGCATCAATGGACAAGCCCCTTCTCAGCCACTCCCAACTTTCTCCTCCTCCAGCTACTCTGACTTATGGCCTCTTAGGTCGACCACTTGGTTTCACCTCTCTTGCCTTCACAGTCCTCTCCAGCTGCCCAGCACAAGCCTCTGCCAGCCCCGGAAGCCCAGCTACAGGAAAGCTTCAATGGGTACATGGGGGCTCTGAGGCAAGGCCTCTGTCTCCCAGTACCTGGCACTCCCCTTCTCTGTCCTGAGCTGGCTCCCTCTCCTACTCCCCACATTGTCCACAGCCATTCTTGCAGGCATAAAGCACAGCTGTGCTAACTCATCTTGGCAGTTGTCACTGGAAACAGGTGCTCATGGGACCCTCCTCTCTCGGCCTCCCGCCATCCAGGCGCCCAGCACCACCTCCTTGTTCTCCTTTCTCTTGCAATTCCCGCTTCTCTTCTGTCTTCATGTGCATCAGCTAAGTTGCCACACTGACTGTTCACTGCCCTCTGGCCACAGCGGGCTCCCCAGTCTTGTCTCTGTGCTTTTGCACAGGATCATCCTGGACTGCCCTTCCTCCTTCCTCCACCTGGTAGTGCTGGCTCCAGTGGCACCTCCTCCTGGGAGCTTTCGTCACACCATCCCCTCCCGACCCAGCAGAGTTAGTTGTATTCCCCCCTCCCCTAGCACATCTATTCACTTCTCAATGCCAAGAACACTGCGGGTAACTACCAGTTTCCCATCTATCTGATCCTTAAATGGAGAGCTCCCCACACCATCCTTGGCACATCGTAGGTGCTCCACACATTCTGACCCCTCTCCTTCTGTCACACTCTGCATCCCATCCATCACCAACTCCCATTAGTCCTGAATCCCCCACTTTGCACCATCCCCCATTACCACCCTGGTCCCAGCTACTATCATCATCTACCTACAGTGCCCTTCCAAGTGGGCTCTCTGTTCCTGCCCCTGTGCCCCCCATAGTACCCTGTTCTCCACATAGCAGCTGGGGGTGTGTGTGTCCTTTTAAAACGTAAGGCTGAGCAGTTCATTTCTTCACTTAAATCTATATTCCACTGCTGACTGCAGCTTTCTGTCCTCTCTCTTTTTCTCATCTGAACTTTGACCTGCCAGCCCCTTGGATTTCTCCTATCATCTCTGCTTAGCTGAGACTTCTCCTCACTTGCACCCCAGCCATTCTTTCCTCAGTCCTTCCATGTGCATGTCCTTCTGGATTTGGGTTGTATTTATCCAGCCAGAGCCTAACTCTGGAGAGATTCACCCACACTCTGAACACGCTTAGGGTCTCCAACCTCAGCTCTGTGTCCTGGCTTCAAGCAATCTTGCCACCCATTCTCAGCCCACTCCCCCACCCCCACCTATTCCTGCACCAGCTCCTTTGAGCCTTTACCCCTCTCCACAGGCTCTGCAGTCTGCCCCTTTCCCTTCTCCAAAGCAGTTGATCTCACTTCCTGTTTCACAGAGAAAACAAGACAAAGAAGTTGGGCACTCACTTAAACCTTCTTCACCTGTCTTCCTCCTTTGTAAGAAAGGAGTCTCTCCTCCCACCCAAGGTTCACGTCCCTACTTGTGTTGTAGAGCTCTCGACCCATCAGTCACTTGTGAGCTTGCCTCTGTCACAGCTGCACCCTCTTTGCTGGTTCTCTGACTATGACTTCATTCCCTCCACGCTTTCTATCCACACATGCCATCTCCTCTTCCCCACCTGCTTTTCACTCCACTGCTTTGCCCCACTGCCCCACTCCACCCCAGCCCTCCCACATGCAGATACAGCTCTCATCCATCCTGGACACTTCTCATCTCACCCGGGGCTTTTGCGGCACCATTCTCTTGGATTTTCTACTCCTTGTCAATTGCCTTTGCTCCTTCCTCATGTCCCCACTGCTACGTGTAGGAGTGCCCTTATAAGAAGAGTCTTGTAATCTCTTCTCTTTGCATTCTCTTGGCAATTTCAGCCAGGCTCACAGACTGTTGGCTGGTAATGCCCACAGTTCTAGCTCCAGCTCAGTTTGCTCTCCCAAATTCTAGACTCATAGATCCAAGACTCACTGCCTCCCAGACATTTCCACTTGGATGTCTACTGGCATCTCACACTTATCCTGCCCTCATAAAGCTTACATTTCTTAGGGCAAGACCAGCAAAACATATGATAAACAAGGAAAATGCAAACGTATCAGATAATAAAACATGCTAATAAAAAACAAAGCAGGGAAGGAAGATACCTAGTTGTGTTTATGTATGTGTGTGCGTGTGGCTGGGGGTGGTGCTATAAATTTTGGGTAAACTGCTGAGAATATGACGTCTGAGTAAAGAGCTGAATGAGGCATGTGGACATTTTGGGGAAAAGCATTCCAGGTAGAGGAAACAGCAAGTGCAAAGGGCCTGAGGTGGCCCTGGTATGTTTGCAGAACAATGACAAGGCTAGTGTGGATAGAATGGAGTGATTGAGTGCACAGCAGAAGGGGATGAGGTTGAAACTCAACCACTACCCTCCTCCCTGCACCCTCCTACCCTGTCTGAGACACAATCCCCTCTCCCCTTGAGTAATTCAGCAGCCTCCCGACTGTCTCTTGCATGTACTGTTGCAGCCTGAAATCTACTCTCAACTTGGCAGCTAGAATGATCCTTTAAAAATATTGGGTTGGGCAAAAGTTTTGTTCAGTTTCTTCCATAAGATGGCTCGAGTAGCGCTTAGTTATCTTTAACTTCATTCAAAACAATTTTGTTAGATTGTATTGTGACAGCTGTCATATCAGCGTGCATTAAAAAAAAACTTATCAAAATTGGTGAATTTTTATGTAGCTATTTTAATATTGAAGATGGAAGAAGAAAAGCATCATTTACAGCATATTATGCTTTATTATTTCAAGAAAGGTAAAAATGCAACTGAAACGTAAAAAAAAAGATTTGTGCAGTGTATGGAAAAGGTGCTGTGACTGATCGAACGTGTCAAAAGTGGTTTGTGAAGTTTCATGCTGGAGATTTCTTGCTGGACGATGCTCCATGGTCGGGTAGACCAGTTGAAGCTGACAGGGATCAAATCGAGACATTAATTGAGAACCATCAACATTATACCACGTGGGAGATAGCTGACATACTCAAAATATCCAAATCAAGTGTTGAAAATCATTTACACCAGCCTGGTTATGTGAATCGCTTGGATGCTTGGGTTCCACAGAAGTTAAGCAAAAAAACCTTCTTGACTGTATTTCCACATGTGATTATCTACTTAAATGTAATGAAAAGTTTCTGTTTTTAAAAGAAATTGTGACGGGCGATGAAAAGTGGATACTGTACAATAATGTGGAATGGAAGAGATGGTGGGGCAAGCGAAATGAACCACCACCAACCACACCAAAGGCCAGTCTTCATCCAAAGAAGATGATGTTGTGTATATGGTGGGATTGGAAGGGAGTCCTCTATTATGAGCTCCTTCTGGAAAACCAAATGATTAATTCCAACAAGTACTGCTCCCAATTAGACCAACTGAAAGCAGCACTCAACAAAAACCATCTGGAATTAGTCAACAGAAAATGCATAATCTTCCATCAGGATAACGCAAGGCCACATGTTTCTTTGATGACCAGGCAAAAACTGTTACAGCTTGGGTGGGAAGTTCTGATCTATTGACCACATTCACCAGATATTGCACCTTCGGATTTCCATATTTTTCAGTCTTTACAAAATTCTCTTAATGGAAAAAAATTTCAATTCCCTGGAAGACTGTAAAAGGAACAGTTCTTTGCTCAAAAAGATAAAAAGTTTTGGAAAGATGGAATTATGAAGTTGTCTGAAAAATTTCAGAAGGTAGTGGAACAAAACAGTGACTATGTTGTTCAATAAAGTTCTGGGTGAAACTAAAGATGTGTCTTTTATTTTTACTTTAAAACCGAAGGAACTTTTTGGCCAACCCAATAGAAATAGATCATGTCACTCCTCAAGCTCAAAACCCTCTAAGGGCTGCCATTCCCCCTCACAGCTCGACATGTGGTCCCCTGACCCCCTGACATCCTCTCCTACTCCCCCCCCCACTCTGTTCCAGCCACACTACCCTCCTTTTGCTTCTTGGACATGCCAGACACACTCCCTCCTTGGGCCTTTGCATTTGCTTTTCCCCAGAATCTTCTTCCCCCAGAAATCCACATGGCTCCCTGACCTCTCATCTAAAATTGCAGTGTGCCTGGAAACAACCCAAGGGCCCACCAACAGATGACTGGTTTAAGATGATTTGGTATATATAAACAATGGAATGTTACTCAGCCATAAAAAGAATGAAATATTGCCACTTGCAGCAACATGGATGGACCTAGAGATTGTCATACTAAGTGAAGTAAGTCAGAGAAAGACCAATATTATATGACTTACATGTGGAATCTAAAAAATAATACAAATGAATCTATATACAAATCAGAAACAGGCTCACAGACATAGAAAACAAACTTATAGTTACCAAAGGGGAGAGGGAGGGAGGGAGGGACAAATTAGGAGTGTGAGATTAACAGACACAAACTACTATACATAAAATAGATAAGCAACAATAATTTACTGTATAGCACATGGGACTGTATTCAGTATCTCATAATAATCTATAAAGGAAAATAATCTGAAAAAAAACTGAATCACTTTGCTGTACAACTGAAAACAACACGATATTATAAATCAACTACAATAAAAAAAATTGCAGTGTCCCCCACCCCATACTCCCCATCTCCCTCAGCTGGCTCTATCTGTGGCCCTTATCACCTTCTCTTGTACTATTTGAGTTATTCTTCATTTTGTCTATCACCTTTCTGCCTGCAGTAAGAGTCCATGGGGCAGGACTAGTGTCTGTTTTGCTTGATGCTGCACTCCCATTGCCCAGAAGACCTCATGAACACATTGAACACAGTAGGCGCTCAACACTTGCTGAGTTTGCTGAATGAGTCCCTCTTTTCTACGCTATATGTCACCATGTCTGGTACATTCAGTTTTCTCTCTAGTGGAGTCCCTCCCTTCACCTCATTCCTGAAGCCTTTGCTGACTCTGGCATCTCATTTTGTTTACATGGCTGTGACAGCCCCCAGTGGTCCCTTGTCTCCTCTACTCTGCACACAGCTGCTGGAGACTTATTGTAAAAAAAAATGGTTTCTCTCCTTTCCCCTCTGAAAACGTTGGTGGCTTCTAATGGCTCTGAGGAATAAACCCAAATTTTCTTGTGTTGCATTCAAGTCTTTTTAGAATCCTAAGCTGTCTTCAGCTTACATCCCTCCCAAATTGGCCATACGAAGCCACAAGCATGTCTTCCCACAGAGGCTGGGCTCCTTCTGCCTTCCTGCGTGGCTCTAACTGCTCCCATGGTGCTTTCTGCTTCCGTCCACCCATCCCTCCAGCCCAGGTCAGGTGTCCTCCCCCACCAAGCCTGGGTTAGGTGCCCTTTTATGCATGCCTGCATCTTAACAAATAAAATTTGTTACTGCTCTATCTACTCTCCTAGACTCTAGGTTTCTTGAGGACAGGGATGGGATTAATTATTCTTTTCATCCCAGCCTCTAACACACTTGCCTGATCCAGAGCAGGGGTCATAAAGTATCTGTTGAGTGAGTGAATAAGTGCTGTTTGCGTAGATGTAGGTAGCCTCTAAAGTGACAAGGAAGGAAATGGGAGCTCACGCTTGCTTTCTGAGTGTTCAGTACCTACCAGGCTGCATGCTAGGCCCTGTATGTAGCACTTCTCATTTAATTCTCATGGCATTAGCATCCCACTTTGCAGAGATTCTAGTTATCTCCGGAGGGCAAGTGGCAGCATCAGGATTTGAACCTGCGTCAGTCTAGCCCTAAAGTGCTTGGTCTTTCCTTGACATCATGTAAAGATAGAAAAAAAACTTCCCCTGGTCTTCCAGGGGTCCTGGGGTCAGGATCCACAAAGACTCAATACCTTCCAGCAGCTGATCCACAAGCAGCATGCCCATCCCTACCTCTGGACTTTCGTACATTTGGCCTGGTCTGGAAGATGGCCCTCTTCCTTTCTCCATAGCAGGTCTCTCCAGTTCTTCAGACTTGGGCATAGAACCACCTCTCCAGGAGCAGTTCTGTGATTAATTCCACTCCCGGGGTCTGCGGAGGTGAGACTGGTTTCTGGAGTGTGTGTGCCTTTGAGCACTTCTTGATTCTGCCTCCACCAAGTGGCATTCATTGGCCTTCTCTATGGCCTTTAGGGTGGCCTGTGAGGACTGCCACATTGAATTCGGCTCCTGTGCACACATGCCCATCCAGAACACTCAGAAAGGCTGGGCTGTTGCCTGCTCGCTGCATCTCAGGAAACAGACCCCAGCCTCCTGGAAGGAGCCCCAGAAAGCCACTTGGCCATCTCCTTCCCCTTCTTCAAGTCTTTGCTCAAAAGTCACCTTTAAGGTTTGAAGTTGACGCTATTAGTGCCCCACCAAGGTGCCCCAGGTCCCCAGCTACTGTGAGTGTTGGCTGCTAATGGCTTATAGTTGGCTGCTAATGGAGAATTGCCCTTGACCAATGGGAGCTGCTTCAACTGGGAGATGACACCTTCCCACCAAGGTGGCAGCCCACAGCCAGTGATAGACAGCGGGGATGGAAAAGGCCAGACTCCTTGTCTCGAGGTGGCACAATTCTCTGCTGTCGTTCTTGTTCCAGGGATCAGGCTGAGGCCAGACTTTGAGACCACATCCTAGGTTTAGCTCTTTTCTGACTTATCCTGCTTCCCTCCCTCCCAGGTACCTCCTGAGAGCTTCCCTCAATCCATCACTCGCATAAGAACTCCTGTCCCAGTCTCTACGTACAGGGACATGACCCAGGACACTCTTTGCATGGATGTGTCTTCAAGCTCTCTTGATTGGTCCTAAACCTATAATCCAGGGATTAGCTCTTGGTCACTGTTTCAACTCTTCCGCCCACTGCTGAGAAAGGCAGGGCATGAATTTGCATGTTCATGCCCATTTCTCTCCACTCAACAGGCAGGCTGGAGCGCAGGAGTGAACACATTGACCTACCTATGAGGAGAGGTCGTCAGGATGTAGGTAGGAGATGACTGCAAACACAACTCTTGCCTGCTTCTCTCTGCTCCTTGGCCTTTTCTTGCATGTATCCGTCAAGCTTGCTCCCACCTGCCTTCCCCTATTCCCTGTTTTGGGGTGCCTTTGTCAGGAGTCTAACGTAATGTCCAGGGATGCTGAACATCCACTAGTCAGAAGAGGCAGGGCCTCTCCTGTGTCAGCAGGTTACCCCACTCTTTGGCATGTTGGCTGGGCTAGCCTGGCCTGCACACTGTTGGGGAAACTAAGGCAGGCTGAGATTGGCGGCGGAGGTCTGCAGCCTTATCACAGGCCAGTCCCCTCTCCTAAGTAAGAGCAATGTCCAGGCCCAGGAGATGCTGCTGAGACGGTGGTTAAGGCTGAAACTGGCCAATCTGGCCAAGCCTCGCTGAGGAGTGACAGCGCTGAAGCCAAGGGGGGACTGTGTGATTAACAGCACTCTTTTGGCATCACCAGAAGGGAACTTGTTCTTGGCAGAATGTCATAATTCACAGCCAGTCTTGTTCATAGCTTGCAGCCAACCATGAACTATTAGGCTGCACCCCAGCCTTTCCCCTTTCCCACCTCCTCCCTCACCAGTGACTTTTCTATCCACAAGCAGCCATTTTCTCTAGCCAGAAAGAAATAGAGGGGTTAAAAATACCATGTACCATATTCAGGTCTTTCTCTGCCAACAGGGCTAGCAGAGATGGAATTCCCAGTCCTAGACTCCCTTTCTCTCTCCTAGTTCTTTCAGCTGCTCACTCAGTGCTTCTGACTCTAGAACTCAATTGCACCTTCCCCAAGAGAGGCTGGGAAGCAGTGGACCTCTTTGCAATATTTTAAAGGGTCGGCCTCTCTCATAAGGCACACTTGAGCTGAGACCTGAAGACCCTCTGGGGGAGTGAGTCATGCATCTACCTGAAGAAAGAGAATTCCAGACAGAGGAGAGGGCATGTGCAAAGGCCCTGAGGCAGCAGGGTACCGCACAAGTTCAAGGACAACCAAGAAGTTAGGACTGCTGGAACAGAGAAGGGGAGGGAGAGATGGTAAGAGATAAGGCCATTTTGAAGCAGAGACAATCATAAAAGGCTGTCAGGAAGAGGTGACCTGAATAGGGTCCAGGTCTCAGATGGATTATAAAGACACAGAGTTGAGGATATTGTGGGGCTAGCTGTGCCAAGCTAAATCTCTTGAATTCCTTGCATTGCCAATCTTCCATGGTGAGAGGTAACTGGTGGGTCCTCTGGCTTAAGATAGACAAAGAATAGATCAGAAGTCCTTCTGTGCCCTGTGTTTACCTCAGGATCCTTGAGCTCTGTGGGGCTGGCCTAGAGCTACTGGTCTGGCCCTGGACATCCTTCTGCAGCTGTGCGGATTGGCAGGGAGGGGTAGTTCCTAGAGCCACAGAGGCTGCCTGGTGGGGCCCAAGGCAGGGAGATGAGTCACAGACCTGTTCAGTGTCCTACACTGGACCCCACCCATTCCCCTTCAGCTCTTCTCCCTCCCCTTCTCCCCTTTCTCTCTCTCCACCTTCCCTCTCTCCCTCTCTTTTCCACTCTTGTTGTCACTTCTTAACTCATTCCCTGATCTGCGGCCTTGGAGTGGTCACACCCCAAGCTCTGCGTGCCCAAGGCTGAAGTCCCTGCCAAATGGCCCTTGTGCTCGGCTGAACATGACCCTAATCTGAACATGAACCTTTCAGTTCTCAGGCCACACTGACAAATGGCTCATAAGTTGGAGCGGATCAGTGCTTTCGCCAGAGGAGAGAAGTTCCCAGACAGTGGTCACTCTGTCCAGGAGTCCCAGCACTGAGTTGCTGGGGCATTGCCCACTAGGTCCCAATGCTGGCTCTCAGGGGCCCAGGCCAATGTTCTGCTGGGTCACCATCTGCAAAGGAGGGCAGGCAAATCTTCTAGCATTCAAGGAGACCTTTTTGGTGGGCATATAGCTCATGAAGCGGGATGGGGCAGGGTTCAGGTGGGGTCAGAGGTGGGCTCAGGAACTCAGAGACTTTCCCATGAGGAGTGGGCTCAAAGGCTCTGGCGGTCTGGGAGGACCAAGCCACACAGGAAGTGGTCATGTCCTATGGCAATGCTCAGGGCCCTCATGGCCAGGATCTGGGGCAGAAGCGAGCCTGGAACTGAGCCTGGGGGGAGGCAAGCAGGTGCTGAGGCATTTGGTGAGATTTAAAGCTTAAAGCATGTCTGTCAACTGACCCTTAACCCTGGCTTCAGTTTGATCTCTGATCTCTGACCTAGGCAGGAAGTAACAAGGACCCTAGGGCCAAGGGCACCCATTGGCCAACCCCAAAATAGTGATGTCTATAATGTGTGACAGATTTAAAAATCACTTTTAACATGGTACTAAAAAACCTATTGGTCCCCTTTGGAAAGATTGCTAGGAAATTGACTTTGACTCTTCTTTTTTTTTTTTTTTTTTTTTTTTTTGCGGTACGCGGGCCTCTCACTGTTGTGGCCTCTCCCGTTGCAGAGCAACAGGCTCCGGACGCGCAGGCTCACGGCCATGGCTCACGGGCATAGCCGCTCCGCGGCATGTGGGATCCTCCCGGACCGGGGCACGAACCCATGTCCCCTGCATCGGCAGGCGGACTCTCAACCACTGCGCCACCAGGGAAGCCCGACTCTTCTTTTGATAAAGGAGAGCATCGAGCAGCTCTCCTGATTTTGCTGTATGTACTCTATTTCAAGTGACCAAACAGCTAGTGGTGAATTCTTTTTAGAATTTTAGTCTACAAATGCAGAAGGAATGACAGAATTTGGATATCACCACTTTCAGTCCCAGTGATATAATGGGTCCAGGCCATGGTCAATGGCTGCTAAAACTAGCAGGTGAAAAGCTGATGGGACATTTTATAATGAATGAATCAGGCTGACTGCATCTGAACCCCTGATCAATCTTAACATCACAAAAGAAAAGAAATCTTGTCCCAAACACTGAACTTGAATCTGATCAAGCCAGTTTACAGGAAGTACAGGGAACAAGGGGACACATTAAATGGCACTAATAGGGATGCAAACTCCAAACTGTGGGCAACTCCTTTGGGACAAACAATCTGGTTTCTTCACCAAACAAGCTGAAAGGGAAAAGGTGGGGGTAGGGGAATCTTATTAATCAAAGAAACTGAGGAGACAAATCAAGTGCATGCAATGTATGTACTTTTTTTTGGACCCTGATTCAAACAAATAAACTAAAATTTTATGAGGCAATCAGCAACATTTGAACACTAAGATATTTGGTACTATTAAACAACTATTTTTTGTGTTATAATGGATTGTGGTTATTTTTTAAAAGTTCTTCTAGAAATATACATTGAAGAATTTACAGATGAACTGATATGGTGTCTGGGATTTTCTGCAAAATAATAAGCAGTGGTGGAAAGTGGGCGGGGTTTGAAATGAATGAAGATCAGCCTTGGGTTGATATTGTTGAAGCTGGGGCCATCACACCGTTCTGTCTACTTATGTGTTTGAAACTATCCATGATTTTTAAAAATGGAAAATAAAACTCCTAGCTCACTGCTTTTTCATAATAATCACTCAATAAATGTTAGCTGTTATGTTTAAAAACTTTTTTAGGTCACATAAATGGGGATCACCCCCAATGCATTGCGAGTAAGGGAGGTCTCTGCTTACACAGAGGCTGTTATACTAAGTGAAATAAGCCAGTCACAGAAGGACTGCATGACTCCACTTCCATGAATGTAGCTAAAATAGTCAAATTCAAAGAAAGAGTGGAATGGTGGGTGCCAGGGGCTGAGGGGAGGGGGAAATGGGGAGTTGCTAATCAATAGGCATAAAGTTTTAGTTAAGCAAGATGAATAAATTCTACAGATCTGCTGTACAACCTTGTGCCTAGAGTTAACAATACTGCATGCTTAAAAATTTGTTAAAAGGGTAGATCTCATGTTATGTTCTTACCACAGGAATAATAATAATAATAATAGTAAAGATAGAGGGCTGTGCTTTGTCAACCAGATCCTCGGCACGGAAGGATGTGAAAAGGCCATGGGTTCTGCCACTTCTTCCTCCTATACACACACTGACCAAGCATCTACTATGTGCCAGGTGCCACAAAGGCACAGATAGGAGATGTAATGCCAGCCTCTTCTTCAGGCTTTTGGGCCAGGGAACAGTAATGCCATTCCTGAGAACTTGCTGCAGCGCACCCCCTGCCTCTCTCCTTGAGTCTGTGGACCCTGCACCACCTCAGGGAGCCTGTGGAGATGGGTCCTTCGGTACTTGGCTAGCACTCTGAGACGCAAACGCTGAATCTGCCCTCCACACCTGGCTGCCAAAGTGTGCTTTCCAGCCTAGACACCATTTCCTCAGATGGCTCACAACCTCCTCCTGCCTCCTCCCACCTTCTCTCCCTCTCTCTCTCTCATTAAGGCATAAGATACTGACAGTCAAGTTTATAAAGTGTGTACATTTTAAGAGTATAGACTGATGACTTTACATATATATTCACCAATGTAGTCACTGCCTAGATCGAGTCACAGACAGGGAAACGGAGGTGTGGGGGATGACCCCTAGTCCCTCTCTGAGACCCTCAGGATTTTAGGTGCCCTGTGCTTGTGTGCCATTCTTTCCTGCCCAGCAACTTGAGCCCCAATGGCCCCACAGGTCAGCATACCTTGTCTATATCTCCCTCTGCTGCAGCTCTGGCTTGACTAAAACATTTCAGGTGATAGATGGCTGTTCATGGCCCCCTGTGCGTGTACCACTGGGACCCTGGGTCCACTTCCTAAAGCTTTTGATATCCTCCGGGCTATTTGGGCTGCTCACTGGCCATATCACTGCTGTGGCTGGGGCTCCTGCTTCCACTTGGCTTTGTGTGTGGAGATGTGGGTGAAGGGCACCCTGGGTCTGCTCAACAACCCCAGGTTGTGGCCCTACTGGGCACCTTCATTTCCATGGCCCGTGGCCCTGGCTGGCACACAGTGCTTTTTCTCAATCCTCCCACGTTTGCTGTTCCTCACACCTGGTGTGGGAACCAGGGCCTGCAAGGAGGGCAGTACCACCTTCTCCTGGCTGCCCCCTTCTCTGCCTCCTTCTGGGTTCTTTCAAAGTGGGTACTCCCCAAGGCTCCTTCCCCAGCCCATCTCTTCTCTTTGCCCATCCATCCTCTTTCTGGGAGACTGTACCCCACACTCCTGCTTCTGCAACCATATCCATCCTTGGTCCCCTTATCTAAGTTCCCAACATCCTCTTCCCCCAAGCACATAGTGGCACCTCCTACCAAAATATGCCAGCCCCTTGGATTCCACATTCAACCCCAAAAGTTGCTGCTCAGAATGTTCCCTGTTCCTCCAAAGATGCCTCCCTCCTCCCAGGCCTGGCCCCAGAGCTCCTGGGGGGGGGGTTGCTCCTGGCCCCCCTTCTTCCTGCACAACCCTCAGGCCACTCCTGCTTGTACCACAGGCTCTGTCCTCCTGTTCTCTCTGCTGTCCTGCCCTCCAAGCCACGTCATGGCAGATCAGAATATTCTGTTTCCCTGCTTGGCCTCTGTCCTGCTTGCTCATTATTACCAGATTCCACTAAATTCAGCTCCATTGTGGCCCTGGGCTTTGTTCTAGACTTGGTGAGATGCCATGGGAGGCTGGGCACAGTGCAGACCGGCAGGAAGGGAGAGGCAAGATAGCCCCAGGGTTCCCACGTGAGGTGTGAGGAGCAGCAGAGATGAGGGGTTGAGGAAGAGCAGTGTCTGCCAGCAAGGGCAGAGGCCATGGAGATTTAGGGATGCTTTTTGGAAGAGGGAGACGTGATCTCGACCTCAAAAAACAGTAGCCTTTTGCAGTGTAGATTATAACAGCGAAAAATTAGAAAAACCGAACACTCAGCAGGAGACTGCATCAACACACCATGGCATACTTTCAAACAGAATACTATACTGTTGCTAAAACAACCAGAATGGATAAATCTCAACAACAAAACATTGGGTGAAAAGGGCAAACGGAAGATGGATGTGCACAGCTGGTGCAATTTATATAAGTCCAAAGGACACACAAAACAATGCTATTTATTATTATAGATTCAGGTGTTTGTAGTAAGGGTATAAACATGTGTGTGGGAGTGATAAACACCAGATTTACCTCTGCAGAGAGAGGGAGAAAATGAGGAAGGGACAGGAGGAGGGAACTTAGTTGTGGCTGTTCTGTTTATCTGAAAAGAGAGAGAGGGAGTGATCTGAGGCAAATATGGCGAAATGTTATCATCTGTTCAATGTGGGTGATTACAGGTACATGGGAGGTCCTGGCTTGGGCTGGCTGGTTGCACCTGTGGGTGAAGTGACTCAGGGCAAAAGCAACCCCATAGATGCCGTTCCCTTTCTTCTCCCTGTGCTGACCGAGCCCCAAGGCTTCCAGGAGGGGCCTCAAGGCATGGGAGGAAGGTCCTGAGAACAGCTGCCCACCTCCCAGGACTACAGGAAAGCCTGTGAAAGAAATAACAAAGTTCTCCAGAAGTGCTAGGACTCCGTAAATTTAAGAAACTACGATGAACAATGTTAACTTTCCATTTGATAAGTTGCCCTTTCCCTTTCTTTCTCACCCCCACACAGACCCCCCCCCCCAACCAAGAGGAGATTTCAGAAATGAGAGCCCACAGCATTCACAGATACCAGCTGGGGAGGGCCTCCCAGGGGGGCCCAGCTTCCAAAACAGAGAAAGCAGGTGGCTTCCGGTGTCTGCTGATGTTCACGTAGACTGGCCAGGGATTGCTGCCCATGAATGAATGTAGGCCCTGGTGGTGGAGGGAGGGAGATATGTAGACAAGCACATACACTGCTTGCCACATACTATGGGAGCAGATGCCCGTACAGATTTCCACTGACCTTTTGTATTTAGAGGAGTGGGGAGTGTAAAACAAGCCCAGGGCTTGTAATGGCAGTGAAGAAGGGGGAAGGCCAGAAAAGTTAGAAGCTCATAAAACAAATCCTGCAAGCATGAAGAACCTATTTGTGTCCCACAAAGCAGCATGCGCACGTGTCTAAGAGACCAGGCAGTAAACCTTCCATGTTCAGGTGGAGAGTCACCCTCCACTGGGAAGGGCCATACAAGTCTGGGTGCCAGGAAGGGACGGTCACAGGCTCAGGGAGGAAGAGAAGGGGCTGGTGGGAGAGGGATCACTCACCCAGTGGCAGAACGAAGAAAAAGGGGAACCAGCAGAGCACGAAGACGCCCACGACGATGGCCAGCGTCTTGGCCGCCTTCTTCTCACGGGAGAACTTGAGCAGACGCACTGACAGTGAGCTGCGGAAGGTGTGGCCCTTGGCGCTGCGCATCCCACCGTGGGCTCCGTCTGAGCCAGTGCTTGCGCCGCGACAGTGGATGCGCAGCACCACCTCTGAGGCCTTGCCCCGCTCGCGCTTGACTCCCGCCTCCAGGCTGCGCGTGGTGCTTCGCGCTACCACATACACGCGGCAGTACATGACCACAATGACGGCCATAGGCAGGTAGAAAGAGCACAGGGAGGAGAAAACAGCGTATCCTGCCTCCTCCGTGATGCCGCAGAAGCGCTCGTCAGGGGGCACCGGCTCCTTCCAGCCCAGCAGCGGCCCCACAGACACCACGAGGGCTACGGCCCAGAGCAGCGCCAGGATGGCGGCCGCCTTGCGCTCGGTCATGATTGCTGGGTACTTGAGCGAGTGGCGCACGCCCACGTACCGGTCCACCGAGATTGTGCAGAGGCTGAGGATGGAGGCCGTGCAGCACAGCACATCCACGGCGGCCCACACGTCGCAGAAGGCCCGGCCGAAGGCCCAGAAGCCCAGAACCTCCATGGTGGCCGAGAAGGGGAGCACTGTGGTGCTCAGCAGCAGGTCGGCCACGGCCAGGTTCACAATGAAATAGTTTGTGACCGTCTGCAGGTGGCGGTTGCAGGCCACGGAGAGGATGACCATCAGGTTGCCCGCCACGGCCGTGAGGATGAAGGCAGCCAGGAAGACGCCCACGCCCACGCCCTGCGCACTCAACACCAGCCCCCCGACGGCGGCCGTGCCGTTCACCTCGCCGCCGGCGCCAGTGCTCCCCGGCTCCCCAGCGGAGCTCCGGTTGTCCTCGCCGTTGCCCGCGCCCACCACGCCGCCGCCGCTGCTACCGCCTGCGGTCACCCGCACGCCGTCCACCGCCCGGCCCTCGGAGGCGGCCGCGCCGCCCGCGCCACCCCCGCCACCGCCCGCGCTGGAGCTCCCGGCGCTGCTGTCTGAGCAGGGTCCCTCGAAACTGGCGTTCAGGAGATAGCGGAAAGTCATCTCAACGCGCAGCCGTCGGGGGCCGGGGCTGGGCGCAGGACGAGCGACTGGTAGGGCTGGGGGCTCCGGCTCCAGACCCGCGCGCTGGTCCTGTCGGGGTCCTGCCTCAGTTCCTGTGACGTGGAGCACTGCTGCCCGCGAGCGGAGCGGGCGGCTGCGGAGTGGGACCGAAGAGCCCGAGCTGGCGACGCGCGCCTCTCTCGCAGCGTGCCCAGGCGAGCGGGCAAAGCGGCGGCTCGGGGCCGGGCGGTGCGGGCGGCGACCACTGAGGAGCTAGCTACTGGGCGCGGGGCCGGGACGGAGCGGAGGAAGGGCAGCGCCGGGGATGAAGAGGGGACGCTGGCACCGAGGGACCCAGCGCCACAGTTGCCGGAAGAAGGGAATCTGCGCTCTGGGCGAGCTGGCGTTCCGGGGTCCCAAAGGGCGGTGGCGCTGGCTCGCGCTCCGACCCCGCGGAAGCCACCCCCGCCGCGCCGCTGGTGCTCACGCCCGCCCTCTCCCCTCGCGGTCCGCTCCCTTCCACCTCCCGCGCCCCTACCCCGCCTCCTCTCTCTTACCACTCAGTTAAGTCTCCCTCCCGCCCTTTCCCCAGCGTCTCGGTCACTGCTGGTGCCCTTGGGCGCGCCGAGTGTAGAAGGTGCGATTCCCGGGTCCCCGGACTCCCGGCTCCGGCCGCCAGAGAGCAGCAAGCGCCTGGGATCTGCAGCCTGCTGACGGGACCACGCCATGCCGCGGATGGAGCTGCTGCACCTCCTTCCTTCTCTCAGGGGACTGGACAAAGGAGGGTCTCAAACACCTCTGTCCAGTGCCGTGGCGTGGAGAGCTCCACAGGGTGTCGGAAGCTTTGCGGGCCTATGATGGGCGAAGGAACAAGAGACTACTTATATGGTTACAGCCTTCAGACCCTGCCCAGGACACACTGGTCTGCATACACCAACTTCTGCACTGTTACTTTACTCCATATCGGATGTCGAAATAAAACTTCCCATTGCTACACTAAATAAGTGGCCTCGTTCTAGGGAGGGAGGGTTTAAGTACTGGAGGGTGGGAAAGGTACTGGAGGGTGGGAAAGGCCACTTGGCGGGATGGTTAAAGGAGGTGGGGCAGACAGTCTGGCTCCAAATCTAGGCTCCGCCCTATGTTAGCTGTTTGACCTCTTTGTGTCTTAGTTTCTCATCTGTAAAATGAAGATAAGAGTAGTGTCTACCTACCAGCGTGAAGACTGAATGAATTAATATCTGTTAGGGCCCCAGAGCAGTGCCTATATTTGTTAGCTGAGTGGGACTATGCAGGGCAGGATTTGAACAGGTAGGACAGAGGACAGAGGGAATGTGGAGCTGGTATGAACTCGGGCCACAGGTGGAGGGGTGGGTTTAAGGAGCCTCTTGTTGACTAACAAGACTGGGTAGGGAGAAACAAAAAGAGACCATTCCTTTGGCCAACATAAAAATACTAACCAGGCTGCTGTCATGTGTCAAGCTATGTTGGACACTCTGGGTGGCCAGGGGAGGGGGGAATTGCAGGGAGAATAATGCCACCAAGTAAGTGCAGGATGAGGAAGTCTTGAGCCATGCCAGGGAGATGAGGACCTGTTTACAGAGGTATCTGGGAGGGGGCAAAGAACTCATGGCCTCAGTGCCCACTAGCTGTGAATGACATCTCAGGATGTATGAGAGTCCTAGATGAGAAAGTGCTTTGGAGAAAAGAAGAAAAATGGGAGAAATGAGAGAGATGGGTAACCCCCCCTCCCCATCCCCTCCCCAGCCTAGGAAGCCAAAGCTGTTAGAGTCATAGCTTAGAAACAGCTCTTCCAAGGCCCTCAGCTTCCCATTCCATCTTCCATCTTTTACTTGGGTCTTTGGGGGCTTACTGTGGAGAGTTGAAAGCAAGGTGCCTTATGAGGATTATTTGGCAGCTGATCAAAAGCAGAACTGTGGGTTTGGGCTTCCTCTCTGAAGGAGAGGGGCAGAGGGCTCCGGAAGGAGAGGCCAGGAGCTTCTCACATGGGAGTGTCAGATGGCAGCCTCTGTGTCTGTGACTGGCTGCCATCTCACAGTGTAAGACAGGGATAACCCTCGTGGAGTACATCTGATTCTGGGCTGGGTCAGTTTTCAAGGATGACTGGGAATAGGAGACAAAGTTAAATCTAAGCTGAGCCTGGGGTGGTAGGGGGCTACCTGACAGGTGTCACATAGAGATCTGTGCCTGATCGTGGTCTAGAGAACCAGCATAAGGCTGGCTGGAGGTATACTTGCCAGCAGGGTGAGGAGAAATTGTGGGATAGTGTGCCTGGAAGGAGATGGGGCAGCTCTACCACGTCTCAGATCTTGGTCTACAAGAGGGCTTTGGAGGTTCTAGAGCTCTAGGGGAAGAAACAGGGAAAGGCAGGAGGTGTGAAATTGTGAGCTTTCTCTACCAGTTTATTATGCTCAAATCTGGGAAGGGATCAAATTGCTGGACCTGTGAGCCCTGGAGACCTGGCTGGCCCTTGGCTTCTTTGTGATCCAACAGCATGGCTTCTAGTTTAAGAAGGAAAACTAAGCATCTCCTTTATGAGATCCCTTTAGAGTGAGAGTAAAGAAAAAGGAAAGGTTTATCCCACAACTGAGAAGTTAACTCCTAGGCTGGTAAACTGGGACTTTAGCCCTTAAAGAGGAGGTTTAAAGGAACCCTACAAGAGATCATGAGAGGTATGAGGAGATTTGGACTCTCATGGAAATGGTGCAGGGTGGTTGTTTCTTTCAGTCAGGGTGTTGAATGGGAGAGAAGGCAGGCATTCCTGACAGATATCCTGTTTGTGGGGGCCAGCCAGTCAACCTACAGTTCCTTCCTACCCCACCAAGCCTGGACAACTTTTATTCATTCATTCAACACAAATTAACTAAGCACTAGCTATATGCTAAGAACTTTTCCTGGCACTGGGGATATGATGTTGTATAAAGTAAAATCCCTGCCATCCTGGGGCTTACATTCAAATTGTAGAAAGTGCTACCCAGAAGAGTTAAGAGGAGATCTTTCCTATGGACAAAAAGTTTTCTTTGGGTTTGGTATCTGGGTCCTGGAGACTCTTTTCAATTAAATTCTCAAAGAAAATCCAAATGCAAAGGAACTGTTTTCCAATTCTTCCCTGCCTCAGAATAGCAGTGGAGGCTGAAAGGGTGTAAATTCATGTATGTCAACTAGAAAACTTGGCTAATGCTGCCACTTCCTGGGATCAGTTCCTATGAAGAACATAGACATCCTTTCTATTCTTCAGCTGCAAGTGGATCTCTACCTCTGGCCTGACCTTTAAGCTTACAATGGCTCTGGCTACAAGCTGACCCACAACCTGACTGACCCCAAACTTAAGCCTTCCAATTCCCCTAATAGTGCCATTCATCCTAGATGCCTACTATGGTCAACAGGGGTACTGCGTAAAGGGGTGAGGGCTCAGTGCTACTCTCTTCCACCATAAGGACAGTACAGTTTGTTGCTGGCTACTTCTCAGTGGTTGTGGGTTACGGAGTATGTGGGGAAAAGATATTGTTGAGTATGTGGGGAAAAGATATTATTGAAAAGATAAGCAGAAAGGAGATATGTACTTGGTAGTTCATATTTGCAGCCTCATTCCTATGTCAACAGAAGCTACAGGGAACGAGAAGCCCGTTATTTGATTATTTATGCTAATACTTGCCTAAATTAATCGAGTTGGAAGTTAGTGACTATATTTCCCATGATAGTAGAAATGGTAGAGGATGGGGATGGGCACCAGTGGAATGATATTCCTTGTTGAAGCCTGGCAAGCAGCCTACTGCTCTGGGGACCCTTGGTGTGGCTGTTTGCTTTGCAGCTGTGTTTTCTTCTGCCCCGAAGAGATATTCTTTTGTTTCTTTTTATTTTCTTCAGGAGAGTAAATAAGCTGGGAAGCAGGATATTGGACAAAGCCACAATGTGTGCGCCACTATTTTCTAGAGCCCTGGAATTCTCCAGGGCCCTGGAGACCTCTTCTAGATTGTCTACATCCACCTGCCCAAAGAAAAAAGGGATTCCTTTTGTGGAGGATTATGTAGACATTTTAGGAGTCAAGCACAGCGCTCGTGTCTAAGCTCATGCCCCCACTTAGATGCAAGGGAGAAATGTGGGTCAGCCAAGTGCTCAAGAATAGGGAATAGACTTGATGACCATTCAGCCTGCAGGACATTATGCTGTAAGAAAGCAAGAGTCCCAGGAAGACTCCATTGGAGCATTAATGAGGCAATTCCCGATGGGTGGATTGTGAAAAGAGCAGGTAGGTTGGCTGATCTGAACCCCTGGCTAATATTCTACCCAGGCCGCTGACACTTTTCATGTGGCTATTCCTTCTAGACCAAGCCCAATGTACACATTTCCAGTATGGCTTACTAAAAAAACATTAGAGTTGAGAATGCCATTTGGGAATGTGCTGGTGACAATGATAATTCCAATTCACTCAGCTCTGGGAATGCAAAGGGAGAATTAAGGTGGGCAGTGGGAACTCAGCTAGCATTGCTTTAACCTCCCTGGAGAATAAGCAACCCCTCTCTAGTAGAGTCCACCCAGTGGCAAGGGGAATCTCTTCCCTTCCTTTATTACAGCCCCAAATCCCACCCTTACAATCTAGGTCTTCTAACTCCAAGAACCAGTGTTTCTCATTACTTTACAAATTCTTTGTACCTCCTAGTAGAGGTGACATATAAGGTTACCATCTCCTCCAGCCCCTGAGATCTGATTACCCATTGTGCGATGTGGAACTGTGAGGAGTGCGGAACAAGTTCCATAGGGATATTCTGTGGTAATGAAAAGAAATATGAGAAAATTCTAGGTGTAAACTTGGCTAACCTGACCCCCAAATGGAGCAGCAAATGCTAATGAGGGAGATTTCCTAAAACAGAATCAAAATAGGCCAGTCAGCTCTGAGGAAGTGACATGTAATCAACTTGAGAGGGTTGCATGACTCCAATCCCAATTAGGGAGGCTGAGGCAACTCCTGCTAGGATATCAAGCTTCCAGCTCACAAATAAGATGGCACAGAGCCATTTTCTATTTCCTTTTTCCTGGGGCAAGATTCAGTCTCTGGAGAAGACTGTGAAGAAAGGAGAATTTCCCTTGACAATGATTCCTTGGAGGAAAGGAAGAATGGAAGAAGCAAAAAATCCCAAGTGTCCCAGGAAAAAAATTAGGAAGTGAGGCTGGCTCTCCCCACTTTAGTGTTCTCCATGCCTTATCTCTTGGGCTTCTACCAGTTCTCCCTTCCTCTGTCCTCTATGGGTTAGTCACTTAATCTCTCTGATCCTTCGTTTCCCCATAAGTGTAAAATAGTGATAATAACTCTGACCCACATGAGGATTGTTGGCAAAAATCCCATTTACCTCCTCCTCTGGGTCCCCAGTATCTTTGATTTATTTCTCTGTTTATTAGTGTTTTGTAATTTCATTGTTTACCTGTGGTAGCTGGAGATAGTGAAAGTATGAATCAACAAATGAAGAAATGAATAAATGCACAAAAGCATGAAGGACTGTGCACCTTCGAGTGTCACTGATGGTTAGAGTATATGTCTCGGTCCCAGAGTTCCAGCCTTTTGCAATAGATGACTGGGGAGGGTTTTCACACATTCTAGGGAGCCTGGTCTGTTAGGGCAGGCATGAGTACCTTTCTCCTAGGAGGAATGCTTCTGAGAGGCATCAACAGGGATGAGGGTGACCATCTATATTTATAGTTAATATACCTTGGATGTTTAGGGGTAAGACAATATATTGGGTGCATTTTCCTTTCTTGTAGCACCTTCATTGACCTAAATTGACGGACTTTTATTTGTCTTGGGGTTTTTTTGTTTGTTTGTTTGTAAAATGGGATGATGTTTTACCAGTGTGCATTCTGTTTACAATATTGACACATGTCCTTATTAACAAAGGTGGTCAGTTGCGAAGTGGGCCATCTAGCTCTTTGATCTGCAGGGCTGTAACAGTCAGGTTTTCCAGAGAAACAGAACCAATAGGAGAGAGGTATACATATCTGTAAATAAATAAATTTAGAAGTCTTTATTTAAGCTTTATTTTTATTTCAAGGAATTGGCTCACTCAATTGTGGTGTGTTGGCAAGTCCAAAATCTGTATTTAGGGCAGGCTGGAAATTAAGGGTTTAAGTTGCAGTCTTGAGTCTGAAATCTGTAGGGCAGGCCAGCAGGCTGGATACTCAGGTAGACTTTTTTTTTGAGGGGAAGGTGCTTTTTATTTTTTTATTTGTTCTGAGGGGAAGGTGTTTTATTTATTTGTTTGTTTATTTATTTATTTTTAATTTAAAAAATTATACATATCGTACATCCTTAAACCTATCTTACAACTAATAATTTGTGCCTCCCACTCCCCACCCCTTATTATAATGCCCCTCCCTGCCCCTCCCCACTTGTAACCTCTAGTTTGTTCTCCATATCTGTGAGTCTGCTTCTTTTTTTTTGGTTATATTCACTAGTTCACTGTATTTTTTAGATTCCAGACACCATTGATATCATACAGTATTTGTCTTTCTCTGTCTGACTTTTTTCCGTTAGCCTAATGCCCTCCAAGTCCATCCATGCTGCTGCAAATGGCAAAATTTCATTCTTTTTTATGGCTGAATGGTATTCCATTGTGTATATATGTGTGTGTGTGTGTGTGTGTGTGTGTGTGTGTGTGTGTGTGTGTATGTGAGATTATATATATATATATATATATATAAAATCTCACATCTTTTTTAGGCATTCATCTGTTGATGGACTTAGATTGTTTCCATATCTTGGCAATTGTAAATAATGCTACTGTGAACATTGGGATCCATGTATCTTTTTGAACTAGCATTTTTGGTTTCTTTTTGGATATGTACCCAGGAGTGGAATTGCTGGGGCATATGGTATTTCTATTTTTAGCTTTTTAAGAAACCTCCATCCTGTTTTCCACAGTGACTGCACCAATTTACGTTCCCACCAACAGTATATGAGGATTCCCTTTTCTCCAACATCCTCACCAGCATTTGTTATTTGTGTTCTTTTTGATGAAAGCCATTCTGACAGGTGTGAGATGATATCTCATTGTAGTTTTGATTTTCACTGATGATTAGTGATGTTGAGCATCTTTTCATGTGCCTGTTGGTCATCTGCATTTCCTCTTTGGAGAAATGTGTATTCAGTTCTTCTGCCCATTTATTAATGGAGTTTATTTTTCAATGTTGAGTTGTATGAGCTGTTTATATATGTTGAATATTAATTCCTTATCAGTCATATCATTTGCAAATACTTTCTCCCATTCAGTATGTTGTCTTTTCGTTTTGTTGATGGTTTCCTTTGTGGTGCAAAAGCTTTTACGTTTAATTAGGTCCCATTTGTGTACTTTGGCTTTTATTTCCTTAACTTTGGGAGATGGATCCATAAAAATATTGCTGCGATTTATGTCAAAGAGTGTTCTGCCTATGTTATCCTCTAGAAGTTTTATACTATCCTGTCTTACATTTAGGCCTTTAATACATTTTGAGTTTATTTTTGTATATGGTGTTGGAGAATGTTCTAATTTCATTCTTTTACATGTAGCTGTCCAGTTTTCCCAGCACCACTTATTGAAGAGATTGTCTCTTCTCTGTTGTGTATTCTTGCCTCCTTTGTCATAGATTAATTGGCCCTAGGTGTGTGGGTTTATTTCTGAGCTCTCTATTCTTTTCCATTGATCTATGTGTCTGTTTTTGTGCCAGTACCATACTGTTTTGACTACTGTAACTTTGTAGTATAGTCTAAAGTCAGGGCTCATGATTCCTCCAGTTCCATTCTTCTTTCTGAATAATTGCTTAGCTATTGGGAGGGGTCTTTTATGTTGTTGTACAAATTTTAAAATTATTTGTTCTAGTTCTGTGAAAAATGCCATTGACATTTTGATAGGGATTGCAATGAAACTGTAGGTTACCTTAGGTACTATGGTCATTTTAACAATATTGATTCTTCCAATCCAAGAAAATGGTATATCTTTCCATCTGTTTTGTCGTCTTCAATTTCTTTTGTCAGCATCTTATAGTTTTTGGAGTACAGGTCTCTTGCCTCCTTAGGCAGATTTATTCCTAGGTATTTTATTCTTTTTGATGTGATGGTAAATGGGCTTGTTTCCTTAATTTCTCTTTATGATACTATGTTGTTAGTGTATAGAAATACAACAGATTTCTGTGTATTAATTTTTTTGTGTGTGTGTGGTATGTGGGCCTCTCACTGTTGTGGCCTCTCCCATTGTGGAGCACAGGCTCCAGACACGCAGGCTCAGTGGCCATGGCTCATGGGCCCTGCCGCTCTGCAGCATGTGGGATCTTCCCGGGCCGGGACATGAACCCATGTCCTTTGCATCAGCAGGTGGACTCTCAACCACTGCACCACCAGGGAAGCCCCTGTGTATTAATTTTATATCCTGTAACTTTACTGAATTTACTGATGAGTTCCAGTAGTTTTCTGGTGGGGTCTTTAGGATTTTCTATGTATAGTACCATGTCATCTGCAAACAGTGATAGTTTTACTTCTTCCTTTCCAATTTGGATTGCTTTTATTTCTTTTACTTTTCTGATTGCTGTGGCTAGGACTTCCAAAACTATGTTGAATAAATGTGGCAAGAGTGGATATCCTTGCCTTGTTCCTGATTTTAGAGGAAATGCTTTCAACTTTTCATCATTGCATATGATGTTACCTGTGGGTTTGTCATATATACGGCCTTTATTATGTTGAGGTATGTTTCCTCTTTACCTGCTTTCCGGAGAGTTTTTATCATAATTGGATGTTGAATTTTGTCAAAAGCTTTTCCTGCATCTAATGAGGTGATCATCTATATGGTTTTTACTCTTCAGTTTGTTAATGTGGTGTATCACATTGATTGGTTTGTAGATATTGAAAATTCTTGCATCCCTGGATTAAATCCCACTTGATCATGGTGTATAATCCCTTTACTGTATTGTTGGATTTGGTTTGTTACTATTTTGCTGAGGGTTTTTGCATCTATGTTCATCAGTGATATTAGCCTCTAATTTTCTTTTTTTGTCTGCTTTTGGTATCAGGGTGATGTTGGTCTTATAGAGTGAGCTCAGAAGTATTCCTTCCTCTGCAATTTTTTTGGAATGGTTTCAGAAAGATAGGTGTTAACTCTTCTCTAAATATTTGGTAGACTTCACCTGTGAAGCCATTTGTTAGGAGTTTTAAAATTACTGATTCAATTTCATTCCTGGTAATCAGTCTGATCATATTTTCTATTTTTTCTCTGGTTCAGTCTTGAGAGATTTTACCTTTGTAAGAATTTGTCCATTTCTTCTAGGTTGTCTATTTTATTGGTATATAGTTGTTTGTAGTAGTCTCTCATGATCCTTTGTATTTCTGTAGTGTCATTTGTAACTTATCCTTTTTCATTTCTAGTTTTATTGATTTGATCCCTCTCCCTTTTTTTCTTGATGAGTCTGGCTAAAGGTTTATCAATTTTGTTTATCTTTTTAAAAACCAGCTTTTAGTTTCATTGATCTTTTCTATTGTTTTTTTAAAGTCTCTATGTCATTTATTTCTGCTCTGATCTTTATTATTCCTTTCCTTCTACTAACTTTGGGTTTTGTTTTTCTCAAGTTTCTTTAGGTGTAAGGTAAGGGTGTTTATTTGAGATATTTTTTTTGGTTTCTTGAGGTAAGATTGTATTGATATAAACTTCCCTCTTGGAACTGCTTTTGCTGCATCCCATAGGTGTTTTTGTTTTCATTTTTCTCTTGGTACTTTTTGATTTCCTCTTTAATTTCTTCAGTGATCCATTGGTTGTTTTGGCCATCCATATGGTTTGGCCTCCATGTGTTTGTGTTTTTCACAGTTTTTTTCTTGTAGTTGATTTCTAATCTCATAGTGTTGTGGTTGGAAAAGATGCTTGATATGATTTTAATTTCCTAAATATACTGAAGATTGTTTTGTGACCTTGCATGTGATCTATCCTGGAGACTGTTCCATGTGCACTTGAAAAGAATGTGTATTCTGCTGCATTCATATGGAATGCTCTATATAGATATCAATTAAGTCCAGTTGGTCTAATGTATTAAGGCCTGTGTTTTCTTATTGATTTTCTGTCTGGATGATCTGTCCATTGGTGTAAGTGTGGTGTTAAAGTCCCCTACTGTTATTGTGTTACTGTCAATCTCTCCTTTTATGTCTGTTAATACTTGTCTTATATATTTGTCGGTCCTATGTCAGATGTATATATATTTACAATGTTATAACTTCTTCATCTGATCCCTTGATCAGTATGTAGTGTCCTTCTTCGTCTTTTTTTAAAAACATCTCTATTGGAGTATAATTGCTTTACAATGGTGTGTTAGTTTCTGCTTTATAACAAAGTGAATCAGTTATACATATATGTATGTCCCCATATCTCTTCCCTCTTGCATCTCCCTCCCTCCCACCCTCCCTATCCCACCCCTCTATCTGGTCATAAAGCACTGAGCTGATCTCCCTGTGCTATGTGGCTGCTTCCCACTAGCTATCTATTTTACATTTGGTAGTGTATATATGTCCATGTCACTCTCTCATTTTTTCCCAGCTTACCCTTCCCCCTCGCCATATCCTCAAGTCCATTCTCTAGTAGGTCTGCATCTTTATTCCCATCTTGCCTCTAGGTTCTTCATGACCATTTTTTTTTTAGATTCCATACATATGTGTTAGCATATGGTATTTGTTTTTCTCCTTCTGACTTACTTCACTCTGTATGACAGACTCTAGGTCCAGCCACCTCACTACAAGTAACTCAGTTTCGTTCCTTTTTATGGCTCAGTAATATTCCATTGTATGTATGTGCCACACCTTCTTTATCTATTCATCTGTTGATGGACACTTAGGTTGCTTCCATGTCCTGGCTATTGTAAATAGAGCTGCAATGAATATTTTGGTACATGACTCTTTTTGAATTATGGTATTCTCAGGGTATATGCTCAGTAGTGGGATTGTTTGGTCACATGGTAGTTCTATTTTTAGTTTTTTTTTTTTAACATCTTTATTGGAGTATAATTGCTTTACAATGGTGTGTTAGTTTCTGCTTTATAACAAAGTAAATCAGTTATACATATACATATGCTCCCATATCTCTTCCCTCTTGCATCTCCCTCCCTCCCACCCTCCCTATCCCACCCCTCTAGGTGGTCACAAAACACTGAGCTGATCTCCCTGTGCTATGCGGCTGCTTCCCACTAGCTATCTATTTTGCGTTTGGTTGTGTATATATGTCCATGCCACTCTCTCACTTTGTCACAGCTTACCCTATCCCCTCCCCATATCCTCAAGTCCTTGCTCTAGTAGGTCTGTGTCTTTATTCCCGTCCTACCCCTAGGTTCTTCATGACATTATTTTTCTTCTTAGATTCCATACATATGTGTTAGCATACAGTATTTGTTTTTCTCTTTCTGACTTACTTCACTCTGTGTGACAGACTCTAGGTCCATCCACCTCACTACGAAATTGAATATCTCAATTTCGTTTCTTTTTATGGCTGAGTAATATTCCATTTTATATATGTGCCACACCTTCTTTATCCATTCATCTGTTGTTGGACACTTAGGTTGCTTCCATGTCCTGGCTATTGTAAATAGAGCTGCAATGAACATTTTGGTACATGACTCTTTTTGAATTATGGTTTTCTCAGGGTATATGCCCAGTAGTGGGATTGCTGGGTCGTATGGTAGGTCTATTTTTAGTTTTTTAAGGAAACTCCATACTATTCTCCATAGTGGCTGTATCATTTACATTCCCACCAACAGTGCAAGAGTGTTCCATTTTCTCCACACCCTCTCCAGCATTTATTGTTTCTAGATTTTTTGATGATGGCCATTCTGACTGGTGTGAGATGATATCCCATTGTAGTTTTGATTTGCAGTTCTCTAATGATTAATTATGTTGAGCATTCTTTCATGTGTTTGTTGGCAATCTGTATGTCTTCTTTGGAGAAATGTCTATGTAGGTCTTCCGCCCATTTTTGGATTGGGTTGTTTGTTTTTTTGTTACTGAGCTGCATGGGCTGCTTGTAAATTTTGGAGATTAATCCTTTGTCAGTTGCTTCATTTGCAAATATTTTCTCCCATTCTGAGTTTTCTCTTTTCATCTTGTTTATGGTTTCCTTTGCTGTGCAAAAGCTGTTAAGTTTCATTAGGTCCCATTTGTTTATTTTTGTTTTTATTTCCATTTCTCTAGGAGGTGGGTCAAAAAGGATCTTGCTGTGATTTATGTCAAAGAGTGTTCTGCCTATGTTTTCCTCTAAGAGTTTGATGGTGTCTGGCCTTAAATTTAGGTCTTTAATCCATTTTGATTTTATTTTTGTGTATGGTGTTAGGGAGTGTTCTAATTTCACTGTTTTACATGTAGCTCTCCAGTTTTCCCAGCACCACTTATTGAAGAGGCTGTCTTTTCTCCATTGTATATTCTTGCCTCCTTTATCAAAGATAAGGTGACCATATGTGTGTGGCTTTATCTCTGGGCTTTCTATCCTGTTCCATTGATCTATATTTCTGTTTCTTTGCCAGTACCATATTGTCTTGATTACTATAGCTTTGTAGTATAGACTGAAGTCAGGGAGCCTGATTTCTCCAGCTCCGTTTTTCTTTCTCAATATTGATTTGTCTATTCAGGGTCTTTTGTGTTTCCATACAAATTGCAAAATTTTTTGTTCTAGTTCTGTGAAAAATGCCAGTGGTAGTTTGATAGGGATTGCATTGAATCTGTAGAATGCTTTGGGTAGTAGAGTCATTTTCATAATATTGATTCTTCCAACCCAAGAACACGATATATCTCTCCATCTATTTATATCAACTTTAATTTCTTTCATCAGTGTCTTATAATTTTCTGCATACAGGGCTTTTGTCTCCTTAGGTAGGTTTCTTCCTAAATATTTTATTCTTTTTGTTGCAGTGGTAAATGGGAGTGTTTTCTTAATTTCATTTTCAGATTTTTTATCATTAGTGTATAGGAATGCAAGAGATTTCTGTGCATTAGTTTTGTATCCTGCTACTTTACCAAATTCATTGATTAGCTCTAGTAGTTTTCTGGTAGCATCTTTAGGGTTCTTTGTCTCTTGTAACAGTTTTTATTTTAAAGTCTATTTAGCTTATGTAAGTATAGCTGCTCCAGCTTTCTTTTGGTTTCCATTTACATGGAATATCTTTTTCCATCTCTTTACTTTCAGTGTGTATGTGTCTCTAGAGCTGAAGTGAGTCTCTTATAGGCAGTATATATACAGGTCTTGTTTTTGTATGTATTCAGCCACTCTGTGTCTTTTGGTTGGGGCATTCACTCCATTTACATTTAAGGAGACTCTCCAAGACCAGCAAGTGTGTCTGACCCTGACTCCTATCAAATTACTTCTTTAGCCCTGAGTCCCAGTGTGCATGAGATTTTGTGTGTGCCCTTTAAGAGTGAAGTCTCTATTTTCCCCAGTCCTGTGGGGCTCCCAAAACTAAGCCCTGCTGGCCTTGTTTTCTCAGTGCAGGACCCCCAGACTGGGGAGCCTGATGTGGGGCTCAGAACTCTCACTCTTGTGTGAGAACCTCTGCAATATAATTATTCTACAGTTTGTGCATCACCCACTGAGGGTATGGAACTTAATTATATCATGAATTTGCCCCTCCTACCTGTCTCATTGTGCTTCCTTCTCTATATCTTTAGTCATAGAAGAGCTTTTCTGGTAGGTTCCAGTCCTTTTAATCTGTGATTGGTTTGTAGATAATTGTGATTTTGGTGTGCTCATGAAAAGAGCTGAGCTCAGGGTCTTTCTACTCTGCCATCTTGGTTGCTCTCCCCTATTTTACATTATTTAGGCAGAATTTCTTTTCTCTGGGAAACCTCAGTTTATGCTCCTAATACCATCAATTGATTGGATGAAGCCCACCCACATTATTGAGGGTAGTATCCTTTATTTTAAGTAAACTGATTGTAGATGTTAATCTCATCTACAACATACCTTCACTGCAACACCTAGGTTAGTGTTTGAACAAACAACAGGGAACCATAGCCCAGCTTTTATACTTTTGCATAATTGAATTATGGGCCAATAGATTTTTATAGAAATGTTTTAGCTATGGCTTTTAGGAGACTTTACCCTGCTTTTTGGACCTGTTTTTGACCTTCAAGTTTATAGTAGAAAGAGGAATCCAAGTCAGTCTAATCAGCTTTTGTCATCCATGATTCAGTACCTGAGGTTCTGACCAACATGTAAAAAATTGATATAGGTCAGGAAACCCTGGGTCATATGTGCCCAAAAGAATTCTAAATTCTTCTGTGACTAGTTGCTGGTCTTGTCTGGGTTTAGGACAATCCTTAATTATAGTCATTAATTCAGCTCTGGTCCAAGGTTTAAATTCTACAGCTGTCTGCATAGCTACCTTATGGAAGGGCTATCTATATCTTTAGAGGTAACTGATATTTAAAGATCTTTGGATTTGTTAGGAAAGTGTAAGGGCTGGACAGGGGATGAGCAGGGAAGCATCAGTGGAGGTGTGAAGGCTGAACATTTGGGAGGAGAAGGTGGAAGAGGTAGGATTAGATCTAAAGAATTAACTGGAGGAAAAGGAGGGGGGAGATTTATTATAAAAATGAGTCTAGTTTGTTGTTGCCTAAGTTTGTCCTATTGCTCATTATAGGCCAAAGAATCTTTTAGTGAAGCAGTTTTAAAATCAGAATTTCCTTTGGAAGCCTCTGAATACTGATCAAAGTATCTTATTCCTTTTGTTTTCTAAAGCACCTCTAAAATGAACAATTTTGTTCAAGTCACATATTTCCTAGAGTGGCAATTGCAGGTCCAAATGATCCCTGGTGAAGTTTATCCATTTAGAGAGAGAATTAGGATTCTAATGAGAATACATACAAAAAACAGTAGTTTTTCCTGGAGGAGGAGAGGACTTTGATGACCCCATGAGAGCTGGCAATGGTGGATAGAAATGTGATGTTTGGGCATCTTGTGTCTCGGACCCTCAGCTTGACAGTTGGCTGTCTCCAAATGCAGAGCTGACAATTTACTCCCTACAGAAAGCCAGGGAGAATACTCTCTCTGGGAAAAGTGTTGGGATGAAAGAAGAATGTTACCCAGTTTTATTGGTGACCTACAGCCAGTATAAATGAGAACCACAAAGTCACCTATGAGGGGTATGAGGCTGGCTTGATCAACAAGCCTAAAGGGGGCCTATGTCTGTGTTTTTCCTTGTGCTTCTCCTTCTTGTGACAAAAAACAACTTTAACAGCATCACTCAAAATAGAAGCATAAAAGAGAACCAAAAAGATGAAAAGGAATGTCCTAATTCCACCAACGATGCAAACAAATGAGAACCAATAACAAAACCTGGGTGCTAAACTGGTAATAAACAGCTGAGAATTCAATACAAAGGGTGTGGAGTTCAAGCCCAGTGCTAATTTACCAGGTTGGCATGGATCTGACAAGCCATGAGCAGCAAGGCGCAAGGGGTTCATGTATTATTATCTATAGATAATGCATTTGGTGTTGAGCATCTTTTCATGTGCCTCTTGGCCATCTGTATATCTTCCTTGGTGAAATGTCTATTTAGGTTTCCCGCCCATTTTTTAATTGGATTGTTTGTGTTTTTGATATTGAGTTCCATGAGCTGTTTGTATATTTTGGCGATTAATCCTTTGTCAGTTGTTTCATTTGCAAATATTTTCTCCCATTGTAAGTGTTGTCTTTTTGTCTTGTTTATGGTTTCCTTTGCTGTGCAAAATCTTTTAAGTTTAATTAGGTCCTATTCATTCATTTTTGTTTTTATTTTCATTACTGTAGGAGGTGGGTCAAAAAATATCTTGCTGTGTTTTATGTCAAAAATTGTTTTTCCTATGTTTTCCTTTAAGAGTTTTATAGTGTCTGGTCTTACATTTAGGTCTTTAATCCATTTGGAGTTTATTTTTGTGTATGGTGTTAGGTAGTGTTCTAATTTCATTCTTTTACATGTAGCTGTCCAGTTTTCCCAGCACCACTTATTGAAGAGGCTGTTTTTCCTCCATTGTATATTCTTGCCTCCTTTGTCATAAATTAGGTGACCATCTGTGCATGGGTTTAGCTCTGGGCTTTCTATCCTGTACCATTGATCTATATTTCTGTTTTTGTGCCAGTACCATATTGTCTTGATTACTGTAACTTTGTAGTATAGTTTGAAGTCAGGGAGCCTGATTCCTCCAACTCCATTTTTCTTTCTCAAGATTGCTTTGACTATTTGGAGTCTTTTGTGTTTCCATATGAATAGTAACATTTTTTGTTCTAATTTTGTGAAGAATGCCATTGGTAGTTTGATAGGGATTGCATTGAATCTGTAGATTGCTTTGGGTAGTATTGTCATTTTCACAATATTGATTCTTCCAATCCAAGAACATGGTATATTTCTCCATACATTTATGTCATCTTTGAAACCTCACTCACTCCTTACCACAGTGCCAGAAAGGCCACATATTGCTCCACTCTTTTGGGTTGAGCATTGCCTTCCATTTCTTGATTCATTCATTCAAATATGAATTACAAGTGTATCAGGCACTATATATTTGGCACTTTACTGGTCACTGGTGATAAAATGTTGAGCAAGACACAGCTCTGACTTTCACAGGTCTTATAGTCTATCATGGGAGACAGATGATAAAAACAAAAGTGCAATGAATCTAGTGCAAGGAACACACACAAGGCACTGTGCCGGATCATGGAGGGCACTAGGCAACTTAGGTGAGAGTGTGGCATTTCAACTGAGATTGGATTTTCAGAAATACCAGATTTGTGAAGAGCAGACAAATGCACCTCAGACATAAGAAAAGTGAGTAGAAAAGTCTCAGACCAGGAAAATCTTGGCATTCTTGGCACCAAATGAAGGCTGGTGAGCTTAGAGCATAGAGTATGAGGATTGAGGGCATGAGTTGCTGCTAGAGAGGAAGCTGGGGGCACACAGGGATGTAGAAATCTGTGCATCTGTATTTAACTTCAAATTTCTACACAATGGAATGTTTTTGAGTAAACTTTTAAAGTATAACATATATAGAGAAAAATGAACAAATCATAGGTAAATAGCTTGCTGAATTTTCACAAAGTAAACCTACCTGTGTAACCATTGCCCAGATCAAGAAACCCAATGTTAACCCACTCTCATCCCACTGGAGACTCTTGGTGAGCAACTGGCCCTTCTCAGCTGCCAGTCCTGGTGAGGCCCCTTAGTTAGGGGCTCCTGCAGGACAGCCATCTTTCCTTCAGTCCTCACCTGAACTGATGATATGGTTCATGGCTGCCTCTCCCACTAGACTCGAGGGTGCCTGAGGGCAGGAGCATGGGGGTTCTGTTCACCCTTGGGTTTCCACTCTGGGCTTGGGTCACTCATCATGACTGACCCACTGACCATCTAAGGTAGAAGCAACTCTTCTGATTATGAGCTTGACCATTCCACATGCTTCCTGCTTGCAAGAGATTTACAAGTGTCCAGCAAATGTTTTTTATTTTTTTATTGGAGTATAATTGCTTTCCAATGTTGTATTAGTTTCTTCTATACAATTAACTGAATCAGCTATATGTATACCTATATCCCCTCCCCATTGGACCTCCCTCCCACTCCCCCAATCCCACTCATCTAGGTTGTCACAGAGCACTGAGCTGCACTCCCTGTGCTAGTCATCAGGTTCCCACTAGCTATCTATTTTACACATTGTAGTGTATTTATGTCAAACCTAATCTCCCAATTCGTCCCACCCTCCCCTTTCTCCCTGTGTTCACATGTCTTTCTCTACATCTGCTTCCCTATTCCTGCCCTGGAAATAGATTCATCTGTACCATTTTTCTAGATTCCACGTATATGCGTTAATATATGATATTCATTTTTCTCTTTCTGGCTTACTTCACTCTGTGTAACAGACTCTAGGTCCAACCACATCTCTACAAATGACCCAATTTCATTCCTTTTTATGGCTGAGTAATATTCCATTGTATATATGTACCACACCTTTTTTTTTTTAACATCTTTATTGGAGTATAATTGCTTTACAATGTTGTGTTAGTTTCTGCTGTATAACAAAGTGAATCATCTATATGTATACATATATCCCAATATCCCCTCCTTCTTGTGTCTCCGTCCCACCCTCCTTATCCCACCCCTCTCGGTGGTCACAAAGCACCAAGCTGATTTCCCTGTGCTATGCAGCTGCTACCCATTATCTATTTTACATTTGGTAGTGTATATATGTCAATGCTAATCTCTCACTTCGTCCCAACTTACCCTTCCCCCTCCCCATGTCCTCAAGTACATTCTGTACGTCTGCATCTTTATTCCTGTCCTGTGCCTAGGTTCATCAGAACCTTTTATTATTTTTTGTTTATATATATATATATATATGCATATGTTATTTATTTTTCTCTTTCTGACTTACTTCACTCTGTATGACAGACTCTAGGTGCATCCACCTCGCTACAAATAACTCAATTTCATTTCTTTTTATGTCTGAGTAATGTTACATTGTATATGCGTGTCACATCTTCTTCATCCATTCATCTGTTGATGGACATTTAGGTTGTTTCCATGTCCTGGCTATGGTAAATAGTGCTGTAATCATCATTGGGGTATAAGTGTCCTTTTGAATTATGGTTTTCTCAGGGTATATGCCTAGTAGTGGGATTGCTGGGTCATATGGTAGTTTTATTTTTAGTTTTTTAAGGTTCTCCGTAGTGGCTGTATCAATTTACATTCCCACCAACAGTGCAAAAGGGTTCCATTTTCTCCACACCCTCTCCAGCATTTATTGTTTGTAGATTTTTTGATGATGGCCATTCTGACCAGTGTGAGGTGCTACCTCAATGTAGTTTTGATTTGCATTTCTCTAATAATTAGTGATGTTGAGCATCTTTTCATGTGCCTCTTGGCCATCTATATGCCTTCTCTGGTGAAATGTCTATTTAGGTCTTCTGCCTATTTTTTAATTGTGTTGTTTGTTTTTATGATATTGAGCTCCATGGGCTGTTTATATATTTTGGAGATTAATCCTTTGTCTGTTGCTTCATTTGCAAATATTTTCTCCCATTCTGAGGGTTGTCTTTTCATCTTGCTTATGATTTCCTTTGTTGTGCAAAGCTTTTAAGTTTCATTAGGTCCCATTTGTTCATTTTTGTTTTTATTTTCATTATTCTAGGAGGTGGGTCAAAAAAAATCTTGCAGTGGTTTATGTCAAAGAGTGTTTTTCCTATGTTTTCCTCTAAAAGTTTTTATAGTGTCTGGTCTTACATTTAGGTCTTTAATCTATTTGGAGTTTATTTTTGTGTATGGTGTTAAGTAGTGTTTTTTTTAAAAAAAATTTATTTATTTATATAGCAGCTTCTTATTAGTTATCTATTTTATACATATTAATGTATATATGTCAATCCCAATCTCCCAATTCATCCCACCACCACCCTATCCCTGGCTTTCGCCTCTTCATGTCCATACATTTGTTCTCTACATCTTGTCTTTGTTTCTGCCTTGCAAACCAGTTCATCTGTACCACTTTTCTAGATTCCACATATATGCGTTAACATATGATATTTGCTTTGCACTTCTGACTTACTTCACTCTGTAAAGTGATGGTCTGTAGGTCCATCCATGCCTCCACAAATGACTCAGTTTCATTCCTTTTTATGGCTGGGTAATATTCCATTGTATATATGTACCACATCTTCTTTATCCATTCATCTGTCGATGGGCATTTAGGTTGCTTCCATGACCTGGCTATTGTAAATAGTGCTACAATGAACATTGGGGTGCATGTGTCTTTTTGAATTATGGTTTTCTCTGGGTATATGCCCAGTAGTGGAATTGCTGGGTCATATGATAGTTCTATTTTTAGTTCTTTAAGGAACCTCCGTACTGTTCTCCATAGTGGCTGTATCAATTTACATTCCCACCAACAATGCAAGAGTGTTCCCTTTTCTCCACACCCTCTCCAGCATTTGTTGTGTGTAGATTTTCTGATGATGCCCATTCTAACTGGTGTAAGGTGATACCTCATTGTAGTTTTGATTTACATTTCTCTAATAATTAGTGATGTTGAGCAGCTTTTCATGTGCGTCTTGGCCATCTTTATGTCTTCTTTGGAGAAATGTCTATTTAGGACTTCTGCCTATCTTTTGATTGGGTTTTTTTTTAATTTTAAATATTGAGCTGCATGAGCTGCTTGGAAATTTTTGAGATTAATCCTTTGTCCATTGATTCATGTACAAATATTTTCTCCCATTCTCAGGGTTGTCTTTTCATCTTGTTTGTAGTTTCCTTTGCTTTGAAAAAGCTTTTAAGTTTAATTAGGTCCCATTTGTTTATTTTTGTTTTCATTTCCATTACTCTAGGAGGTGGATCAAAAAAGATCTCACTGTGATTTATGTCAAAGAGTGTTCTTCCTATCTTTTCCTCTAAGAGTTTTATAGTGTCCGGTCTTACATTTAGGTCTCTAATCCATTTTGAGTTTGTTGTTTTGTATGGTGTCAGGGACTGTTCTAATTTCATTCTTTTACATGTACTGTTCAGTTTTCCCAGCACCACTTATTGAAGAGACTGTCTTTTCTCCATTGTATATCCTTGCCTCCTTTGTCAGAGATTAGTTGACCATTGGTGTGTAGGTTTATCTCTGGGCTTTCTATCCTGTTCCTTTGACCTGTATTTCTGCTTTTGTGCCAGTATCATACTGTCTTGATTACTGTAGCTTTATAGTATAGTCTGAAGTCAGCGAGTCTGATTCCTCCAGCTCTGTTTTTTTCCCTCAAGAGTGCTTTTGCTATTTGGGGCTTTTTGTGTCTCCATACATATTTTAAGAATTTTTGTTCTAGTTCTGTAAAAAATGCCACTGGTAATTTGATAGTTATTGCATTGAATCTGTAGATTGCTTTGGGTAGTATAGTCATTTTCACAATAGTGATTCTTCCAATTCAAGAACATGGTGTATCTCTCCATCTGTTTCTGTCATCTTTGATTTCTTTCATCAGTGTCTTATAGTTTTCTGAGTACAAGACTGTTGTCTCCTTAGGTAGTTTTATTCCTCGATATTTTATTCTTTTTGTTGCAATGGTCAATGGGACTGTTTCCTTAATTTCTCTTTCTGATCTTTTGTTGTTAGTGTATAGGAATGCAAGAGATTTCTGTGCATTAATTTTGTATCCTGCAACTTTACCAAATTCATTGATTAGCTCTAGTAGTTTTCTGGTGGCATCTTTAGGATTCTCTATGTATAGTATCATGTCATCTGCAAACAGTAGACAGTTTTACTTCTTCTTTTCCAATCTGTATTCCTTTTATTTCTTTTTCTTCTCTGATTGCCATGGCTAGGACTTCCAAAACTATGTTGAATATGAGTGGCGAGAGTAGACATCCTTGTCTTGTTACTGATCTTAGTGGAACTGCTTTTAGTTTTTCACCATTGAGAATGATGTTTGCTGTGGGTTTGTCACATATGGCCTTTATTATGTTGGGGTAGGTTCCCTCTATTCCCACTTTCTAGAGAGTTTTTATTGTAAATGGGTGTTGAATTTTGTCAAAAGCTTTTTCTGCATCTGTTGAGATGATCATACGGTTTTTATTCTTTTTTTTTTTTTTTTTTTTTTTTTTGCACTATGTGGGCCTCTCACTGTTGTGGCCTCTCCCGTTGCGGAGCACAGGCTCCGGATGCACAGGCTCAGTGGCCATGGCTCACGGGCCCAGCTGCTCCATGGCATGTGGGATCTTCCCAGACTGGGACATGAGCCCGCGTCCCCTGCATCGGCAGGTGGACTCTCAAACACTGCGCCACCAGGGAAGCCCAGTTTTTATTCTTTAATTTGTTAATATGGTGTATCACATTGACTGTTTTGCATATATTGAAGAATCCTTGCATCCTTGGGATAAATGTCACTTGGTCATGGTGTATGATCCTTTTAATGTGCTGTTGGATTCTGTCTGCTAGGATTTTGTTCAGGATTTTTGCATCTATATTCATCAGTGAGATTGGTCTGTAATTTTCTTTTTTTGTTGCATCTTTGTCTGGTTTTGGTATTAGGGTGATGGTGGCCTCATAGGATGAGCTTGGGAGTGTTCCTTCCTCTGCAATTTTTGGAACAGTAGGTGTTAGCTCTTGTCTAAATGTTTGATAGAATTCGCCTGTTAAGCCATCTGGTCCTGGACTTTTGTTTCTTGGAAGATTTTTAATTACAGTTTCAATTTTATTAGTTGTGATAGGTTTGTTTATACTTTCTAATTCTTCTTGGTTCAGTCTTGGAAAATTGTACTTTTCCAAGAATTTGGCCATTTCTTTGTGGTTGTCCACTTTATTGGCATATAACTGTTTATAGTATTCTCTTATAATCCTTTGTATTTCTGTGGTGTCAGTTCTGATTTCTCCTTTTTCATTTTTAATTTTATTTGTTTGTGTCCTCTCCCTTTTTTTTTTTTGGTGAGTGTGGCTAACAGTTTATCCATTTTTTTATCTTCTCAAAGAACCAACTTTTAGTTTATTGATCTTTGCTATTTTCTTCATTTCTATTTCATTTATTTCTGCTCTGATCTTTATGATTTCTTTCCTTCTCCTGACCCTAGGTTTCCTTCATTCCTTATCTAGTTGCTTTAGGTGTAAGGTTAGATTTTTTATTTGAGATTTTTCTTGTTTCTTGAGGTGAGATTGAATTACTATAAACTTGCCTCTTATACCTGCTTTTGCTGCATCCCATAGGTTTGAGGTTGTCATATTTTCTTTTACTTTAAAAAAAAATTAATATATTTAGTTTTGGTTGTGTTGGGTCTTCATTTTTGTGTATGGGCTTTCTCTAATTGTGGCAAGTGAGGGCTCTCTTCGTTGTGGTGCATGAGCTTCTCATTGCAGTGGCTTCTCCTGTTACACAACACAGGCTCTATATGTGTGGGCTTCAGTAGTTGTGGCACACAGCCTCAGTAGTTGTGGCTCGTGGACTCTAGAGCACAGGTGACCATGGGCTTAGTTGCTCTGGGACATGTGGGATCTTCCTGGGCCAGGGCTCGAACCTGTGTCCCCCTGTATTGGCAGGTGTATTCTTAACCACTGTTCCACCAGGGAAGTGCCAGGTCATCATGTTTACAAAGTCATTTATTTCTATGTATTTTTTAAGTTCTCCTTTGATTTCTTCAATGATCTCTTGGTTAGTTAGTAGTGCACTGTTTAGCCTCCATGTATTTTTGATTTTTACAGTTTTTTTTAACACGTACTTGATTTCTAATATCATAGCACTGTGGTTAGAAAAGATGCCTGATACCATTCCAATTCTCTCAAATTTTCTGAGGTTTGACTTGTGACTCAAGATGTGATGTATCCTGGAGAATAACCTCTTCAAATATTTTCTCAAACCCTTTCTTTTTCTCTTCTTCTTCTGGGACCCCTATAATTCCATATGCACTTGAGAAGAAAGTGTATTCTTCCACTTTCAGGAGGAATGTCCTATAAATATCAATTAAATCTATCTTGTCTATTGTGTCATTTCATACTTGTGTTTCCTCATTTATTTTCTTTTTGGATGATCTGTCCATTGGTGTAAGTGGGGTGTTAAAGTTCCCTACTATTATTGTGTTACTGTTGATTTCCCCTTTCATGGTTGTTAGCATTTGCCTTATGTATTGAGGTGCTCCTGTGTTGGGTGTGTAAATATTTATAATTATTATATCTTCTTCTTGGATTGATTCCTTGATCATTATGTAGTGTCCTTCCTTATGTCTTGTAACAGTCTTTATTTTAAAGTCTATTTTATCTGATATGAGTATTGTTACTTCAGTTTTCTTTTGATTTCCATTTGCATCGAATATCATTTTCCATCCCTTCACTTTCAGTCTGTATGTGTCCCTGGGTCTGAAGTGGGTCTCTTGTAGACAGCATATATAAGGGTCTTGTTTTTGTATCTATTCAGCCAGTCTGTGTCATTTGGTTGGGGCATTTAATCCATTTACATTCAAGGTTATTATTGTTATGTATGGTCCTATTACTATTTTCTTAATTGTTTTGGGTTTGTTTTTGTGGCTCTCTTTCTTCTATTGTTTCTCCTGCCTAGAGAAGTTCCTTTAGCATTTGTGGTAAGGCTGGTGTGGTGGTACTGAATTCTCTTAGCTTTGGCTTCTCTGTAAAGCTTTTGATTTCTCTGTCAAATCTGAATGAGATCCTTGCTGGGTAGAGTAATCTTTCATCACTTCAAGTATATCCTACCACTTCCTTCTGACCTGCAGAGTTTCTGCTGAAAAATCAGCTGATAACCTTATGGGGATTCCTTTGTATGTTATTTTTTGCTTTTCCCTTGCTGCTTTTAATATTTTTTCTTTGAATTTAATTTTTGTTAGTTTGATTAATATGTGTCTTGGTGTGCTTCTTCTAGGGTTTAACCTGTATGGGACTCTCTGTGCTTCCTGGACTTGGGTGGTTATTTCCTTTCCCATGTTAGGGAAGTTTTCCACTATGCTCTCTTCAAATATTTTCTCAGACCCTTTCTTTTTCTCTTCTTCTTCTGGGACCCATATAATTTGAATGTTAGTGTGTTTAGTGTTGTCCCAGAAGTCTCTGAGATTGTCTTTAATTCTTTTCATTCTTTTTTCTTTATTCTGGTCCTTAGCAGTTATTTCTACCATTCTGTCTTCCAGCTCACTTCTTTGTTTTTCTGCCTCAGTTATTCTGTTATTGCTTCCTTCTATGGTACTTTTCATTTCAGTTATTGTGTTGTTCATCTCTGTTTGTTTGTTCTTTAGTTCTTCTAGGTCTTTGTTAAACATTTCTTGTATTTTCTCAGTCCATGCCTCCATTGTATTTCTGAGATTCTGGATCATCTTTTCTATCATTACTTTGAATTCTTTTTCAGGTAGGTTGCCAGTTTCCTGTTCATTTATTTGGTCATGTAGGTTTGTACCTTGCTCCTTAATCTGTAACATATTTTTTTGTTGTCTCACTTTTTTTTTTTTTGATGTGTGGAATTTTATTCCTTTCTTACTGGTTGTTTGGCCTGAGGCTTCCAGCACTGGAGTTTGTAGGCTGTTGGGTAGAGCTAGTTCTTGGTGCCAAGATGAGGACTTCTAGGAGAACTCATTCCAATGAACATTCCCTGTGGTCTGAGGTTCTCTGTTAGTCCAGTGATTAGGACTTAGAGATCCCACTGTAGGAGCTCAGGGCCCACCCCATGTTCATGTACCTATATCCCACAAGCCACATGGGGTGGCAGAAAAAATGAGAAGAAAAATAACAAAGAGCAAAATTAAAATATATTAGAAAACTAACAGATATATTAGAAAAAATTAAAAAAATAAAAATATAGACAAAACAATAACCAGAATGTAAAACAGAACCACAATAGCAAAAAAGAGGAGAAAATAAAAACCCCAGCAAATACTTACTGAAGTAATGAATAAATGAATAGTAGCTGGTTTCCACTTTAATTCCATGCAGCAGTTTAAGCCAGCAAGTAACTCTCTCTCAGTGCATCAGCATCTAAATCATCAAGGCTGAATTGAATGGGCACAAGTGGTTATTGTGGCAAGTTAAAGTAGACATGGTATGTAAGTACAATTTTTTTCAAGAGTTCCTTTGAGTGTGAAGAAGCTGGGTAAGCAGCATTTGGCAAAGAAATGATTTTCCCTTGTATGGTCACACCTTGGCTGCACTTCTTGCTTAGGTCTAGTTTTATTATTTTTTAAAATTACAGCTTTATTGATGTAGTCATATACCATACAATTCACCCATTTAAAGAGTACAATTCAGTGGTTTTTATTAGATTCATAGATGTGAACAACTACCACCAAAGTCATTTTTAGAACATTTTCATTACTTACTCTCCCTCCTCCACCAAAATAAAATCCCTACCCATGAGCAGTCACTCCCCATGCCTTCACACTTACCCTCTCCAGTCCTAGGCAATCACTAATCTACTTTTTATCTCCATAGGTTTGCCTATTCTGGACATTTCATACAAACAGAATAGTATATGTCTTTTGGGACTGGCTTCTTTCACCTTGCTTAATATTTTCAAGATTCATCTATGTTGTAGTATGTTTCAGTACTTCATTCCTCTTTATGGATGAATATTGCTCCATTCTATTTAAAGTAGCTGATTTAAAGTCTCTGTCTAGTTAATTCCTCATCTGGGTTTCTCAGGAATAGGTTCTATTGATTGCCCTTTTTTTGTATATGGGTCATACTTTCTAGATTTTTTGCATGTCTCCTAAATTTTTGCTGAAATCTGTACATTTAAAAATACAGTCTGTAAAAAAATACAGTATGGCAAGTCTGGAAATCAGATTCTTCCCCCTCCTCCCCATCAGGGTTTGTTGTTGTTGCTGTTTGTTTGTTTTTTTAATAAATTTATTTATTTATTTATTTTGGGGTGCGTTGGGTCTTCATTGCTGTGCAGAGGCTTTCTCTAGTTACAGTGAATGGGGGCTACTCTTCGTTGTTGTGTGCGGGCTTATTGCAGTGGCTTGTCTTGTGCAGCATGAGCTCTAGGGTAACAGGGCTTCAGTAGTTGTGGCTCATGGGCAGGCTCAGTAGTTGTGGTGCACAGGTTTAGTTGCTCCACGGCATGTGGGATCTTCCTGGACCAGGGCTTGAACATGTGTCCCCTGCATTGGCAGGCAGATTCTTAACCACTCTGCCACCAGGGAAGCCCATTGTTGCTGTTTTTTGTAGGCGTTTTTGTTTTTTGTTTGTTTAATGACTTTTCTGAACTACTTCTGTAAAGTCTGTGTTGTTTGTCATGTGTGGCCACTGAAATGTCTGCTTGGTAGCTCAGTTGTCAGATAATGAATAAACAGAGATTTCCTTAGATAAGTCTCCCATTCTTGACCAAGGGGATCTGTGTTCATATTGAGGCACAAACTTAACACTCAGCCAGGCAATTGATACCTCTTCCTCCTTTTGCCTTCTCTTGCTTGTGTATCTCCTCAAAGTCAGCCAGGGATGAGAATTGAGGGCCTTCTCAGGCCTTTTCTGAGCATGTGCGCAGCCCTGTGCATGCAAGTGGTCTTCTAGATTCCCAGGAATATGTCAGAGATTTTCAAAGTCCCTATGGATATCTCACTCTTAATGTTTTCCTTTAAAATTTTTGGTTAGTCTAATGTTTGATCCAACAGCTGTCCACCACTATAGATAGCATGGAGTTAAGCATTTGCCTTTAATCATTTTTCATATTTGGAAAGCACTGAGTCAGGTCAAATACAGACAGCCTTGCAAGTCTGCAGATCTTCCAAGGAATCATCAAACTGGTCAAATTATGGAAATTCTTAAGGATTGTAGTTTTGAAAGCGCTCCAACTCTGTGGTGCTCTTGGTGGCTGCCAGGCAGCTACTTTTCACTGAGACTGTGGGTTGTTATTTTCTTAAGACTACTGTGGAGCTGGAGAGTGGGGAATGAGATGAAGACAAGTTAAAATGCAACAAAGCTCACTGTTCTTAATAAGATTCACTTGTTTTTCTTTGAATAAATAACTCTGTTAACAATAAACCCTGGTTAATTACCAGAGTTGTAAAAATGCTAATTCTGATGAATTTTGCTTTTATGGAGGAGACAATTTTCAGAGTTCCTTACTCTGCCATTTTTGCTCATGCCATCTCCTCATGATGTTGTTTAACATATTCATCTGGGTGTTTTTAGATTTTGTTTTGTTTTTCTGTGTTTCTGTTTTCTTTTCTTGTCTTTATTTCTTTAGCAAGTACCTTTCATAGGTTGTGTTGTATATTTCCTACTGCATCACATTAGGAATTCTGTAATATCCTGTCATATATTTAGGATGTTAAGACTAAACTGTGAGTTTAGGTGTTGTCAGCCCAGTCTCTTCGTTATAAAGCTTCCTCACAAACTTCACACAATGGTTTGTGTAGCCATTTTTTGCCTAGATTCATTATTTCTTTAGAGGTTGTGAAACTGTGATTTTTCTACATTTGTCATTCCTTCTGCATTTATTAGCTGTGATTCATCTATGAAGAACTTTCTGTCATCATTTTTTGGTTATTCTGGAATATAATTATGCAAGAAAAGAAGGATAGAAATTTGATTTTTTAAAAATTTGTTATTATGACAAAAAGACACATAACAAAATTTACCACTTTAACCATTTTAAGTGTATATTTCAGTGGTATTAATTATATTCACATTATTGTGAAACAGAGATCTAGAACTTTTTAAACTTGCAAATCTGAAACTTTATATCCATTAAACAATCACCACCCCTCCCCCCTTCCCCTCAACCCCCGGTAACCACCGTTCTACTTTCAGTTTCTATGAATTTGACTATTTTGTATACCTCATATAGGTAGAACCATACAGTATTTGTCTTTCAATGACTGTCTTATTTCACTTAACATAATGTCCTCAAGTTTCATCAATGTGGCATGTGACAGGATTTTCTTCTTTTTTGAAGGTGAATAATATTCCATTGTATGCATATACTACATTTTGTTTATCCACTCATCTGTTGATGGATATTTGTGTTGCTTCTGATTCTTAGCTATTGTAAATAGTGCTGCTATGAACTTGGGTATGCAAATATCTCTTCAAGATCCTGCTTTTGAGTATATGCCCAGAAGTGGGATTGCTGGATTATATGGTAGTTTTATTTTTAATTTTTTGAAAAACCTCTGTACTGTTTTCCATAGTGGTTGCAGCATTTTACAGTCCCACCAACAGTGCTCAAGGGTTCTAATTTCACCACATCCTCACCAACCTTTGTTATTTTCTAGGTTTTTTAAATAGTAGTCATCCTAATGGGTATAAGGTGATATCTCATTGTGGTTTTGATTTGCATTTCTCTGATGATTAGTGATGTTGATTATCTTTTCATATGCTTGTTGGCCATTTGTATATATTCTTTGGAAGAATGCCTGTTTAGGTCCTTTGATCATATTTTAATCAGATAATTTACTTTTTTGTTATTGAGTTGCAGAAGTTCTTTACATAGATATTCTGGATACTAACCCCCAATCAGGTATATGATTTGCAAATATTTTCTCCCGTTCAATGGGCTGCCTTTTTACTTTGTTGGTTGTGTCTTTTGATGCACAAAAGTTTTAAAGATTCATGTATTCCTGTTTGTCTATTTTTGCTTTTGTTGCCTGTGCTTTTTGTGTCATATGCAAGAAATCACTGTCAAAATCCAATGTCAGGAAGATTTCCCCCTATGTTTTCTTCCAGGAATTTTATAGTTTTGGGTCTTATGTTTAGGTCTTTAATCTATTTTTGAGTTAATTTTTGTATATAGTGTTAAATAAGGGTTCAACTTCATTCTTTTGTGTATGGCTATTCAGTTTTTCCCCAACACCATTTGTTAAAGAGACCGTCCTTCTCCCACTGAGTGGTCTTGGAACTCTTCTTGAAGATCATTTGATCATATGTGAGGGTTTATTTCTTGGATCTATATTCTATTCCATTGATCTATTTATTTGTCTTTATGTGAAGCTTGATTTTTTTTTCTTTATCAACTTTCAGAATAATGAGTTGGTGTCCTATCAATTCTATTCGTCCTTCAAAAAATTCTTAAGTACTCATGGATTTTTATGTTTTTGGTGTGTTTCAATTCACTGCAGTCATTTTTATCTCTTGGGCAATATGAAGATTCTCTCCTAAAGCTGTGAAGATCCTTTAAGTTAGCTCCTATGCCAGCTTATTACTATGGATCTTTCAGTCACAACAATATATTCCAAGATCATCATGTACATTTCCTGCTCTAGACCTGGGCTCAGCTGTTTCTCCAAGGAATCCTGGTTTGCTTTAATTTTAGGGATCACAATATAAGTGCTAACCACTTGTTCTGATTATCTATTGCTGTGTAACATATTACCCCAAGGATGAAGTTTAAAATAGTAACAAGAATTCGTTTTTTTCAATAAGGGTTCTGGCAATTGACCTGGACTCTGGTAGTTTCCACCTGCAGGGGTAGGGATCTCTCATGTGGTTTCAGCTAGTTCCTGTGTCTGGGGTCCTAACTACTTATTCACTTAGATGTCCAACGTCTGGACTAGAATAACTTCTAGGGGTAGAAATGTCTGAAATTCCTTGGGCATCTCTCTCTTCACCACCCTTTCTGTGCTCTTTACATCTGGCAGCCTCAGCATATCTGGACTTCTTATATGGTAATGAAGACTCCCAGAGCAAGTGTTGCAAGAGAAATGAGCAGAAACAATATGGTATTTTCTAACTTAGCCTTGGAAGTAGTGAAGCATTACTTCCATTGTATTCTATTTATAGAGGCAGTCACATCCCCTACCCAAGTTCAAAGGGAGAGGACATAAACTCTACATCTTGATGAAAGGAATGTCAAGGAATTTGCAGACATTTGTGTACAAGCCTTAAGACCATCATACTGCCTTTCCAGTAGACAGAGTTTGAAAATACATATCTATATTTTAGAAAGAGTAATTAATCATAAGTTTAATATAGCATTTCCAATTCAATTTAAAATCACAGGGGTTTTACTTGACTTTATTTGATTTTATATTTGTACCTCTTTTATCATATGCTGAAAATCAGTTTGATTCCTTATAACCTTAACATAATTACTAATTTGCTTTATCCTAATACATACATGTATGTGTGTTTACATGTATCTGTGACTATATTTCAAAATAACAGTACCAACTATAGTAGGTGGAATAATGCCCCCCCCAAAATATGTCTATGACCTAGTCCCTAGAACCCATAAATTTTTAAATATTTTAAGGCAAGGGGAAATAAGGTTTTCAGAAAGAAATTAAGGCTTCAGAATTAAATTTACTAATCAGCTGACCTTAAAACAAGAAGAACATCCTGGGTTTTCCAGGTGGGTCTAATGCAATCATGAGGGCCCTTAAATGATGAGGAGGAAGACAGAAGGGTCACAACCAGAGAGACAGCATCATGAGAAAGATTAGACTGGCCATTGCTGGCTTTGAAGATGGAAGAGGGCCACGAGTCAAGCAATGTGGGGCAGCATCTAGAAGCTGGAAAATGCAAGAAAACAGATTCTCCCTAGAATCTCCAGAAAGGGGTGCAGCCCTACCAACACATTGATTTTAATCCAGTGAGGTCCATTCTGGACACCTGACCTCCAAAATTGTAAGATAATAAATTTGCATTGTTTTAAGCTACTGAATTTGTGGTAATTTGTTATAGCAGCAATAGGAAGAAAATACAATTATTTTGTGTCTGAAACAAGGTGCTGCTGAAACAAATACCTAAAAATGTGCAAGAGGTTTTGAAAGTGGGCAGTGGCTGGAGGCTGGAAGAATTTTTAGGAGAATGAATCTAGGAAAAAACCTAGATCATTGAATAGATTGTTAATAGAAATATGGATGTTAATAGCTTTGTTAGTGGTAACTCAGAAGGAAGTGAGAGGCATGGTAGAGAAAGCCTCAGTTGTCTTAGAGGGTACATAAATCATTATGAACAGAATGTTTTTTGTTTGTTTTTGTTTGAGAAGGAAGGATTTATTACTTGCAGCAAGTAAGGAGAACACTGAGGATCTTTCCCAGAGCAATGTCTCCATGAACAGATAGAATAATATCCATGTGGATAGAAACACAGATATTAAAAGTACTGTTGGTGAGGGCTCAGATGGAAATGAGAAACATGTTATTGGAAACTGGTGGAAAGGTGATTAGCTGAAAGCTTACTGAATTGTGTTCTGCAGTTACATGGAAAGCAAAACTTGCAAATGATGAATTTAGATATTTAGCTGAGCTTTCTAAACAAGGTGTTAAATGTGTGGTCTTAATTCTTCTTGCTTCTTATAGCAAAATGTGAAGGAAAGACATAGGTTGAAGAAAGAACTGTTAAAAGAGAAGGAACCAGAAATTGATGATCTGGGAAGTTTTCAGCTTATCCAGATTGCAAAAGAAGCTAAATTAGGAGATTCAATGTCAGGAAAGCACACTCTAGAGAGAAATCTAAGGCTATGGATGGACAACTTTTGTTAGTACCTTGAAAATATCAAAGTTCAGAATTTCTGATCATACAGAGAGCTCTTTGTAGGTGCGTGACTCATGGATCCCTCACCTGTCTCAGCCAAAGCCAGGAATAGAGATGGGATCATTCAGGAAATTTCTGTAGGGGAACCTCTCGTCTAGTGGAGTGAATCCCTGAGATATGTGCAGGAAATCCACAAGGCTTTTGAGAATTTATGCCAGCAGAAACACTGCCAACTTGGCTCAAATGGTACAGAGAAAGGAGAAAATGAAAGAAAGCTTCTGGACCCCTAAAATTCTATAGGAAAGAAGCAAGCTGATAAAACTATTCAGCTGCAGACCCAAGACCTTTCATAAAAGAGAGAGAGCATGACTCCAAGGGTGGAGGCTTGAGCTAGAGAGGGTTATTCCCAGACCATAGAACCAAATGGAATTTGCTTAGCTGGATATTGAAATTGCTTGGGATCTGTTACTCCTTTTTTCCTTCCACTTTATTCTTCTTCGAACCAAATATCTATAATTGGTTTTACCACCATTGTCCTTGGTGGGGGGGAGATAACTTATTTCTGGAGTTTCATAGGCTCACAGATGGAGAGGAATTTTGTCTAAGGTGGATGATAGCCAGAGCCTTACCTACACCTGACTTAGATGATGAGATTTGAGATTTTTGAACTAATGATATTTAGATGAGATTTTGGACTTCATGCTATAATGAATTGAGACTTTGGGGACCTTGGGATGGAGCGAATGCATTTTTCATGTGGAATAGTTGTGAATATTTGGGGGCCAGTGGGAAGATGACCCTGCAAAGATGTCCACTTCAAATCCCTAGAACCCGTAAATATGTTTTATCATATGGCAAGAGAAAAGTCTGCAGAGGAGAATTAACGTTGTTAATCAACTGAACTTAAAACAGGAAGAGTATCCTGGATTATCCAAGTGAGCCAAAATAGTCACAAGTGTCTTTAAATGGGGATGAAGAAGGCAGAAGAGTTGGAACCAGAGAGATGGCAGAAAAATTAGACTGGACATTGCTGGCTTTGAAGATGGAAGGACCCACAAAGCCAAGGAATATGGGCAGCCTCTGGAAGCTGGAGAAGACAAGAAAACAGATTCTCTCCTAGAGCCTTCAGAAGTGAACACAAACCTGCTGACACCTTGATTTTAATCCAGTGAGACTCATTTCAGACTTCTGACCTCCAGAAGTATAAGATTATATATTTGTGTTGTTTTAAATAACTAAATCTGTGGTTATTTGTTACAGCAGCAATAGAAAACCAAGACACCAACTTTATTTCTACCAAAAAGACTACTGCATATAGTTTAAGATTTCTTTGTGGTTCATTTTGTCTTTAGAATATGACTCACTAGGGATGCATCATCAAAATACTGTTTCTAAGTCAGTTGAAATAATTTGCCTCTGTATGGTTATTCCACCAACTTTGTATACAGTCAGTTCATTTGCTTCAGTTTACTTTTTTACTTGTAGAGATGCTTTTTTTCTTTTTGAATTAACTTATTTATTAGAAAAATGAAATATTTACATGATTCCAAAATTCCATTTCACCTGCTAAGTTCTCCCTTTTTCCTTATTATTAACTATTAAACAATTAGTTTTTGGCTTACCTTCTTGTTTGGTTACCCCAAAATTCATATGTTGAAAAACCCTAATACCCAATGTGGTGGTATTTGGTGGTAGAGCCTTTAGGAGGCAATTTGGATTAGTGCTGTTATAAGAAGAGACATGAAGGAGCTTGCTTCCTCTTACTCATTCAGTCATGTGAGAATATAGCAAGAATGCAGCTGTCTACAAATCAGGAAGTGCACTCTCACCAGACACTGGCTCTGCCAGTGCTTTGATCTTAGACTTTCCAGCACCCAAAATTATGAGAAATACATGTTTGTTGCTTAAGCCACCCATTCTATGATTTTTTTTAAGATTTTTTTTTTATGTGGACCACTTTTAAAGTCTTTATTGAATTTGTTACAATATTGCTTCTGTTTTATGTTTTGCTTTTTTGGCCCCGAGGCATGTGGGATCTTAGCTCCTCGACCAGGAAAAGAACCTGCACACCCTCCATTGGAAGGTGAAGTCTTAACCACTGGACCACCAGGGAAGTCCCTCTATGGTATTTTTGTTACAGCAACCCAAACTGACTAAGACACCTAACTTTTAGACACATTCTCTCTCTCTCTCTCCCTCCCTCCCTCCCTCCCTCTCTCTTTCTTTTCTTATAAATAGATAGCAAACTATACACATTGTCTTACTCCTTGATTCTTTTTGAACTTAAAATATTTGGGAGATCACTTTTTAACTGTATGTAGAGAGTTCCTTGTTGCTTTTTATAGTGGCATTGTAGTCCATTGCATACATGAACCGTAACTAATTTAACCACTTCCGTATTTTGATATTTAGATCGTTTCTAGTCTTTCACTGTACAAAGAATGCTGCTGCCATGAACAGCTTTATTCACACACATTTTTATATTTTTGATAGTTCAGCATTGGGATAGATTGCTGGAAGTGAGATTGCTGCATCGAAGAGTACATACATATGTGAATTTTCCTAGGTATTGTCAAATGAGAGAGCTTTTAAAAAACAAGTAGTTATTAGAGATTATTTGTGTGATACAAAAGTCTAGAGTGTGAGTTAGGAATAGTTGATGGAAGATGAGTGGAGAAGGAAGTGTCACAGTTAAGACCAGGGTTTTGAGTGGGGTCATAGTTGTAGATGTTGAAATCACAAGAACTGGAAATGAGAAGAAGACTGTCATTAGGTGCTATGATTGTTAGCAAATGGGAAGAGTGACTAGGAGGTTGAGGGATGGCAGCAGTGAGAAACAGGAAAAGGTGACAAAACCATATGACATGAACCTCAAAGTGTCTGGAGTTTCAATAAGCCAGTGGGGAGACCTGGGTTAGGAAGCAATAGGACTACTGTCAGTTGTTTTGCGCTACTATAACAAATTACTAAAGACTGGTTACAACAAACATTTATTTCTTATAGTTCTGGATAAGTCTAAGATCAAGGTGTCAACAGATCTGGTGTTTGGTGAGGGTCCACTTCCTGGTTTACAGTTGGCCATCTTCTCATATCCTCACATGGTGGGGAGCAGAGAGAGAAAGCGAGCTGTTTTATGTCTTCTTATAAGGGCACTAATCCAATTCATGAGAGCTCTTTCCTCATGACCTAATTACCTCCAAAGGCCCCACCTCCTCATACTATCACATTGGGGGTTAAAACTTTGACATAGGAATTTGGAGGTGAGGGACACAAACATTTAGTCCATAGCAATTATCCAAGCCTGAGATTTTGGGGATGTGAAAGATGAAACAGATAACCACTAGAGAGGGTCTCAGGGAAGGAGTGTCATAGGGGCAGCTAGACTAAAGCAAGAGGTGAGTGGAATGTCCTGAGAATTCCTCTCTTGTAGTGCGGGAGTGCTTCTCATAGAGTGGGAGGACACAGTAGAAGTGTTTAGGAGGGCAGGGAAAGGTGGTGGTTTACATCACGAAAGGTAGTCACAGGGAGTTATTAGCTGAGGATTTGGGAGTTTTGGGAGGACTAATGGTAACTGATATGATTAAGGATGTGTGGCATTGAGACATGGTTTACTGCCTACCCAACATCCATTCCTCACTGTACTTTCCCCCACTTTCTAAAAGAGCCTTGTGGTTGTTTAGCTCTCTATCTTCAAGCTTTGTATTTGTCCCTTCCCTAGCCCTAGGGAGTGGGTCCTAATTGGTTAAAGCCATCAAAAAATCCTGTTTTTGTACCTAATGTTTAGCTGAGGTATAGGCCTGAAATGAAATTCTGTCTAATGGAAAGCAAAAGGATGTCTTCTGGGAATTATTTTATAATTCTTTATAAAAGACACAGGAAAAGATAGCCACTTTTTCGATAGAAATTATTATTTCTGGTACAATGCTTGGAAGTCCTGCAGTCATCTTGGGTCCACAAAGACTCGCATTAACAAGATAATTTGGTGGACCTGGTGGAACAAAAAGATGGAAGGAATCTGGGTTCTTGATGACTTGTGTGGGCTGGTGAGTCAAGAAGCCCTGAAGCTGCCATTCTGTTGTGGGAAACAGTTCATGTCCTTATATTCTACTTTGAGTTGGGCTATCTGTTTTTTGCTGTAATAACTGACACCATGAGGCTGGAGAAAGTTAGAAAATATACTTATTTGTCATACATATTACCATCCCAAACAGTATAGGGATTTACCACTAAAAACATAAAGAAATACATAGATAGGTATGTGTGTGTGTTTGTATATACACTTGTATATAGATAATCTCTAGAAGGATTAAGAAACTGGGAACAATGTTTACCTCTGCGGAGAGAAATGCCTCAGGGACAGGGTTGGAAGGAAGACCTACTTTTCACTGTTTGCATTTTTCCTTTCTCAGTTTTGCATCCTGTTTGTGCATTATCTATTCAAGCAAGACAAAAGTTCAATAACACCATTAAGTATGCATTGAAAATAGTCAAGAACCTAAATGACATTGTAGAAAATAAAATTAGGGATGGAGAGGGCAATTTAGGAAAATCTCCTAGAATGCCATGCAACAGGTCAAAGAGATGAAACTGATGAGAGAGAGGATGACAACTCTGAAGAGACAGCATGGAGCCCATTACAAAAATGAAATGGAAGCAATAATTAAAGGCATAAATAGTACTCCCTGAGATGAGAAACGATAAAAATCAAAAGAACTGAACTGTGTTTCAATAAAAAAGAGTAACAAAGAGCCTGATATTTTAATGCATTCTGGTGAAGATTTCATATTTCAGATATATTGAGAAAAGAAATTCAGTCTGGACTCAGATTTCTCCCTGATAAAGAAAGTGGGGTAAATGCTGCAGTATCATCTCTTAAGAGGACGTTAAGTCTATCACTGTCCTGGAAGAAAGATACATGCTTGGGAAATGCTAGAAACTACATAGTTCCTTTTTAAGTTTACAAAGTCCCATAATTTAGTAAAAAATAAATGGTTTATCTTTGTTTATTCAATATTTCCCTTTAACAAATATTATGCCTCTGTTAATATCCATAGATAATTCCCACTACTTTGGGAATTACTTAGGAACAGAGTCCCAGGATTGTGACCCAATAATTCTTGGCTCCACTAAGTTGTTGTTCATATGTAAAGGTAACAGGAATGTATTTTTTATAGCTTAAATATGCAAAGTCCTAGAAAATGCATTATTCCATAGCCCCCTTCTGCAAGGACACTGCCATCAGTGAACTCTAGAGCTACATTATTGTGCAGAATATATTTAGAGACGGGAATGACCAGAGGCAGTGGGGTGTGGTGGAGAGTGTATCAGACCAAGAGTCAGCAAATTGGACGTTAAACACAACCCAGTAAATTGTCAGTTACTTGTTATGTGAGCTTCAGCTCGTTACCAACTTTCAGGGTCTTGATTCCATCATCTGAAAAATGAGAATAATTCTACTTCCTCAGGCTGCTGGAGGATTAAATAGGATAAAAATATGAAATTAAACTTAAAAGGATGATAAAAATACATGTAGAATTTAGTTTCCCAAGAAGTAGACCCTGAGACAAGGATTTGAGTACAAGTAGTTTATTTGGGAGGTGATCCCAGAGAACACTGGTTGAGTGGAGAAGTGAGACAGATGGGAAGGAAGCCAGTAAAGGTGAGTTATCAAACCAGTTACCACTGTGGCATTTGAGGCTTATTTCCCATGGGCAACTCTGGATGACTGTGAAGAACAGTTACCCCATCAGTGAGGTGAGGGAGGCAGGACTTGTTAACTGATAGAATTAAATTCAAGATATGACTTATTTTTTTTTCACCCATATATATCCCCATTTTCATCCAGAAACGTCCTTTTAGAGGCAGATGCCTCCTGAGGAGAATGCTGTGCTGGGGAGGCCTGCATAAATAAAACTTATGGATGACAGCCAAGCCTCTTCTTTAAAAGTAGATTCCATCTTTTCCCCCAGCAAAACACTTAGAACTGCTCGTGTGGAGCCAAACCAACTGGCTTGAATTACTTGCCACTCTGAGGCAACCCTCTTGGGACAATTATGCTTTAAAAACATCTTATCTCAGAATCTTCTCTTCCCCTAGATGTCAACCCTTTCTAACCCAGTTTCCATCTCCTGGGTGCCAACCCCTTGGGTCAGGGCCAGGGTTCCTTCAGCCTTTGCTGGTTTGGCTAACTGTCTAGATATCTCCTTCTTTCTCCCTAACCTTTATGGGATCTTCCAAAGTCCCTTCTCAGCTGGAGAAGGTGATCTTGCCAACAGAATACAATCCACTGGCCTAAGAACTGTCATGAGTGAGGAGGTCAAGAGTGACACACAGACCCTTCCCTGCATGAATTTCTGTCTCCCTTCCTTTCCCTAAGCCTGAAATCTTGAAGCTGTACTCATCTCTGGGAAACAATTGAGGGCCTTGATTTTATCCATTGTCCTTTTTTTTTTTTTTTTTTTTTTTTTTGGTTCACAAGAGGTGAAAGCCCTAGAAAAACTCAAAAATAGTGCCTAAAACAACCCACTGCACATTCTCAAAAACACCAGTGATCGTCTGGTGGCTTTATTTTTTTGATAGCATGCAACAGAGCTGCCTGCATTTTTTTCCACTAAACTGAGTGACTTTTTGATGGATTTGACTGGTTGTTTTGGCATTGCATAGGCAGGAACTTGAGCTGGGGCTCCACAGAGGCGGCAAAATCAGACATGAATAATAATCATAATAAACCTTCACAACATTTGAAAGTTTCCAAAGAGCTTTCCCATGTATTTACCTTGTTCTATCCTAAAGTGCCCTGTGACATAGGCAGGGATGGTGGTATGGCTCCCATTTTCCTCATGGAGGGCACAGAAGCCCAGAAATGGGTGCTGGCTTGTCTCTGGCCCTGACCAGACCTGGACTCCTCATCCAAGGCTCTCTTTCTCTCTCTCTTTTTTTTTTAACATCTTTATTGGAGTAGAATTACTTTACAATGGTGTGTTAGTTTCTGCTTTATAACAAATTGAATCAGCTATACATATACATATGTCTACATATCTCCTTCCTCTTGCGTCTCCCTCCCACCCTCCCTATCCAACCCCTCTAGGTGGTCACAAAGCACCGAGCTGATCTCCCTGTGCTATGTGGCTGCTTCCCACTAGCTATCTATTTTACATTTGGTATTATATATAAGTCCATGCCACTCTCTTACTTCATCCCAGCTGACCCTTCCCCCTCCCCATGTCTTCATGTCCATTCTCAATGTCTGCATCTTTATTCCTATCCTGCCCCTAGGTTTTTCATAACCTTTTTTTCTCTTTTTTTTTGGATTCTATATATATGTGTTAGCATACGGTATTTGTTTTTCTCTTTCTGACTTACTTCACTCTGTGTAACAGACTCTATGTCCATCCACCCCACTACAAATAACTCAGTTTTGTTTCCTTTTATGGCTGAGTAATATTCAATTGTATATATTTGCCACATCTTCTTTATCCATTCATCTGTCGATGGAAACTTAGGTTGCTTCCATGTCCTGTCTATTGTAAATAGAGCTGCAACGAATATTGTGGTACATAACTCTTTTTGAATTATGGCTTTCTCAGGGCATATGCCCAGTAGTGGGATTGCTGGGTTGTATGGTAGTTCCATTTTTAGTTTTTTAAGAAACCTCCATACTGTTCTCCATAGTGGCTGTATCAATTAGCATTCCCACAAACAGTGCAAGAGGGTTGCCTTTTCTCCACACCCTCTCCAACATTTATTGTTTGCAGATGTTTTGATGGTGGCCATTCTGACTGCTGTGAGGTGATAACCCCATTGAGTTTTGATTTGCATTACTCTAATGATTAGTGATGTTCAGCATTCTTTCATCTGTTTGTTGGCAATCTGTATATCTTCCTTGATGAAATGTCTGTTTAGGTCTTCTGCCCATTTTTGTTTGTTTTTCTTTTTTGTGGTACACGGGCCTCTCACTGTTGTGGCCTCTCCCGTTGTGGAGCACAGGCGCCGGACGTGCAGGCTCAGCGGCCATGGCTCACGGGCCCAGCCGCTCCGCGGCATGTGGGATCTTCCCGGACTGGGGCACGAACCCGTGTCCCCTGCATTGGCAGGCAGACTCTCAACCACTGCACCACTAGGGAAGCCCTTCTGCCCATTTTTGGATTGGGTTGTTTGTTTTTTGGATATTGAGCTTCATGAGCTGCTCGCATATATTAGAGATTAATCCTTTGTCAGGTGCTTCATTTGCAAATATTTTCTCCCATTCTGAGGGTTCTCTTTTCGTCTTGTTTATGGTTTCCTTTGCTGTGCAAAAGCTTTTAAGTTTAATTAGGGCCCATTTGTTTATTTTTTTTTCCATTTATCTGGGAGGTGGGTCAAAAAGGATTTTTCTGGGATTTATGTTATAGAGTGTTCTGCCTATGTTTTCCTCTAAGAGCTTGATAGTATCTGGCCTTACATTTAGGTCTTTAATCCATTTTGATTTTATTTTTGTGTGTGGTGTTAGGGAGTGTCCTAATTTCATTCTTTTACATGTAGCTGTCCAGTTTTCCCAGCACCATTTATTGAAGAGGCTGTCTTTTCTCCATTGTATATTCTTGCCTCCTTTATCAAAGATAAGGTGACCATATGTGCGTAGGTTTATTTCTGGGCTTTCTCTCCTGTTCTATTGATCTATATTTCTGTTTCTGTGCCAGTACCATAATGTCTTGATTACTGTAGTTTTGTAGTACAGTCTGCAGTCAGGGAGTCTGATTCCTCCTGCTCCATTTTTCTTTCTCAAGATTGCTTTGGCTATTCGGGATCTTTTGTGTTTCCATACAAATTCTGAATTTTTTTTGTCTAGTTCCATGAAAAATGACATTGGTAGTTTGATAGGGGTTGCATTGAATCTGTAGATTGCTTTGGGTAGTAGAGTCATTTTCACAATGTTGATTCTTCAAATCCAAGAACATGGTACAACTCTCCATCTGTTTGTAACATCTTTAATTTCTTTCGTCAGTGTCTTATAGTTTTCTGCATACAGGTCTTTTATCTCCTTTGGTAGGTTTATTCCTAGGTATTTTATTCTTTTTGTTGCAGTGGTAAATGGGAGTGTTTCCTTCATTTCTCTTTCAGATTTTTCATCATTAGTGTATAGGAATTCAGGAAATTTCTGTGCATTAATTTTGTATCCTGCTACTTTACTAAATTCATTGATTAGTTCTAGTAGTTTTCCGGATTCTCTATGTATAATATCATGTCATCTGCAAACAGTGACAGCTTTACTTCTTCTTTTCTGATTTGGTTTCCTTTTATTTCTTTTTCTTCTCTGATTGCTGTGGCTAAAACTTCCAAAACTATGTTGAATAATAGTGGTGAGAGTGGGCAACCTTGTCTTGTTCTTGATCTTAGTGGAAATGGTTTCAGTTTTACACCACTGAGAATGATGTTGGCTGTGGGTTTGTCATATATGGCCTTTGTTATGTTGAGGTAAGTTCCCTCTATGCCTACTTTCTCGAGGGTTTTTTATCATAAATGGGTGTTGAATTGTGTCAAAAGATTTTTCTGCATCTATTGAGATGATCAGATGATTTTTTTTTTTTTTTTTTTTTTTTACGGTATGTGGGCCTCTCACTGTTGTGGCCTCTCCCGATGCGGAGCACAGGCTCTGGATGCACAGGCTCAGCAGCCATGGCCCACGGGCCCAGCCGCTCCGCGGCATGTGGGATCTTCCCGGACTGGGACATGAACCCGCGTCCCCTGCATCGGCAGGCAGACTCTCAACCACTGCGCCACCTGGGAAGCCCAATCAGATGATTTTTATCTTCAATTTGTTAATATGGTGTATCACATTGATTGATTTGTATATATTGAAGAATCCTTGCATTCCTGGGATAAACCCCACTTGAACATGGTGTATGATCCTTTTAATGTGCTGTTGGATTCTGTTTGCTAGTATTTTGTTGAGGATTTTTGCATCTATGTTCATCAGTGATATTGGCCTGTAGTTTTCTTTCTTTGTGACATCTTTGTCTGGTTTTGGTATCAGGATGATGGTGGCCTTGTAGAATGAGTTTGGGAGTGTTCCTCCCTCTGCTATATTTTGAAGAGTTTGAGAAGGATAGGTGTTAGCTCTTCTCTAAATGTTTGATAGAATTCATCTGTGAAGCCATCTGGTCCTGGGCTTTTGTTTTTTTGAAGATTTTTAATCACAGTCTCAATTTCAGTGCTTGGGATTGGTCTGTTTATATTTTCTATTTCTTCCTGATTCAGTCTCTGCAGGTTGTGCTTTTCTAAGAATTTGTCCATTTCTTCCAGGTTGTCCATTTTATTGGCATAAAGTTCCTTGTAGTAATCTCACATGCTCCTTTGTATTTCTGCCATGTCATTTGTTACTTCTCCTTTTTCATTTCTAAATCTATTGATTTGAGTCTTCTCCCTTTTTTTCTTGATGAGTCTGGCTAATGGTTTATCATTTTTTTAATCTTCTTAAAGAACCAGCTTTTAGTTTTGTTGATCTTTGTTATTGTTTCCTTCATTTCTTTTTCATTTATTTCGATCTGATCTTTATGATTTCTTTCCTTCTGCTAACTTCAGGGTTTTTTTGGTTTTTCTTTCTTTAGTTGCTTCAGGTGTAAGGATAGGTTGTTTATTTAAGATGTTTCTTGTTTCTTGTGGTAGGATTGTATTGCTATATACCTCCCTCTTAGAACTGCTTTTGCTGCATCCCATAGGTTTTGGGTCATCGTGTTTTCATTGTCATTTGTTTCTAGGTATTTTTTTATTTCCTCTTTGATTTCTTCAGTGATCTTTTGGTTCTCAGGTAGTGTATTGTTTAGCCTCTATGTGTTTGTATTTTTTACAGATTGTTTTCCTATAATTGATATCTAGTCTCATAACGTTGTGGTTGGAAAAGGTACTTCATATGATTTCAACATTCTTAAATTTACCAAGGCTTGATTTGTGACCCAAGATATGATCTATTCTGGAGAATGTTCCATGAGCACTTGAGAAGAAAGTGTATTCTCTTGTTTTTGGATTGAATGTCCTATAAGTATCAATTAAGTCCATCTTGTTTAATGTATCATTTAAAGCTTGTGTTTCCTTATTTATTTTCATTTTGGATGATCTATGCATTGGTGAAAATGGGGTGTTAAAATCTCCTACTATGATTGTGTTACTGTCAATTTCCCCTTTTATGGCTGTTAGCATTTACCTTATGTATTGAGGTGTTCCTATGTTGAGTGCATAAATATTTACAATTGTTATATCTTCTTCTTAGATTGATCCCTTCATCATTATGTAGTGTCCTTCTTTGTCTCTTGTAATAGTCTTTATTTTAAAGTTTATTTTTTCTGATATAAGAATTGCTACTCCAGCTTTCTTTTGATTTCCATTTGCATGGAATATGTTTTTCCATCCCCTCACTTTCAATCTGTATGTGTCCCTAGGTCTGAAGTGGATTTCTTGCAGACACACTATATATGGGTGTTGTTTTTATATCCATCAGCCAGTCTATGTCTTTTGTTTGGAGTATTTAATCCATTAACATTTAAGGTAATTATCAATACGTATGTTCCTCTTACCATTTTCTTAATTGTTTTGGGTTTGTTATTGTAGGTCTTTCCTTCTCTTATGTTTCCTGCCTAGAGAAGTTCCTTTAGCATTCATTGTAAAGCTAGTTTGGTGGTGGTGAATTGTCTTAGCTTTTGCTTGTCTGTAAAGGTTTTAATTTCTCCATGAAATCTGAATGAGATCCTTGCTACGTAGAATAATCTTGGTTGTAGGTTTTTCACTTTCATCACTTTAAATATGTCCTGCCAGTCCCTCTGGCTTGCAGAATTTCTGCTGCAAGATCAGCTGTTAACCTTAGGGAGATTCCCTTGTATATTATTTGGTTTTTTATCCCTTGTTGCTTTTAATATTTTTTCTTTGTATTTGATAGTTTTATTAATATGTGTCTTGGCGTGTTTCTCCTTGGATTTATCTTTTATGAGATTCTCTGTGCTTCCTGGACTTGATTTACTCCTTCCTTTTCCATAATAGGGAAGTTTTCAACTATAATCTCTTTGAATATTTTTGCAGTCCTTTTCTTTTTCTTGTCTTCTTCTGGGACCCCTATAATTTGAATGTTGGTACATTTAATGTTGTCCCAGAGGTCTCTGAGACTGTCCTCAGTTCTTTTCATTCTTTTTTCTTTATTCTGGTCTGCAGTAGTTATTTCCACTATTTTATCTTCCGGGTCACTTATCCATTTTCTGCCTCAGTTATTCTGCTACTGATTCCTTCTAGAGAATTTTAAATTTCATTTATTGTGTTGTTCATCATTGTTTGTTTGCCCTTTAATTCTTCTGTGTCCTTGTTAAACCTTTCTTGTTTTTCCTCCATTGTATTTCAAGATTTTAGATCATCTTTACTATTCATTACTCTGAATTCTTTTTCAGGTAGACTGCCTATTTCCTCTTCATTTGTTTGGTCTGGTGGGTTTTTATGTTGCTCCTTCATCTGCTGTGTGTTTCTTTGTCTTCTCATTTTGCTTAACTTACTGTGTTTGGGGTCTCCTTTTTGCAGACTGCAGGTTCGTAGTTCTCGTTGTTTTTGCTCTCTGCCCCCAGTGGCTAAGGTTGGTTCAGTGGGTTGTGTAGGCTTCCTGGTGGAAGGGACTAGTGCCTGTGTTCTGGTGGATGAGGCTGGATCTTGTCTTTCTGGTGGGCAGGACCGCATCCGGTGGTGTGTTTTGGGATGTCTGTGACCTTATTATGATTTTAGGCAGCCTCTCTGCTAATGGGTGGGGTTGTGTTTCTGTCTTGCTGGTTATTTGGCATAGGGTGTCCAGCACTGTAGCTTGCTGGTCGTTGAGTGGAGCTGGGTCTTAGCATTGAGATGGAGATCTGTGGGATAGCTTTCACTGCTTGATGTTACATGGAGCCTGGAGGTCTCTGGTCGACCAATGTCCTGAACTCGGCTCTCCCACCTCAGAGACACAAACCTGACACCCGGCTGGAGCACCAAGACCCTGTCAGCCACATGGCTGCCCCACCTTCTAATTGGAATTACCAGTACCCAGGACTTCACTTTCTTGGTAACAAGAGACCTCCAAACTCCAGAAGTCCACACTCCAGAGACCCTCCTTTTGACATGACAAGGTTCTTTTCACATTGCGAGAGAGATAGGGAGAGAGAGAGAGAGAGAGAGAGAGAGGCAGAAGGTGCTTGGTGGGACCTACATGGCAAGAGGCTGGGACAGAGACTCTTTTGAACATATGCTTGGGTAGGCCCAGATAGGGTTCAGGGAATCAGGTTCTGAAGAGGGAAGTAAGCATAGGGGCATTGAATGCCAGTCTGAGATTGAAACCCTGATGAGATCTAAGTGAGTTCTAGGACTTGCCAGGGACTGAAGACACCAGGGCACATTAACAAACCTTCAGGACACTTTGCCTGTTTATATCCCAGGGCTGGTGCCACGTGGGCACACATGGTCTTCAGGATCCCTTCTGGGCTCCTTGCTCTGTCATGCCAACCTTTTTAACAGCTCACATTGGCCTCTGGGCACATTTCTGCTCCTTTGGTCCCAGGTCACTCGCCCTGGCTTCATCTTGCTGGTCTCTCCCTTCCCTGGTCCACCCCTGCCCCACTTCCTCCTTCCTGGGATCCAGCTCTCTTTGCTCATGGAAGTAACAAACTGCTTGCCAGCGGACACCTCTCCACGTCTCTGTCTTCTCAGGAGAAATGCATTTGTTTTTAAAAGAGCCTTCTTGGAACAGTACTCCCACTCACCTTGGCCTATGCTGTCACTTTCATTGCAGGAGCTCTCAAATCCTGCCTCTTCCAGGAAGGCTTTCTTGATTGCTCTGGTCCATCAAGATCCTGGGCTTCTGTGACCTTCTGGGAAGCTGGGTTGATGGGGGGTGTGGACCCCAACTTCTTTCTACATTAGGGCTTTCCTTCCTCCACCTTTTATCCACCCATCTTCCTGCATTCCTTCTCCCCCTCCTGCTATCCCTGTCATCATACACACACAGGGGATGTACAGTGTCCTCATGATCACTCCCTACTCCCCTAACCAAAACCTTCTAGGAAACTGATATGCCCTTCCCACAGGTTTTTCAGATCTCAAGTTGGTGGGATGGAGCTCTCATGGTGGAATTCCAAGCCTCAGTAGGGGCAGGGTTGGGTGAGGGGGTGAGTTTATCTGGGAGATTCTGAAATTTACCAGAGGGTGGTTGGTCCCGAGTTTGTGACACACACTGAATTGACTACTTTTTTGTCACTTCGACACCTTGTCTCTAGCTCTTATCTCCTAGTAGACAGGGAGCCTCTTCCCTGTTTGGAAGGACTTCACAGGACTATGTAAATGGGATGCTGTTGAGTGTGGAGTGAGATGGGGGAAGGGAGCAGATGTGGGTAATAGAGAGGTTGCTGCTCCTGTCTGCAACTCGCACAGGCCTCTGGGTGCCTCTTCTTCTTAGGGGTTGGAAGTTCCTCCTGGCCTCCCCTGCTCAAGGCTCCAGTGCTCCTGGGCTGCAGGCCCCACACGCTTAGGGTACAGCTGCCATGTGAGGTCAGCACTGGGCACCCATCTGGGAAGCGAGGGAAGACAGTATTGACCACTGTGGCCTGACACAAGACGCAGACTCCATGGCGCCCCTGGGATGTGTCCTTGTCCCCCTGGGGGTCATGGGGATTCTGAGCCCTGCTTATCCCACCCCAATTCCCTTTTGAAGGGCCTGACAAAGGCGAGGTCCTCCTCCCCCCTGCCTCGCTATGCCAAATGTGGTTTTATGTCATTTATGACATTTTCTTTCAGTGAAAAACACATAGTTTGACCAATTAAAGCCTCTTTTGGACTAAGCCCCTGACAGAATGGGAAATGCAACTGAAAAGGGTGTCCTGTTCCTATGGTTTCTCGTCTCTCTCTCTTCTGCATTTTGCCCCCCTACCTTCTTGGCCATGGTTCAGATTTAGAGGGAAGCGGCAATGAGAACAAACCTTGTCCATTCTGGTCTCCTCGTGGCTGTAGGGATCCAGCTCCCAGCTGTGCAATCAGGACTCCAGAGCCAAGGCCAGGCCCAGGAGGCAGAAATGTACTCAGAGAAGTCTGGGTGGGTCCCCAAGTCTGGGAAAGGAAAGAGGGAAAGGGGCTGCCTGGAACCAAGGGGTTGGGGAGGGCCAAGGGCTATAAGGGAGCCCCACAGTAGGTTCGGGAGGAAGGGGCCTGCTAGGGGGAGCAGGGAAGGCCAAACAAGAGCAGCATATGCACGCTTCTTGTCAAAGGGACCCTACTTGTACCCACAGGCTAGAAGAAAACTGGGGAAATGGAGTCACAGGAGAGTGGCAGGACAGAATGAAAGTAAATTTGTTGGACAGTTATATACCTGGCATGGTAGAAGGTACTTCACACACACCTCATTTTATTTCAGCAAGAACTCACTCATCTGTTCATTCATGCATTTATTTGGTCATTCAACAAATATTTACTGAGAGCCTTCCATATATTAAGTACTTTTCTAGGCAGCAGGAATATAAGTCAAATGAAACATGGCCCATCCCTTTGAGAGCTCACTCTGAGAGTTCCGAGGTGAAGACACTAATGGGAGAGGCCCCTCTGTCAGACTGGGTAGTCATCGATGGCTTCTTGAAGGAGGTAATCTTTGAGCTAAGTTTGAACAATTTAATTAAAAGGAAAATTAAAGGGTGGTGGTGGGAAATGGTCACTGTGTTCCATGCAGAGGAAGGAACTTGTGTGCAGGCACAGAGGTTTGAAGCAGTGACACTTTTGAGGAAAGCATAAATGGTTCCATGTAACTGAGGTCAAAGTTTTGAGATGGGTTCAGAGGCAGGGGTGGGAGGGCCTTTTGGAGGCCCAGCAGCTGTAATAAGGTCTGAACACAACAGTGAGCCTTTACAATCCTTGTTTATTAATTATTATTACTTATTTGGTGAGTGACATGACAAGATTACCATTTTACATATTCCATTCTGACATTAGCATCAGAGGGCCCAAGTTGGACTTACGGAGACCTGTTGAGGACTGTGGCTATGGATTTGGGGGAGAAGTGACAAGGCCTGGATTAGGACAGTGGGTTTGGAGATGGAGAGAAGTGAATGGTTCTGGGGTTAGTGGGGGAGTTGTATTAATGGAATATGATTGAACGTGGAGGGTGAGTTCATGGCCACAGCTTTTAGCTTGTGCAATTGGTTTGTGACTCCTGCTATCGGACTTTGCTATCAGTATGAGGAATTTATCAGAGAAAGACACAGAAGTGGTTCCTCTTCCCATGGGAATTTCAGTCGAGGAGGGAAGAGAGTGAAAAATAAATGATGAGAGATGGGAACATATGTATATGTATAACTGATTCGCTTAGTTATAAAGCAGAAACTAACACACCATTGTAAAGCAATTATATTCCAATAAAGATGTAAAAAAAAAAAAAGAAATGATGAGAGTGGTGTATGCTACCAAGGGGCAAGGAAGTGGCCACTAATGGGGTTTTGGGCATCTGGCTACACTCTTGGAAGGTTCTGACTAGTGAAGGATCTCTAGGAAGACCAAGGAAACCAGATGGGAGAGGGGTGAGGTTTGAGACAGAGGGTAGAAAGCAAGACTGAGAGCGATTTTTCCTTTCACAGATGGCAGAGCCACTGAATAGACATTGCTGGCTGAAGGCTGGCATATTTTACAGAGAACACAGGTGGAGGAGCAGGACTGCATGTTTGGACACATTGAATTTTGGGTGTCCATAGGACTTCCACATGGTGATGTCCAGAGAGTGGTCAGATGGGTAAGTGTGGATTCATCAGAGGGCTCACGACTGAATATTCAGATTTGGGTCCATTATGGAGTAGTTGAGGCCATGGGACAGGGTCATCTAATGAAAAGAATGAAGGGAAAAGAATGAGTAATGGAAATCATTGACTTTCCTTCTTATTGCTCTCTTTCTTGCTCTTTCTCTCTCTTTTTGATAAAGCAGTACAATTTAATTCTAATTAACAAACTTTTTTGAAAGATAAAATATGCAGGTGGTAAATATCCAAGCAATACAAAAGGGTATGCAGTGAATGGCAAGTCCCCCTCACTCCTGATCTCTAGCAACCCAGGCCCCATTTCCAGAGGCATACCAGTTTCTTCTGTATTCTGCAAAAGTTCTAAGCCTGTAAAGCAATTTTATATAAACGTTAGCACACTGTGCTTACCTTTCTATATCATTCTTTTAAAAGTTATCTAAATATCTTGGAAATAATTTCTTATTAGTGCTAAAAATCTACCTCATTCTTTTATACAATTTTATAATATTCTATCATATGCATATACCATAATTTAATTAACCGGTTCTTTACAAGTGGGAATTCAGTACGTTTCCAGGCTTTTGCTATATAAACAATACTGAAAAAATATCCTTGTTTATACAAACATAATTTGGGTATTAAATTTGGCTGAATGTAAGAGAAAACTCAAACTATAGAGATTTAAACAATACAAAAATTTATTTTTCTCGGACTTCCCTGGTGGCACAGTGGTTGAAAGTCCGCCTGTCGATGCAGGGGACACGGGTTCATGCCCCAGTCTGGGAGGATCCCGTGTGCTGTGGAGCCGCTGGGCCCGTGAGCTGTGGCCACTGGGCCTGTGCTCCACGGCGGGAGAGGCCACGGCAGTGAGAGGCCCGCATACCGCAAAAAAAAAATAATATATATATATATATATTTTTTCTCATATCATGAAAAATCTGGGTAGGCAAATGCTGGCATTGGTTTAGTGTCTCAATAATATCACAGCAAAGTCTCCATGTCCTTCTCCATGTTACAAGATGGATGCTCCAAATCCAGCCATCACATACACATTCCAGACAGGAGGCAGGCAGGAAGGAAGACAACAGAGGGGAGAAAGGTACATCGTCAGCTGAGTCTGTTATTCTTTTAAGGAGATTTCCTGGAAGCCTTCCAAAAATTTTTGGTTATATCTCATGGGCCAGATCTGTGTCAAGCAACCATCCCTATCTTAAGGGACCTGGGAAATGTCCTTTAGTTTGGATTGTTGCTCTATCAACAAAGTTAGGTTCTGTTGTAAAGAAGGAGAGAATGGGCTTTGGGAACATGTCTAGTAGATTTTTTCTCTAGTACCAATTCTTATAAATGGAATTGCTGGGTTAAATCCTCTTATACATTAAAAATTCTGATTGTGCCAAATTGCCCTCCAAAGGGGCTTACCAATTACACTTCTACAATGCACAAAAGTGCCTGTTTCCCTACATCATTGCCCACAGACTTTTGCCAAACTCTTCATGTTTTGCTAACCTGATGGGTGAAAAATGATCTCATTTTAATTTTCATTTCCTTTATTGTGAGTGAAGTTGAGCATCTTTTTATGTGCTTAAAAACACTGACATTTGATGAAGAAAATCACATAAGAAAGAATGAGAAGCAGTGGCTGGGGAAGGAGCAGAAAACCAGGAGAGGCTGGGGTCGAAGAAGAGGGAAGAACTTTAAGGATGTTGAGGAGGATGTAAGAGATACTGTCAGATGTTGCAAAGAGGCAAGATAAGGACAGAGGAATGCCCACTTGGTTTGGGACCCCAGAAAGAGTAGGTTTGGCTGGAGTGGAAACCTGGTGAGCCTCCTCTCCTGTGAAGAATTACTTTTTCTGTTATTTAAATAAGGAAATGAATTCGAAGGGGGTAAATAACTTTCCCAAGGTCACAGACCTTGTAAGGGGGGAGCTGGGATTTGAATCCAGGTGTGTTGGACCCCTAGAGTGAATTTCACAGAGGCTGTGGTGGATGGAGAATGTTTGTTGCCTTGCAGACCAGGAAGGGGCCTTTGAGATTATGGATCCATCTGCCTCATTTAACAAATGAGGGAACTGAATACTGTTACGGTGAAGAGACTTGCTAGAAAGTGTAACAGCTTTGCAAGAACTCAGATCCTGCTCTGATTCATGGCATTTTGTGAGATCACTCCTTTTTCCAGCAGGGGTGCTAATCAGTATCTTGGGCTAGGTAGAACTCACCTGTCAGTCAGCATCTTGGACAAAGCAACTTACCTGGGTCCTGAGGGGAGTCCCCAGCCCCATGAAGAAAGAGACATGGGTGCAACTTATGTCCTCAAAAAAGATCGGGCTATTGGCAGTTTCTGGGTCCTGTTGCTAGCCCTTTGAGAATAGTCTGGGAGCTTAAAGCAGACCCTGTGCCCTTCTGAGAACTGCTGTTCCATCTTCTCATGACAGTTCCTCTAAATTTCCCCCACCTGGGGTCACTAACATATGGGTTATTATCTATCCTAGGCTCTCAGTGAAGACAATCAGATGGCCATACCTCTAGCCTGTTTGAAGGTTTATTTAACCATTTATTTTAAACATGTTTACAATTCAGCTTAAAATAACTGATTGTTGTTCTAATAAAATATGGATTATCACCCAGATAATCCCTGTTGAGGAGTTTGTTTAGGGTGGCAATGTGCCCAGCTTCTGAAGACAAATCGTGGTTGGTTAAGCCAATCATGTTAGTATGTCCCTTTTTAAAATATACTTTCCCAGAAATCCTTGCAACTGGATGGTGGAGGGGGGCCATGTGACATAGTTCTGGCCAATGAGCATACACTGGCATTGAATGTTTTACCTTCTTCTTGTCTTTAATGTGCATAAGGTGCCTAGAGCTGAGGCAGCCATCTTATAACAGTGACAATAAGACATCAAACAACCTGGGGATGGAGCAGCTTCTGCTATATATATAGGCCCTTGATGACTTTATTACCAAGCCTAGACTTTGTTATGTGAAATAATGAAATGTTTTTATTGTTTAAGCCACCGTTACTCAGATTTCTGAGACTTGGTAGCTAAAAACATTCCTGTAATGCTCTCAGGTTCTTTAAATTGATACTAAGGCTCACTCATCATTCAGTGAATTACATTCACCATTTAATATATCTTGGAGATTTATTTATATCATTACACCCAGTTCTGCCTAGTTCTCTTCTTTTACAGGTATAATATTGCATTACAATCGATATACTACAATTTACTGCCCTTTATCCCTATTGGTTGAAATTTAGATTGCTTTCAGTTTGTTTTTTGCTTCTATAAAGCAGAGGTGTGATGAACATCTTTTTTTTTTTTTTTTTTGCGGTATGCGGGCCTCTCACTGTTGTGGCCTCTCCCGTTGTGGAGCATAGGCTCTGGATGCGCAGGCCCAGTGGCCATGGCTCACGGGCCCAGCCGCTCTGCGGCATGTGGGATCTTCCCGGACCGGGGCACAAACCCGTGTCCCCTGCATCGGCAGGCGGACTCTCAACCACTGCACCACCAGGGAAGCCCAAACATCTTGAACATATGTATTAGCCACTTTTGTCAGTATATCCAGAAGTTAATTTGCTGAGAGTGGAATTGCTGGATCAAATGCTATACTAGTTGTAACATTTGGTGGTGTTGCCAAATTGTCAGTTTACACACCCACTAATAGTGCACATATATGCCTGTTTCCCCAAAATCTCATCAAATGGCCCCTGTTAAATGTTTGTATTCCTGACAAAACAATTAGTTTTAGAAAGGTATCTTAATGTTTTAATTTGCATTTACTTATTTATGATTAAGGCAGAGTACTTTTTCTTATGTATATTGGACATCTGCATTTTTTCTTTTGTAGCCTCCTGTTTTCACCCTTTCCTCCATTGTTTTCTATGAGGTTGTTAGGACATTTCTGATTGGTACAACTTTTTTTTTTTTTGGTTAATTCAGAAAAATCAGCTCTTTGACAAGTGTGTTGCAAATTTTACCCCCAGTTTGCTGTGGATTTTTTGACTTTTGTGGTATTTTTCATCTCTCAAGAAATTTTAATTTTTATGTAGTTGTATGTATCAATCATTTCCTTTATGGCATCTGGGTTTTTATCTTGTTTAGAAAGGACTTTGCACTCCAGGATTATAAATACATTTACCATTTTTTCCTTCTAATGATTTTATAGTTTCTTTTTTACACTTAAAATTTGCTATTGGTCTAAAGAATAAGATAAACATTTGATTTTTTTTTTCCAATTAGGCCCCTGTGCTGCTGGTTCTGAGGAGCCAGACATATTTGGGTACCTGGATAAGTCATGGTTATCTTCCCATTCCCTTCAGATCAAGACAGCTTTTAGAAATTTAAAGACATTGGGAAAGACAAGGTTGCAACCCAGGGGAGTGACTTCCTGTGGGAATTTCCAGCACTAGGGCAGGCAGGGTGGAGGAAGAAGTTGGGGAGTGGTGCGTCCATCCTGAATCCATAACCTTTGGGGTGATAACCCTGCTTTGAGGGGTACGCCTGAGAAGCCTCCTAGAGGGGTTCAAATATTAGAAACTCTGAAGATTTCCTTCTCAAAAAATGGCTGGCCAGAACTGTTAGTGAGGAAATATCAGGCAGTCTTTCAGGGGCTCTTCTAAGCTCTCTGATAGATACAAACATAGTTTTCATTCCCCAGGTGGCCAGAACCGACTCTTTTAACTGTATCTTGGTCTTTGCTTCCTTTCCTTTCATACGTCCCCTCCCTCAGTCAGTTACTAACTGGTCTTAGGCTTCCGCCTGTTCCTCATGCTCTGCCAGTCCAACTTGAGAGCCTTCCCACTAAAAGTCCCAAGAAAGGGATTTTCTGAGCAGGAGGGCATGTGGGGGCAGAAGATCAGAGTTCTTGGCACAAAGAAAATTGGAGTCATCCACAGATTTTTATGGCAAATACTCTCTACAATTCCCAGGAGCATAGGTTTTGCAGATGGACTTGCTTGGGAACCACGCTTAAGATTCTTTGAGAGGCTAAAATACAAGGGAGTGATAATACTAGTACTGACAAAGGTTCAGAGTGACTAGGCCTCTTATACATAGCTCTTGGGAGTGCACAACTACCTCGTGCACTGGGAAATTGTACATTGGAAAACTGGTGGTGTCCACTAAAGCTATACGTACACATACCTTAGGACACAGCAATTCCACTCCTAGGTACTGGAAATGAGTACATATGTTCACTGAAAGACATGTGCTAGAGATATTGATAGCAGTGATATTTGTAATAGTCCCAAATGGAAATAATTCAGATGTCAATTGATAAAAGAATGAATACATAAACTGTGGTGGAATCACACAGTGGAATAAAATTTGACAATAAAAAAAAGAACAAACCAGTATTATGGTCTGAATTGTGTACCCTTCCCCAAATTCATATGTTGATATCCTAACCCCCGGTACTTCATGTGAATGTATTTGGAGATAAAGTCTTTAAAGAGGCAATTAAGTTGAAATGAGGTCATTTGGGTGATCCCTAATCCAATATAACTGGTGTTCTTATAAGAAGAGGAAGTCAGGACACTGACAACCACAGAGGGAAGACCATGTGAAGAAAGGGAGAAGACAGTCATCCACAAGTCAAGGAGAGAGGCCTTAGAAGAAACCAACCCTGCTGACATTTCAATCTAAGACTTCCAGCCTTCAGAACTGTGAGAAAATAAATTTCGATTCTTTTTTAATTTATTTATTTTTGGCTGCATTGTGTCTTTGTTGCTGTGTGCAGGATTTCTCTAGTTGTGGCGAGTGGGGGCTACTCTTCATTGTGGTGCACGGGCTTCTCATTGCCATGGCTTCTCTTGTTGCGGAGCATGGGCTCTAGGTGCGTGGGCTTCAGTAGTTGTGGCGCGTGGGCTTCAGTAGTTGTGACGCATGGGCTTTGTTGTTCCACAACATGTGGGATCTTCCCGGACACGGCTTGAACCCATGTCCCCTGCATTGGCAGGTGGATTCTTAACCACTGTTCCACCAGGGAAGCCCTAAATTTCTATTCTTTAAACCACCCAGTCTGTGATACTTTGGCAGCCCTAACGAACTAATACAATACGTCACCACGTGAATGAACCTCATAGACATTATGTTGAGTGAATGAAACAAGATGAGGTCAAGCATACATACTGTATGATTCCATTTATATGGAATTTAAGAACAGGCAAAACTAATTGGTTAGCTTTCAGGGGTGAGTCTTGACTGGGAAGGGCACAAGGAGCCTTCTGATGTACTGGAAATGTTTTACATATTGAACCAGGCAGTAGTTACCTGGTTATATACCTACGTAAAAATTCATCAAGCTGTATACATAAGATTCTTAAGATTTGTGCACTTTATTATTTGTATGCTGTATCTACTAAAAGTGAAAAAAAAATTCTTGAGAAGAGACATAAGCATTTTGGAGTCTGCATCACCTTTCCATATGCCTTTCCCAACAAAGTGATGAGGATGCAGGCCAAGTAGCACTATCCAAGTCAGCTCCTTCTGAAACGGAGACAAAAATAACCATGCTTCAAGTTTGTTCTTTCCTTTTTTTTCCAAATGGGAAGGCACAGGCTTTTTTCACATTCCCAGCCAGAGGGGATCTTTCCCAAACTTTCCATAGAGATTCTCCTTTGAGCAGACACCAAACATGGATGTTTTCCACCAGGGAAAAACATGCTGGGGAGTTACAAGCCTCTGAAAACAGAGGGTAGGGAAGGAAATAATGGCAGATCCCCCCTCCCTCACTTGGCCTCTCCCCAGTCCTCCTGGAGCCATGCTAGATTGGCTGTACATTGTCACCATGAGGGCACTAATCGGAGACTGTGAAAATGCTTCCAGAAAACAGAGGCAGGAGAGTGGACTGGGTCAGATAGCAGACAGGGTCCAGTCCACTATGAGCACTGGGCCTTTCTCACCTGGTGGGAGGAAAAGTTTTGATTCTTCATCCCCCATACAAATGGAAGGAAGTCACAGATATTAAAAAATAGAGTTTAAAGCAATATATAAGATGTGAACAGTGGATGGAGCATCCCAATTCCGTGTGGGTCTGTCCATCCATTAGATGTGGAGAGGAAGGAGCCTGGTTTCCTGGTTGTACCATTTCTCCCCTCTCTCCTGGCTCCTCATTCCTACTGTCATCTCCTATTTGTCCAGCCTTTTCATTTTCCTCCTCACCATCTGAAATCCTTGGGAACAAATTTTTAGGGAAGGCACTGTGACAACTTTGCCAGGAAGGTGTTATTTTTCATGTGAGGACACCAATTTTAGGGGAGTGAAGTGACTAGTTTGAGATCATGCACCTAATAGATGTCAGAGCCAGGGTTTGCATCCAGGCTGGTGGGACACAACATAAGGGCTCTGGCCACAGGGCTCAGTTGCCTTAGGTTTCCTTTTCTTGAGAAGGACATTGCTGGACTGTTATATTTTATACTGTCTCTCAATATAAGTAACATTTTAATGAAATATTTTAAAAAATGGCAATTAATATAAAACCCATGATGAGTAAAATATAAGCATTCTGAATAAATACAGGATGAGTATTACTGATTTTTCATTTTGCTTCAGACTCTAATGTGGCAGGCACTGTGTTGACTTATTCCTCAGGTCCTCATTTCCATGCCCCGCCCCCAGTATACGATAGTGTTTCCAAAACCCAGTCTCGGGCCTGTTGCTCTCCTTTGCCTACTCTCTGGTCCTTGGAACCTTCAAATGGTTAATATTTTATGCCCTCACTTTTCATCTCAGTGTAGGTGACTCCAAATTCTACATGCCCAGCTCTGGGCATACTACTTCTCTTGGGTTTTTTTTTTTAAACAACAGAAATTTATTTTCTCAAAGTTTTGGAGGCTGAAAATAAGAAATCAAGGTGTCAGCAGGGCCTCACTTTTTCTCAGGGCTGTAAGGGGAGAATCCTTTTGTCTCTTTAAGCTTCTAGTGGCTTCAGGAATTTTGGGTCTTGTCGTTCCACTGACCTGTTGGAAATTTCCCCCTTAACCCTGCTGACCTAAGTCAACTTGTCCTCAACTGAACTCCCCCATCCTGTCCTCAGGTCTCTTTTTGACTGTCCTGTCTGTCAGTGTCAGCAGCAGCCTCTGATCACCTGGCTCCTCACTCATCTCCATTTTCTACATCCAGTCTACTATCAATCTTTGTTGGTGGTTATTCTCAAATGCCTCCTACAGCTGCCCTTTCTCACCTGATAGTCCAGATAGGCTATACCTTGAACTGGCCTCTTGCTGGGGGTGGGAAGGTACAGAAGTGAGAACATGAGCAAAATCGTGTGTACGAGGACCACAGCTGTAGTGAGGGGGTGTAGGGAGAAAGGGGTGGGCTCACGTAGAGCTGTGTAGACAGGGTAAGTGGGGGTTGAGACAGAACTAAGCTCCATGCTGTTGAAATATCTCCTCAGTCTTTACTTCTGTATGTGAACATTGACAACCTACTAGCTTCAATTGCTAAGTGCTAGGGAGACAAAGATTGAAAATCAGTTCAGTGCTTGAGAAGCTCACAGCCTGGTGGGAGAGACAGACCCACAAATAAACCTCACAGGAGCATGCAATTTTAGGGCACTGAGGAGAGAGCAACAAACTGAAGCTGAAAAGATGGGCTGGGAGATTTGCCCAGAGGAGGAGATACTGAGCTGAACTTCAATGTTGAGTGGAATGAGGGAGATGACTGATGTCATTGGTGTTGATGTTAGTCATTATGAAAGGGATGAAAATGATGAAACTCACCAAGGTGATAATGATGCACACGGAGACTCCAACAAAAGGATAGAGGTGATGGGGCTGAGGAAGGCCCCACTTTGGTACCTCTGATATAATATATTGGGCAGTGATATCAGCCATCCCAAACCAGTCCAAGGAGTCTCATTTCCTGATATCAGGTGTCCTCTCACAGTCATGGCTTATGATTCAAGATATAGCTTATCTGTGCCTTTTTTCTTCTTGAATGAAGAAGCATTCAGAACCCAAACATTCACTTGGCTTGTGAGCAGAACATAAATATAATAATATTTTCTGGCTATTCACTTAGAGGGACTGGGCTGCTCTGGAATCATAGAGTGATTTTTGAAACTGGCCTTGACTTGATTTGTGTGTGTGTGTTGCCAAGATAAAGCTTTTTTTAAAAAAAAAAAGAAAATTAAAGTATATTTGATTTACAATATTGTGTTAGTTTCAGGTGCACAGCATAGGAATTCCATTTTTTTCCTGACTACATTCCATTATAGGTTATTACAAGATATTGAGTACAATTCCCTGTGCTATACAGTAAATCCTTGTTGCTTATCTATTTTATGTATAGTATTTTGTATCTGTTAATACCATACTCCTAATTTGTCCCTCCCCCTTCTCTCTCCCGTTTGGTAACTGTGAATTATTTTTCTATGTCTGTGAGTCTGTTTCTCTTTTGTATATAGATTCATTGGTATTATTTTTTAGATTCCACATATAAGTGGTATCATATAGTATTTGTCTTTCTCTCTGACTTACTTCACCAAGTATATAATCTCTAGGTCCATCCATATTGCTGCAAATGGCAATATATCATTCCTTTTTTGCAGCTGAGTAATATTCCAATGTGTATATCTTCTTTATCCAGTTGTCTTTTGATGGGCACTTGGGTTGTTTCCATGTCTTTGCTATTATAAATAGTGCTGCTATGAACGTTTGGGTGCATGTATCTTTTTGAATTAGAGTTTTCATCTTTTCTGGATATATACTGAGGAATGGGATTGCTGGATCATATGGTAGTTCTATTTTTAGTTTTTTAAGGAGACTTCATAGTGGCTGCACCAATTTACATTCCCACCAACAGTGTAGGAGGCTTCCCTTTTCTCCACAGTATCTCCAGAATTTATTATTTGTAGACTTTTTGGTGATAGCCATTCTGACAAATGTGAGGTGTAGTTTTGATTTGCATTTCTCTAATTAGTGGTGTTGAGCACATTTTCATGTGCCTATTGGCCATCTGTACATCTTCTTTGGAAAAATGCCTATTTAATTCTGCCCATTTTCTGATTGGGTTTGTTTTTTCGATATTGAGTTGTACGAGCTGTTTGTACATTTTGGATATTAACCTCTTGTTCATCACATTGTTTGCAAATATTTTCTCCCATTCAGTAGGTTGTCTTTCATTTTGTTGATGGTTTCCTTTGCTGTGCAAAAGCTTATAAGTTTGATTATGTCTTACTTGTTTATTTTTGCTTTAATTTCTTTTGCCTTGGGAGACTGATCTAAGAAAATGATTTTAATCTGAATAAAAAGTCACTAAGAATTGAGGAAAGGGAATTTTCACACTAATTACTAATCAGCTGTCATAGATGTTGGACATCAGATCCCCATTCTGCCTTTCCCTGTTGCAGAGTCTCTGATTCTGCATCCACAGCCTCATGGGCCGGGGTCCCAGGGTGCATATATATTGTGTCCAGAGAGCTTGTGGAAGATTAAAATGGGGGCTGTACTTCCTACACGCTTCTAGTTCTAGAATCACTGATCTTGGAAACTGGTTACCCAGAGGGGCTTTGGTGAAGCTCCATTGGCCTGTCACAAGCTTGAAGACTTACCATTAACACATCATTTCCTTGGCATCTCCAAGGAAGATCCAAGTCTTGCATCACCAGATACAAGAGGAGAAGGAACATATTAAGACACTATTACTCCAAAACACCCCAGCATAAGAGTTTAACAGCTCACTGTCTCCTGGACCACTGTATTTTTTTAAAAAACATCTTTATTGGAGTATAATTGCTTTACAATGGTGTGTTAATTTCTGCTTTATAACAAAGTGAATCCACTATACATATAGTGAATCCACTATACATATACATATATCCCCATATCTTCTCCCTCTTGTGCCTCCCTCCCACTCTCCCTATCCCACCCCTCTAGGTGGTCACAAAGCACTGAGCTGATCTCCCTGTGCTTTGCAGCTGCTTCCCACTAGCTATGTATTTTACATTTGGTAGTATACATAAGTGCATGCCACTCTCTAGGTGGTCACAAAGCACTGAGCTGATCTCCCTGTGCTATGCGGTTGCTTCCCACTAGCTATCTATTTTACGTTTGGTTGTGTATATATGTCCATGCCACTCTCTCACTTTGTCACAGCTTACCCTATCCCCTCCCCATATCCTCAAGTCCTTGCTCTAGTAGGTCTGTGTCTTTATTCCCGTCCTACCCCTAGGTTCTTCATGACATTATTTTTCTTCTTAGATTCCATACATATGTGTTAGCATACAGTATTTGTTTTTCTCTTTCTGACTTACTTCACTCTGTGTGACGGACTCTAGGTCCATCCACCTCACTACAAATATCTCAATTTCGTTTCTTTTTATGGCTGAGTAATATTCCATTTTATATATGTGCCACACCTTCTTTATCCATTCATCTGTTGTTGGACACTTAGGTTGCTTCCATGTCCTGGCTATTGTAAATAGAGCTGCAATGAACATTTTGGTACATGACTCTTTTTGAATTATGGTTTTCTCAGGGTATATGCCCAGTAGTGGGATTGCTGGGTCGTATGGTAGGTCTATTTTTAGTTTTTCAAGAAACCTCCATACTGTTCTCCATAGTGGCTGTATCAATTTACATTCCCACAAACAGTGCAAGAGTGTTCCCTTTTCTCCACACCCTCTCCAGCATTTATTGTTCGTATATTTTTTGATGATGGCCATTATGACTGGTGTGAGGTGATACCTCATTGTAGTTTTGATTTGCATTTCTCTAATGATTAGTGATGTTCAGCATTCTTTCATGTGTTTGTTGGCAATCTGTATACCTTCTTGGGAAAAATGTCTATGTAGGTCTTCTGCCCATTTTTAGATTGGGTTTTTGTTTTCTGGATATTGAGCTGCATGAGCTACTTATAAATTTTGGAGATTAATCCTTTGCCTGTTGCTTCATTTCCAAATATTTTCTCGCATTCTGAGGGTTCTCTTTTCATCTTGTTTATGGTTCTCTTTGCTGTGCGAAAGCTTTTAAGTTTCGTTAGGTCCCATTTGTTTATTTTTGTTTTTATTCCCATTTCTCTAGGAGTGGATCAAAAAGGATCTGCTGTGATGTATGTCATAGCATGTTGGCCTATGTCATAGTATGTCTGCCTATGTTTTCCTCTAGAGTTTGATAGTGTCTAGTCTTACATTTAGGTCTTTAATCCATTTTGAGTTTATTTTTGTTTATGACGTTAGGGAGTGTTCTAATTTCATTCTTTTACATGTAGCTGTCCAGTATTCCCAGCACCACTTATTGAAGAGGCTGTCTTTTCTCCATTGTATATTCTTGCCTCCTTTATCAAAAATAAGGTGAACATATGTGTGTGACTTTACCTCTGGGCTTTCTATCCTGCTCCATTGATCTAGATTTCTGTTTTTGTGCCAGTACCATACTGTCCTGATTACTGTAGTTTTGTAGTATAGTCTGAAGTCAGGGAATCTGATTCCTCCAGCTCTGTTTTTCTTTCTCAAGATTGCTTTGGCTATTTGGGATCTTTTGTGTTTCCATACAAATTGTGAACTTTTTTGTTCTAATTCTGTGAAATATGCATTGGTAGTTTGATAGGGATTGCATTGAATCTGTAGGTTGCTTTGGGTAGTAGAGTCATTTTCACAATGTTGAGTCTTCCAATCCAAGAACATGGTACATCTCTCCATCTGTTTGTAGCATCTTTAATTTCTTTCATCAGTGTCTTACAGTTTTCTGCATATAGTTCTTTTGTCTCTTTAGGTAGGTTTATTCCTTGGTATTTTATTCTTCTTGTGGCAGTGATAAATGGGAGTGTTTCCTTCATTTCTCTTTCAGATTTTTCATCATTAGTGTATAGGAATTCAGGAAATTTCTGTGAATTAACTTTGTATCCTGCTACTTTACCAAATTCATTGATTAGCTCTAGTAGTTTTCCGGATTCTCTATGTATAGTATCATGTCATCTGCAAACAGTGACAGCTTTACTTCTTCTTTTCTGATTTGGATTCCTTTATTTCTTTTTCTTCTATGATTGCTGTGGCTAAAACTTCCAAAACTGTGTTGAATAATAGTGGTGAGAGTGGGCAACCTTGTCTTGTTCTTGATCTTAGTGGAAATGGTTTCAGTTTTACACCACTGAGAATGATGTTGGTTGTGGGTTTGTCATATATGGCCTTTGTTATGTTGAGGTAAGTTCTCTCTATGTCTACTTTCTAGAGGGTTTTTATCATAAATGGGTGTTGAGTTTTGTCAAAAGCTTTTTCTGCATCTATTGAGATGATCATATGGTTTTTATCCTTCAATTTGTTAATATGGTGTATCACATTGATTGATTTGCATGTATTGAAGAATCCTTGCATTCCTAGGGTAAACCCCACTGATCATGGTGTATGGTCCTTTTAATGTGCTCTTGGATTCTGTTTGCTAGTACTTTATTACAGATTTTTACATCTATGTTCATCAGTGATATTGGTCTGTAGTTTTCTTTCTTTAGGATATCTTTTTCTGGTTTTGGTATCAGGGTGGTGGTGACCTCGTAGAATGACTTTGAAAGTGTTCCTCTGTCATTTTTTGGAAGAGTTTGAGGAGGATAGCTGTTACCTCTTCTCTAAATGTTTGATGGATTTCACCTGTGAAGCCATCTGGTCCTGGGCTTTTGTTTGTTTGAAGATTTTTAATCACAGTTTCAATTTCAGTGCTTGTGATTGGTCTGTTTATATTTTCTATTTCTTCCTGGTTCAGTCTCAGAAGGTTGTGCTTTTCTAAGAATTTGTCCATTTCTTCCAGGTTGTCCATTTTATTGTCATATAGTTGCTTGTAGTTATCACACATGATCCTTTGTATTTCTGCAGTGTCAGTTGTCACTTCTTTTTCATTTCTAATTCTATTGATTTGAGTCTTTTCCCTTTTTTTCTTGATGAGTCTGGCTAATGGCTTATAAATTTTGTTTATCTTCTCAAAGAACAAGTTTTAGTTTTATTGTCTTTGCTATTGTTTCCTTCATTTCTTTTTCATTTAATTCTGATCTGCTCTTTATGATTTCTTTCCTTCTGCTAACTTTGGGGTTTTTTTTGTTCTTCTTTCACTAATTGCTTTAAGGGTAATGTTAGGTTGTTTATTTGAGATGTTTCTTATTTCTTGAGGTAGGATTGTATTGCTATAAACCTCCCTCTTAGAACTGCTTTTGCTGCATCCCATAGGTTTTGGGTCATCGTGTTTTCATTGTCATTTGTTTCTAGGTATTTTTTAAATTTCCTCTTCAATTTCTTCAGTGATCTCTTCATTATCAAGTAGTATATTGTTTAGCCTCTATGTGTTTGTATGTTTTACAGATTTTTTCCTGTAATTGATATCTAGTCTCAAAGCATTGTGGTCAGAAAAGATACTTGATACAATTTCAATTTCTTTAAATTTACCAAGGCTTGATTTGTGACCCAAGATATGATCTATTCTGGAGAATGTTCCATGAGCACTTGAGAAGAAATTGTATTCTATTGTTTCTGGATGGAATGCCTTTATAAATATCAATTAAGTCCATCTTGTTTAATGTATCATTTAAAGCTGTGTTTCCTTATTTATTTTCATTTTGGATGATCTGTGTATTGGTGAAAGTGGGGTGTTAAAGTTCCCTACTATGTTTGTGTTACTGTCAATTTCCCCTTTTATGGCTTTTAGCATTTGCCTTATGTGTTAAGATGCTCCTATGTTGGATGCATAAATATTTACAATTGTTATATCTTCTTCTTAGATTGATCCCTTCATCATTATGTAGTGTCCTTCTTTGTCTCTTGTAATAGTGCTTTTTTAAAGTCTATTTTGTCTGATATGAGAATTGCTACTCCAGCTTTCTTTTGATTTCCACTTGCATGGAATATCTTTTTCCATCCCCTCACTTTTAGTCTGTATGTGATCTAGGTCTGAAGTGAGTCTCTTGTAGACAGCATATATATGGGTCTAGTTTTTGCATCCATTCAGCCAGTCTATATCTTTTGGTTGGAGCATTTAATCCATTTACATTTAAGGTAATTATCAATATGTATGTTCCTATTCCCATTTTCTTAATTGTTTTGTGTTTGTTATTGTAGGTCTTTTCCTTCTCTTGTGTTTCCTGTCTAGAGAAGTTCCTTTAGCATTTGTTGTAAAGCTGGTTTTGTGGTGCTGAATTCTCTTAGCTTTTGCTTGTCTGTAAAGGTTTTAATTTCTCCATCGAATCTGAATGAGATCCTTCCTGGGTAGAATAATATTGGTTGTAGGTTTTTCCCTTTCATCACCTTAAATATATCCTGCCAGTCCCTTCTGGCTTGCAGAGTTTCTGCTGAAAGATCAGCTGTTAACCTTATGGGGATTCCCTTGTATTTTATTGGTGTTTTCCTCTTGCTGCTTTTAATATTTTTTCTTTGTATTTGATTTTTGATAGTTTGATTAATATGTGTCTTGGCATGTTTCTCCTTGGATTTATCCTGTATGGGACTCTGTGCTTCCTGGAGTTGACTATTTCCTTTCCCATATAAGGGAAGTTTTCAACTATAATCTCTTCAAATTTTTTCGCAGTACCTTTCTTTTTCTCTTCTTCCTCTGGGACCCCTATAATTCGAATGTTGTTGCATTTAATATTGTCCCAGAAGTCTCTGAGACTGTGCTCAATTCTTTTCATTCTTTTTCCTTTATTCTTCTCTGAAGTAGTTATTTCCACTATTTTATCTTCCAGGTCACTTACCCATTCCTCTGCCTCAGTTACCTGCTATTGATTCCTTGTAGAGAATTTTTAATTTCATTTATTGTGTTGTTCATCATTGTTTGTTTGCTCTTTAGTTCTTCTAGGTCTTTTTAAGTGTTTTGTGTATTTTCTCCATTTTATTTCCAAGATTTTGGATCATATTTACTATCAGTGCTCTAAATCTGTTTCAGGTAGACTGCCTATTTCCTTTTAATTTATTTGGTTTGGTGGGTTTTTATGTTGCTCCTTCATCTGCTGTGTGTTTCTCTGTCTTCTCATTTTGCTTAACTTACTCTGGGTGTCTGCTTTTCACAGGCTGCAGGTTCATAGTTCCCTTTTTTTTTCAGTGTCTGCCCCCAGTGGCTAAGGTTGGTTCAGTGGGTTGTGTAGGCTTCCTGGTGGAGGGGATTAATGCCTGTGTTCTGGTGGATGAGGCTGGATCTTGTCTTTGTGGTGGGCAGGACCACATCCGGTGGTGTGTTTTGGGGTGTCTGTGAACTCATTATGATTTTAGGCAGCCTCTCTTCTAATGGGTGTGGTTGTGTTCCTTTCTTGCTAGTTGTTTGGCATAGTGTGTCCAGCACTGTAGCTTGCTGGTCGTTGAGTGGAGCTGGGTCTTAACTTTGAGAAGGAGATCTTTGGGAGAGCTTTTGCTGCTTGATATTATGTGGAGCCAGGAGTTCTCTGGTGGTGCAATGTATTGAACTCGGCTCTCCCACTTCAGAGGCACAGGCCTGACACCCAGTCAGAGCATGAAGACCCTGTCTGCCTCACAGCTCAGAAGAAAAGGGAGAAAGAAAGAAAGAAAGAAAGAAAACAATAAAATAAATTTATTAAAATAAACAATAAAAATTATTAAACGTTAAAAAAATTAAAAAGCAATAAAAAAAGAAAAAGAAAGAAAGTAAGAAAAAGAGCTACCAATCCAAAAACCAGAACCAAACCAAGACCAAATCCACAAATGATAACAAGTGATAAAAGCTATAGTAAAAAAAGAAAATAACATGACATAGAGAAGCATCGGAGAAATGGTCAAAGCAAAGCTATACAGACAAAATCACACAAAGAAGCATACACATACACACTCAGAAAAAGTGAAAAAGGAAAAAAATATATAGTTGCTCCCCAAGTCCACCACCTCAATTTTGGGATGATTCGGTGTCTATTCAGGTATTCCAGAGATGCAGGGTACATCAAGTTGATTGTGGAGATTTAATCTACTGCTCTTGAGGCTGCTTGGAGCGATTTCCCTTTCTCTTCTTTGTTCACACAGCTTCTGGGGTTCAGCTTTGGATTTGGCCCAACCTCTGTATGTAGGTCGCCTGAGGTTGTCTTTTCTTCACTCAGAGAGGACAGGGTTAAAGTAGCAGCTGATTAGTGGGCTCTGGCTCACTCAGGCTGGGGAGAGGGAGGGGTTCAGAGTGCGGGGTGAGCCTTCAGTGGCAGAAGCTGGTGTGACGTTGCAAAAGCCTGAGGCACACCATGTGTTCTCCCAGGGAAGTTGTCCCTGGATCAGGGGACGCTGGTAGTGGCGGGCTGCACAGGATCCCGGAAGGGGAGGTGTGGATAGTGACCTGTGCTTGCACACAGGCTTCTTGGTGGCTGAAACAGCAGCCTTAGCATTTCATGCCCGTCTCTGGTGTCTGCGCTGATAGCTGCAGTCGTGCCCATCTCTGGAGCTCGTTTAGGCAGTGCTCTGAATCCTTTCTCCTAACGCACCCCGAAACAATGGCCTCTTGCCTCTTAGGCAGTTCCAGACTTTTCCCCGGACTCCCTCCTGGCTAGCTGTTGTGCACTAACCCCCTTCAGTCTGTGTTCACTTAGCTAACCCCAGTTCTCTCCCTGGGGTCTGACCTCCGAAGCCAGAACCTCAGCTCCCAGTCCCCACCCATCCTGGCGGGTGAGCAGACAAGCCTCTCGGGTTGGTGAGTGCTGGTCAGCTCTGATCCTCTCTGCGGGAATCTCTCCGCTTTGCCCTTTGCACCCCGTTGCTGCACTCTCCTCCGAAGCTTCCCCCACGCCACCCGCCATCTCCACCAGTGAAGAGGCTTCCTAGTGTGTGGAAACTTTTCCTCCTTCACAGCTCCCTCCCAGTGGTGCAGGTCCCATCGCTATTCTTTTGTTTCTGTTTTTTCTTTTGCCCTACCCAGGTACGTGGGGAGTTTCTTGCCTTTTGGGAAGTCTGAGGTCTTCTGCCAGTGTTCAGTAGGTGTTCTGTAAGAGTTTGCGACATGTAGATGTATTTCTGATGTATTTGTGGGTAGGAATGTGATCTCTACGTCTTACTCCTCCGCCATCTTGAAGGTCTGGACCACCGTATTTTAATGGTGGAGGGAAGGGAAGACCTGCTTGCAATCTGTGTTAATTCTCAAGGAACAAAATTGGGTGAGGCCAATTCTCAATGAACACGATTTGATGAAGATATATGGCAGAAGGTTTGGTAGCTTTTGGACCTCCAAAACCTGAGAATAAAGTCTGCAGGTGATGAGAGGAAGGGAAAAGCCTTAAAGGTGACCTTGGGTTGAGCAAAGTTTGGAAATGAACAAAAGGGGTCACAGTTTGCTTGAAGGCATCAGTTGGGGGACCCTGCAGGGGGAAACAGAAGACTCTTGCTTGAAGTTACTGCTTCTCACCTGTGCCTTGCTGCCACCTCCACAGCTAACTCTTTGCCAGGATTCATGATTCATGGCAGCCATGGCCTCCCAGGGAGAGCAAGCATGGCAGGTGAACAAGGCCTCTCATCCCTGCTCATTGTAGGGACTCCAACCAGTCCTGGGTTTACCCAGGTTCCTCCAGCCGCCCACCTTCCACCCTAGTTCTCCTCCCAGTACCTTGTCAGTCTGGAGACATCAGGATGCTTTGCATCCTAGGGGATTGATGTTCCAAAAACCTCAGAGGAAACCCAGATATTTCTTTGGTTTTAACAATTTTTAGAAAAGATTTTTCAAGACCCAGTTTTCTACCACCATAAAGGAAGCCTAACTTGATTTTTCTTCAATAACCAGCCATGTTCCCTAGCATTATCTCCACATGAAACATCTCATCCTGGTCCCCTTTCCAGTGGCAAGAAGCCAGACCTTGTGGACTTCAGAGAACTGAAATTTCCAGGGCACATACCACATGGCTGAGCCAGCTGTCCTCTTGCAGAGGGTGGCATCTATGTTTGGAACATCATAACCATATGCAATCAGGTTCTAAATTTAGGAAATTCTGAGAACTCATTGGGTATCTTGAGTTATCTTTTAAAAACTTGAGATAAAAATTAGGAGCCACATCTCAAACAATATGATTCTAAGACTGAGTATCCTAAGGCACCAGGCATGCCTGTCATGGGTTTTCTCACAGACCCATTTCATGTCCTTTTCCTTGCTCTGCTCTAGGTCATAGAGAACCACATTTCCCAGGCTCCCTTGTGCTGGAACTGACTGTATACAGAGAGGAACTTGAGAATTTATACCCTGGGAGTAGCTCTTAATTAACAACTCACAGATGTGGGGCTGTCAATACCTCAGTTCCCCTGTCTCTAATCAGAATGACTCTGGGATGTGACCTCCTGCAGTATTGATCCAAAATTACCCTCCTGGCATTTTGATTGTTATCACACCCTTGCCTGGCCTTCTTCTCTTCCTATTCCCACCTCCCTAATCCCTATCACTTCTTTCCTGGGTACATTGCTAATAAACAATGTTCACAAGAATTCTCATCTGAGAAGAATCTCATCATAAGGCAATGGCTCTCCCTTTTCTGGCTTCCTTCAGTCTGATTGATTCAGTCTGAATCAATTGAGCTCCTGGTCCATTCTGTTGTTTGGGCCATCTCTGTAAGCGTTCCCTTCCTGATTTTAGTATAAGTCCCTAGAGGAGACCCTATACTCCCTTGTCTTCCCTGAGATGCCTGGCAGGCACTGGAACATCCCTAGAACCACTGTTTGTCAGAGATGGAAGGCTGTGGGGATCTTTGAGACCAGATGAGGAGATAGAGACCCAGAAAAGCTAAAGGTCATGTTGGCTAAATGATACTTTCTCCTGACTGAGATGTGCAGGGAGACATTTTGTCCCCATGATAATCTGTTCTTGGTTTATTGAGATGATGATGATGATAATGATGATGACCCTTTCTATGCAGTTTCCTGAGAAGTCCTAGGCTTTTGGCATGTGTAATTAGAACCTTCCTGAAGCCTTTCTAAGGGAGAGACCCTATGTCCTGTATTCAGGCAAGCTCTGCTCTCAGCTTAGGGATATAGAGTAGGGCAGGGAAGTAGGGGTGGGGTAGCAAAGTGAAAGGAGAATCATGGCAGTGTTTGGGACACATGTGTGCGGTTCAGTGGGGACGTGAGCATTTCAGTCCAGCCTTGAGTTGAGGAGGGGAGCAGAGAATGCTTCCATGATCAACTAAAGCCTGAGTTGAATGTTGAAGGCAAATAGAAATTTCCAAGGTAGGAAAGTGGGAAAATGTAATTCCCACCAAGTTCAGTGTACAATCAACATCTGATATAAAGATGATGCTTTTTTTTTTTAATTGGAAAGACAGTTTTGCATAGAGGTATGGGAACAGAGTTTGGGGTCAAATAGGATTTAAATCTTGGCTCCATCACTTTCTTTGTGACTTTGTGCAAGTTTCTCATACTCTCTGAACCTCAATACTTTCATCTGTGAATTAAGATAATAAATCCCACCTCACTGGATGGTCACCCAGCTCAAATGAGATGAACAAATTCCTGACTTGTACCGAGCCACAAGAAATGATAGTTATGATGCTCTCATAGTGAGCTTTTAACTTTCAACATTGTCAAATTAATACTACTATTCTACTGTGTTCATGTGTTGAATGAACCTTATCTTGTCTCATGCACCCTCATTTGAGAGGACAGGAGATATTACATCCTGAACTAGAGACTCTGAGAGGATAGGCAACCTGACCATTCTTAGGTTGGATTCCCCAAGAAGCAGGCACTCAGATGAAGATGGGAGTGCAAGTACTTTACTTGGGAGGTGATCCCAGGAAACACTGGCTGGAGAATGGGAAGTGAGGCAGGGAAGGGAAGTCAGCCCATACAGGATGTGTTTTTAGTCCATTTACCACTGTAGGCAGCTGTGGCTCACTCCCACTGGGAAACCGTGAGAGGCAGTGTAGAGCACACACCTCAGGGTTATCCCTATCCAAGGGGCGAGGGAGCTGCATATTTAACCACCAACTCAGTGTCTCCTTCAGTTGTCTCACAGTGGCAGGTCAGGCCTTGATGTCCTGGCTCCCAGACCTTTCACGAGACCATCACGTGTGGATCCCAGGGAGGGAGTGGTGGTTGTTGACTGACTGTGGGGCAGAGGAGTGTGACTGCTGAAAGAGCATGAGGGAACTGAGCAGATTGCAGAAACAGGGATAGGTGCCTGGAGGCAGGATGGGAGTATGAGGACAGACATAAACAGGGCAGGTGTTATATCTCTATCTGGCAATTTATGCTTTGCCTTGATAAACACTCTGGTTTGGCGCCCAGGACAAGTTCTATTTAAGATGTTCTTCCCTTAACACAGTGATTTATGGATAGGTTTGAGTTGTTTTAACCACTGTTGCTATAGTAGAGATGTGGAGGTGGGCTGGGGAGAACCAGCTGTGTATTCTCACTGGGGGAAGGAAGGAGATCATCTACTGGGAATAAATAGGCACTGGAAGACACTTTATCTCCTCCTGGTAGGGACACTATCACAATTAAAATAATTCTTTCATCATGTCACTCTTGCTGAACAAGCTTCAATAGATCCCTGCTGAAGTCGAATTTGGGCCCTGTACCCCTGACACTGAATTAAATCTTGGTGACAGAGTTTTGGGTGAAGTAAAAAAGAATAGCTTTGTTGTTTTGCCAGGCAAAGGGGGAGTCTGGTGATGATGGGCAAAATGTGACCTTCTCTGGAATGAAGAGTGCTTCATCAAGGAGTTAACATCTTCTATTTGGTGGGGTTCTGCAGAAGAACTCAAAGATATTATGTGTATCCCTTGAGGGGGGACTAGGACCCTGCCCCCAAGGCTGCACCATTGTTTCTTGACTGCTCCTCCCTTATCTCTGCATTCTCTCCCTTCCCTGATTAGCAACTGTCTGAACCTGCCATTTGGAACTCAAGGAAGGGGACACAGAAAGACTTTTGTGCCCAGGAGTTCCACAGGGTCCTGCTCAGTTCCACTATCACTTACTTCATTCAATCCAACTTCCCAAATCCCTGCCATTCCAGCACTGACTGATAATTCTTTACCCCCTAATTAATAAATAATTATGCCATAACAGAATGCACACTTAATCAAACTGACATCCCTCCTTTCCACACCATGTGTCCAGTGGGAACTAATGCACATTTGGCTGATAGATTAAATTGTTTTAAACTTGCCTTGCCAGCCTTACACACAACTAGCTGTGCCCTCACTCCCAGCCTCTTTGACCATCTCCTTGGCCTTGTTCACTCCCTCACCTCTTCTGTTCTTGCCATCCTACTCTTCTGTTGCCTGTCCAGAGCCTGCGCATTCCTCAAGGCTCAGTTTTAGTTGTACCCCCACTGGGTTTTCTTCCCATCCTTGGTCCTCTATAATACACGTTCATAATGGTCACTTGTCAGGCGAGGTGCCATTGGCTATCTGATAGTCTTGGCTCTTGCTGCCTGTGTGAACTTTGTGTGCCCAAAGCTGGCACTTGAATCTCCTTTCTGTCCTCATGGCACAGCCCTGCATAGGGCCAAGTCCTTGATCAGTACTCAGTAGACACTGGGGTGATGGGTGCTGATGATATTATGAAGAATGTAGCAAATGCTGTTGGTGTGTTGCCCACATTCCTGCAGCATTCATCTCTGCACCCTAAAAGTGGCTTACAATGAATGTTTGTGATTTCTGCCTGTGGGCTTCCTTTTCTGGCTAGGAAGTGTGTATGGCCTGTGTACAGAGCAACCACCAAGTGCCTGAGAGCTACTGAGAAGGAAGACTACTAACGATTGAGAGCTTCCTCATCCTTAGTTGAGATCACTCTGACGGGTGTTCTACATACTCTCCCAGGATTCCTCACCAGGGTTAAGCTATAGTAGTTCACAGTGGTAACTTGCTTGATAATAAACCCTTTTGGGGGGCTACCTTCTCTTCCCTTTTCAACTCCCAAATGAATGTTTACTGCTATCACTCCCCCCCCACAAAATTAAACTTGTACTCAAATCCTTATCTTAGGATGTGCATCTGGGGTAAACCAAACCACATGGGTGACCTTGACATGAGAAGCAGTGGGTTTAGGGTCCCCAAAGGTTAGAACATCCTGAGATTGTTGGGCTTACTGTGCCTGTGACAAGGGCTGGGAGACCTTGAGTGAGTGTTGAGTGCCAGGTGGACCTGAGGGGTGAGGCTTGGAGGTAGGTCTGAGGCCAAGGGAAGGGTCAGGTGGGCCTGGAGAGCAGGGTTTCTCAGTGTAAACTCTTTGGCTAGAGAGGAGAGAGATTGAAGTGAATTTAGAGTGGCCCTGAAGCTTGTTAGGCACTGAATATTGCCCCAAATGCACCTTGATTTGAAAGTTTACTACAAAGTGGCTTGGACATTGGGAAAAAGTGACACTTCCATCAGCCAAACCCCACAGTTTCTTTTTTTTTTTCATTCTGAGTCAGAGTGGCTGCTCGGGCGTATTTTGCCAGGGCATCTGCATACCTTCATCCTGACATAGTACTTTATCTGCTTCCCACTAAAAGAAACTTGGGTTTGTGGTTATGACCCATCCCTTGGGGTCATGGAGGCATCTCAGACTGACCCTCAGTCCTGGTTTCAGAGGACACCTCACTCTGGTCATAGACTGATTTTTCCACCCCTGTAGACTAACTTTTAAGCTTAAGTAAGTTCAAATATTGTTCCAGAAAGAGATGCTATCACCTCAAGGAGACCAGCAGAAAGAAAAATGGGTCCCTGAGCTGGAGCTGTGAGGGCATATGACTCCCAAATTTCCTATGGGGTAGTGTGTCTCCTATAGCCTGAATTCTGGGAGATCCTATAATCTGACCTTGGCAATGAGGACCAAGGGCCTTAATGACTATGTGAATTTCATTTCTCATGCATCCATCTGTTCATCCTGAATCTGGAACACTTTTATCCATTGAATGAATTAAACAGGAGTTTGAAAGAGCTCAGAAGGATCAGCCAAAATCTCAAAGAACATTTGTCTCAAGGAAATTCCAGAAAAGAAATAGCTGGTGAAAAGGGAGGCTGGAATCCTGGCAGCCACCTCACACCCAGAATAGGGAGGATAGAATGGCTGCTACAGGAGTGATCCAGGCCAGGCTGGGAAGCAGGCTTTGCATTCTGGTGAGGATAAGATATGTTGGGACTCCATTCTTCAACAGACTAGAACCCAGGAGCAATTAGCTTTGGTTGGGGCTGGTAAAAGGGAAACTTGAAGGTGTGCCTAGGAACTTGTTTTGTGGAATACCTTCTGATTGGGAGATAAGGCCTTTGTTTTATTATTTCCAGCTCTTCCAATAAGAGGGTGGATTTAAAAATTTTGATGGATACTCAAAATTTTTATTAAATTTTAAAATAATATTGAACTATATCATACATTCCAAAAAGTGGACAAAATTGTACTCCTTGATGAATTTTCACAAACTGAACTCACTCATGAAACTGGCAGCCAGTTAGAGAAACAGAGTATGATTAATACTTCAAAAGCTCCCTACCCTGTGCCGTCTTCCCAGCCACCATCTCCTCAAGGGTAACCACTATCCTGACTTCTAATAGCAGAGATTAATTTTGTCTGTTCTTGAAATTCATATAAGTGGAATCATTCAGTGCCTATTCTTTCATGTCTGGCATCATTACTCAACATTATGTGTTAGATCATCCATATTGTGTATGGCACAAAGGTCATTCTTTTTCATTGGTGTATTGTGTTCTACTTTATGACCATACCATGGTTTATTTATACATTCTGCTTTTTATGGATGTGTGAATTGTTTCCAGTCTTTGGCTATTATAACTAAAACTGCTATGACATTCTTGTGCATGTCTTGATGGATATATATTTGCATTTCTATTGCTCACATAACAAGGAGTGGGCTTGGTGGGCCACAGTGTAGGTGTCTTTTTAGTATCTATAGATACTACAAAGTAGTTTTCCAAAATATTTTCACCAACCTCACTCTTACCAGTAATGTATGAAATTTCCAATTGCTCTGCATTCTTGCCAATAGTTGGTACTTACTGTCTTTTTCATCTTAGCCTTCCTGCTGGTTGTGTAGTGATATCTCACTGTGTTTTTAATTTGCATTTCTCTTATGACTAATAAGTTTGGGCACATTTTCATATGTTTATTAACCATTTAGATAACCTATTCAGTGAAGTGTTTGTTCAAAATTTTGCCCATTTTTCTGTTGGGTAGTCTGTCATTCTCTTATTGATTGCACAGTGTGATTATGAGCAAATGTCTACCCTTTTATAGACCTTTGATTTCTTACCTTGTCATTGTTGTTATTGTGGAGTTAAGTCCAACTTCCAAGGCTCTGGTTGGGGCACGCAATCCTGGACTTTCAAATCCACTTATTTCATCTCCATGGCCCATATCAGGCATGGGCAAATAACTCAGGCTGGTCCATTGAGATATTTGTTGAAGGTTTTTGGAAGGCAAATTTCTTTCTTCTGGGATTTCCGGGTGTGAGGATGATGGAAGATGATGTAAGGCTGAAGTTGCAAGAGGGAGTGTGTTGCCATTGACCTGTGAAGACATGAAGAGCTGCTCAGAGTAAAGACAGTAAGGAAAGCAGAGGACAGGAGAGAGAGAGAGAGAGAGAGAGAGAGAGAGAGAGAGAGAGAGAGAGAGAGAGAATACTGATGCAGCCATTCTTTTCAGTTATTCTGTGAGCCAGCATTTTATCACTTAAAAACAAAAGGAGGAAAATGAGTTTAGCAGTTGCTATTGATGCCCCATCCTAATTACCCCCTTGGCACTTCCTCACCAAAGGCTTTCTATTACAAGCACTTGAGACTCTCTGAAGGTGTTCTCTAGTCTTTGGAATCTGACCATGTATAGGGCAGGCTGGAATGCCAGGGATTTAGTAATCCTGGTAATAGGTCTGACCTAATGACCGATGGGAGTTGGTGGATATTCTAGCTTACTCCCCATCATATGGGACAACACTGAGATGTGCTCTACGTTGTCCCTAAGGGTTCTTCAGCATAACTGAGCTCCCAGTTGTTCACTGTGGTCACTGTTACTAATGCCCCCTATACTGGCTGCCTTCCCTGATATGTCTTACTTTCCCACTCTCGTCTTGGTGCTTCCTGAAATCACCCCCAAAATAAACCACTTGCATGTCAATTGCTGTCTCAGGGTCTGTTTTTGGGAGACTCCAAACTAAGATAATGAAGGAACTGGAGTATGAGCTAAACTTTCCAAGAACATATGGAATCCAAGATCAGTGCTGCAGGGCTTTGTTTAGATCATGTATGAGCCCCTGAGAATCTAAAAAAATGTAAACCCATCTCTGTCTTCAAGAAACCTACCAGTTTGGTGAGGAGCTAAGATTCCCAGATAAAACATTTAAATAAATATATCTTAGCCCTGCTATGGGAGTAGCTGGCTAAATGTGGCTGGAATCCCCGATTTTATGGCTTCTGAGAGTTGGGAGACTTTCTGCCAATCTTTTCCAACTCTGTAGATTTCCTAACAATCTCTTTATATTCCCCAAAACAGACTGGGCACAAAGCCCACACCCACAGAATTGTGATCACGCATGGTATTTTGAAAATTTGTCAATTTTAGGGAAGGTTTGGAAAACTGTGTAATCACATCACTTACCTCACAGCCATCTCCCATGTTGCTGAAGCCACACCTCCTTGAGTTCCATCTCCATCCATAACACTTCTCATTGTGTGCTGTCCCCAGGCTCAGCTTGGTCCTGCTTGCTTCTTTCATGGTAGAAAGCCTGCTAGGCTGGCCAACCTTCTCCACAGCTATTTGGAAATTGCAGTAAATAAAAATTTCCCCTTTTTAAAAAGTTAAGTCCAGCTTGACCTTGAACTCATCTTTGAACACCTCCACCCTTTTTTTCCTATCTTTCAAGTCCAATATGGTGGGAAAAATTATTGGCTCAACTTTCATAATAGGTTCAAAATATGAGCACCTATCACCCTTTCCACTGTCAACACCCTGGCTTAGGTCACTACCAACTCTTGTATTGATTAGTGCAATAGCCTCCTGGCAGGTCTCCTGGCAAGGTCCTGGCCAACCTTGTTTTCCACACAGAAGTCACATTTATCTTTCTAAAATTATTGGTCATATCATTATGACTAATGTATCTCTTTGCTTAAAACTCTCTAGAGGCAACTCATCTGATTCAGAGTAAAATATAAAGCCTTCCCATGACATGAAAGGGCATTGTTGGCCTCTATCACCACTTTGACCATAGCTTCTATTGTTCTTCTCCTTACTCACTCTGACCTAGCCACACTCCCCTCTTGTTTTTTGAACCTGACAAAGAAGCTCACACCTCAGGGCCATTGCACTTGTTATTACCTCTGTCTGGAATGCTTTTCCTCAGATTTCAGCATGACTCATTCTTCACTTACTTGGGATCCCTACTCAGAGAGACCTTCCTTGACCATTCATGTAAAATAGCACCCCCACTGGCACTCTCTAGTGCCTTACTCTGCTTTGTTCATCTATCTAATATATTACATATATATACACTTTAAAAATTGGTTTATAGTTTGTCTCTCCCTACCAGCATATAAACTTCTTGAAATCAAGGACTGTTTTTTTGTTTAATATTATAATTCTGGGGGCCAAACACAATGAGGATATTATATAAATATTCATCAAAAGAATGAATGAATGAATGAATGGATTTCAACCTTAAGAAGTGTGGAGCTCCCAGGGCTGCCCTTGAGCCTTGATCTGCAGAGATAACAAAACTATATGCTGTTGATGATGGTAAGACCCATTGCTTGACCTACAGGCCATGTCTCTTCAGTATTTAAATTAATCCTTAGCCCTGACCTACCCAGACTAATGGTAATCCAATATCTCTCTTTGGGCTGAATTATGCTCAGCCCCAGGGATTTACCCAGTCCAGTGGAGCCTGTCCTGCTTCCAGAATTCCTACAGAGAGATTGAAGAATCTGATTAGTCACTAACAGATTCCTGTTTTTTGATGCCTTTAATGTTTTGCTCTTCCCGCAGCAAGACTTTCAGTGTTTGTGTGAGAGAAACATGGATGAAGGGATGAAGCCATGGTTTTCATGTCAGTGGAAGATGACAGCAATGTTTCAGCTTTCCTTTCCTTGAACCTTAGTTCCAGAGGAGTAAGAGCATGTGATGTTAACAGCTTGGATCAGTGCTGCAGGGCTGCAGCTGCATTGGCCTCACTGCTGTGGGAGGTGGAAGTGAGTTGTGACTTGTGAGCTTGATACTGAAAATTGACCTCTGTATACTGGTACTGAATTGAATCTCAGAGACAGAGTTTGGGTGAAGTGGAAAAGAGTAGCTTTATTGCTTTGCCAGGCAAAGGGCCCACAGCAGCTAATGCCCTCAAAACTGTGTGTCCCAACCTGGGGGTTTTGTGAGGAGTCTTATAGTCAAGGGGTGGGGCTGCTGATAAGGATCAGGGTGCCTGCAGGGCCTGCATTCCTTAAATCCACAGATCATCTGGCATAAGGTGGTTTCATGATGGGCTTCTCTGATTCTGGAGGTTGTCGGACTGTGACCTTCATTATGGAATGAAGAATGCTTCATCAAGTAGTTACCATCTTCCATATGGTGAGAGTTTTAGTTCTGCAGAAGAGCTCAAAGATATTGTTATGTATATCTCTTGAGGAGGAACCAGGACCCTGCCTCAAGGCTGCACTATTGTTTCTTTTTAGAAAAAATTATTTATTTTTGGCTGCGTTGGGTCTTTGCTGCTGCATGCGGGCTTTCTCTAGTTGCAGCGAGTGGGGGCTACTCTTCATTGTGGTATACGGGCTTCTCATTGCAGTGACTGCTCTTGTTATGGAGCACAGGCTCTAGGTATGTGGGCTTCAGTAGTTGTGGCTCATGGGCTCTAGAGCGCAGGCTCAGTAGTTGTGGCACACGAGCTTAGTTCCTCCATGGCAAGTGGGATCTTCCTGGACCACGGATCGAACCCATGTCCCCTGCATTGGCAGGTGGATTCTTAACCACTGTGCCACCAGGGAAGTCCTGCACTATTATTTCTTGACTACTCCTCCATCTCTGCATCCCTTCTCTTCCCTGATTAGCAACTGTTTGAACTGCCCTCTGGAACTCACAGAAGGTCATGGAGGCTAAATGAACTCTATTTCCTACAAATGAGAAGTGGGATTTGTGCCTGGGAACCCCACACGGTCCTGCTTGGTTTCAATCCCCCTTTTCTTTGATTCCTCTCAGTCTTGAGGAGAACAGGTGTTGGACAAGAAAGGGAATAATCATTTTGGATAGAGATCATAATCTCAGCAGAAGAACTTGGTTTTAAGGGAGACTCGATTTCAAGCTGAGAGGAGTGTAGCCTGGACCTCTTGTTTCATGCCTTCTTGATCAGGCAGCTGGCTTGGTCAAAGCAGTCAAGGCAGATGGCTGTTGAACTTATTTTCAAATGTCCGTAGGAGCAGAAACTCCAGAAACTTCCTTGAAAGGATGCTTTCTTCTTAGCCTTTGGGCTGCTATTTAAATTCCAGGACTTCTGGGCTCATCTTCTATGACGACATCAGGCCCATCACTGAGATGTCAATTCCTTCTTCTCCCATAACAAAGTTCACTGTCACAGTGGAAGTAGTTGCTCTGCTGGTCCTCAGTGACTTTCAGATCCTCATGCCTATCCCAGGGTCCAGCCATTGTAGGGTGAGTGTGGGGTTTAAAGATGTGGATTTTTCATTCTGGTGCTCTATTGTAGAACCAGCTTGCTATTCCAGAGTTCGACTTGGCTGGTCTCCAGTGTGGTAACCTTTGAAAGGATTTTTAAAAGATATTTAAAAACAATGGATGTGATTTCATCTTACTTTAGTGCCTAACCTCTGCATTAGATGTAACTTCACTGTGTGTGCACACTTGTGCATGTGCAGGAGATTTACAAAATACTCCCACAGCAACTCTTATCAAGGAAAATGTGGTTTGTTTGTAAATAATGCTGTTTTCTTGTGTGAACCCCCATCCACTTAGGAGTGGTAGAAGGGAGCTGACTTCCAGCCCCCTCCCCGCCATTTTAGAACTTAATTATAGCACAATATTTTAACCAGTCCCCTTTAACTAATACCTGGGATCTTCAGGATAAAATCACCTGTGCTTCTTCTTAAGATGGATTAGGGTGTATGGGCAAGGGGCTGATGTATCTTTCCAATACTTAGGAAGATGAGGATTCTGGGGTCCATGTGGGGTCTTTTCATGGTCTTCTGACTTCTCTGTCTTTGTCTTGGCTGTCACTTACCCTGCTGGCACTTGTGCTGAGGTCTGTTACAGAATAGCTCAGAGACTTTTCTCTTTTTAATCTAGCCATGTTCTTGTCTTAGGGGCTGGACTCAGCATGACATGAGGAGGGCACAGCCCCACCCTCACCCTTGCCAGCACTCATCTGTGTATCTTGGGCCTCTGTGGCCCCTTCTGCCTACCTCCAACACCACCCCTTCCACCCCAAGCAGGCCTATAGGGACTTCTGTGTCCCCTCCCTATGCTGGTGACCTCAAAGCAAGTTTTCACTATTTTTGCTTGGTCTTTGAGACTTCCACAAGTGGCTCCAATGTCCTTCACCTTCCAGATTCTTGTGTAGGAGCCAGTCAGGTCTCTCATTTAGCTCTTACTCCCATCTGGAGAAAATATCTCCAACTTTTCCAACAGCAAGTTTTATTATCCTACTCCCTTTCAGTGTCTGCCTTTCCTGCTATTTTTGAATCCCAACCCTGGACAAGGAGCCAATGGTACAATGACTGAAGTGAGAGCTTGAGAAAAAGGCAGCAGCACTGAGTCTGAATCCCAGCCCTATCACTTATGAGTCATGTGATCTTGGGCAAGTCATTTTGCCTTTCTAATCTTCAGTTTCCTCATCTGTAAAAAAGAAATAATAGTATCTGCCTTTCAGTATCATGAGGATTATATGACACTGAGTGTTCAACACATGTTTGCTAAATGAATGAATTAATGTATAAAACAAATGAGGAAGCTGATGGATTGGACTTGGCCAGTTTACTTGTGAACACTGTAATGTTAAGGTAAACACTCTTGCTAGACTTCACTCCTCTCTAATTGCCTTAAGTAAAACCCCATTTGTCTATAATTACTTTTCTCTTTACTGTGAGTTGGTTTTATCTGTTTAGCAGATGGTGAGCCCTCTAAGGGTAGGGACTAGATCTCCTCCTGTCTCTCCCTCAGCTTGGCAGATGTTTAGTAAATGGTTACTAGTCATTGTGTCCTATTTGGCCAAAATGACTCCTGAAAGCTGACATGGAAAGAGCAGAGACCAGACCTGAGATGACCCTTGGAGAGTTGGACTGTGGAAATAGCTTCTGCCACTGAAAACTTATTTTTGAGTCCTTGAGTGGACAAGGACAAGCAGCTTGGGGTGGCTGAAATGTTAACCTGAACGTGGAGTGAAGACAGGGGAGCCCAAGGACTGGGCTTAAGAATCAAACATGCAGGGCTATGAGAGAAATATCAGGGCAAAGGAAGAGGGTGAAAAGTTTATATTTGGTTGGTTTTAAGTTTGAAAATGATGGGTGGTTGTGGACAAGACTGAGATTTTGATTTATGGATGGGACAGTATATTCACTGTGTTTCCTGAGCACTCAGTGACTTTTTACTCATAGGTACACACACTTTTTGGAGAGGTTGTGAATGTTTCAACAAATTCAGTTCATCCCTGGGGACAGAGCTCAGATCTCATACTGTGATGGATCATAGTGCTATCTTTTTTAAGTATGAGAAGACAACACTTAGGCATTCCATACCCTGGGGCCCTTCTAAGGGAGACTATATCACCCTTGGTGATAAGGGAGGTGGCCCTCCCAGTGGCAGGTCCCCAATAGACCCAAGGGTAGATAATACACAGGCTGGCCATGAGAATGCTTATGCATGGAGCTCTGCTTAATAAAGTGAGGTGAATAATTAGGACAATCAAACAATCTTTTAATGGAATTTTACCAGGAAGTAATGGGAAAAAACCAGCCAATATAATTAGGGGAAAAATATAAAGATAAAAAGAAGCAGAGACCCAGGTCATGGCCAAGTCACATTAACTGTGAAGAACAAGAGTGATGACCAGGGATCTGTTCATGTTGAGGGGGGCACCAAACAACTCAGTCCCTGTAGCTACCTTGATGCTTCTCAGTCCCCTTGAATGGAGTTACCTAGATGAGTCTCTATTCCTCTGCTGTGATTAAAAAGCCTTGCTTTGCAGACAGAATTTATCAAAATGGGAACCCTAGCCAAGCCAAGTGATAAGGCCATGCTGAAGCCAGTGTTTCTCAGACTTTAACATACATATGATCACCTGGGGATTTTGTAAAAATGCACATTCCCATTCAGTAAATTGGGGTGGGGCCCAGCATCCTAAATTTCTAAAAGCTCAGGTGGGCTGATGCTCTTGGTTGGGAAACACACTTTAAGGAGCAAGGGCCTAAACAAACAACATGTACACACACATACATGTATGCATGCAGCCATGCACAAGCATGCATACACAGTGCCGTAGGAGAGAGGGAGGAGGGGAGCAGAGGAGGAGAGGCGGATGGGATATGACCCTCCAGGACCAGTCGATCAGGGGAAGTGCCACAGGTGTTTCCCCCTTCCACTTGGGCCCTGGAAAGCCTGTTGGGCTTCTGGACCTGGTCCCCTGTCTTTCAGAGACCCCTCTGGCTGTGTGGGTCTTGGGGGCATGGGGGGGAAGAAGAGAGACCAATGGGGAGGGACCTTCCAGGTTCAGCAGATTGGGGGGAATGCATCTAGTGTCTCCCCCAGCCATTCAGGCCCAGGGAGCCTGCTGGGGTCCTGGACCTGGTCCTTGGCCCTCCAAGGCCAGAGGCACTCCTGGGCCCTTCCTGCACTGAGCCTAAGGCCCATTCCAACCCCCCAAGGCCTTTTCTGGCCATGTGTGTCCTAAGCATAGGCCCCAAACTTGCCTAAACCCCACTCCTGCGTAAGCCCCACCACCCACTTACAGGGACATTCCTGCTTTTTTCTCCCCTCTTTTTTGCTATTGTGGTTCTGTTTTATGTTCCTGTAGTTGTTTCATCTATATTTTTTCTAACGTATCTGTTAGTTTTCCAATCTTATTTTGTTTTTTACTCTTTGCTATTGTTCTGCTCCTTTTTTTCTTCCTTCTTTCTTTTTTTGCCACGATGAGCAGTTTGTGGGATCTTGGTTCATGAACCAGGGATCAGGCCTGAACTTCTGGTGTGGGAGCTCTGAGTCTGAACCACTGAACTAACAGAGAACCACAGACCTCAGGGAATCTTCATGGGAATGAGGTGTCCCAGACATCCTCATCTCACCACCAAGACCTAGCTCTACACAACAGCCTACAAACTGCAGGGCTGGGAGCCTCAGGCCAAACAACCAGTAAGACAGGAACAAAATACCACACATCAAAAAAAAAAAAGTGAGATGACAAAAAAATATGTTACAGATGAAGGAGCAAAGTAAAAACCTATATGACCAAATAAATGAAGAGGAAATAGGCAATCTACCTGAAAAAGGATTCAACGTAATGATAGTAAAGATGATCCAGAATCTCAGAAATACAATGGAGACATGGACTGAGAAAATACAACAAATGTTTAACAAAAATCTACAAAGACTAAAGAACAAAGAAACAGAGATGAACAACACAATAACTGAAATGAAAAGTACTGTAGAAGGAATCAGTAACAGAATAACTGAGACAGAAGAACGAATAAGTGAGCTGGAAGACAGAATGGTGGAAATAACTGCCAAGGAGCAGAATAAAGAAAAAAGAATGAAAAGAATTGAAGACAATCTCACAGACCTCTAGGATAATACTAAATGCACCAACATTCGAATTATAGGGGTCCCAGAAGAAGAAGAGAAAAAGAAAGGGCCTGAGAAAATATTTGAAGAGAATATAGTGGAAAACTTCCCTACCATGAGAAAGGAAATAGCCACCCAAGTCCAGGAGGTACAGAGAGTCCCATACAGGATAAACCCTAGGAGAAACACAAACTAATCAAACTAACAAAAATTAAATTCAAAGAAAAAATATTAAAAGCAGCAAGGGAAAAGCAAAAAATAACATACAAAGGAATCCCCATAAAGTTATCAGCTGATTTTTCAGCAGAAATTCTGCAGGCCAGGAGAGTGGCAGGATATACTTGAAGTGATGAAAGATTACTCTACCCAGCAAGGATCTAATTCAGATTTGACAGAGAAATCAAAAGCTTTACAGAGAAGCCAAAGCTAAGAGAATTCAGTACCACCAAACAAGCCTTACCACAAATGCTAAAGGAACTTCTCTAGGCAGGAAAAACAATAGAAGAAAATGACCCATGATCTGGTAATTAATTATCCATTGTTCCTATCATATAAGGTTTGTTTTTCTTATGTGCTGTTATTGTTTATATAAGCAGATTATAATGACTTGAACCAGGAAAAAAAACCAAAAAACAAAACAAAAAAACAAACCCCAAACAATTAAGAAAATGGTAATAGGAACATATATAACGATAATAACCTTGAGTTTAAATGGATTAAATGTCCCAACCAAAAGACACAGAGTGGCTGAATGGATACAAAAACAAGACCCTTATATATGCTGTCTACAAAAGACCCACTTCAGACCTAAGGACACATACAAACTGAAAGTGAGGGGATGGAAAAAGATATTCCATGCAAATGGAAATCAAAAGAAAACTGGAGTAACAATACTTGTATCAGATAAAATAGACTTTAAAATAAAGACTGTTACAAGACATAAGGAAGGACACTACATAATGATCAAGGGATCAATCGAAGAAGAAGATAACAATTTAAATGTTTATGCATCCAATGTAGGAGCACCTCAATACATAAGGCAAATGCTAACAACCATGAAAGGGGAAATCAACAATAACACAATAATAGTAGGGGACTTTAACACCCCACTTACACCAATGAATATATCATCCAAACAGAAAATAAATAAGGAAACACAAGCTTTAAATGACACAATAGACCACATAGATTTAATTGATATTTATAGGACATTCCACCCAAAAGTGGCAGAATATACTTTCTTCTCAAGTTCACAAAGAATTATAGGGGTCCAAGAAGAATTGAAAAAGAAAGGGCCTGAGAGAATATTTGAAGAGATTATTCTCCCGGATAGATTACATCTTGAGTCACAAATCAACCTCAGAAAATTTTTAAAATTGAAATTGTATAAAACATAGTTTCTGACCACAACACTATGAGATTAGAAATCAATTACCAGAAAAAGAACTGTAAAAAATCACAAATAAATGGAGGCTAAACAGTGTGCTACTAAATAACCAAGAGGGTACTGAAGAAATCAAAGAGGAAATTAAAAAATACATAGAAACAAATGACAACAATGACACAAAACCTATGTGATGCAGCAAAAGCTGTTCTAAGGGGATGTTTGTAGCAATTCAATTTCACCTCAAGAAACAAGAAAAATCTAAAATAAACCATCTAACCTTACACCTAAAGCACTAGAGAAAGAAGAACAAAGAAAACCCAAAGTCAGTAGAAGGAAAGAAATCATAAAGATCAGAGCAGAAATAAACAAAATAGACATGAAGAAAGCAGTAGCAAAGATCAATAAAATTAAAAGTTTTTCTTTGAGAAGATAAACAAAATTGATAAACCATTAGCCAGACTCATGAAGAAAAAAAAGGGAGAAATCAATAAAATTAGAAATGAAAAAGGAGAAATTACATCTGACACCACAGAAATACAAAGGATTATAAGAGACTACTACAAAAAACTATATGCCAATAGAATGCACAACCTGGAAGAAATGGACAAATTCGTAGAAAGGTACAACCTTCCAAGACTAAACCAGGAAGAAATAGAAAATATAAGCAGACCAATCACAAGTAATGAAACTGAAACCGTGATTTAAAATCTTCCAACAAACAAAAGTCCAGGACCAGCTGGCTTCACATATGAATTCTATCAAACATTTAGAGAAGAGCTAACACCCACGCTTCTCAAACTCTTCCAAAAAATTGCAGAGGAAGGAACACTCCCATGCGCTTTCTGCAAGGCCACCATCACCCTGATACCAAAACCAGACAAAGATATCACACAAAAAAAGAAAATTACAGATCGATATCACTGATGAACATAGATGCAGAAATCTTCAACGAAATACTAGCAAACAGGATCCAACAACACATTAAAAGGATCATATACCATGATCAAGTGGGATTTATCCCAGGGATGCAAGGATTTTTTGATATATGCAAATCAATCAATGTGATACACCATATGAACAAATTAAGGAATAAAAATTGTATGACCATCTCAATAGATGCAGAAAAGCTTTTGACAAAACTCAACACCCATTTATGTCTCCAGAAAATGGGCGTAGAGGAAAACTACCTCAACATAATAAAGGCCATATATGACAAACCCACAGCAAACATCATTCTCAATGGTGAAAAACTGAAAGCATTTCCACTAAGATCAGGAACAAAGCAAGGATTTCCACTCTTGCCACTCTTATTCAACATAGTTTTGGAAGTCCTAGCCATGGCAATCAGAGAAGAAAAAGAAATAAAAGGAATTCAAATTGGAAAAAAGAATTAAAACCATCACTGTTCACAGATGACATGATACTCTACACAGAAAATCCTAAAGATGCCACCAGAAAACTATCAGAATTAATCAATGAATTTGGTAAGATTGCAGGATACAAAATTAATGCACAGAAATATCTTGCATTCCTATACACTAACAACAAAAAATCAGAGAAATTAAGGAAACACTCCCATTTACCATCGCAACAAAAATAATAAAATACCCAGGAATAAACTTACGTAAGGAGGCAAAAGACTTGTACTCAGAAAACTATAAAACACTAATGAAAGAAATAAAATATGACATAAACAGATGGAGAAATATAGGATGTTCTTGGATTGGAAGAATCAATATTGTGAAAATGACTATACTACCCAAAGCAATCTACAGATTCAATGTAATCCCTATGAAAAGACCAATGGTATTCTTCCCAGAATTAAAACAAAAAATTTTACAATATGTATGGAAACACAAAAGACCCCGAATAACAAAGCAATCTTGAGAAAGAAAAATGGAGCTGGAGGGATCAGACTCCCTGACTTCAGACTATACTACAAAGCTACAGTAATCAAAACAGTATGGTACTGGCACAAAACCAGAAATATAGATCAATGGAAAAGGATAGAAAGCCCAGAGATAAACCCACATGACTCTGGTCACCTCATTTATGACAAAGGAGGCAATAACATACAATGGAGAAAAGACAGTCTCTTCAATAAGTGGTGCTGGGAAAACTGGACAGCTACAAGTAAAAGAATGAAACTAGAGCACTCCCTAACACCTTACACAAAAATAAACTCAAAATGGATTAAAGACCTAAATATAAGACCAGAGACTTTAAAACTCTTAGAAGAAAACATAGGAAAAACTCTTTGACATAAATCACAGTAAGATCTTTTTTGACCCACCTCCTAGAGTAATGAGAATAAAACAAAAATAAACAAATGGGACCTAATTAAACTTAAAAGCTTTTGTGTAGCCAAAGAAACCATAAACAAGCTGAAAAAATAACCTTCAGAATGGGAGAAAATATTTGCAAATGAAGCAACGGACCAAGGATTAACCCCCAAAATATGCAAACAACCCATGGCGCTCAATATCACAAAAACAAACAACCCAATTAAAAAAAAGGGGGAGGGCTTCCCTGGTGGCGCAGTGGTTGCGAGTCTGCCTGCCGATGCAGGGGACACAGGTTCGTGCCCCGGTCCGGGAAGATCCCACATGCCGCGGAGCGGCTAGGCTCGTGAGCCATGGCTGCTGAGCCCACGCATCCGGAGCCTGTGCTCTGAAGCGGGAGAGGCCACAACAGTGAGAGGCCCGCATACCGCAAAAAAAAAAAAAAGGGGGGGGAAGACCTATATAGAAATTTCTCCAAAGAAGACATAGAAATGGGAAACAAACACATGAAAAGATGCTCAACATCACTAATTATTAGTGAAATGCAAATCAAAACTACAATGAGGTATCACCTCACACCAGTCAGAATGGCCATCAACAAAAAATCTACAAACAATAAATGATGGAGAGGGTGTGGAGAAAATGGAACCCTTTTGCACTGTTGGTGGGAATGTAAATTGATACAGTCACTGTGGAGAACAGTATGGAGGTTTCTTAAAAAATGAAAAATAGAACTACCGCATGACCCAGAAATCCCACTACTGGGCATATGCCCTGAGAAAACCATAATTCAAAAGGACACATGTACCCCAATGTTCATTGCAGCACTATTTACAATAGCCAGGACATGGAAGCAACCTAAATGTCCATCGACAGATGAATGGATAAAGAAGATACGGTACATATATACAATGGAATATTACTCATCCATGAAAAGGAACGAAATTGGGTCATCTGTAGAGATGTGGATGGACATAGAGTCTGTCTTACAGAGTGAAGTAAGTCAGGAAAAGAAAAGCAAATATGGTATATTAACGCATATATGTGTAATCTAGAAAAATGGTACAGATGAACCTATTTGCAGGGCAGGAATAGATATGTAGACATAGAGAATGGACATGTGGATACAGTGGTGGCAGCAGAGGGTGGGACAAATTGGGACATTAGGGTGGACATATATACACTACCATGCATAATATAGATAGCTAGTGGGAACATGCTATAAAGCACAGGAGGTTCAGATCGTTGCTGTGTGATGACCTAGATGGGTGGGATAGGGGTGGTGGGAGGGAGGTCCAAGAGGGAGAGGATATAGGTATACAAATAGCTGATTTACTTCATTGTACATCAGAAACTAACACAGCATTGTAAAGCAATTATACTCCAAGGGAAAAAAAAATAAAGTGAATAGAACAGTGGCCAGCACATGGTAATAATCAATCTTAGGTATAATAATAAAAATACTTATCATTACTATTCTAACAAAAAAGCATTCATACACAACACCATCCATCACCAATTAAAAATGTTCACAGAAATCCCACAGATAAGCACTAGTTTTTTGGCTAAATTTGTCACTTTTCACTTAGCTCCACTATAGATCTGGGGAAAAAATGACTTCAAAAAACCAGATACTTCTAATTTATTTTTGGCATTGAAATCCAGGACATGTTAAAACTTAATAATAAAGATTCTTTTCTGTAGCAAAGATTTTTTTAACTTTCAGGACAAGAAAATTAGTTATGAATTTAAATTCATTTAAATTTTACCTTTAAATGTCTCCCTAGGCAGGACTTACAAAACAGTAGTCCTGTGAGTGAAAGAAATGGATTATTCAATATTGGTGCAGGGACAATAGTTTAGCAACTTGGAAAAAAATCAATTTAGAGTCTCATCTTACTGTACACCCAAATACATTTCAACGGATTAAAAAACCCAGTATAATATAAAAAGAATATAAAAGCACAAAATAATACCTAGATGAGGAATAATGTTAAAAGAGTCAGAAGAAATCACATAAGTTACAAATCTTATTAGATTACATTTTTCTGTCTGTAGACCAGGATGGGCTACCGTAATTAAACAAAAATCAAAATATTTATGGAAAAGTGTAAACATCACTGCAATCAAGACAGGACAGTTCTATTAACTGTATGCATTTGCTGAAACTCATAGAACTTTACCCCCAACAGAGAAATCTTATTCTATGTATATTAAAAAATAAATTGCAAAAGAGATATAAAAGAAAAAATAGCTGCCGAAAACACAGAAACATTAAAGTACCAACCAATCAACTAGGAGAAAAAATAGTTGCAATACACACAACAAATTAAAAGTTGATGTTCTTTTTTAAAAAATAAATTTATTTATTTATTTTTGACTGCATTGGATCTTTGTTGCTGCGCGCGAGCTTTCTGTAGTTGTGGTGAGCGGAGGCTACTCTTCATTGTGGTGCACCAGATTCTCATTGCAGTGGCTTCTCTTGTTGCAGAGCACGAGCTGTAGCCACGTGGGCTTCAGTAGTTGTGGCACATGGGCTCAGTAGTTGTGGCTTGCGGGATCCAGAGCACAGGCTCCGTAGTTGTGGCACACGGTCTTAGTTGCTCCGCGACATGTGGGGTCTTCCTGGACCAGGACTCAAACCTGTGTTGCCTGCATTGGCAGACAGATTCTTAACCACTGCACCACCAGGGAAGTCCCAAAAGTTGATGTTCTTAGCATATAAAAATCATTTTAAATTTGGTTAGCATAATATTAATATCTCAATAGACACAGGGGTGAGCCCACAAGTCATAAAAGAAGAAATTTAAATGGATAAAATAATAGAATGCAAATTCACTTGTCATTGGTATTTTAATGTCCCACCCATCAAATTATTCCAAAATAAAGGAAAAATGGGAATACCTGCTGTTGGCAAGAATGTAGTGTGGTCACCTGAATAAATTGCCTTCAAAGATATCCATGCCCTAATTCCTAGAACTTTTGAATATTACCTTATTGGGCAAAAGGGATGGTGCAGATGTGATTAAATTAAGGATTTTGAGATTATCCTGATTGTTCGGTGAGCTTTAAATTTAATCATAAGTGTCCTTTTAAGAGGGAAGCAGAGAGAGATTTGTCTGCAGAAGATTAGTAGGAGATATGATGATGGAAACAAGATATTGGAGTGTTTCAAGGAAGGGGGTCACAAGCAAGGAGTGTAAGTGGCCTCAAAAGCAAGAAAAGGCAAGGAAATGAATTTTTTCCTAGAGCTTCCAGAAGGAACCAGCTCTGCTGACACCTTGATGTTATCCCATTGAAACTGATTTTGGACTTCTAGATTCCAGAACCATAAGAGAATAAATCTGTGCTGCTTTAAGCCCCCATGTTTGTGGTAATTTGTTACAGCAGCAGTAGGAAACTAATCCATGCAGTAAAACAGCCCTTTTCATAAGTTCCAAGTGGGAATGTCAATAGTGTAAACTCTTTTGCAATGTTTTCACAATATGTAGGAAAAGCTAAAAAAAAATTATATCTAATGATTACATATCTGGGAGTCTATTTCAAGGAGATAATTTGATGATGAAAAAGTCTCTTGCATAAAAATGTTTATCTTTATCATAATAGCAACAAACTGGAAATAAATGTTCAACAGAAAGGGTACTACAGGCTATCTGAGGACAGATTATAATTAAGTTATAAAGTATTTATTAAGATTTCATAAAAATATGGGAAATGTTATATAATATAAGTATTACATTAAGAGAAGTCAAGATATAAAATTATATATGCACCATGATCTCAATTATGTAAAAATACATAGAAAGAAGAATGGAAGGATATAGGCCAAAATATTTATTGGGTGTGGATGATTACTTTATTCATGCAACTGTTTTTTTTTTCTAATTTCCTATAATGAATGGGTATTAGTTTTGCAATGAAATAATTATTAAGATCAGTAAGTGGTCCCTTTGGAAATAGAGGGCAAGGGGCCCTGAATCTTGAGATTGCGGTCATGGTTAAACCTTGAAGGAAGTAGGAGACCTGAGGAGGTTGTTTAGGAACAAGGCAGAGAGGATGGGAGGAGGGAGTGTAGGGGTTTCAAGGACTAGACTGGTGGAGGTGACGGTTGCAGAATGGTGAAGGGAAACCACCTGTTGAGGTGAGTTTGGCTTTGATTTAAGAAAGAGCTATGGCAACTGGATAGCAAATTTGGGGAAAAATCAGTTTAGGTCTTATTGTGATTCACGAAATAAATCTATTTAGAAAAAGTAGAGTAGGCACTGTTTTTTGCCCAGTGTCTACTGCCTCTTCCATTTCCTGTCAGAACCCCAACATTGTGCTGCTATCCCCCTTTACTCAATCCATGCAAATAAAGAAAGTACATCCCAGTCCCAGCTGGGAATGGGAAGGGGATGGGTTGATTCTGACTACTCTAAGCCACTTAGGGAATGCCCATTCTGCCCCTCTCAATATGTTTCCAGAAGCAAGATTCAAGCACTTGCAATCACAGAGCTCAGGAAAATGCCTCACACTCAATAAATGCTCAATAAATGTTGATGAATGAAGCTGTCAGCACTTGGCATTACCCTAGCAATTGTTATTGCTCTGGGAGTGGAGAAATAATCTAGTTTAGTCCAAGGGGGCTGAAGAGAAAGGCCTTTATGGTCAAATAAAAGGTTCCTTGTGTTCTCCAGACTCTGAACAAAGAAGCACATTACCCACATTGCTGCTGGGTGCCATTTTGCCACCTTGAGGAGCCAGCCTGAGAACAAAGCCCTTACAGAGGAGGGCAGAGCCCAGGCACTCTCCATGTAATGGAGCCAGAGATTACTCTGTCTCTGTACTTCCAGTTTTGTAAGTTAATACATTTCTTTTTTGTTTAGGACTCTTTGTGTTGGGATTTCTAATGTAGAGTGCAACAAGAGTCCAGGGATTTTTGATGGAAAACTTCAAAATATTTAGAACGTCTAGAATTATTTTTGAGGGCTTATCTTGTGCAGAGCACTAAGGTTATTTAATTTCAATACTGAGTACAGATTTTTATCCAGAGAAGGAGCTAGCTCTTCATTAAACTGACAGGATAGGACAGACAGTTATCTTTTTGGTCCTAGAAAGGGTAAATGAGTGGCTATGTCATTGGGGTACACCTGTGACAAATAGTAACCTATTGTCTTTGGTTAGATTATGCCTCAGTCAGAATGGGATATTTTATGTTGCATCAGACCTAACAACATAGCTTATTTATTGCTATGCTACATATCCTCCATGGGTAGTGGTGAGGTGGGGGGACTCCGTTCACTGTAGCTTTCAGGGACTTAGGTTAATGGAGAAGCCACAATCTCAAATGTTGCTGGTCTTTTTGTTTGAAGCAAAGAAAGATCTTTGGAGTGTGTCATATAGTTAATTAAATGCTTCCATCCAGAAGTGATGTGCAGAGCTTGCTTCATGGACATGCAACCTGTGCAATTGCATAGGGCCCCAAGTTCAGAAAGGCTCCATGTTTGGTTTAATGCTCTGCTGTTGCCATCTTAAAATTATTAATATTTTTTAAATTTTTAAAAATTTTATTGAAGTATAGTTCATTTACAATGTGTTAATTTCTGCTATATGGCAAAGTGATTCAGTTATACATATGTTCTTTTTCATATTCGTTTCCATTATGATTTATCACAGGATATTGAATATAGTTCCCTGTGCTATACAGTAAGATCTTGTCATTTATCCATCCCCTATATAATAGTTTGCATCTGCTAATCCTAAACTACCAATCGTTCCCTCCCACACCCTCTCCCCCTTGGCAACCACAAGTCTGTTCTCTGTATCTGTGAGTCTATTACTGTTTCATAGATATGTTCCTTTGTGTCATATTTTAGATTCCACATATAAGTGATATTATATGGTATTCGTCTTTCTCTTTCTAACTTACTTCACTTAGTATGATAATCTCTAGGTCCATTCATGTTGTTGCAAATGGCATTATTTCATTTTTTTCTATGGCTGAATAATATTCAATTATATGTATATATACATACCACATTATCCATTCATCTGTAAATGGACTTTTAGGTTGTTTCCATGTCTTGGCTACTGTAAATAGTGCTGCTATGAACATAGGTGTGCATGTATCTTTTTGAATTATAGTTTTGTTTAGATATATGCCCAGGAGTGGGATTGCTGGATCATATGCCAACTCTATTTTTAGTTTTTTGAGGAACCACCATACTGTTTTCCATAGTGGCTGCACCAATTTTCATTCCCACCAACAGTGTAGGAGGGTTCCCTTTTCTCCACACCCTCTCCAGCATTTAGTGTTTGTAGATTTTTTGATGATGCCCATTCTGACTGGTGTGAGGTGATACCTCATTGTAGTTTTGATTTGCATTTCTCTAATAATTAGCAAGGATGAGCTTTGCTCATGTGCCTGTTGGCCATCTATATGTCTTCTTTGGAAAAATGTCTATTTAGTTCTTCTGCCCATATTTCGATTGGGTTGTTTGTTTTTTTGTTATTGAGTTGTATGAGCTGTTTGTGTATTTTGGAAATTAAGCCCTTGTTGATCACATCATTTGCAAAGATTTTCTCCTATTCCATAAGTTGCCTTTTCATTTTGTTTATGGTTTCCTTTACTGTGCAAAAACTCATAAGTTTAATTAGGTCCCATTTGTTTATTTTTGCTTTTATTTCTATTGCCTGGGGAGACTGACCTAAGAAAACATTGGTATGATTTATGTCAGAGAATGTTTTGCCTATGTTCTCTTCTAGGAGTTTTATGATGTCATGTCTTATATTTAAGTCTTTAAGCCATTTTGAGTTTATTTTTGTGTATGGTGTGAGGGTGTGTTCTAACTTCATTGATTTGCATGTGGCTGTCCAACTTTCCCAACTCCACTTGCTGAAAAAATTGTCTTTTCCTCCTTTGTTGAAGATTAATTGACCATAGGTGTGTGGGTTTACTTCTGACCTCTCTATTCTGTTCCATTGATCCATGTCCCCATTTTTGTGCCAATATCATGCTGTTTTGATTAATATAGCTTTGTAGTATTGCCTGAAGTCTGGGAGGGTTATGCCTCCTGTTTTGTCCTTTTTCCTCAGGATTGCTTTGGCAATTCTGGGTCTTTTATGGTTCCATATACATTTTAGGATTATTTGTTCTAAAATGTCGTGGGTAATTTGATAGGAATTGCATTAAATCTGTAAAAATTATTAACATTTTAAAATAATGGACCTCATATTTTTATTTTGCCCTGGGCCATGCAAATTTATTACATAACCAGCCCTTGTGATATGTATCACTTACAATTATACCTCATTGGCAAGAGCTCATATGGCTCCACCTCAACCACAAGGGGGCATAGAAGCGTAATTCTATTTTGTGCCAGAAAGAGAGAGGAACCAGAATATTTACTGAATAGCATAGAAGATGACACAGAATATCTGACAAATGTCTTCTATTTTGTGAGGCTGAGGGAAATCTTCCTGTTGGTATACAGAGCTCTGGAAGAACTTATTTGAAAAGAGTCTCAGGATCTTTTGTGAGAAAAAGGACAAAAATTACAGTTTCTATTCCTGGAGATTCAAAGTTAGGGAAATCTATAGGGGTGGACCAAGCCTGGGATCTGGAAAGAGCAATGAGGCTCCAGAATTAGAATTAACTAGGCTGAAGACGGGACTTAGCACGAAGATCAAGGGGTCTGTGAAGGAAAACTTGCTCTGGCTCAATGTATGTACGGCTGGGAGCCCCCATCCTGGTCAGCTCTGGGATATGATGAGTGAACATGGGCCAAGAGAGCTACAGTCTTGGATCCCAACATGGGGCCATCACTGGATCTGGGCCAGAGAAATACATCATCTGTGGACAAGGATGCAAAGGTCCAGTATTGGACATTGACAAAAAAATGAAGTTATAGCCCCAGAAATTGGTGGGACTCCATCCTGTTGACATTTGGAAGGGAGAATAGTCCCTCTTCAAGTTGATTCAGCTCCAAAGTTCTTAGAAAAATTGCAAGGAGGAGCTTGCTTGAGGAGGAGAGGGGAATGTTGGATTTCTCCTAATAGGACTTGAATAATTACTTAAGACCATATGAAAGGAGGTGCTCTTTATCATATCCTAAGTTGGAGAAGCAGTTCATACAGTTAGTTTGCAGCTTAGCCAGAAGAACTATGCTCATGTAAAGGTAGCTGAGAGTCCTCTCAGCTTAGGAGGAACATTTCTGCCAATTCTTGGGGCAGTCAAGCTGAGTACCAGTGGGGCCACAGAGAAAGTTCATTGAACTCTGCTGTGGAGAAGCTGCTGTGGGGGGTGGATGCAGGTTCCTGGAGCCTGGGCTCAGCCAGAGTGGAGGCTTGGAGAAGCTGTGACCCAGAAGACCTGCTTGGATTGATGTCATACCCATGGCCATGTGAAAGAAGCCAGTGGGACTAGTCCTGATTTTCACTTATTCACCTTAAGGTCAGGGCTTCTTTGGCTTTTGCAGGGAGTCTCCTAGAAGACAGGGACATGATGAAGAGAAAAGGATCCAGTGCAGCAAACTTGCCAAAATGAGCATATCCCCTGCAGTGGATGCTGTAGGTGGTCTGCTCAGATCCTTGTTATCAGGAAGGAGCACCACTTTCCAGCTGCTGTGGAGCTGTTTTGTTGGCTGCTAAAGGATCACAGGGACCTCATTCTCCCAATTGCCCTCAGCTGAGTGGGAGACACTCTTCTGGGAGGTTATATATCCCCTGCTGTTGAAGAGGAGTCTTCAGTCAGTGACTGATGTGGAGGTACCAAAGATTTGCCCTCTTATTTAAAGGTGGGTCCACTCTGTGATAACATTTATGCTCAGAGCTCCTCTAGACTTCAGATGAGACCACATCCTTGCTTAGCTCTGTTTGCTTCTCTCATTCCCATTCTTCTGAGGTCCTTCCTCCAACAGATTATGTGCATCCAAATCTTCAAGTCAGATGCTGCTTCCAGAGAACCCACCCTTTCTCCTGTGGGCTTGAAAAAGTGTTTGGTTAAGTTCAAAGGTCCCTGGCCAGTGGGGACAGGGGTAAGGTGTTAGTGGAGGAATAGGAAGGCATGTTTCTCTTTCTTCATGGTTGGAAAAAATCTTCCCAAAGATTGGGGGTGAAAGTTTGTGACAAGTGTCTCTGCAAGTCCAAGGGGATGGCAGAAAACCACTCACAATTGGCGGGGCCAAACCCAGCTCTCAAATAAGACTGGGCTCTGCAAGTCGATGTGGTTTGTGAACACACCTAGTCACAGATTTTTGCCTTCTCTTTCCTTCTCCTTGTTCCCCTTCCCTTCTCTCTCTTCACCTATTTGTTCATCATCTCTAGAACTCTCCTCACCCATTTTGGGTGAGGCAGGAGTTCTTATGGAGCAAAAGGGGAAAAGTCTTTGGGGGTATTTTTGCTCAGTGAAACTGACTTTTGGCCTGTGGCCTCTCACCCCAACCTAGCTACATGAGCCACTAAGAGCAGCTGGGCTTGGAGAATGCCATCTTTTCACCGTTAAGTGTCCTGCATGGCCTCAGTTCCCTATGGTTCTGCTTGCTCCTCATTCTTGTCCCTCTTCTTTCTTAGTCTCTCTCTCTGGAATCTCCTGGTCTTTTAGAATTCTAGGTGTTTTTGCAGGGCTCCTGACACCAGTCTGACGATGTCTGTATTTCTTTCCTGCTTAAAATCTTTCACTAGTGTCCCACAGCCCTTCTAAGGTCTTGCAAGAATGCTACTTGATCTACCTCTCCCATCCCTGCCAGTCCCCTTCCCTCCCCACCCTGTCACCCTCTGCCTTGGCCATGTATATCACACAGCTCTGTTTCTCAAATTACTACTCATCCATCTGTGCCCTGTTCCAGCTGTTACTTCCCCTGAGATTGCCTCTCTCCCTAATTGACTTTTCAAGAGTGATCCAAACTACTTTTTCTCTCTGAATTTCTTGCCATCCTCGGGGCAATTGCCTATGTCACTGCTTGGGGCTCTTTCCTGCCTATCTTCCCCTCCATCATTCAGTACTAACTTTTAACTGGTAACAGCACTTGTGTATAGCACTTCTAGGCTACACAGTTAGACTAAGCTCCTTGAGGGCAGGGCTGTGTCCAGGACCTCTTTGAATCTCTGGTATCGGGCACACAGCACCTGGTATGAACACTATGCACTGGATTCACCACCTATGCCAACTTCCTTCTAGTGCCCTTTTTATGCAGAGGGGCTAGAAAAGCAAAATCCACATTTGTCAGACTCCCCTGAAGATAGGGTTTTGCACAAAATTGACACAAAGGCCAACTTTCTGCTGCTTCCACTTGTTCTGCTGGTGAGCAGGCTTTAGCCATTAAGACATTGGGTTTTCCTGCAGTGCATTCTAGTGGCTGCTCACTAATTTCATGGCTGTTGAGAAGCAGGTCTCAAGGCATACATGTTTTGTTGGTGGAGGTCTAGAGAATGTGGCCTTACTTTAGAACAAGCAGTTTCACAGGGGGCTTGTGACCCCTGGTAACAATGAGAGGATGTGTTCCTCTGTGTGTGGCATAGGAAGCAGCTACCCCGCTGAGCTAGTTCTGATGTGCTATATTGTGTGTCATGGTTCTTTCAGGCCTCTCAAAAGTTTTCTAAATGCTGAGTTTCTTACATTAAATCCATATTTGCTTAATATAGATCAAGTAGTTTCCATTTTCTACTACTGATCCCTGGTTGATGTAGTATGCTTACAGAATATTGAAAGATCAATTGGTTCTCACCCAAATGGGTTCATTTCACAGATGAGGATACTGAGGCCTAGAAAGAGTATCACATAAGCCAATGGGAGTGCCAGGGCTGGAATCCAGGACTATTGCCTCTTAGTCTAGTGCTCTTTCTCCTGAAACAAAGTGAAATTTCTGCCTTCACTGCCCTTACCCTTCCCTGTCTCATTCTCTAGAATGAATCTCTTCCTTCAAAAGGTGGGATAAAGTGGGATTGGACCATTTTAAAACTTTTATATATTATTTATATAAGTATATATAATATTTATATTTTAATATAAATAATAATAAGCAATATTGACTGCTTTCTCTTCCCTTTTCCATCTCAATTCCCCACCCCCCTACTAGTACTTACCAGAATCAATTCCCTATAAGCTACTTGCTCTAGAACCCTTGTCTTAAGATTTTGCTTCTGGGGGAATTCAAATAAGAGAGAAGGATTCCTCCCTGTCAGTAGGATGGCAAGTCTCAGGAAAGGCTATAGGCCCTGTAGAGGGTAGATTGGCATAGGATTTATAGACAGATGGCCCTTGCCAGAGCCCACTAAACTTGTCCCTGGAGATGGGCCACATGTGGACCTCAGTGCTTTACAAGTGCTGTTCTGCCATTCTACTGCCAGCTGAGACCCTTGCTCTAGACCAGCCCTAAGATAGTCTCCAAAAAGCAGATTAGTTTTAGTAGAGTTTCCAGTGTCAAATATGATGCTCTTGTTTTTGGCCCATGAAAGAGGATGAATACTTCATTCTTTTGTTAATGTAAAATTTGCTTCAAGGAGCCTCATTTGCATTTGGCCAGGCCTAAAAGACTCCTGAATACTAGCTCAGAGCATGTGGTCTCATTTGTCCTCACAGAGCAATTGATGTGTGGTGTGGGAGTCCCAGGGAACACAGAAAGATGATAGTGGCCCACAGCCTGGGTCTCCTTCAGCACTCAGCCCAAAGCAGTTTAAAAATATCTCCAGAGAAATTATTGCTACAACCACTATGGAGGACAGTATGGAGGTTCCTTAAAAAACTAAAAATAGAACTGCCATACAACCCAGCAATCTCACTACTGGGCATATACCCTGAGAAAACCAAAATTCAAAGAGTCATGTACCGCAATGTTCATTGCAGCTCTATTTACAATAGCCAGGACATGGAAGCAACCTGTGTCCATAGACAGATGAATGGATAAAGAAGATGAAGCACATATATACAGTGGAATATTACTCAGCCATAAAAAGAAACGAAATTGAGCTATTTGTAGTGAGGTGGATAGACCTAGAGTCTGTCATACAGAGTGAAGTAAGCCAGAAAGAGAAAAACAAATACCGTATGCTAACACATATATATGGAATCTAAGAAGAAAAATAAAGGTCATGAAGAACCTAGGGGTAAGATGGGAATAAAGACGCAGACCTACTAGAGAATGTACTTGAGGACACGGGGAGGGGGAAGGGTAAGCTGTGACAAAGTGAGAGAGTGGCATGGACATATATACATTACCAAATGTAAAACCAATAGCTAGTGAGAAGCAGCCACATAGCACAGGGAGATCAGCTCGGTGCTTTGTGACCACCTAGAGGGGTGGGTTGTGGAGGGTGGGAAGGAGGGAGATGCAAGAGGGAAGAGATATGGGGATATTGTATATGTATAACTGATTCACTTTGTTATAAAGCAGAAACAAACACATCATTGTAAAGCAATTATACTCCAATAAAGATGTAAAAAAAAAAGAAAAAAAAAGCTAGTGGGCAGCCTGCAGCATCCTACCCCCTGGCACCTTGTCCTCTCCACCCCTGGCTCTCAGCACATGGCAGGACAGAACAATAGGGCACTGTTCTCTGGTCTCCTCAGCCACCTTGGGCCCAAGGGCTCTGCCCCAAGGTCCTTTCTTGCCAAGAGTGGTCAGCAGAACAGAGAGAGTCAGGATGATCCAGATACTCAGAAACAAGGCCACAGTTTATTGATGCAGGGAATTGGTTATTCTCTTCCTGCTTCAAAAACTTCTCTTTCATCTAGAGCTGAATATTTCCCTATTACTTTCCCAGGGGAGAAGCTTGTGCTTTGCTTTTCATAAATTTCCATAAACCATTCTCACACTCACACCCACCAGATATTAAACTCCTCTGACTTTCCCTAGATTGGCCATAACAGGTGGGTACTTAGGCTGTGATAGAAGTTACACATTCTCTTAAAGTTCCATGGGGTTTAGTGAGGGTGAGGGAGGGAAGAGGGTTTTGCTATAAGTACAGGAAATCTGGGAGATTGAGGATGAACAATAGTTTGGGGTCTCATTAGAACAGGCAACACAACTCTAAGAGGATTGGTCACCCTGCTGTTTTATAGATGAGGAAACTGAGGCTTCGTGTATGTTGAGGGGAGTGACTCATCCATGACTGTGTTGTGACTAAGAGAGGAATAGAGTCCAGGCTAAGTACTCAACCTCCGTGCTTCTCTGCACTGTCCAACCAACAGTGCAAATTCATCATTACATCAGTTAGCTATTGCCACATAACAAATCACCCCCAAATTTAGTGGATTAAAACAACACCATTTACTTAGTTCATGATTTTTATGAGTTGATAATTATGGCTGGGTTCAGCTGGGCAGTTCTTCTGCTCATATCACTCATGAGTCTGCAGTCAGCTGAAGTTTGATGGCTCACTCACATGATTGGTGATTGCTGGCTGTGGCTGGTGTGATGGTGTAACTGAACTACATAGTCTCTTATCTTCTGGAAGGCTGTCTCAGGCTCATTTGCAGGGTGGTAGTTGTAGGCTTCCTGAGAGCAGAAAGAGATAAAATCCCACTGCACAAACTCTTTTCAAGTCACTGCTTGCTTTCATCACCTTTGTCCCATTAGTCAAAGCAAGTCACATAGCTAATATCAGATCCGAGGGGTAGAGAAAGACCTCACTTCTTGATGGAAGTAGCAGCAAAGTCACTTTGTAAAGTTGTAGGTACAGGGACGGGAAAAACTTCTGTTCATTTTTGCTATCTACCACAGTTACAAGTAGTGTAGTGGCCCACTAGGTCATATAAGGGAGAGAATAGAGTCCTTGTGTGACCTCCAGTTCAGTGCCCAGTGTCCTTATGCTGCTGATCATACAATATCTTGGCTCAACCCATCTGCTTTGTTCACCTTCAGTCCCTGGCAGACAGCAAAGAACCTTGATTGGTTCTGGGATACTGGTGAGGTAAATTTTGGTGTGAAGTAAAGAATGGGAAGGAAAAAGGTAGGGGCCAGCATAATGTCTGAATCCAGCAGAGCAGCACTGTTTTGGTCTGGGTGTAAGTGGTGAGAATAATGCTGAGAGTGTTCCAAGATTCATCTTCTGACACAGGCTCTCATTCTGGACCTCACTGTCAACAGTACTCCCACCTCAGTTTGATTCTCCCCCACTAGCTTCCATAATTCCATTGTGGAGGAGCTTATTGATCCCCACTTTTTAAAAGTCACTGAACCATCATTACTGAATATACTACCTCTCTCAAGGGTATTTGGAATGTAAATAAACATGGAGGGATCAGGCCTTACAAAAAGAGTGAAACTCTTTGGGCTGATGGAAAATTAGATAACACAGGTGCCCTGTGAGGACATATGTTTTGGGGGCAGGTAGTTTGGGGTAGGAGGCATTCTGTGAGGCCTCCCATACTATCCAAAAGTTTTCATTGCATTTCTTGACATACTAAATCTGGGAGGTTAGGAGGTCTTAAAACAGGGTCTTCAATGCGGAAACACATAAAACTTGAATTCTGAATGTGAATGTGAGAGTTGGAAGGAAGCTTAGAGAACAACAGTGAGACCCCTCCTCTTTTATAGGGTGCTTTAGGCCAAGGGGGATGGGGTGACAAAATTACTTGGTAAAGATACTGGAAGTATTAGCCATATATATATATATATATATATATATATATATATATATATATATATACACACATACACACACACATACACACACACACACTATATATATATTATATAAAATATATTATATAGTACATATAACAATATTATAGTATATGTAACAATACTGCACAGCCAGTATTAACAATATCACACAGCCAATATTAGAATTCTGATCTTGTGACAATACGACCAGCATTTATTGAATGCCACATATATGTAGGCACTGCTGTGCTTATTTGTATCATCTCACTAATTCCTACGACAACCCTGTAGGGGATGCTATCGGTGCCCAGGCCACAGGACCAGTAGCTGCAGGCATTGGCTATTGGCCCTTCTCTGGGAGACTGACATTGGCTGATGGGAGCTGCCGTGTAGAAGAAGCCTGGGAGAGTATGGCCACACCTGTGGGCATTATTTAGTTAATGACTTACTGATTTGGGGTATAACAGCTCAGCCTCCTTGCCTCTGGGAGGGAAAAATTTGTGGTGTTATTCATGCTCCCAAGTTCCACATGGGATCAAGACGAGGCCAGATTCCAGATGAAAACACATCCTTGCTCAGCTCTTTCCTCTGCCCTGCATCCTTCATTCCCTTTCAGCTGAGGGCTCCTACCCCCACCCAATAACCCATATACATCTGAATCCCTGTCTCAGGTTCTGTTTCTGGGAGACCTGACCCAAGATAAATCCTACATAGTATTAGCTTGAAGTCACACAGCTTGTGTACAATATAGTCAGAAACTGGACGTCAGATATTCTGATCTCCAGGTTTACTGCTCTTGCCAATTCAACCTCCCTCCTTCTCTTCATTTCCAGGTATGCGGTCTTGTGGGGGCTGAGTAATATTTGTGGTATTTTTTGCTCCTAAGCACACCATATGGGAAGGATTAAATGTCCATATTCCTAGCAGGATCCTGGGTTCCTGCTAATCCTCCCTACCTTTCTGGTGATTCACAGGATCCTGAGCAGTGACTCAGGCCCCACTGGGTGAGAGTGCTCCCTGCAGAATTGCTAAGTAGGCCCTGTGGCTGTAGGGTTCCAGGAGGCTGGCAGAGCTGAGGACCACTAGAGATCAAGTTTGCTGGGCGTGTGGGTTGGGATCTGGCCTGTTGATATCTACTCCCCCATCTGGTGTCTATCCTGCTATCTGAGGTGTGAACACAGCAGAGTCAGCCTGTTTCTGAGTTCACAGCCTCTTAAGGTCTCATAATGCTGGGCTGAGGGCTTCACATGCTTTTAACCTGTTTAATCCTTATACCATTTCACAGATGAGGAAACTGGGGTTCAGAGAGGGAAGTTGCCTTTGTCAAGGTTGCCCAGCAGTCAAGTGGCTCAGCAGAGACTGAAGTATAGAGGACTCTGTATAAAGTGTAGATGCCATCCTCGGCAGTTCTCCTAATCACCTCTGTGAGAGCCCTTTGTCCCAGGTGGTCCTTTCTGGAGGGCCTATTACGTGTACTCTACTGCTGTCACTCTGGAGGACTGGCTGATCAGGGCAAGCCTCTGAATGTCCAGAGAGGGGATTAGGCTGCATCTTCCCCAGACATGCCCCTGGGAAGTGCTGCCCTCACACTTAGGCAGTTGCTGCATCTGACCTTATCCTGTGCTTCAGAGCAGAGCATCTCAAACTATCTGTGCTGAAAGACCAGATTAAAAATTTTCCAATCTGTTGTGGACCAATGTTTTTGTAAAATACAATAAAATTACTAGAAAAATGAAAAGTAAAAAACAAAACAAAACAAAAAAATGCAAAACAAAACCCAAATGTTTTATTATTTTTATTATTAGACTCAACAGGCATAAAATTAGGTGGTCAAATTGCTATTGAGTCCCTAAATGCTTACTCAGTTTCTGTGCTAACCTTGTCATGAACCCATGAGAAACAGCTCTTGGGCTGGCACTGCTTTGTGGACCACATTGTGAGCAGTCCTGCTTTAGAGGACCTTCTCATCCCACCCCTGCACTGTGCCAAGGAGAATTTCCCACTGGGACTTCATGACACCTGTCACCTCCTCTACCCCGAGACCAAACTCAGGGTGAGCAGGACCTAGAGTCCCCTGTTTAAATGGCCTTATTCTGCTTCTGGGTTCTATGTGGGCATCTTCTCTGGATCTGTCCCCCAAGGTTAGTCCATGCCATTGATGAGTATCCCCAAGGAATGGGTCATGGATAGAGCTTGGACTTGAAGGCTCATCCATCCACACGTGTGCATGTGGGACCCTGCATAGTATAGGGTAGAGCCATGGGTGTTGTTAGAAGGAGGTGGGCTGCAATTTTGGGACCTCCCTTTGTACTCTTATCTCACTACCCCACAAATGTTAGAGGCAGAACTGCCTTTGGGCTTATGGTGTTTCCTGCCAGATTGTGACTGAGGGAGAGCAGAGAAGTGGAGACTGAGAACCTAGGCTCCGGCAGCTGTTGCTGCTCACTGACAGCAGCTCTCCATGCCCTGGCAATCTACTCTTTGTGGCTGAGTCCATAGACAGCTGGCACTTCTAGCCTGTCATGTTACTGCTACCCCAGCTCTCTGGGAGCCTTGTTCCCCCTCTCATGAAGCACTTGGTTAAGACCCTTTGGTACTCCTTCCTGATCACTGTCCATTTTCTATCTCAGGGACTGATGCAGCAATAGTCTGAGGCCTCTGGATGGCTTGACAACTTCTCGCACATCCCTGTACCTTGGAACAGTCCTGGGCCACACACATAATTTTGCCTGTGTAAGTTCTTCCATCACCCTCACTCTGGTTCTAAACTAAAACAGTACCCACAACATCCCAGGATCTGACTTATTTGGGGTGTGTCTGCTTCCTCCATGTGTCAGATGCTCTCCTAGGGCAAGGACCACCAGGGTTCACCATGGCATGACCCAAGGGAATTGCCAATGGCTTGGGCCACTACTTTCTCTATTGGTAATTCCAGCTGTGTTTTCAAGCTTAGGTATGCTTGAAGTTGGCCTTCTGGAGTGCGCGTGCGCACACACACACACACACACACACACACACCCACACACACACAAATACGTACATTCATAGTTGTGTCTGTACTATCCCCATTGTCCACTTGGCTCTGATGGGGCTTAACAGATGGAGACCCAAAGGTCCCCAGATGCTGACTTGCCGGCTGAGAGTCTGAACTGCTGCCATAATTTCCAGGGTCCATTTGCTGGCTTTCTTGGTAATAACATGAGCTAAGTTCCTTTCTCAAGCTGTAAGTCATGTCAGACATCTTGGCCTTTCAGAGACAGTGAAGGCTGAGTGAGTACCAGGGCATGGCTTGCTTCTCTACCCTCAAGACCAGGCTGGTAGCCTGTGACATCTTTGAGAATGGGGACTAGGAACTACAGGAGGCCTCTAAAGTTGTAGCCTCTGAGACTCACCATGGTCTCTACATGTTCTTGCTAGCTTGAGAAAGTGCAGTGCATTAGGGCAGCCCCTGGACGAGCCAGCAAGGGAGATCTGGAAAACTCCATCTTTGGCTGCCTGAGGCAGTAATGAAGACCAGAACCAAGACTTTTCTCACATTCTTTGGGAAGGATCGAATTGATAACAGATGTGAAAGTGCTTTGAAAACTGTAAAGTGCTAAGTATTATAAAAGGGAATGTTCATTTTTAAGACCACAATGGTAGATTTGCTGTCTTCTCAGAAAGTAGCAGTTGTACCTTTTTCAGGGCCCTTCATAGGACCACATTGGCCAGGAGTGTCTGCTGGGCCATCAGCAAGATGCTGGGTGCCCACCACTAGACTTGGCTGTGTGTGGTCTGCAAGGAAAACAAGAGCCATGGGACATTCTCCAGGGAGCTTCCCTGCAACAAAAGAGTAGGAAAAACCTCCCTGAATAGCTGCAGGCAGGGCAGTAGATGCCAGTGGTCAGATGGGGAAGAGATGACCTCCTCTTTGGCTACTGTGCCTCTCACAGATCCTTGCAGCAGCTCAGCACTTACAGAACCAACTGTGATTGAGCTCAGACAGGAGTGGCTACGGGATATGATTATGGTTATGATTCAAAATGGCAATCAAACTCATGAGATGCAACCATCTTATGTTCACTATGGTTACTTAGTATTATGTATTGACTTGGCTGGGCCATGGTGCCCAGATATTTGGTCAAACATTATTCTGAATAGTTTTGTGAAGGTATTTTTGATGAGATTAACATTTAAATCAGTGGACTTTGAGTAAATCACATTGCCTTCTATACTGTGGGTGGGCCTGGTCCAATTTCTTGAAGGCCCTGATAGGGCAAAGACTGACCTCCACTGAGCAAGAAGAAATTCTGCCAGCAGAATGCCTTTGGACTCTAACTGCAACTCTTCCCTTAGTCTCCAGCCTGTCAGCCTCCCCCATCAGATTTTGGACTCCCCATTCCTTTGTAATCACATAAACCAGTTCCTTAAAATAAAATTCTCTCCATACCTATACACACATCCTCTTGATTCTATTTCTTTGGAGAACCCTGACACTTAGCTTTATAGAAAGACAGAGGAAATTAGATACAGTGTACCCAATATCTCCTTACTGGGAGGGCCAACCACACAGCTTCTTTGTTCTTTTCAACCATGTGGGGTATCTATGGCTGCTGAAGAGGGGAGCCAAGGTGCTTGCAGGTCAATGTGACACAGAGACCACAGCTTTTGCTTCCCATCAACTTTTTATACTGTGTGAGTCAGGTAGGCCCAAGGCTTGCAAGCCAACTTGCAATGCTTCATATTTATTCTGTAGTTCAAAGGAAGAAAGGCAGTGGGAAGCAAGAGGCTGAGGTCATTTCCAGACAAGCCTATGTCAGCCCAGATCTGATGTTGACCCTTATACACATGAATGCAATTCTTATTGCTAATATTTCTTGCTTTCTTGAGCCTCTACTCATTATAATTCACAGGTGAAGGTGGAACCCAAAGGAACACAAAGGAGTCAGCCTTCAGCTTTTGATACTTAATATGAGCTCTCAAAAAAGCCCTTTTGGAACGGGAATTGTGGAGGCAAGGATTTGTGCCTGCCAGAGCTGGGCTTTGTTGAGATATAAAAGGGCTTTCTAATTTCCCAAAATCTTCCATTATACACTGAGAAGGCTCAATAGTGTACCACTTGAAGTCATGGTGTAGGAAGGCACAGGTTATATGTCAAATGGTGGGGGTGGAGGGGGCAGGAACCCTTTCTGGGATCCAGGAAAGGAGCTATGGGTAGGGGGATGGGAACTGGAGACCTGCTTCCTGACCTCCCTCTAGATCAAAATCCAGGGAGTGGGAGATGGGTGTGGCCGATGAGTTAGGTTTGGAAACTCTAGAGCAGAGTGGAGATCCCTGCTATCCACCAGTAGAGGAGTCGGAGCCTTCCTTGGAGAGTGGCTTGAACCACCAGGAAGAGGTCTTAATGGAATAGAAATAGTGGTGAGGCTTGGTTATGCTGAGAAACCCTGAGATTTCCATGCCCACCCCTGCTCTAGCCTCCCATGGGCCCTGTAGGGCTTGGAGGAGAACCAAGAACATGCCTGTGGTCCCTAGACAGTGGCAGAGAAGGGACTGAAAGGCAGAATGCCAGCCAAGTGGTCACATGATAGTAGGCAAGAGGACATCTTGACATCATCTCTGACAGAAGTGGAGGAATGGGCAGTTCAGGGTCTGGGTTGAGTGAATGAATGGTCGAGCCTCCTCCAAGGGTCCACAGCCCCCACAACAATTAGGGTGGCTGCTTGGAGTATCAGCCTCAACTTTAGGGCCCAGGTCAGCCTGGGAGGGACCGAGATTGGGTTTGGTTACAGCATCCCATTCACTGGTCTGGCATCTCTTATTTACATCTGGATTGACCTTTCACCATGGTACTAATTTCATATAAGCCCCTTGAATCAGCACCAATTCCCCATGATGGCTGATTTGGAGAGCACCCTAATAGCCCACAAGTTTTTTCCTCAGCAAAAATTAAGTTAATAAGAAAACAACCCTGGCCATTCATCTCCATGATGCAGGCTCTAGAGTAGGGGGCCACAGCGCTGTCATGGAGTGGCATCAATGTCGCTCTTGTTGTCCTCCCTGATTAAAATAATAAATTCTTTCCTCTCTGCCTTAGAGTTGGGAAGTGGGGAGCGCTGCAGTAGTGGTAGACAAATCACCATCAAAGTTCTCAAAGACTCCATTCTGAAGAAGAGAAACTAAACGGTCTTGGCATCATGACAAATTAATAAGAGAACTCCATCTGCTCACTCCAGTGAGGGCCCCTCAATGTCCAAATCTATGTTGTCTACTCTGGAGCAGGGTGAAAGGGGGCTCCAGATCTCCTGGTCCTTTTCCTAGCTTTGAATTCTTCCATGGCTGTGGTCGTGGGGGTGGTGCTTGTGTCAAGGTGCCTACCTCTGTGGGAGCTCCCTGTGCCAATCTCTTCCCCAGGCAGGCTAACCAGACCAGGAAGTAAGGGACTGGGAAAGAGAAGACCCCAGGGCTCAATGTTGAACACCCGGAGTGGACCTCCAGTGGCTCTGGTCACACACTGAGGGGTAAGCAGGGAGGATCTGGAAGCTTGTTAGGGAGAGGATTGGGGGGTGCAGGATGACTATGTTCTAAACCAAACCTTCCTTTGGGCTGCGCTGCCCCAGAGAGAGGCCAGAGACAAGGATCAAGGTGTGAATAATTTACTTGGGAGGTGAAGGAAACTTCACTAGACAGGGAAAGGAAGACAGCCAATGAAGAATGTGCCATGAAGTCAGTTCTCCTGTGGGAAACTGGGGCTCAGTCTCAGTGGAGAACTCTGAGAGACAGTGTAGGGCATGTACCTCAGAGTTTTCCCACATGAGTGGTAAGGTAGCTGGGGTATTTACCCACCACTCCTGTCCATCACGGACATAGTACTGCTGCTGAGGTAATGAACTTTCAGACACTTCAGGCTTGTCCTCTGTGTGGGCTGAGTGGGCTCCCATAGTCAGAAAAGCCCATAGTCAATGAGAAGCAGGTGTTCATAAGGATCAGCCTTCTGTGTGGAGAGGTGAGTGTGGAGGAGAAATGAGCAAGTGCTGACAAATCTCTGCTCCAACATCCAACCTAGTTCTTCAGCTGGTTGTCTCTTTCTGTGTCTTGCTCCCCCATTCTCTCAGTCTCTCTGTGTCTGGACCTTGCTCCCCTTAGAGACCTTCCTCCTTTCCCACTCCTGGTCACCAAATACCTCCTTTGGGTTGGCCCTTTGTTGAGTTTCACCCACCAGCTCCCTAGGTCCCTCCTGTCCTTCTGTAACCACAAAGTCTAGACCCAAGAAGTCTGAAAGTCAGACATCTAGTCTTCTTTATAAACAGGCTCTTCCCTACCCAGGCTGATTTAGACTTCTCTTATTCATTCCATGACTCCCTCCTTTTTTAGGACAACACTTACTTCTCTTATTCTGACACCTTCATTTTAACCCAAATTTCCCTCTGCAGATTTATGTTTCAGATCTCTTTTATGTCCCATTCCAAATGATATGCCCTGAGCACTAACTCTATGGTTAGTGGCCTCTGTGTTCTGCTACATGCTGTTTTCACCAGGGATACTTTTCCTTCCTTCTCTACTTAAGCAATATTATATCCTTCAGATACCTATTGCGATGGAATGAGAAATCACATGAGCCCAAACAGAGCACTCAGGTTCAGTTCCATATGAGAGGGAGGGAGAGGGAGGAAGAGAGAGAGGGAACCAAAGACAAATGAGCACTTCACTGAAATGCACAGATTTCACAGAGGCCTGCTAGTCTGCCTCACCTGGCTGGACACACCAAGATAACAGGGAGCCTAAGCTAGATGAGAAGGCAAACTTTTCATTAGAAAGAGTCATTCTGGTCATTGCCCTATAAGCAAAAGTAAGATTGGAAATTAGAGGGATGAAAAATAGCAGGCAGTTGTTAGAAGTGAGCAACAACTCCAATTTGATTCTGAAACAGAACCTGGATTATTAATGCCACTAAACACAATGTGCTCTTAAAAATGGTAAGATTTATGTTATGTGTATTTTTACCACAAGTAAGAGATGCAAAAAAAGAAAAGAAAGAAAATATCTATGAATTGAAAAAAACCCAACAATCTAGAGTAACATAATTGTTGAGGATTTGGGGAGTGGGTGGTTGAAGTGGAAAACTGGGTGATATTGATAAATATTCTTCACAGTTTTTTCAAGACCCAGGGTTCTGGCACAGATCTGTAACCTGGATCAGAGAGAAGGCAATTTCTGGAAGAGAGAAATAAGAATCTGAACAATTTTTATAAACACCCTTTCTGGCACCAGGATGGTGTGTGTGCTGCTGATGTATTTTTGTTAGCACATGAACAGTCTAAAAGGAAGCATGCTGGGTATGAAGGCCAGCCTTATCCTGAATCCCACTGGACAGGAGAGGAGGAAAAAGATTCTTGTTTCCTACCAAATCTTGCCACAAAGGGGTGATCAGTTTCGTTGAATGAGAAAGCTTAGAGAAGGTACAAACATTATAGAGTTCCCTGTGTTATACAGTAGGTACAGTAGGTTACATATTTTATACATAGTAGTGTATATATGTCAATCCCAATCTCCCAATTCATCCCATGCCCCCCTGCCCCCCTGGCTATCCATAAGTTGTTCTCTACATCTGTGTCTCTATTTCTGCTTTGAAAATAAGTTCATCTGTACCATTTTTCTAGATTTCACATATAAGCAATATTATATGATATTTGTTTTTCCCTTTCTAACTTACTTCACTCTGTATGACAGTCTCTAAGTCTATCCACATCTCTGTAAATGGCACTATTTCATTCCTTTTTATTGCTGAGTAATATTCCATTGTATATATGTACCACAACTTCTGTATCCATTCCTCTGTTGATGGACATTTAGATTGCTTCCATGTCCTGGTTATTTGTAAATAGTGCTGTTATGAATAATGGGGTGCATGTATCTTTTTGAATTCTGGCTTTCTCTAGGTAAACACCCAAGAGTGGGATTGCTGGGTCACATGGTAGTTCTATTTTTAGTGTTTTGAGGAACCTCCATACTGTTCTCCATAGTGGCTGTATCAATCTACATTCCCACCAACAGTGCAAGAAGGTCCCCTTTTCTCCACATCCTCTCCAGCATTTACTGTTTGTAGATTTTTTGATGGTGGCCATTCTGACCAGTGTGAGGTGATACCTCATTGTAGTTTTGATCTGCATTTCTCTAATAATTAGTGCTGTTGAGCACCTTTCCATGTGTTTGCTGGCCATCTGTATGTCTTCTTTGGAGAAATGTCTATTTAGGTCTTCCACCCATTTTTTGATTAGGTTTTTTTTTTTTGATATTGAGCTGCATGAGCTGTTTGTATATTTTGAAAATTAATCACTTGTTGGTTGCTTCATTTGCAAATATTTTCTCCCATTCTGTGGGTTGCCTTTTTGTTTTGTTTATGGTTTCCTTTGTTGTGCAAAAGATTTTAAGTTTAATTAGACCCCATTAGTTTATTTTTGTTTTTATTTTCATTACTCTAGGAGGTGGGTCAAAAAAGATCTTGCTGTGATTTATGTCAAAGAGTGTTCTGCCTATGTTTTCCTCTAAGGGCACAATCTCTTCTTAAAAGTAAGAACAGTTGTCACATTCCTATCAGTCCTCAAGGGTTCTGGGGAGAACCATGTGAGAACCTGTTTTTTTGATTGTGGTAGTGACAGTAAATAGCCATGATCTTTAAAGCCAGCTTAAAAGGATATGTTAATCAAAAAAATGGCAAAATGAGCTAAAGTTTAAAAAAAAGGATAAGAACAGTGGTTAAAAATGGCACTCTTAATATTTAAAAAAAGGAAATTTTAGGATAAATTCGGTATAATAAGAATAAATGTTAGTCAGTTGCTTGGCAGTGACAACTGTGGTCACCAGGAAAGGTATGTGATGGCTGGCTATTGTAGTCACCATGGAAGTGTGTGTGCCCCTCATATATCATTTCTGGGAAGATATTGAGAGAAGAAGAAGACAATATATTCTTAAGCCTCAGTGCTACAGTTGAACTACTGCTTGAATAGCCAGTAAATTGAACTGTTCAGAGGAAAGTAAATGAGAGTTTAAAAAAATTTTTTAGACTCCTTCTTGCGAGAGCACCAGAATCACAATTAACTTCTGAACAATCATTGACAGGAAGACACTGGAACTCACCAAAAATTATACCCCATATTCAAAGACAAAGGAGAAATCACAATGAAATGGTAAGCGGGGCGCAATCACAATAAAATCCAATCCCATAACTGCTCGGTTGGTGACTCACAAAATGGAGAACACTTATACCATGGAAGTCCACCCACTGGAGTGAAGGTTCTGAGCCCCACATCAGGCTTCCCAACCTGGGGGTCCAGCAACAGGAGGAGAAATTCCTAGAGAATCAGACGTTGAAGCCTAGTGGGGTTCGATTGCAGGACTTCGACAGGACTGGGGGAAACAGAGACTCCACTCTTGGAGGGCACACACAAAGTAGTGTGGGCATCAGGACCCAGGGGAAGGAGCAGTGACCCCGTAGGAGACTGAACAGACCTACCTGCTAGAGTTGGAAGGTCTTCTGCAGAGGCGGGGGGTGGCTGTGTATCACCTTGAGGACAAGGACACTGACAGCAGAAGCTCTGGGAAGTACTCCTTAGTGTGAGTCCTCCCAGAGTCCACCATTAGTCCTAACAAAGAGTTGGGTAGGTTCCAGTGTTGGGTCGCCTCAAACAACCAACAGGGAGGGAACCCAACCCCATGCATCAGCAGACAAGTGGATTAAAGTTTTACTGAACTCTGCCCACCAGAGCAACAGCCATCTCTACCAACCACAAGTCCCTCTCATCAGGAAACTTGCACAAGACTTGTAGATAACCTCAACCACCAGAGGGCAGACAGCAGAAGCAAAAAGAGCTACAATCCTGCAGCCTGTGGAACAAAAACCACATTCACAGATAGATAGACAAGATGAAAAGGCAGAGGGCTATGTACCAGATGAAACAACAAGATAAAACCCCAGAAAAAAAAAAAAACTAAATGAAGTGGAGATAGGCAACCTTCCAAAAAAAAATTCAGAATAATGATAGTGAAGATGATCCAGGACCTCAGAAAAAGAATGGAGGCAAAGATCGAGAAGATTCAAGAAATGTTTAACAAAGACCTAGAAGAATTAAAGAACAAACAAACAGAGATGAACAACACAATAACTGAAATGAAAACTACACTAGAAGGAATCAATAGCAGAATAACTGAGGCAGAAGAACGGATAAGTGAACTGGATGACAGGATGGTGGAATTCACTGCTGGAGAACAGAATAAAGAAAAAAGAATGAAAAGAAATGAAGACAGCTGAAGAGACCTCTGGGACAACATTAAATGCAACAACATTTGCATTATAGGAGTCCCAGAAGGAGAAGAGACAGAGAAAGGACCTGAGAAAATATTTAAAGAGATTATAGCCAAAAACTTCCCTAACATGGAAAAGGAAATAGCCACCCAGGTCCAGGAAGTGCAGAGAGTCCCATACAGGATAAACCCAAGGAGAAACACTCCAAGACACATAGTAATCAAATTGGCAAAAATTAAAGAAAAGAAAAATTACTGAAAGCAACAAGGGAGAAAAGAGAAATAACATGCAAGGGAACTCCCGTAAGGTTAACAGCTGATTTCTTAGCAGAAACTCTACAAGACAGAAGGAAGTGGCATGACATATTTAAAATGATGTATGGGAAGAAACTACAACCAAGATTACTCTACCTTGCAAGAATCTTATTCAGATTTGATGGGGAAATCAAAAGCTTTACAGACAAGCAAAAGTTAAGAGAATTCAGCACCACCAAACCAGCTATATAACAAATGCTAAAGGAACTTCTCTAGGTGGGAAACACAGAGAAGAAAGGGACCTACAAAAACAAACCCAAAACAATTAAGAAAATGGTAATAGGAACATACATATCGATAATTACCTTAAACGTGAATGGATTAAATGCTACAACCAAAAGATACAGGCTCACTGAATGGATACAAAAAGAAGACCCATATATATGCTGTCTATAAGAGACCCACTTCAGACCTAGGGACACATACAGACTGAAGTGAGGGGATGGAAAAAGATATTCCATGCAAATAGAAAACAAAAGAAAGCTGGAGTAGCAATACTCATATCAGACAAAATAGACATTAAAATAAAGAATGTTACAAGAGACAAGGAAGGACACTACATAATGATCAAGGGATCAATCCAAGAAGATATAACAGTTATAAATATATATGCACCCAACATAGGAGCACCTCAATACATAAGGCAACTGATAACAGCTGTAAAAGAGGAACTCAACAGAAACAATACTAGTGGGGGACTTTAACACCTGACTTACACCAGTGGACAGATCATCCAAACAGAAAATTAATAAGGAAACACAAGCTTTAACCACAATAGACCAGAGAGATTTAATTGATATTCATAGGACATTCCATCCCAAACCAGCAGATTACACTTACTTCTCAAGTGCACACAGAACATTCTCCAGGATAGATCACATCTTGGGTCACAAATAAAGCCTCAGTAAATTTAAGAAAATTGAAATCATATCAAGCATTTTTACTGACCACAATGCTATGAGATTAGAAATCAATTACAGGGGAAAAAAACGTAAAAAACACAGACACATGGAGGCTAAACAATACATTACTACATAACCAAGAGATCACTAAAGAAATCAAAGAGGAAATCAAAAAATACCTAGAGAAAAATGACAATGAAAACACAATGATCCAAAACCTATGGGGTTCAGCAAAAGCAGTTCTAAGAGGGAAGTTTATAACAATACAAGCCTACCTCAAGAAACAAAAATCTCAAATAAAAAATCTAACCTTACACCTAAAAGAACTAGAGAAAGAAAAGCAAACAAAATGCGAAGTTAGCAGAAGGAAAGAAATCATAAACCTCAGAAAGAGAAACAAGAAAACAGGAGCAAAGATCAATAAAAATAAAAGCTGGTTCTTTGAGAAGATAAAGAAAATTGATAAACCATTAGCCAGATTCATCAAAAAAATGAGGGAGAGGACTCAATAAAATTAGAAATGAACAAGGAGAAGTTACAACAGACACCGCAGAAATACAAAGCATCCTGAGACTACTACAAGTGACTCTAGGCCAATAAAATGGACAACCTCTAAGAAACGGAAAAATTCTTAGAAAAGTATAACTTTCCAAGAATGAACCAGGAAGAAGTAGAAAATATGAACAGACCAATCACAAGTAATGAAATTGAAACTGAAATTAAAAGTCTTCCAGCAAACAAAAGTCCAGGACCAGATGGCTTCACAGGTGAATTCTATCATACATTTAGAGAAGAGCTAACACTCATCCTTCTCAAGCTCTTCCAAAAAATTTCAGAGGAAAGAACACTCCCAAACTCATTCTATGAGGCCACCATCACCCTGGTACCCAAAGCAGGCAAAGATACTACAAAAAAGAAAACTACAGACCAATATCACTGATGAATATAGAAACAAAATTCCTCAACAAACTACTAGCAAACAGAATCCAACAACACATTAAAAGGATCATACACCATGATCAAGTGGGATTTATCCCAGGGATGCAAGCATTCTTCAATGTATGCAAATCAATCGATGTGATACACCATATTAACAAAATTGAAGAAGAAAAACCATATGATCATCTCAATAGATGCAGAAAAAGCTTTTGGCAAAATTCAGCACCGATTTATGATAAAAACTCTCCAGAAAGTGGGCATAGAGGGAACCTACCTCAATATAATAGAGACCATATATGACAAACCACAGCAAATATTCTCAATGGTGAAAAACTGAAAGCATTTCCTCTAAGATCAGGAACAAGACAAGTATGTCCACTCTCACCACTGTTATTCAACATAGTTTTGGAAGTCCTAGCCACAGCAATCAGAGAAGAAAAAGAAATAAAATGAATACAAATTGGAAAAGAGGAAGTAAAACTGTTAGTGTTTGAAGATGACATGATACTATACATAGAGAATCCTAAAGATGCTACCAGAAAACTTCTAGAGCTAATCAATGAATTTGGTAAAGTTGCAGGACACAAAATTAATGCACAGAAATCTCTTGCAGTCCTATATACTAATGATGAAAATTCTGAAAGAGAAATTAAGGAAACACTCCCATTTACCATTGCAATAAAAAGAATAAAATACCCAGAACAAACCTACCTAGGGAGACAAAAGACCTGTATGCAGAAAACTATAAGACACTGATGAAAGAAATTAAAAGTGATACAAACAGATGGAGAGGTGTACCATGTTCTTGGACTGGAAGAATCAATATTGTAAAATGACTATACTACCCAAAGCAATCTACAGATTCAATGCAATCCCTATCAAATCACCAATGGCATTTTTAACAGAACTAGAGCAAAAAATCTTAAAATTTGTATGGAGACAAAAAAGACCCCAATTAGCCAAAGCAGTCTTGAGGGAAAAAAAACGGAGCTGGAAGACTCCCTGACTTCAGACTATTCTACAAAGCTACAGTAATCAAGACAATATGTACTGGCACAAAAACAGAAATATAGATCAATGGAACAGCATGGAAATTCTAGAGATAAACCCATGTACCTGTGGTCAACTAATCTATGACAAAGGAGGCAAGGATATACAATGGAGAAAAGAAAGTCTCTTCAATAAGTGGTGCTGGGAAAACTGGACAGCTACATGTAAAAGAATGAAATTAGAACACTCCTTAACACTGTGCACCATAATAAACTAAAAATGGATTAGAGACCTAAATGTAAGACCAGATACTATAAAACTCTTAGAGGAAAACATAGGAAGAACACTCTGTGACAAAAATCACAGCAAGATCTTTTTGATCCACCTCCTAGAGTAATGAAAATAAAAACAAAAATAAACAAATGGGACCTAATGAAACTTCAAAGCTTTTGCACAGCAAAGGAAACCATAAACAAGACGAAAAGACAGCCCTCAGAATGGGGGAAAATATTTGCAGACGAATCAGTGAACAAAGGATTAATCTCCAAAATATATAAACAGCACATGCAGCTCAATATTTAAAAAACAAACAACCCAATCCAAAAATGGGCAGAAGACCTAAATAGACATTTCTCCCAAGAAGACATACAGATGGTCCAGAAGCAGATGAAAGCTGCTCAACATCACTAATTATTAGACAAACGCAAATCATAACTACAAGGAGGTATCACCTGACACCAGTTAGAATGGGCATCATCAGAAAATCTACAAACAACAAATGCTGGAGAGGGTGTGGAGAAAAGTGAACCCTCTTGCACTGTTGGTGGGAATGTAAATTGACACAGCCACTATGGTGAACAGTATGGAGGTTCCTTAAAAATCTAAAAATAGTATAACCATATGACCCAGCAATCCCACTACTGGGCATATACCCTCAGAAAACCATAAGTCAAAAGGCACATGCACCCCAATGTTCACTGCAGCACTATTTACAACAGCCAGATCATGGAAGCAACGTAAATGCTCATCGACAGACGAATGGATAAAGAAGATATGGCACATATATACAATGGAATATTATTCAGCCATAGAAAGGAAGGAAATTTGGTCATTTGTAGAGACATGGATGGATCTAGAGACTGTCATACAGAGTGAAGTAAGTCAGTAAGAGAAAAACAAATATCATATATTAATGCATATATGTGGAACCTAGAAAAATGGTACAGCTGAACTCGTTTGCAGGGCAGAAATTGAGACACAGATGTAGAGAACAAACATATGGACACCAAGAGGGGAAAGTGGCGGTGGGGATGGTGGTGGTGGGATGAATTGGGAGATTGGGATCGACATATATACACTAATATGTATAAAATGGAAAAGCAATAAGAACCTGCTGTATAAAAAAATAAATAAAATAAAATTCAAAAATTAAAACATTTTTTTCTTTTAAATTAAACAAGTAATAGATGGAACAGAGTTTGCTGAGAAGATGGAGAAATAGAAGAACTTGAGCTCACCTGCTCTCACAAAAACACGAAAAACACAATTAACTTCTGAACAACCCCACTGACCAAAAAAGACTGGAACCTATCAAAAAAGATACTGTATTTCCAAAGACAAAGAAGAGGACACAGTGAGACAGTAGGAGGGTCACATTCAAGATACCATCAAATCCAATGCTCACCAGGTGTATGACCCACAAGCTTGAAAATAATTATATTGCAGAGGTTCTCTCACAGGAGTGAGAGTTCTGAGCCACATGTCATGGTCCTTAGCTGGGGGTCTGGCATTAAGAGGAGGAGCCCCCGGAGCATTTGGATTTGAAGACCAGTGGGGCTTGATCACAGGAACTCCACAGGACTGGGGGAAAGAGAGACGCCACTCTTGGATGTTGCAAGCAAAGTGTCAGGTGTGCCAGGAACCAGGGGAAATAGCAGTGACTTCATAGGAACCTGGGCCAGACCTACCTGCTGATCTTGGAGGGTCTCCTGGGAGGCGGGGTTAGCTTTGGCTCACTGCAGGGATAAGGACATGTGGTGACAGAGGAACTGGGGAGTACTCATTGGTGTGAGCTATCCTGGATACCTCCATTTTGATGCCAAGGCCTGGCCTCACCCACAGCCCTTAGGCTCCAGTGTGGGACACTTCAAGCCAAACAACAGACAGGGCAGGAACACAGTCCCACCCATCAGCAGACAGGCTGCCAAAAGTCTTCCTGAGCCCACGGCTGCCTCTAAACACACCCCTTGACATGGCCCTGCCCACCAGAGGGAAAAGACATAGATCCACCCATCAGTGGGTAGGCACCAGTCACTTCCACCAGGAAGCCTGCACAAGCCTCTTAGACCAGCCTCATCCACCAGGGAGCGTACAACAGGAGCAAGAGGAACTACAGTTCTGCAGCCTATGGGACCACAAACACAGCAATTTAGACAAAATGAGATGACAGAGGAATATGTTCTAGACAAAGGAACAAGATAAAATCCCAAAAGAACAACTAAGTGAAGTGGAGATAGGAAATCTACCTGAAAAAGAATTCAGAGTAATGATAGTAAAGATGATCCTGGAAAAAGAATGGAAGCACAGACCAAGAAGATACAAGAAATTTAAAAAGAGCTAGAACATTTAAAGAACAAACAAACAGAGCTGAACAATACAATAACTGCAATGAAAAATACACTAGACGGAATCAATAGCAGACTAAATGAGGCAGAAGAACGGATAAGTGAGCTGGAAGACAGAATGGTGGAAATCACTGCCACAGAACAGAATAAAGAAAAAATAATGAAAAGAAATGAGGACAGTTTAAGAGACCTCTGGGACAACATTAAATGCACCAATATTCAGATTATAGCAGTCCTGGAAGGAGAAGAGAGAGAGAAAGGCCTGAGAAAATATTTGAAGAGATAATAGCTGAAAACTTCTTAAACATGAGAAAGGAAACAGTCACCCAAGTCCAGGAAGCACAGAGTCTCATACAGGATAAACCCAAGGAGGGAAACACCAAGATACATATTAATCAAATTGACAAAAATTAAAGACAAAGAGAAAATATTAAAAGCAACAAGGAAAAGCAACAAATAACATACAAGGGAACCCTCATACAGTTATCAACTGATTTTTCAGCAGAAAATGCAGATCAGGAAAGAGTGGCCTGATATATTTAAAGTGATGAAAGGGGAAAACCTACAACCAATAATAATCTACCCAGCAAAGCTCTTATTCAGATTCAGTGGAGAAATCAAAAGCTTTACAGACAAGCAAAAGCTAAGAGAATTCAGCACCACCAAACCAGCTTTATAGCAAATTGTACTTCTCTAGGCGGAAAAGAAAAGGCCACAACTAGGAACAAGAAAATTAGGAATGGGAAAGCACGCTGTTAAAGACAAACATACAGTAAATGTAGGAGGTCATCCACACAAAAGATTATCAAAACCAGCAATCATGAGAAGAGGAGAGTACAAATGCAGGATATCGGAAATGCATTTGAAATTGAGAACAGCAACTTAAAACAATTATAGATATAGGCATCTCTATATCTACATATCTATATCTATATCTATCTATACAATCTTGTATATATATATAGATTACTATGTCAAAACCTCAAACCAAAAATCTACAATAGATGTACACACAAAAGAGAAAAAAGAATCCAAACACAACAGTAAAGTTAGTAATCAAATCACAAGAGAAGAGAACAAAAGAGGAAGGGAAGAAAAATGACCTACAAAAACATATATATGCACTCTACAAAAGACCCACTTCAGATCTAGGGATACATACAGACCCACTTCATGTGTAGGGGCACATACAGCAAGTGAGGGGATGAAAAAAGGTATTCCATGCAAATGGAAATCAAAAGAAAGCTGGAGTAGCAATACTCTGGCAAAATAGACTTTAAAATAAAGACTGGTACAAGAGACAAAGAAGGACACTACATAATGATCAAGAGATCAATCCAAGAAGAAGATATAACAGTTGTAAATATATATACACCCAACAGAGGAACACCCCAATATATAAGGAGAACAGCCATAAAGGAGAAATCAATAGTAACACAATAATAGTGGAGAACTTTAACACCTGACTTACATCAATGGACAGAACATCTAGACAGAAAATCAATAAGTAAATGCAGGCCTTAAATGACACATTAAGCCAGCTGGACCTAATTGAAATGTATAGAGCATTCCATCTGAAAAAGGCAGAATACACATTCTTTTCAAATGCATATGGAGCAGTCTCCAGGATAGATCACATGCTGGGCTATAAAGCAAGCCTCAATAAATTAAAGAATATTGAAATCATATCAAGCATCTATTCCAAGCACAATGTTCTGAGATTAGAAATCAACTACAAGAAAAAATTGTAGAAAACAAAAACACGTGATACTAAACAACCAATGGATCACTGAAAAAATTAAACAGGAAACCAAAGAATACCTAGAGAAAATGGGATGCAGCAAAAGCAGCTCTAAAAGGAAAGTTTATAGCAATACAATCTTATCTCAGGAAACAAGAAAATCCCCAATAAACAACCTAACCTTACACCTAGAGCAACTAGAGAAAGAAGAACAAACAAAATCCAAAGTTAGCACAAGGAAAAAAATCATAAAGATCAGAGCAGAAATAAATGAAATAAAGACTTAAAAAACAATAGAAAAGATCAATAAAAGAAAAAGCTAGTTCTTTGAGAAGATAAACAAAATTGATAAACCTTTAGCCAGAAAAAAAGGGAGAGGGACCAAATCAATAAAATTAGAAATGAAAAAGGAGAAGTTACAATTGACACCACAAAAATGCAAAGGATCGGGCTTCCCTGGTGGAGCAGTGGTTGAGAGTCCGCCTGCCCATGTAGGGGACACGGGTTCGTGTCCCGGTCCGGGAAGATCCCACATGCTGCGGGGCGGCTGGGCCCGTGAGCCATGGCCTCTGGGCCTGCGCGTCTGGAGCCTGTGCTCCGCAGCAGGAGAGGCCACAACAGTGAGAGGCCTGCATACCGCATAAAAAAAAAAATGCAAAGGATCATAAGAGACTACTACAAGCAACTATATGCCAATAAAATGGACAACCCAGAAGAAATGGACAAATTCTTAGAAAGGTACAATCTCCCAAAACTGAACCAGAGATTTGCATCACAGTGTCCACTACATGTACAAGTAGTATCTTAGTCTGCTTCGCCTGCTATAATGAAAAACTACAGACTGGGAAGCTTATAAACAACGGAAACTTATTTCTTACAATTCTTGAATCTGGAAGTCTAAGATCAGAGTGCCAACATGGTAGTGGCCCTCTTATTGGTTGCAAACTACCAAGTTCTGCAGTGGTGGAACGGGTTGAGGCATCTTTTTGGGGTCTCTTTTATAAGAGCCCTAATCCTGTTCATGAGGGCTCCATTCTCAGGACCTAATAACCTCCAAAGGCCCCACCTCTAATACCATTACCTTGGCATAAGGATTTTAACACACAAATTTTAGAGGGATGCAAACATTCAAACCATGGCAGTTAGTGATGAAAAATATGGCTGGATAGGGTCATTCTGTACAAGATCCTAAATGTGAAGTGAATCAATAAGTGGTTAGTTGATTGGATCATCCTTACTGATCATCAGTGAGGCACTTTTAAAATTAACTCATCTTTGACTGCCCAGAGAGACATGACATATTTGTAGTGAAATGAGCAATCTTGACTTTGGCAGATGCTCAATGCATCACTCACCCATCTGGGACCCCCACACGGAGAGTGGCCTGAAGAGTGGACAAGTATGAGGCAAAGTCTGGAAACCAGGCAGATCTTTACCATGGCTGAGGAGTCAATGGCTACTTGGTGTAGAGAAGAAGAGAGAGGGGAGACATGGAAACTGTCTTAAAATGGATCTAGAGAAAAAGGCAGAACCAACCTCAATGAAAGGAAAACATCATGTTAGTATCAGGCAATAGTTTCTAAGGTAAGAATTACTAGACAAGGGAGGGGGGTGGTGAACTTTTCTTCCCTGGCAATGGCTTAAGAGAGGTTACATGATCAGGAGGAAACTTTAAAAATTAAATCAGGAGACATTGCTAGGTTAAACTTACCTTGACCTTACCTTATAGTTGGAGACTAAGATATGATAAAGGAATGATAAAGAAGAGATTTTTACAGATTTTCTGGAAACTATAAGACAGAAGAAGAAACCAGAATGGGATTGGGAGAGTGTCTGCAGAAGATAGTCACAGGAATCAAAAGGGGAAGTGTTTGAGATATGGATAAAAGGGAATGAACTGATCCCATATGTCCAAGATATTTTTGGGCACATGACCTGCTGTTGTATATAAGCACATGATGACCCCATGATGTGTTTCCTGAAAGTCTAAAAATTCACCCATGGACGGAAACTCTAGGGAGCAAGTTTTAACCTTACTTGTTCAGTGGAGCCAATTAACAGTCTAGGGAAGCCTATGGACTTTTTTCAGTATGTTTTTACATGCACAAAACAAAATACTTAGATTATGAAAACTGTTATCAAAATATTAGAAAAACAAATCTGTGATATATTGATAGTATGACACATTAAAGAACCAGCTCTAGCAGTGGATCTAATAACTACTTCATTTTCAAAGTAGTGTTAAACACAAATTATTACCTCTAACGGTGTTACAAAAGATATCTACAAGCATCAATAATAAGAAAAAAATGTGATTTCTATTTGTGACAAAGACACAGGTATTGCTAGTACTATCGTGGTTTGTTGCTTACATTCATAATTGAAGGAAGTGCTAAATGTTAGTTAACTAAATATTTAGTTAAACATTAGTAAACATTTTCCCCACACAAATTCAAGGATCCCCTAAATTCTACACACATTCAGTCTAAGGACCCCAGGTTAAGGAAGACCAGTAAGAGGAAGACTAGTAAGGATCCCTTGAGTGACCACAGTAGGGAGTACACAGTAGGGAGTAGGTGGGGGATGGGGACCACTAATTGAATCAGATATTAAATGACTCATGTTATAGATTGGGGTCTGGTGAGAGTATATGATATTCCCTACCTTCCATAACTGCTCTGGCATTCAATGCACTTTCTTTTTAATCTGACATGAAACCATCATCCCAGAGAGGATGATGGTAGTAAACAAAATTTCTTGACTTAAAATTTTCCCTGCCATTTACTACTATTATTGACCTGGAGAACCATTCTACTAGGAGAGTTTCTACTAGAAGAGAGAAAATCTTTGAGCACGGATGGAGTTAGGACTGAGTTCTGGAACACTGTAGGCTTGAGAGAGGGTGTGAACCTAAGGTGCATTCTCCACCACATTTACCCAGCAAGTGTTGTTCATTCAGAAACAAAGGAATGTTTTCCAGACATAGGGACCCGAGTTAAGTTCTGGGGATTTCATGCCCCACTTTCCTTTCTTGTGACAGTTTACAATGTTTATCAGAGTAGAACTGATATCAGAAAATGGCCCAAATTTACATTTGATATTTTTCACACCTAGTGTGATAGTGTGATAGAGTGAATCCTTAGTCTCAATACCTGTTTTTTTTTTCTTTTTGTGTGTGTGTGTGTGTGTGTGTGTGTGCGGTACACGGGCCTCTCACTGTTGTGGGCTCTCCCGTTATGGAGCACAGGCTCCAGACGCCCAGGCTCAGTGGCCATGGCTCACGTGCCTAGCTGCTCCGCGGCAAGTGGGATCTTCCTGGACCGGGGCACGAACCCGTGTCCTCTGCATAGGCAGGCGGACTCTCAACCACTGCGCCACCAGGGAAGCATCTCAATACCTGTTTTTTTGTTTTTTGTTTGTTTTTTTTTACATCTATATTGGAGTATAATTGCTTTACAATGGTATGTTAGTTTCTGCTTTATAACAAAGTGAATCAGTTATACATATACATATGTTCCCATATCTCCTCCCTCCCACGTCTCCCTCCCTCCCATGCTCCCTATCCCACCCATCCAGGTGGTCACAAAACACCGAGCTGATCTCCCTGTGCTATGCGGCTCTTTGCCACTAGCTATCTATTTTATGTTTGGTAGTGTATATATGTCCATGCCACTCTCTCACTTTGTCACAGCTTACCCTTCCCGTCCCATATCCTCAAGTCCATTCTCTAGTAGGTCTGTGCCTTTATTCCCTTCTTACCCCTAGGTTTTTCATGACATTTTTTTCCCTTACATTCCATATATATGTATTAGCATACGTTATTTGTCTTTCTCTTTCTGATTTACTTTACTCTGTATGACAGATTCTAGGTCCATCCACCTCACTACAAATATCTCAATTTCGCTTCTTTTTATGGCTGAGTAATATTCCATTGTATATATGTGCCACTTATTCTTTATCCATTCATCTGATGATGGACACTTAGGTTGTTTCCATCTCCTGGCTATTGTAAATAGTGCTGCAATGAACATTTTGGTACATGACTCTTTTTGAATTATAGTTTTCTCAGGGTATATACCCAGTAGTGGGATTGCTGGGTCATATGGTAGTTCTATTTGTAGTTTTTTAAGGAACCTCCATACTGTTCTCCATAGTGACTGTACCAATTCACATTCCCACCAGTAGTGCAAGAGTGTTCCCTTTTCTCCACACCCTCTCCAGCATTTATTGTTTCTAGATTTTTTGATGATGGCCATTCTGACCGGTGTGAGATGATATCTCATTGCAGTTTTGATTTGAATTTCCCTAATGATTAATGATGTTGAGCATTCTTTCATGTATTTGTTGACAATCTGTATATCTTCTTTGGAGAAATGTCTTTTTAGGTCTTCAGCCCATTTTTGGATTGGGTTGTTTGTTTTATGTTATTGAGCTGTATGACCTGCTTCTAAATTTTGGAGGTTAATCCTTTGTCAGTTGCTTCATTTGCAAATATTTTCTCCCATTCTGAGGGTTGTCTTTTGGTCTTGTTTATGGTTTCCTTTGCTGTGCAAAAGCTTTTAAGTTTCATTAGGTCCCATTTGTTTATTTTTGCTTTTATTTCCATTTCTCTAGGCGGTGGGTCAAAAAGGATCTTGCTGTGATTTATGTCATAGAGTGTTCTGCCTATTTTTTCCTCTATGAGTTTTGTAGTGTATGGCCTTACATTTAGGTCTTTAATCCATTTTGAGCTTATTTTTGTGTATGGTGTTAGGGAGTAATCTAATGTCATACATTTTCATGTACCTGTCCAGTTTTCCCAGCACCACTTATTGAAGAGGCTGTCCTTTCTCCACTGTACATTCCATACATTGTACATTCCTGCCTCCTTTATCAGACATAACATATATGCGTGGGTTTATCTCTGGGCTTTCTATCCTGTTCCACTGATCTATCTTTCTGTTTTTGTGCCAGTACCATACTGGCTTCATTACTGTAGCTTTGTAGTATAGTCTGAGGTTAGGGAGCCTGATTCCTCCAGCTCTGTTTTTCGTTTTCAAGATTGCTTTGGCCATTCGGAGTCTTTTTTGTTTCCATACAAATTGTGAAATTTTTTGTTCTAGTTCTGTGAAAAATGCCAGTGGTATTTGGATACGGATTGCATTGAAACTGTAGATTGCTTTGGGTAGTAGGGTCATTTTCACAATGTTGAATCTTCCAATACAAGAACATGGTATATCTCTCCATCTATTTCTATCATCTTTAATTTCTTTCATCAGTGTCTTATAATTTTCTGCATACAGGTCTTTTGTATCCTTAGGTAGGTGTATTCCTAGGTATTTTATTCTTTTTGTTGCAATGGTAAATGGGAGTGTTTTCTTAATTTCACTTTCAGATTTTTCATCATTAGTGTATAGGAATGCCAGAGATTTCTGTGCATTAATTTTGTATACTGCTACTTTACCAAATTCATTGATTAGCTCTAGTAGTTTTCTGGTAGCATCTTTTGGATGATCTGTGTATAGTATCATGTCATCTGCAAACAGTGACAGCTTTACTTCTTCTTTTCCAATTTGGATTCCTTTTATTTCTTTTTCTTTTTTGATTGCTGTGGCTGGAACTACCAAAACTATGTTGAATAGGAGTGGTTAGAGTGGGCAATCTTGTCTTGTTCCTGATCTTAGTGGAAATGTTTTCAGTTTTTCACCATTGAGGATGATGTTGGCTGTGGTTTTGTCATATATGGCCTTTAGTATGTTGAGGAAAGTTCCCCCTATGCCTACTTTCTGTAGGGTTTTTATGATAAATGGGTGTTGAATTTTGTCAAAATCTTTCTCTGCATCTACTGAGATGATCATATGGTTTTTCTCCTTCAAATTGTTAATATGGTTTGTCACGTTGATTGATTTGCATATATTGAAGAATCCTTGCATTCCTGGGATAAACCCCACTTGATCATGGTGTATGATCCTTTTAATGTGCTGCTGGATTCTGTTTGCTAGTATTTTGTTGAGGATTTTTGTATCTATTTTCATCAGTGATATTGGCCTGTAGTTTTCTTTCTATGTGACATCCTTGTCTGGTTTTGGTATCAGGGTGATGGTGGTCTCATAGAATGAGTTTGGGAGTGTTCCTCCTTCTGCTATATTTTGGAGGAGTTTGAGAAGGTTAGGTGTTAGCTCTTCTCTAAATATTTGATAGAATTCGCCTGTGAAGCCATCTGGTCCTGGGCTTTGGTTGTTGGATGATTGTTAATCACATTTTCAATTTCAGTGCTTGTGATTGGTCTGTTCATATTTTCTATTTCTTCCTGATTCAGTCTCGGCAGGTTGTGCATTTCTAAGAATTTGTACATTTCTTCCAGGTTTTCCACTTTATTGGCATAGGGTTGCTTTTAGTAATCTCTCATGATATTTTCTAGTTTTGCAGTGTCAGTTTTTACTTCTCATTTTTCTGTTCTTTTTTTTTTTTTTTTTTTTCGGTATGCGGGCTTCTCACTGTTGTGGCCTCTCCTATTGTGGAGCACAGGCTCCAGACGCGCAGGCTCAGTGGCCATGGCTCACGGGCATAGCCACTCCGTGGCTTGTGGGATCCTCCTGGACTGGGGCATGAACCCGTGTCTCCTGCATTGGCAGGTGGACTCTCAACCACTGCACCACCAGGGAAGCCCCACTTCTCCTTTTTCTATTGATTTGAGTCTTCTCCCATTTTTTCTTGATGAGTGTGACTAATGGTTTATCAATTTTGTTTATCTTCTCAAAGAACCAGCTTTTACTTTTATTGATGTTTGCTATCATTTCCTTCATTTCTTTTTCATTTATTTCTGATATGATCTTTATGCTTTCTTTCCTTCTGCTAACTTTGGGGGTTTTTTTGTTCTTCTTTGTCTAATTGCTTTAGGTGCACGGTTAGGTTTTTTATTCGAGATGTTTCCTGTTTCTTCAGGTAGGATTGTATTGCTATAAATTCCCTCTTAAAACTGCTTTTGCTGCATTCCATAGGTATTGGGTCGTCGTATCTCCATTGTCATTTTTTTCTAGGTATTTTTTGATTTCTTCTTTGATTCCTTCAGTGATCACTTCGTTATTAAGTTGTGTATTGTTTAGCCTCCATGTGTTTGTATTTTTTACAGATCTTTTCCTGTAATTGATATCTAGTCTCATAGCATTGTGGTCAGAAAAGATACTTGATACAATTTCAATTTTCTTAAACTTGCCAAGGCTTGATTTGTGACCCAAGATATGATCTACCATGGAGAATGTTCCATGAGCACTTGAGAAAAATATGTATTCTGTTATTTTTGGATGGAATGTTCTATAAATATCAATTAAGTCCATCTTGTTTAATGTATCATTTAAATCTTTTGTTTCCTTATTTATTTTTATTTTGGATGATGTGTCCACTGGTGAAAGTGGGGTGTTAAAGTCCCCTATTATGAATGTGTTATGGTCAATTTCCCCTTTTATGGCTGTTAGTATTTGCCTTATGTATTGAGGTGCTCCTATGTTGGGTGCATAAATATTTACAATTGTTATATCTTCTATTTGGATCGATCCCTTCATCATTATGTAGTGTCCTTCTTTATCTCTTCTAATAGTCTTTATTTTAAAGTCTATTTTGTCTGATATGAGAATTGCTACTCCAGCTTTCTTTTGATTTCCATTTGCATGGAATATCTTTTTCCATCCCCTTACTTTCAGTCTGTATGTGTCTCTAGCTCTGAAATGGGTTCTTGTAGACAACATATATATGGGTCTTGTTTTTGTATCCATTCAGCCAGTCTGTGTCTTTTGGTGGGAGCTTTTAATCCATTTACATTTAAGGTAATTATCAATATGTATTTTCCTATTCCCATTTTCTTAATTGTTTTGGGTTTGTTATTGTAGGTCTTTTCCTTATCTTGTGTTTCTTGCCTAGAGAAGGTCCTTTAGCATTTGTTGTAAAGCTGGTTTGGTGGTGCTGAACTCTGTCAGCTTTTGCTCATCTGTAAAGGTTTTAATTTCTCCATCAAACCTGAATGAGATCCTTGCTGGGTAGAATAATCTTGGTTGTAGGTTTTTCTCCTTCATCACTTTAAATATGTCCTGCCAGTCCCTTCTGGCTTGCAGAGTTTCTACTGAAAGATCAGCTGTTAACCTTATGGGGATTCCCTTGTGTGTTATTTTTCCCTTGCTGCTTTTAATATGTTTTCTTTGTATTTAATTTTTGACAGTTTGATTAATATTTGTCTTGGTGTGTTTCTCCTTGGATTTATCCTGTATGGGACTCTCTGTGCTTTCTGGACTTGATTAACCAATTCCTTTCCCATATTATGGAAGTTTTCAACTATAATCTCTTCAAATATTTTCTCAGTCCTTTTCTTTTTCTTTTCTTCTTCTGGAATCCCTATAATTTGAATGTTGGTGCATTTAATGTTTTCCCAGAGGTCTCTGAGACTGTCCTCAGTTCTTTTCATTCTCTTTTCTTTATTCTTCTCTGCAGTAGTATTTCCACTATTTTATCTTCCAGGTCACTTTTCTGGTCTTCTGCCTCAGTTATCCTGCAATTATCCCTTCTAGAGTATTTTCAATTTCATTTATTGTGTTGTTCATCGTTGCTTGTTTCATCTTTTGTTCTTGTAGGTCCTTGTTAAATGTTTCTTGCATTTTCTCTGTTCTATTTCCAAGATTTTGGATCATCTTTGCTATCATTATTCTGAATTCTTTTTCAGGTAGACTGCCTAGTTCCTCTTCGTTTGTTAGGTCTGGTGGGTTTTTATCTTGCTCCTTCATCTGCTCTGTGTTTTTCTGTCTTCTCATTTTGCTTATCTTACTGTGTTTGGGGTCTCCTTTTTGCAGGCTTCAGGTTCGTAGTTCCCATTGTTTTTGGTGTCTGTCCGCAGTGGCTAAAGTTGGTTCAGTGGGTTGTGTAGGCTTCCTGGTGGAGGGGACTAGTGCTTGTGTTCTGCTGGATGAGGCTGGATCTTGTCTTTCTGCTGGGCAGGTCCACGTCTGGTGGTGTGTTTAGGGGTGTTTGTTGACTTATTATGATTTTAGGCAGCCTCTCTGCTAATGGGTTGTGTTGTGTTCCTGTCTTGCTAGTTTTTTGGCATAGGGTGTCCATCACTGTAGCTTGCTGGTCATTGAGTGAAGCTGGGTGCTGGTGTTGAGATGGAGATCTCTGGGAGATTTTCACCATTTGATATTATGTGGAACTGGGAGTTCTCTTGTGGACCAGTGTCCTGAAGTTGGCTCTCCCACCTCAGAGGCACAGCACTGATTCCTGGCTGCAGCACCAAGAACTTTTCATTCACACGGCTCAGAATATATTGGAGAAAAAGTGGAAGGAAAGAAAGAAAGAGGATAATATAAAATAAAATAAAGTAAGATAAAATAAAGTTATTAAAATAAAAAATAATTATTAAGAAAATTTGTTTTTAAAAAAAAAAGAACGGATAGAACCCTAAGACAAATGGTGAAAGCAAAGCTATACAGACAAATTCTCACACAGAAGCATACACATACACACTCAGAAAAAGAGGAAAAGGGGAAACACTCATAAATCTTGCTCTCAAAGTCCACCTCCTCAATTTGGGATGATTCGTTGACTATTCATGTATTCCACAGGTGCAGGGTACATCAAGTTGATTGTGGAGCTTTAATACGCTGCTGCTGAGCCTTCTGGGAGAGATTTCCCTTTCTCTTCTTTGTTTGCACAGCTCCCGGGGCTCGGCTTTAGATTTGGCCCCGCCTCTGCTTGTAGGTTGCAGGAGGACGTCTGTTCTTCGCTCAGACAGGATGGGGTTAAAGGAGCCCCTGCTTTGGGGGCTCTGGCTCACTCAGGTTGTGGGGAGGGACGGGTGCGAATGCGGGGCGAGCCTACAGCGGCAGAGGCCGGCGGGACGTTGCACCATCCTGAGGCACGCCATGCGTCCTCCTGGGGAAGTTGTCCCTGGATCCCGGGACCTGGCAGTGACGGGCTGCACAGGCTCCCCGGAAGGGATGTGTGGATAGTGACCTGTGCTTGCACACAGGTTTCTTGGTGGCGGCAGCAGCAGCCTTAGCATCTCATGCTTATCTCTGGGGTCTGCACTGTTAGCCGCGGCTTGCGCTCATCTCTGGAGCTCCTTTAAGCAGCGCTCCTAATCCCCTCTCCTTGCGCACCAGGAAACAAAGAGGGAAGAAAAAGTCTCTTGTGTCTTCGGCAGGTCCAGACTTTTCCCTGGACTCCCTCCCAGCTAGCCGTGATGTACTAATCCCCTGCAGGCTGTGTTCACGCCGCCAACCCCAGTCCTCTCCCTGTGCTCCGACCGAAGCCCGATCCTCAGCTCCCAGCCCTGCCTGACCCGGCGGGTGAGCAGAGTAGCCTCTTGGGCTGGTGAGTGCCGGTTGGCACGGATCATCTGTACGGGAATCTCTCTGCTTTGCCCTCCGCACCCCTGTTGCTGTGCTCTCCTCCGCGGCTCCGAAGCTCCCCCCCTCCGCCACCCACAGTCTCCGCACGCGAAGGGGCTTCCTAGTGTGTGGAACCTTTTCCTCCTTCACAGCTCCCTCCCACTTGTGCAGGTCCCGTCCCTATTCTTTTGTCTCTCTTTATTCTTTTTTCTTTTGCCCTACCCAGGTACGTGGGGGGATTTCTTGCCTTTTGGGATGTCTGAGGTCTTCTGCCAGCATTCAGTAGGTGTTCTATAGGAGTTGTTCTACGTATAGATGTCTTTCTGGTGTATCTGTGGGGAGAAAGGTGATCTCCACGTCTTACTCTTCCGCCATCTTCCCCCTCTCCTCAATATCTGTTTTTATACATTTATACAGTACCTGTTTTATGCATTCATTCCCTTGCTAAAGCTTTATGGTAGCCAGAGTTGTTTCCTGACCCCTTGATTTTGAGCATGATATTGTGACTTGCTGTGGCCAATGGGATGTTAGCAGACAGGACACAGGCAGAAGCTTGAAATGTGCATTTGTAGTTGGAGTTGTACCTGTGCTCCTGCCTTTGCCATGAGAAGAACATTTCCTGGGTAACCACTAGACACGGAAGATATGGCAACACATAGAGCAGATCTAGACCTGGCCTATAGCTTGGAACCATGCTCAGCTGAGGCTGGCTTAGATAAGTCAACATGCAGATGTATATGAGAATCAATGCTTATTGTTATATGCTACTGAATTTGGGAGATTGTCTTTTTTGCAGGTTGATTCTAGATTGGGCTGAATAATACACTTAGAAATATATTTTCAAGGCTTTATAATTTAAAATAAGCTCATATTTTAATTTATCTACTGCTTAAAATTCTGTATATGAAGTTTACTCTAAAAAAAGAGATGTCTAATAGTTTATTTAAGTCCAAAATTTATTTTTTCTAGATTCTGGCAGTTGGCCACTCAGGATATTTCTGTACATTGAACACGCATAAGGTGATATAACTTAGAGATAAATAGTAGGATAGTGGTGAGGCTAAGTAGAGAAGACTAGTAGATATTAAATTCAACAAATATTTGTAGAATTCCTATGATATGCAAGGTACTTTTCTAGGTACTAGAAATACATAGATAAGAATCCCTGTCTTTGTGGAGCTTTCCTTCCTTCTAGGTTGTTCATTAGATACAGGGGTCATTTCATTCCATAGTAGAATAATATTCTCAATATCAAACCATGGATTATGGGAATGAAATGGACACAAAGAATAAGGAAATATCATACCCACTGAGATTTTACTATGTAGAAGGGACCATTTACCATGAAGGGAAAAACTAAGAAATGAATGCAAGCCTGGGAAATAAGTAGCAATGAGTTTCAATCAAAATGGGGGAAGAATTTCCTCTGAGAAGTGGGAAACCTAAAAATATAAAAATCAAATCAAATCAGGGAGAGGATGTAGGTTTTTATTTCTTCTGGGATTTGACCTCAGGGACAAGAAGATGAAGAGGAATGGACTCTAAATTGTTATTAATAATTATGGCCTCTTCCTCCTAGGTAGGACTGTCTTTCTAAGTAAATCAGAGACTCTCTTCTGTGCTAACCATACCTACATCCTCAAATATCCTCTGCTTCTGGATCTTTTTGCTTGAAGGGTTGTCGAGCTTTCCTAAGCAACCTGAGAGATCTATTTAAACTATCCTCTTGACTGAGCAGTGCTGGTGCTGATTCTGGCCTTTTGCCACTCTCTTGCAGAAGTGAAAAAGCCAGATAATCCACTGGATATAGGTCTGGTTGACATGGTCACACATCTGAATATATGGAAGATTCTGGAAACAACAATGGCTTAAATAAGGTAAAAATTTATTTCTTACTCACATAAATTTTTGGGCAGGCTGTCCACAGTTGGTATGGTGCTCCATGCTATCAGGGACTCTGGCTTCTTTTACTGTTGCTGCTGTACTTGTGGCCTTGACCTCTAGTCCAAGATAGCAGTATCTACATTCCAGGTAGCAAGATAAAGAAGAGGACAAAGAAGACAAAAGGTATATTACAGCTGCTTTTAAGGAAGAGACAGTACATTCACTTACAGACCTTTGGCTGGATTTTAAACATATTGCTTCTCTCAGCCATTAGGGAGGTTGAGAAATATAATCTTCATTTTGGATAGTCACGTGTCCAGCCCCAAATTAGGGGACTTAACACAATGAAAGAAATGGTGGATGAATTAGTAGAATGAATTAGTAGAATAGACTAGGCTATGATATGGTACAAATAAACCTTAATATCTCAGTGGCTTAACATAACTATTTTTCACTCCAGAACCTAGGTTAATAGATAGGCCACTATTTCTCAGCTGATTTATTTAGAACCTAGGGCCTCCAAGACAGTTGTAACAAGGGAAGAGAAAGCACGGAGGGGAGGACACCAGCTCCTAAATGCCTCAGCTTACAAGTAACATACATCATTTCTGCTCTCCGCCCCTTGGCCAGAACCAGGCACCTAGCCTCTACCTAACTAACAGGGAGGGTGTGAAATGTGGAGAAGCATGTGATTATTACCAATGAGCAAAAGTATCTCTGCCTTATAGGTTAAAACTGTTGAATTTGATTAAAAATTATATATACAATGATTAATTTCTATAGCAAATTGAAATTCTCACTGAATCCTTTGTTAGTATTTAACATTCTTTTCTTCCTTTCAAATGGTTTACATGTAGCTTGGAGCCTCAGTTTCCTTCTATCCCTGACTGTCAATTTGTGCTTTTCTCTGTATATCCACAGTCTTAAAGAAAAGACATGGGATCTGATGCTAGATTTTCCTGTCTGACACAGAGGAGGTCTCCTTTTAACCAATAAAATAGCCTCCATTTATGTTGCTGCTTTTTCCTCTTTGTCTCTTCTATTGAAGGATCCAATTAAAGTGTGTGCTTTTTGGCACCTGTTCTGTGCTCGTTTTAAGATTTAATCAGCCCTCTGAACCTGCAGCATAACTGCCTCACAATGTCAAGTTAATATATTGAGATAGCTCAAACCCACCATTCTCAAGGGTGATTTTGTTTAAAAGTGAGTTGTAGTTGAGTTTCTAAACAACTGCCAAGCTTTCAAGGTACCAAAGTAAACATGATCCAAACAGACCCTGGAGACTTTGGTTAACTTGCATGTACTTTAAGAAAATAGAGGTTTTTATAATTTTTTAAAAAGTGAAGCTGAATTTTTTGATGTCCCTTTAAAATGTAATCCCATCATCCCCTATATTTCCAGGCACCCATAGCTGAATTTACAAATAAGGCAAATTGGCAGCTGGTCACTAAGCTGTTTTATAGGAAGTTACCTTTCTGCCTCCTTTAAACCCTGAGCTCTTTCATCGGTCAAATAAATATCTTAAGGGTTACTCATTGCGTGCAGAATAAAGTCCAAATTCTCTACCCTGCAATCCAACACTTTCTATGATCAGTCTCCAATGTAATTTTCAAGGCTTATGTCCAACTACAGAACCCTTCCCTCTTTCATACAAGCATGCACCTTACTCATCAATCATATTTCACAGTTCACCTCTTGCAAATGTGTGAACTTGGCTATTTGTTGGTGCTATTCCCTTAACCTGGAATGTTCTTCATTCCATATCCATGTATTAAAATCTCACCCCAATCAGTAACCTCTTCTAGTTCCTCTCAGTGTTGTTAAATGTCACCTTTGTGAGACATGTTTATTGTCATACTTTCCTCATCCTGTCAAGCATCAAAAAATTTTTGTTCAGCTTCTACATGAGCTAAGTTCCTTAAAGTCAGGAAGCACACCTTCTGTTTCTCCTCCCTCCTTTGTTTCCATGAGCATTTACTGAGTACCTCTTAAGTGTCTGGCACTGGGCTAGAGGCTCTGAGAATTACAAGTCAAGCACAAATTAGGCACTTAAGAATCCCATAGCAAGGGCTGGATGCAATATTGAAGAAAGAAAAGAGATGAAGTGAAGAAGAAGGTTAGAGATAACAACAAAATACATAATGGACCTAGAGAGTTATAATATCTGATAGAGAGTAATCTGTGGCATGCTGGTGTATGATAGAGTTTGAAGAGAGTTTAGTAGAAGGAGAAATCACTTCCAGCTTGGGAAAAACTTCATGGAGGAGCCTGACCAGGAATTTTGGAGATTCTTGGACAAGAAGAAATGATGTATAAGGCAAAGGCAAGGAAGTGGGGACATTTAGTGACACTCAAAGGAAAGAGTAGATAGTTTTTAATGTAAAGTATTTTTGAAGGGAATCATCAGAGTCAGATAAAGATAGCTTGGGGATAAAATATCCCCAAATTCTGATTTTCCAGAAGAAGGAATTTGGACTTTGTTCAACAAGCACAGGAAACTACTGAAAGCTGTTGAGCTTTAGTGTGACATGACCAGTGCTCTTCTTAAGAATGTTAATCTGGCTTTGGCACAGGTTGGTTGGTGAAAGTAGAGGTCTCACTAATTCAGGAGCAAACCTAAGAGTCTGAACTAAGGCAGCAATAGCTGGCATGGAGGTGAGGTAGAGAATGGGTGAACTTGGGCAGAAGTGAAATCACCTGGACTTATGAACAAGGGAGATGTAGTAATCAGAGATGGCACTGAGATTTTCAGCATAGAAGATTGCAAAAATGGTGGGGCTATCATTAGAGAGAAGCACCTAAGAGGTAGACCAGATTTGGGGGAAATTTGTGAGCATGAGAAGCCAATGAAATCCAGATGGGGAGCCCTACATGCAGTAGAAAATGTGGACTGGAATTCAGAAAGAGGTCAGGGCTGGATGTATTTTTTGAAGAAAATATATTTGAAGAATAAATATTTGAAGAAAGTGGGTTTATTTTCAAATTTGGGGCAACACTATATGTTAGCATTTTACTACTGAAACGGCTATGCATTTAATTATTGGAACATCTTAATATGAACATTTAAATACATTTTTGCTGAGACTTATTACATGCACCATAAATTTCACCCACTTAAAGTGTTTTCTGGTTTATTCACAAGGTTGTGCAAACATCAACACCATGTAAAAAAAATTTTTAACATCTTTATTGGAGTATAATTGCTTTACAATGTTGTGTTAGTTTCTGCTGTATAACGAAGTGAATCAGCTGTATGTATACATATATCCCCATATACCCTCCCTCTTGCATCTCCCTCCCACCCTTCCTATCCCACCCTTCTAGGTGGTCACAAAGCACCAAGCTGATATCTCTGTGCTATGCAACTGCTTCCCACTAGCTATCTATTTAAATACCATATAAATTTAGATTGTATTCATTACCTCTAAAAGAAAATCTATGCCCATTAGCAGTCATTCCCCATTCCTCCATTCCATGCCCCCCAGTCCAAGGCAACCACTAATTTACTTTCTGTGTCTATAGGTTTGCCTATTCTGGACTTTTCATATAAATAGAATAATACAATATGTGGTATTTTGTGACTGGCTTCTTTCATTTAGCATATTTTCAAGGTTCAACAATGTTGTAGCATGTATCATACTTAACTCCTTTTTATTGCTGAATAATGTTACACTGTTTGAAAATAAACATATTTTGCTTCTCCATACATCAGTTGATGGACATTTAGGTCGTTTCCACTTTTTGACTATTATGAATAATGCTGCTATAAACATTCATGTACAAGTTTTTGTGAGGATGTAAATGTTTTCATTTCTCTTGAGTATATACCTCAAGTGTATATGGAGTGGAATTGCTGGGGGATATGCTGATTCTATGTTTCACATTTTGAGGAAAAAATTGTTTCCAAAGTGGCTGCACCATTTAAAATTCCCACCAATAGTGTGCAAGTGTTCCAAATTCTTCACATCTTTGCCAACACATTTTATTGCCTGCTCTTTTTATTATAGCCATCCTAGGGGGCATGAAGTGGCATTTCATTGTAGTTTTTATTTGCATTTCTCTAATGAGTAATGCTGTCGTGTCTTTTTATGTGTTTATTGGCTATTTATATATCTTCTTTGGAGAAATATCTCTTCAAATTGTTTGCCAATTTAAAAATTGTGTTGTATTTTATTATTGAAGTATTCTTTATATATTCTGGATATAAGTCCCTTATCAGACATATGATTTGATAATCCCCCCCCCCATATTGTGAATTATCATTTCACTTTGTTGGTGGCAGCATTCATTTGCAGCACAGAAGTTGTGTTTTTCTTTTATTGATGTAGTCCAATTTATGTATTTTTTCTTTCATTGCTTATGCTTTTGGTGTCGTACCTAAGGAATAATTTCCAAGGTCACAAAAATTTACACCTATGATTTTTTTCTAAGATTTTTACAATTTTAACTCTTACATTTAGGTCTATGATCCATTTCATGTTAATTTTTGTGTATGGTGTGAGGTAAGGGTCCAAATACATTCTTTTGCATGTGGATTCCAATAGTTTCAGGACCATTTGTTAAAAGGACTATTCTTTTCCCAGTGTGAAATTAGCCTGACAGAGAAAGACAAACACTGTATGATCTCACTTATATGTGAAATCTAAAAGAAAAAAAAAGTTGAACTCTTAGGAATAGAAAGTAGAATGTAATTACCAGGGGTTTGAGTGTAGGGGAGATGGGGAGATAGCAGTTGCTCCAGGGCTTACAATATACAGCTTACTTATTAAATTTACTTCAGATTTCATTAGCATAATTCCAATGAATTCAAAAAATGTTGCCCTATATAGCTCCATACCCTCTCCCCTTTTATTGTTGCACAAATTACATCTAAAAATACATTGCTATAATTATTAATTTATATAATTGTATGTCTTTTATAGAAACCAAGACAAGAAAGGAAAACAAACGTATTTATGTTTGTTGTATTAATCTTCTTATTTTCCATTTCTGGTTTTCTTAATTTAGTCCTATGGATTCCAGTTACCATCTGGTTTAATTAATTTTTTCACCCTAATGCATCTTGTTTCTACCTGCCTTCTGTTTGCTGTTATTGTTAAATATATCACATTTCTACATTTTACACATTCACTAATACAATTATATACATATTGCTTTATGCAATCACTCTTTAAAAGAAAGATAAGAGAATAAATATGCTATTATAATGTCTTTTATAATTATCTATACAATTACCTTTACTGGCACTCTATGTTTTTTGCTATGGCTTTAAATTACTGTCTAGAATTATAAGCTTCATCCTGAAGAACTGCCTTTAGTATTTCTTATAAGGTAGGTCTGCTATCAATGAATTCTCTGCTTTTGTTTATCTGGTCATGTCTTTCTTTTGCCACCATTTTTGAAAGATAGTTTTGCTGGCTATAATATTTTTGGTTGAAGGTTTTAACTTTCAGCACATTGAATACTTTATCTCACTAACTTCTGGCCTCCACTCTTTCTGATGAGAAGTCAGCTGTTAATCTTATTGGCATCCTGTTTTATGTGATGAGTCATTTTTTCTTACTGTTTTCAAAATTTTTTCTTTATATTTGGATTTCAACAATTTGACTGTGATATATCTGGGTATAGATTTGTTTAGGTTTGTCCTACAGGAGTTTGTTGAGACTCTTGGATGTGTAGATTAATATATTTCATCAAATTTGGTCAGTATTCAGCCACTTTGAACGTTTTTTCTGCCCACCCCACTTTTTGCTTCCTCTTCTGGTACTCCCATTACATGTATGTGGATGCACTTATTGATATTCTACATTTCTCCAAAGCTCTGTAAATTTTTCTTCAATATTTTTTTCCCTCTCTGTTCTTCAGATTATGTAGTATCTACTGATCTATCTTCTGGTTTTCTGATTCTTTATTTTACCAGCTCAAATCTATGGTTGAAACCTTTTAGTGAATTTTTCATTTTGGTTATTGTAATTTTTACCCTCACAATTTCCACTTGGTTCTATTTTATAATTTCTATTTTTTATTCATGTTCTCTATTTGATGGGGCATTATTTTTTCACATGTTCCTCTGGTTCTTTAGGCATGGCTCCTTTCAATTCTTTCAACATATTTATAATAGTTACTTTGGAGTCTTTGTCTGCTTTGTCCATCATCTGGGCCTGTTCAAAGGTAATTTCTATTTGCAGTTGCTTTCTTCCTTATGTATAGGCCACAATTTCCTTTGTATGTCTCATACTTTTTTTTTTAAAGTAGATATTTTAGATTATATAGCAACTCTGGATACTGACTCCTTTCTTCCTCTGGGGTTAACATTGTTGTTTGCTTTGATAGTTCATTTATTTGTTTAGTGACTTGGCTGGGCTAATTTTGTGGTAGATTTCCCTTGCAGTGGGCAGCATTTGATGTCCCTGCTCAGATTTTTTTATGGCTACCGAAGGATTATCCTTGAATCCACATAAGTTACTTATCAGTCAAAGCTTGTGCTTAGGCCCCTTCAGCCAGTTAGATTTTTCTTTCTCTCTCTCTCTTTTTTTTGTATATGTGTGTAGGTTGGAGGTTGCTATCACTGTCCAGGGAATTTATGTTTTGATCCCATATTTAGCCAGAGGCTAGCTGCTTGGAAGTTCTTTATTTATCACTCCTGAAAGAACACAGCCTTAGCTTAAATACGTTTGTCAAGACTTCTAGGGATGTGTGTGGTTTTATTTTTAATCCTGGCTGCTTAGAATTTCCTTTGAGTCAGAGTAGGTTATTGTATAGCCACTGTTTCATAAGAGGTTGTGCTTAAACACACTGTGCCTGTGAGTCTTCTGCCCTTTGTTAATTAATCTGTGTGTGGCTTGGGGAATGCTTACAAGTTTGATCCATGTCTACCTTTGATTGCTCTCCAGTGCATGTAGACTATGACATGTGCACAGCCTCCTGACCTCCAGAGACAACTTTGACCCCAGGAGTGTTCTTCTTGGCTGTTTTACCCTGTTAAACTTCTGTTAAACTTTCTGTTAGACTTCTAGTCACTCTGCCACTTCACATGTTGCTACCAGTATTGTGGAGCTGCCAGCCCCCACTCAATTAGCCTTCACAAAGGTCTCCTTGTTTTCAACAACACTCTTACGCATGCATTTTTCCCTATTATCTTCCAAATAGTCCTCTTGGGCCATACTATGGAGCTTCTCGTTCTCCTGTCTCTTCCCCTGGAAAGAAATTTTGCACCACTTCACAGGACCTGGAGTAGGGAGAGTGGCCTATTTCTTTTAGAATGATACTCTTTCTATGTAAGTAGTATCAGGAGGGGTGGTAGCCTTTTGTATTCTTAGATTTCCCCTCTCAGCATGGAACCTCTACCTGATGAATGAGCAGGGGCAAGGGTAATTAAAGCCTCAGTATTTTCAGCTTGCCACACCTAAAGCTTCCACTATACAAATAGGGTCTTGGTGGGGGGAAGAGCATCTCAGTCCTTTCATCCACACTCACCTAGAATATGGGGCTGGAGGAACATGAGGTCTAGAAGAACATGAGAAACACTGGAGACTTGCCCTACCCAGAGTGAAACTTTAGGAACTGAAGGAAAAGGAAACCCCTATCTTTTGACCACATTCACCTGGAGTAGAGTTTCCATACAAAGAGATGAGGAAAGAGGGAGCAGGTCATGGCTCTTGCTGTTCTTACTGAGATTTTATTGATTTTTCTCAGTGAATCTTTCTCCACTTACTGTATGCCTTAAAGACAATTCCAGAGACTGCGAAATGTTTTTAAAAAATAATTCTTGCCACTTAACTTGCTGTTTTTCTGTGGAGAGGGTCTGCTAAGCTCTTTACTCTGCCATTCCTGAAGTCCCTAAGATCAAGTATCTTATATTATCAATCTTAATGCAAGCATGATCATGAAATCCTTGACTCTTTTCTTTCTCATACCCAAACGGCCAAGAAATCCTTTTGGTTCTACCTTGAAGATTTATTGAGGATTCAACCTCTTCTCACCTCCTCCACTACTATCATTCTTATCCAAGCCACCACCTCCTCTCACCTGTCAGAACCTCCTCCTTTGAGTTGTTTCTACTCTTTCTTTCTTGCTTTCTGTTCTTGACACAGTAACCAGGGTGATCCTTTAGAAGCATAAATTATCAGAGGAGCTGAATAGACATTTTTCAAAAGAAGATACACAGATGACCAACAGACACATGAAAAGACGTTCAACATCACTAATTATTAGGAAAATGCAAATAAAAACCACAATGAGATATCACCTCATGCAGGTTAGAATGGCTATTGTCAAAAAGGCAAGGAACACTCCCTCACACTGTGCACAAAAAATAAACTCAAAATGGCTTAAAAACTTAAATGTAAGACATGATACCATAAAACTCCTAGAAGAGAACATAGGGAAAACATTATCTGACATAAATTGTACCAATGTTTTCTTTGGTCAGTTGCCCAAGGCAATAGAAATAAAACCAAAACTAAACAAATGGGACCTAATCAAACTTATGAGCTTTTGCACAGCAAAGGAAAGTATAAACAAACTGAAAAAGCAACCTATGGACTGGAAGAAAACTTTTGCAAATGATGTGGCCAACAAGGGCTTAATTTTCAAAATATACACACAGCTCATACAACTTAATAATAAAAAAATAAACAACCCTATCAAAAAATGGGCAGAAAGCCTAAATAGACATTTCTCCAAAGAAGACATACATATGGCCAATAGGCACATTAAAAGATGCTCAGCATCACTATTAGAGAAGCACAAATCAAAACTAAAATGAGGTATCACCTCACACCAGTCAGAATAGCCATCATTAAAAATCTACAAATAACAAATTCTGGAGAGGGTGTGGAGGAAAGGGAAGCCTCTTACACTGTTGGTGAGAATGTAAATTGGTGCAGCCACTATGGAAAACAGTGTGGAGGTTACTTTAAAAACTGAAAATAGAGATACCATATGCTCCAGAAATCCTACTTCTGGGCATATATCTAGAGAAAACTAATTTGAACATATACATGTACCCTAATGTCTATAGCAGCACTATTTACAATAGCCAAGACATGGAAGCAGCCTATCGACAGATGAATGGGTAAAGAAGATGTGGGGTACATATATATACACACACACACACACAATAGAGTATTAACCATGAAAAAGAATGAAATAATGCCATTTTCAGCAACATGGATGGACCTAGAGATTATCATACTAAGTGAAGTAAGTCAGAAAGAGAAAGACAAATACCATATGATATCACTTACATGTGGAATCTAAAATGTGATACAAATGAACTTATTTACAATACAGAAACAAACTCACAGACATAGAAAACAAACTTATGTTTACCAAAGGGGAAAGGGGATGGGGGAGGGATAAATTAGGAGTTTGGGATTCAAAGATACAAACTACTATATATAAAATAGGTAAACAACCAGGTCCTCCTGTATAGCACAGGGAACTATATTCAATATCCCGTAATAAACCATAGAGGAAAAGTATATGGAAAAGGATATATATATATGACTTTGCTGTACACCAGAAACTAACACAACATGGTAAGTCAACTATACCTCAATTTTAAAAAGGCAAGAAATTACAAGGGTTGGAGAGAATGTGGAGAAAAGGGAATCCTCATACACTGTTGGTGGGAATGTAAATTGGTGCAGCCACTATGGACAGCAGTATAGAGATTCCTCAAAAAATTAAGAATAGAACTAACATATGATCCAGCTATTCCAATTCTGGGTATTTATCTGATGAATATTAAAACAGTAATTTGAAAAGGTATATGCACCCCTATGCTCATTGTAGCTTTATTTACAATCGCCAAGGTATGGAAACAATCAATTGATGAATGGATAAAGAAGAAGTGATACACACATATATACACACACACAATAGAATACTACTCAGCCATTAAAAAGATGAAATCTTGCCATTTGTGACAAGATGGATGGAACTTGAGGGTCCTTGCTCAGTGAAATAAATCAGACAGAGAAATACAAATACCATATGGCTTCACTCATATGTGGAATATAAAAAACAAAACCAACCAACCAGCCAAACAAACAAACAAAAAACTCAAATAAATGAACAAACAAAACTAAATAAAAGCAAACACATAGATACAAAGAACAGAGTGGTGACTCCAGAGTGGGCGGGGGTGGAGAAATGGGTAAAGGGTATCAGGTATGGTGATGGATAGAAAGTAAATTTTGGTGGTGAGCACACTGTAATGTATATAGAAGTCTAAATATAATGTACACATGGAACTTATATAGTGTTATAAACCAATGTTACCTCAATTTTAAAAAAATGTAAAAAAATATTAAAAAAATAAAAGTACAAATTAGATCAAGCCATTCCTCTGCAAGGACTCCTCTTGATCTGACCCTGCATTACATCTCTGATCTCCCCTTCTTTTGTTCACTCCACTTCAGGCAATCTGCCCCTCACTAACACTCCTCCAATGATCTGCTTTGCTAACCCCCCACTTCAAGTAATTTCTCAATGCAATCTTCCTGAAGAGACCTATTCTGACAACCTTTTACACTGTAACATCCACCTTCCCCTGCAGCACTCCTGATCCTTCTTCCCTGCTCTACTTTTTTTCCATGATGCTTACCATTTCAAACATGGAATATCACTTATTTATTATAATGATTTTTTCTTATCTATTCCCCTCATTGGACTATGAGCTACATTAGGGCAGGAATGTTTATCTTTGTACACTGTTGCATCTTTAGCACTTGGAACACTGCCTGGAACAAAGCAGATGCTCATAAAATATTTGTTGAATGAATACATTCACAAATTCTGATTAGTTGTGTGGACAACATGGCTGAATATAATTTGAGCAATAAGTAAGATAGGGGATGAATTTTGGTCCTGTGTTCAAAATAAATTTGGGGTTTACTTAATGTAGTCTTAGGACACATTTCAGATGCTTGGTGTGGGAAAAGTGGGAATTGCCCATTGGTGTTCCCAGAAAAATACCAAAGGCAAAAAAAATTGTTGTTACAGTCTCAGGCAGGTGGGTGTGGGACTTCCCTATCACTCTGCACATCACCTCTTGACTGACGGTTTAGTAGTTAAACCAAATATGTTAAGAGAACAAAAAAGTAGAGATCATTGGAGGGGGAGTGATGTGGCTGTCTCACTTGAAATGGTTTCCTTCTTTTTGATACACTTCCAGCTTCTCTCTACCCCTGTATTTACCCTATCCCAGGGGAGATGGAATGATGTGGCTGGTTGCTAAATTTGGGAAGAATAAACTGGGCTTGCTCAACTAAGCACCTCTAGTTTTCCTCTAGGGAGAGAGCCTGCCTGCAGCTACCAGTTCTCCTCTGCTCCTTTGAGCCATAAGTCTTAGCCACACCTCTCTATCCAGATAGGGAAACCTATGCTAGTCAACCTGGGAGGAGTTAGTCAGACTTCTGTAATTCAGTTAACAGGTCCATTTCACAATAAACTGTGTTCTACAATAACTTAGCCTTTTTAAGTAATAAGGGTGATATTTCAGGCCTTCAAATGCTACTCCTTTGTCTTAATTCTCAAATTGTTGAGAACTCAGGAGGGAGAGAAAGGTGCAATTCATGAGCTTCTTGAAAGACCTCCAGAATTTTGCTTTCATCATATTTGCCAGAACTGACCCATATGGCCACCCTGGCAACAGGGGTAGATGAGAAAGTGCTTTTTGGGGGCTTTTCCAGCCTTTCTGTTGGGAGGCAGAAAGAGAGAAGAGACTTGGAATGGTGGTTGAGTCAGCTGTACCTGTCACAGAAGTCATCGAGAGTATCACTCCTGAGACCAACCACATCAGCATCACCTGAGAGCTTGTTAGAAATGCAGACTGCTGAGCCCTAGCTTAGATCTACTGAATCAGAGACTGCATTTTAACAAGATTTCCAGGTTATTCATGTGCACACTAACATTTAAGAAGCACTGTCTAGGTCAGGAGCCCACAAACTATACCCTGTGGACCAAATCTAGCCTGTCTTTGTAAATAAAGTTTTATTGGAACACAGACATGCCTACATGTTTATGTATTATCTATGGCTGCCTCTGGACTACAGTGCCAGAGTTAAGTAACTGTAACAGAGACCACATGGCCTGAAAAGCATAAAATATCTCACCCTTTGCAGGAAAAGTTTGCTATCTCCTGGTTTGGATTGGGTTAAGAGCTGAAAGCACAGTTCAGTTGACAATACTGGGGAGACATTGACAAAGAAAAGGTAAAGATGAACTTTTCTTCAGAATGTGAAAAATATGAGAGTACTGAAGGATAAAAGGCAAGAGCCAGTACTGAGGGAGACACTGATAGGAAGAAAGGCAGGATGAGATCCTGGGGGAGAAGCAACATGGAGTCAGTGTTACTGAACTCGGGTTCGACTGCTTGCCACTCAAAAACCAAAACTCGAGTGGCAAGTGTTGGTTGGAAAGGAAAGATTGCTTTATTCAGGAGGCTGGCAACCTGGGGAGAAGGTGGACTCATGTCTAAAAGCTAAATCCCAAGATTTGCTCTACCATGAAAGTTTTTTTTTTTTGTATTTTTGTATTTTTGATGACTGAAACAAGACAGACCTAAAACCGCAGCTTCTGAAAGAACCATTTGTTCTTGCCAGTCTTGTATCTCTCCTCAAACTTGACCTTGGCCTCTCGTTGGGCCTTGTGTTTGAGAGCAGGGTCTCTGAAGACATCCTTGTTGACAACAGTTTTGTCCAAGGGGATATCCACAGAGTACCACGTAGGCATGAGGTGATTATAATTATAAACTTTCACAAAAGACTTGATCTTTGACCTCCTGGCAATTTTCTTCTTGCCCATGGCAGCTGTCACTTTGCGGGGATAGTGATCAATTCCAGCCACCAGAGCATACCTGTAGGGTCAGTCTGTGGTGCCATCATCAATGTTCTTTACGATGACCGCTTTGCGTCCAGAGTAGCGACCGGCCAGGACCAGCACCACCTTCCCGGGTTTCATGAACTTGCCCATGTCGGCAGCAACCTCTCGGGCCTACAGCAGAGGAAGCTACCATGAAAATTTTTAAAGGAAGAATTATTTGAGGAAGGGGTCAGGGTCTACATTATCTTCCACTGTGTGCAGACTTTCTTCTCATTGGTTGATGATGAGGTAACAGGGCAGTGTTCCAGGAATCTTGTGCTCAGCCTGAAGTTACCATCTTCCACATGGGTGGGAGCCTTAGTTCCTGCAGAAGAGCTCAAAGGTATTGTTATGTATATTCCTTGAGTAGGAACCAGGACCTTGCTTTATTGCTGCACTAGTTTCTGGACTGCTTCTCCTTTGTTTCTCCACCCTTTCCCTTCCCTGATTAGCAACTGTTTGAATCTGCCCTTTGGAACTCAGGGAAGGTCAAGGAAGCTGAATGAAGCTTATTTCCTACAAACAAGAAGTGGGGACACTAAAATATTTGTACCCAGGAGGGCCCCACAGAGCCCAGCTCCATTTCATCATGATGGAAGAGCTTGAGGAAAAGATGGAAAGACAGGGGTTGGGTGAGAATCCAGGTAATTCAGGTAAAAAAGGGAGAGTTGACAGGCTCTTGGTTAGTTGGCTTTGGCATTTTGTATTTTACACAACGCCTAGCACACAACCTAACATCTGGTGGGCATCAGTGTTTTTTTCGATTGAAAAAGTCATCCGCCCAGTTTATAACTTGAGGCTCCCCACAGAGCACTTTGCTTTCAAACTCCAGGACCATGTACCTGCCGGGTAGGAAGGGACCTGAATAGTCTTATTCCCACTACACAGCTAAGAAATTTTGACATGAGAGGGTTGGTGACTATCCTGAAGTCATCAAGCCAGGAGGCTGTCTCCAGCTGGGTCTGGAACCCAGGCCTCTCTGCCCAAGACCTTTCTCACTTGGAGGCTGCATGAGAACTGCAGAGCCTGGAGGCTGGGTTTTCCACATGGGAGAACTTACTGTTAGTTTATGTTGGCTGTGAAAAACTCCAATTATTTTGTTAACAAATCAAAATATGATGTGAATATAGTTTCCTGTGCTATACAATAAATCTTTTTTATCTTGTAATAACTTATAATGGAAAAGAATAAAAAGAAAGAATATAGATATATACATTAAATTTGTATCACTTTGCTGTCCTCCTAAAACTAACACAATGTTGTAAATCAACTGTACTTCAATTAAAAAAAAACTCACTAAAATGAGGAGGTCTCTGATTTTGTGATACCTGTGCCCAGGAGCAAGGGTTGCATTTCTGCACCAGACTGAGCTTTTGCTGGAATGTGAGGTGGGGTAAGAGCCAGAAAGAGAGGAGATGGGAATTTCTGCTGAATGCCTGGGCCTCAGGAGTACCAGGGTTGACAGGAAGGGAGGATGCCAGAGGTGGTCTTGGTGGCCCTTCTCCTTTTCTGAGGGCCCATCCTCTCCTCTCCTTTTCCCCAAACATCCTCTGACCTGAACTGTTTCCCCAGCTGCCTGAGGCCTCTTCCCCAGGGCCTAAGCTCCAGTGCATGCTCTGATTGAGAGCACTGAGTCTTAATTACTCTTCCCAGACCCTATCCAAACTTCTCTGGGCTATGTCCCACCTCCTCAGGCACATTTCCTAAAGCACTCATCCAAGCTGGCTTTGCCTGGCTGGGTTCCCTGAAAGCAGAGCCTGAACATGCTTGGGTGCAGGTGGCTTATTTTGGAGACAATCAATCCCAGGAAGCAGGACTTGGGGAAATGGGAGGTGGTAAGGAAGGAGGAAAAGCCATATAAAATTCTGTTAAGGTTGCTCTTGTGAGAAATGAGCCTCCATTTCACCAATAAGCATGCAGAAATCTCCCAGACCATCCATCCAAAGGACAGGAGATGGGAGAACTTATCCTTCAACTTCTGCAGGGATTATTCCCGGGGACCTTGACTACCCCAAACATCTGGACTACATTTGCCCACAGACTTCTGAGGCTCTGATGAAGGCCCCAAGTGTTGGCCCCATGGGTGGGGGTGGGCTTGAGCTAGGATGCTGACAATGTAAGTCTGAACTTGAACAGAGCTGTCCAGTACCCCTGGAGCAGAGATCAAAGGTGGGAGAGAGGATGTGACAGGGGCACCGCAAGTATATCCATTATGAAGCTATGTTATAGAGGCATATGAACTCAACTTCCAGGTGAAATGAACCTTGCATCAGTACAAACTAAGCCCGTCTATTTCCAGTAAAATTATCTGCCTGGAACTGTATTGTGTTTAGTCTTTTATTAAAACTACAGAGCTAGGAACACTAACACTTTAGTTGTTATTTGGCTGGGGTATCTTTTTCTATACTTTCCATTACAATATTTTTGTGCCTTACATATTGGGTGTAACTAATATGTTGGATTGGAAAACAATCCAGTTTTGTTTTTTATTATTATCCCATTGTATTTTATTTATTTCTTTATACAGCAGGCTCTTATTAGTCATCCATTTTATACACATCAGTGTATACGTGTCAATCCCAATCTCCCAATTCATCACACCCCCACCCCCACCCCTCACTGCTTTCCTCCCTTGGTGTCCATACTCTTCTCTACATCTGTGTCTCAATATCTGCCCTGCAAACTGGTTCATCTGTACCACTTTTCTAGATTCCACATATATGCATTAACATATGATATTTGCTTTGCACTTCTGACTTACTTCACTCTGTATGATGGTCTGTAGGTCCATCCATGCCTCTACAAATGACTCAGTTTCATTCCTTTTTATGGCTGGGTAATATTCCATTGTATATATGTACCACATCTTCTTTATCCATTCATCTGTCGATGGGCATTTAGGTTGCTTCCATGACCTGGCTATTGTAAATAGTGCTACAATGAACATTGGGGTGCATGTGTCTTTTTGAATTATGGTTTTCTCTGGGTATATGCCCAGTAGTGGAATTGCTGGGTCATATGATAGTTCTATTTTTAGTTCTTTAAGGAACCTCCATACTGTTCTCCATAGTGGCTGTATTAATTTATATTCCCAGCAAAAGTGCAAGAGGGTTCCCTTTTGCCCACACCCTCTCCAGCATTTGTTGTTTGTAGATTTTCTGATGATGCCCATTCTAACTGGTGTGAGGTGATACCTCATTGCAGTTTTGATTTGCATTTCTCTAATAATTAGTGATGGTGAGCAGCTTTTCATGTGCCTCTTGGCCATCTGTATGTCTTCTTTGAAGAAATGTCCATTTAGGTCCTCTGCCCATTTTTGGATTGGGCTGTTTGTTTTTTAAATATTGAGCTGCATGAGCTGTTTATATATTTTGGAGATTAATTCTTTGTCTGTTGATTCATTTGCAAATATTTGCTCCCATTCTGAGGGCTGTCTTTTCATCTTTATGGTTTCCTTTGCTGTGAAAAAGCTTTTAAGTTTCATTAGGTCCCATTTGTTTATTTTTGTTTTTATTTCCATTACTCTAGGACGTGGATTAAGAAAGATCTTGTTGTGATTTACGTCAAAGAGTGTTCTTCCTATGTTTTCCTCTAATAGTTTTACAGTGTCTGGTCTTACATTTAGATCTCTAATCCATTTTGAGTTTATTTTTGTGTATGGTGTTAGGAAGTGTTCTAATTTCATTCTTTTACATGTAGCTGTCCAGTTTTCTCAGCACAACTTATTGAAGGGACTGTCTTTTCTCCATTGTATATCCTTACCTCCTTTGTCATAGATTAGTTGACCATAGGTGCGTAGATTTACCTCTGGGCTTTCTGTCTTGTTCCATTGATCTATGTTTCTGTTTTTGTGCTAGTACCATATTGTCTTGATTACTGTAGGTTTGTAGTATAGTCTGAAGTCAGGGAGTCTGATTCCTCCAACTCCGTTTTTTTCCCTCAAGAATGCCTTGGCTATTCGGGGTCTTTTTTGTCTCCATATAAATTTTAAGATTTTTTGTTCTAGTTCCAAAAAAAATGCCATTGGTAATTTGATAGGTATTGCATTGAATCTGTAGATTGCTTTGGGTAGTATAGTCATTTTCACAATATTGATTCTTCCAAGTCAAGAACATGGTATATCTCTCTATCTGTTAGTATCATCTTTAATTTCTTTCATCAGTGTCTTATAGTTTTCTGCATACAGGTCTTTTGTCTCCTTAGGTATGTTTATTCCTAGGTATCTTAGTCTTTTTGTTCAGTGGTAAATGGAGTGTTTCCTTAATTTCTCTTTCATATTTTTCATCATTAGTGTATAGAAAGGCAAGAGATTTCTGTGCATTAATTTTGTACCCTGCAACTTTACCAAATTCATTGATTAGCTCTAGTAGCTTTCTGGTGGCATTTTCAGGATTCTTTATGTATAGTATCATGTCATCTGCAAACAGTGACAGTTTTACTTCTTTTCCAATTTGTATTCCTTTTATTTCTTTTTCTTCTCTGATTTCTGTGGCCAGGACTTACAAAATTATGTTGAATAATAGTGGTAAGAGTGGACATCCTTGTCTTTTTACTGATCTTAGAGGAAACGCTTTCAGTTTTACACCATTGAGAATGATATTTGCTTTGGGTTTGTTGTATATGGCCTTTATTATGTTGAGGTAGGTTCCTTCTAGGTCCACTTTCTGGAGAATTTTTATCATAAATCGGTGTTGAATTTTGTCAGAAGCTTTTCCTGCATCTATTGAGATGATCATATGGTTTTTCTTCTTCAATTTGTTAATATGGTGTATCACATTGATTGATTTGCATATATTGAAGAATCATTCAATCCCTGGGATAAATCCCACTTGATCATGTTGTATGATTCTTTTAAGGTGTTGTTGGATTCTGTTTGCTAGTATTCTGTTGAGGATTTTTGCATCTATATTCATCAGTGATATTGATCTGTAATTTTCTTTTTTTGTAGTATCTTTGGTTTTGGAGTCAGGGCGATGGTGGCCTCATAAAATTAGTTTGGGAGTGTTCCTTCCTCTGCAGTTTTTTGGAAGATTTTGAGAAGGATGGGTGTTAGCTCTTCTCTAAATGTTTGATAGAATTCACCTGTGAAGCCATCTAGTCCTGGACTTTTGTTTGTTGGAAGATCTTATAACACAGTTTCAATTTCATTACCTGTGATTGGTCTGTTCATATTTTGTATTTCTTCCTGGTTCAGTCTTGGAAGGTTATACCTTTCTAAGAGTTTGTCCATTTCTTCCAGGTTGTCCATTTTATTGGCATAGTGTTGCTTGTAGTAGTCTCTTAGGATGCTTTATGCTTCTGCAGTGTCTGTTGTAACTTCTCATTTTTCATTTCTAATTTTATTGATTTGAGTCCTCTCCCTCTTTTTCTTGAGGAGTCTGGATAATGGTTTATCAATTTTGCTTGTCTTCTCAAAGAACCAGCTTTTAGTTTTATTGATCTTTGCTATTGTTTTCTTTGTTTCTATTTCATTTATTTCTGCTCTGAGGTTTATAATTTCTTTCCTTCTGCTAACTTTGGGTTTTGTTTGCTCTTCTTTCTCTAGTTCCTTTAGGTGTAAGGTTAGATCATTTATTTGAGATTTTTCTTGTTTCTTGAGGTAGCTTTGTATAGCTATAAACTTTCCTCCTAGAACTGCTTTTGCCGCATCCCATAGGTTTTGGATCATCGTGTTTTCATTGTCATTTGTCTCTAGGTATTTTTTGATTTCCACTTTGATTTCTTCAGTGATCTCTTGGTTATTAATATCATATTGTTTATCCTCCATGTGTTTGTGTTTTTTACGTTTTTTCCCCTGTAATTGATTTCTAATCCAATAGCGTTGTAGTCAGAAAAGATGCTTGATATGATTTCAATTTTCTTAAATTTATTTAGGCTTGATTTGTGATCCAATATGTGATCTATCCTGGAGAATGTTCCGTGCGCACTTGAGAAGAAAGTGTAATCTGCTGTTATTGGATGGAATATCCTATGAATATCATTAAGTCTATCTGGTCTATCATGTCATTTAAAGCTTGTGTTTCCTTAGTAATTTTCTGTTTGGATGATCTGTACATTGGTGTAAGTCAGGTGTTAAAGTCCCCCATTATTACTGTGTTACTGTCGATTTCCTCTTTTATAGCTGTTAGCAGTTGCCTTATGTATTGAAGTGCTCCTATGTTGGGTGCATATATACTTATAATTGTTATATCTTCTTTTTGAATTGAGCCCTTGATCATTATGTAGTGTCCTTCCTTGTCTCTTGTAACATTCTTTATTTTGAAGTCTGTTTTATCTGATATGAGTATTGCTACTCCAGCTTTCTTTTGATTTCCTTTTGCATGGAATATCTTTTGCCATCCCCTCACTTTCAGTCTGTATGTGTCCCTAGGTCTGAAGTGGATCTCTTGTAGACAGCATATATATGGGTCTTGTTTTTTAATCCATTCAGTGAGCCTGTGTCTTTTGGTTGGAGCATTTAATCCACTCACGTTTAAGGTAATTATCTATATGGATGTTCCTATTACCATTTTCTTAATTGTTTTGGGTTTGTTTTTGTAGGTCTTTTTCTTCTCTTGTGTTTCCCACTTAGAAAAGTTCCTTTAGCATTTGTTGTAGCACTGGTTTGTTGGTGCTGAATTCTCTTAGCTGTTGCTTGTCTGTAAAGCTATTGATTTCTCCATCGAATCTGAATGAGATCCTTGCTGGGTAGAATAATGTTGGTTGTAGGTTCTACCCTTTCATCACTTTAAGTATATCATGCCACTCCCTTCTGGCTTGTAGAGTTTCTGCTGAGAAATCAGCTGTTAACCTTAAGGGAGTTCCTTTGTATGTTGTCATTTTTCCCTTGCTGTTTTCAATATTTTTTCTTGGTTTTTAATTTTTGCTGATTTGATTACTACGTGTCCTGGCGTTTTTCTCCTTGGGTGTATCTGGGACTCTCTTAGCTTCCTGGACTTGGGTGGCTATTTCCTTTCTCATGTTAGGGACGTTTTTGACTATAATCTCTTCAAATATTTTTTCAGGTCATTTATGTCTCTCTTCTTTTGCTGGGACCCTTATAATGTGAATGTTGTTGCATTTAATATTGTCCCAGAGGTCTCTTAGGCTCTCTTCATTTCTTTTCCTTCTTTTTTCTTTATTCTTTTTTGCAGCAGTGAATTCTGCCATTCTGCCTCCAGGTCACTTATCCATTCTTCTGCCTCAGTTATTCAGCTATTGGCTCCTTCTAGTGTATTTTCATTTCAGTTATTGTATTGTTCATCTGTTTGTTTGTTCTTTAATTTTTCTAGATCTTTGTTAAACATTTCTTGCATCTTCTCAATCTTTGCCTCCATTCTTTTTCTGAGGTCCTGGATCATCTTCACTATCATTATTCTGAATGTTTTTTCTGGAAGGTTGCCTATCTCCACTTCATTTCATTTTTTATCTGGGGTTTTACCTTGATCCTTCAACTGGTACATAGCCCTCTGCCTTTTCATCTTGTCTATCTTTCTATGAATGTGGTTTTTGTTCCACAGGCTGCATTATTGTAGTTCTTGTTGCCTCTGCTCAATCCAGCTTTTTTTTTTACATAATATATTTTTACTTTATGTTCATTTATTATTTTATTTGTATAAATGCATTTTTCTACCTTTTTTATTTGGGCCATTTTATTTATTCCAATTTTTCTATTCTTTTCTCATTCTTGTCAACTTTTGGCTTGGTAGGGGTTTTTACTTCCCTTTATTTTATTTTCCCCTCAGTTTTGAAGTTATATGTTCTATTCTTTTATCCTTCTTATAGAAATTTTAACATGCATATTACCTCAACAATATCTGCAATTAATCATGAACTTTACACTCCTTCTGAGCAATACAGTTATCTTTGAGCACTTTAACTCTGACATTTGCCTCCCTACTTATCCAGCAATTTAGTTCTGTATTCTTATTTGGCACAAAACTCAGGAGTTAATATGATTATTGCTTTTTTTTACATCAATTTCTGTTTAGATTTGCCCACATTGTTTTTTTCTTTCTCCTTGTGCTTTCATTCTTCTTGCATTGCAGACCTTCCTCCAGGGATCATTTCCTTCTATTGAAAGTGTGTCCTTGAAAAGTTCTTTTAATGAATATCTACTGGTAGTGCATGTTCTAAGCTCATTTTTATCTGGACATTCTTATTTTGCCTTCATTGTTTACTATAGAATTATACAGACATACTTCAGAGGTAGTATGGTTTCCAGATCACCACAATAAAGTGATTCATACAAATTTTTAGGTTTCCCAGTACATGTAAAAGTTATGTTTACACAATGCTTTGGTCTATTAAGAGTGTGCAGCAGCATTATGTCCAAAAGAATGTACATATATTAATTTAAAAATACTTTATTGCTAAAAAATGCTAGTCATCCTCTGAGCCTTAGCAAGTTGTAGTAGTAACATCAAAGATCACTGATCACAGATCACCATAACAAATATAATAATAATGAAAAAGCTTGAAATATTTCAAGAATTACCAAAATGTGATACAGAAACATGAAGTGAACAAATGCTGTTGTAAAAATGACATCAATGATTTGTTGTATGCTGGGTTACCGCAAAACTTCAATTTGTAGAAAAGCACAACATCTGTGAAGTGTGATAAAGAAAAGTGCAATAAAGTGTGGTATACCTGTAATTAAAGTAATTTAAAAATATGTTTTGGGGTATGTATTACTGCTTTATTCCTCCCTCCTATACATTCATTACTTTGTCGTTTTACACACATTTTTTTCTTTCACATATATTTTAGTATCAGCTTGTTAGGGTGTCTAAAATATAAGTATCATTTTGGGGCTGTGGCTGAGAGTGAACTGAATGTAGAGATCAGTGTGTGGAAGAACTGTCATCAATATTGATTCTCTGTGCATCTCTGGGTCCTGTGAAATCCATTGGCATGGACTTGGCAGGTATTTGCTCCTCAGCTTCATGTTGGGTCCATGTGTGCCTCTCTGTTTCTGTAGGTCCCTTTATGCCTCAATATGTTCTTTTTCTTCAAAAGTATTGCACATTTCTTCTTAGATTTGTTCCTAGGTAATGACTGCTATTTCTTTCTTTTTTTGGTTACTATCATAAATGGGGTCTTTTTTTTTTTACCATTAAACTTTCTAATTTTCTATTTGGTTATTTCTCATGTAGAACTTATGTCTTGTCATTTACTGAACTCTTATATTTGTTCTAAAAGTTTTTGATTGATTTATATTTTTTTGACGAACAATTGTATTGTTGTAAACAAGAACATTTTTCTCTTCCTTCCAATATTTACACCTCTTGTTTTTCTTGTTTTATTTGTTGTCTAGGACCTATTATTGCAAAATATACTTGAAGACTGGCAAATTTTTCTTGTTCCTGACTTTTATATGACTACTTCTAATGTTTTTCCATTCAGTATAATGCTTGTTTTAAGTTACTTGTAGAATTTTTATTTTATTTTATTTTTTTAGATTAAGGGAGCTTTTTTGTACTATTAGCTGACCACAGTTTGCAGGTAGTTGTGTGACATGTGCAGGGTATGTTTTAGATCAGAGACCAGTGTTGAACTTTCCCAAGGGCCTTTTCTGTATTGCATCAGTCAGTTATTGTCATAATAATATTGCATAACAACCACCACTGGATTCAATGGCTTAATAGAACAAATATATTTCTCATTCACACACAATCCAGCTTGGTTGTGGCTTGACTAAGCTTAAGGCTCAATCCAGGACTGTTCCAAATGTCTCTTATTCTTCTAAGGCCAGCAGTCTAGACAGGGTATATTCTTCTATGATGATGGCAATAGTATAAGAGGGGAGAAGCAGAAACAAGTGATACCCCATAAGACCTAGGCTTGGAACACTCCTACATCTGTCCAATTCCCATTAGCTAAAACAAGTCACATGGTTGAGACCAACAACAATGAAGATGGGAGAGGTGCACATTGCCTCTGGAGGAAGGAACTCAAGGTCACATAACAAGAAGTGTGGATACAGGTATGCATACAAAACTGGGAAGAAGAATGCAATAGATCACATGCATCCATTGAGATATTTATAGATTGTATGTCCAACCCTAGTATGTTATGTAATTATATTAATAGATTTTCAATTGTTGAAACATCCTTACAATCCTGGAATAAACCCTGCTTGTCTTAATCCATTATTATTGTTATAATTAAGTGATTGGTTTTGATTTTCTAAAATTATTCCTATGATTAATAGTTTTTCACTCATGATTGTGGAAAAAGGGAAGATAGGATGCACTTCTGGGTACGGGCTGGTAAAAGTTTGTTTCATGGGAATGAGAATTTCCCATTTCACTGAAAATAGGTAGCCACCTGGGACTTTGTGCTTCCTCTGGCTGTAGTGTGTAATTTCCTGCTTTGGTGCAAAAGTAGGTACCTTGTTCCTACTACTTAGCACAGGTAGGGGAAAAGAAGGGTCCAACAGCTGAGTGACTCCCTGTTATGTGTTAAATTGTGTCCACCCAGAATTCATGTGTTGAAGCCCTAACCTCCAGTAACTCTGAATGTGACCTTGTTTGGAAATAGGTTAATTTCAGATACAATTAGTTAAGATGAGGTCATTAGAGTGGGCCCCTATCCAATATGTTTGGCATTCTTATAAAAGGGAAATTTGGACGTAGACATGCACCCAGGGAAAATGCCACATGAAGATGAAGGCAGAGATCAGGGTGATCATTCTACAAGTCAGAAACACCAAATATTGCTGGAAAATCACCAGAAGCTAAGGGAGAGGCACAGAACAGATTCTTCCTCACCAGTCTCAGAGGGAACCAACCTTGTTGAACTCTAGATCTTGTTCTTCTAACCTCCAGAACTGTAAGGCAAAAAATTTCTCTTGTTTAAACCATCCATTTTGTGGAGCTTATGGCAGCCCTAGGAAGCAAGTATATCCTTTTCCTCAAAATAATCACACTGGCAAATGCTTGAGAACCCTTGCTCATTCCTGTGTCTATTAATTCTTAGCTTGGAGTTTCCTAAAACTTCTACTTCTGTAGTGTTTTCTCTGCCTGTGTTGTTGGTTCATGTTGCTTCCAATCATTTTTTTCCTTCATAGATATGACTCATTATCTCTCTAGTCAACATTTTTTTTTTACATCTTTATTGGAGTATAATTGCTTTACAATGGTGTGTTAGTCTCTGCTTTATAACAAAGTGAATCAGCTACACATATACATATGTTCCCATATATCCTCCCTCCCATGTCTCCCTCCCTCCCACCTTCCCCATCCCACCCCTCTAGGTGGTCACAAAGCACTGAGCTGATCTCCCTGTGCTATGCGGCTGCTTCCCACTAGCTATCTATTTTACGTTTGGTAGTGTATATATGTCCATGCCACTCTCTCGCTTTGTCACAGCTTACCCTTCCCCCTCCACATATCCTCAAGTCCATTCTTTAGTAGGTCTGTGTCTTTATTCCTTTCTTACCCCTAGGTTCTTCATGACATTTTTTTTCTTAAATTCCATATATATGTGTTAGCATAAGGTATTTGTCTTTCTCTTTCTGACTTACTTCAGTCTGTATGACAGACTCTAGGTCCATCTACCTCATTACAAATAACTCAATTTCGTTTCTTTTTATGGCTGAGTAATATTCCATTGTATATATGTGCCACATCTTTTTTTTTTTTCTTTTTTTAACATCTTTATTGGGGTATAATTGCTTTACAATGGTGTGTTAGTTTCTGCTTTATAACAAAGTGAATCAGTCATACATAAACATATGTTCCCATATCTCTTCCCTCTTGCGTCTCCCTCCCTCCCACCCTCCCTATCCCCCCCCTCCAGGCTGTTACAAAGCACCGAGCCAATATCGCTGTGCCATGCGGCTGCTTCCCACTAGCTATCTACCTTACTACGTTTGTTAGTGTGTATATGCCCATGACTCTCTCTCGCCCTGTCACAGCTCACCCTTCCCCCTCCCCATAACCTCAAGTCCGTTCTCTAGGAGGTCTGCGTCTTTATTCCTGCCTTACCCCTAGGTTCTTCATGACATTTTTTTCCTTAAATTCCATATATATGTGTTAGCATACGGTATTTGTCTTTTTCTTTCTGACTTACTTCACTCTGTATGACAGACTCTAGGTCTATCCACCTCATTACAAATAGCTCAATTTCGTTTCTTTTTATGGCTGAGTAATATTCCATTGTATATATGTGCCACACCTTCTTTATCCATTCATCCAATGATGAACCTAAGTGTCTAGTCAACATTTTTAATCAAGTGATGTTAGTCTCATTTTCCAGGTTGTTATAGACTTATTCATCATTCTATATATTTTTCTGTCTTTCTTGCAGTTTGGGGTCATCTGTTCCAGAGATGACATATACATGTTCTAGAGATTAGGACCTGGTATCTTTTGGTGGCCATTATTTAGCCTACTACAATCCTCTTTTAAAACCATTTGTAATAAGTTAAACGTTCACTTCTGTATTTTTTCAGTCCTCATATAGTTCTTTCTCTGTATATAGTCTCTCACTCTGTATTTGAATCGAATACATCTAGGCTAGCTTTGGTGTTTGATAATATTTACAACAAACATTACTCTTGATTTTAGGATCCTGAATATCTAGCTCTCATTTAGGTGGAAAGTGGTGATTAAAAGCACTTGAGAGTCTATATGATATGCTAAAATTATATTTTATACATACTGATTTTGATTAAAGCACTCATTATTCAGCCTAATAATATTGGAAGAAAATGTGGGTTCTGCCTATAAAATTATATATTATTCTATGGTATTATATCAAACCTTAATATTTACTTGGAGATGATAATTTTTATACTTCTATTTTTTAAAATCACAATAGTCTTTACCTAGACTCTTTAAAAAATAATATTACTGCTGAAATTGGGATCACTTTATTTAAATTAAAAAAAATTTTTTATACAATTTTTAAGGTTACTTTCCATTTACAGTTACTACAAAATATTGGCTGTGTTCCCCAAGTTGTACAATATGTCCTTGAGCCTATCTTACACCCAATAATGTGTTCCTCCCACTCCTCCCTCCTAATATTGCCCCTTCCCTCTCCCCACTGGTTACCACTAGTTTGTTCTCTATATCTGAGTCCAGAGAAGAGATCTTTTTAAAGAAGTGTTGAGTGAAAGAAGAAACAGAATGAGGCCAACTGCATAATGCCATTTATGTAAATGAAATCACAAGTACTAGTAGAGTAACATTTCATATTTTACAAAGATGCATGTATACATATTCTAGTACATGATCAAAAACATTGGCTTGGGAGCCTGTGTGGGTCAGGAATTAAAGGGAAATGACAAGATATCAGCCTTGCACAAACTGATGATGAAAGTGGACTATGAACCAAGGACTATGGTCAATTCAACCTTTGGTTCTTGAGGTTAAGAAATACCTCTTCTCCATCTTCTTCTTCAGCTCCTGCCCTTCCTCTACCTCCCTTTCATATCTGGGTGTCTGCACTCTGTGTCTTTGCTTCTTCACCCCCCACTCACCCATGTGCCTCTTCAGGCTGGTTTCCAGTCCTGTCATCCCCCGCAAAATGTTCTTCTGAAAGTCATCACTGACTTCAATATGGCTGGATTCACTGGGCATTTTAAATTTATATTTCTCTTCATTTTTACAATTAAGGTTAAATTAACTCATCCTTTTAAGTGTATAGTTCTGTTGGACAGATGCATGGAGTCATCTATCATGGATGGCTTTATTTTCAACACACTAGTCAAGATATAAAATGGTTTTACGGGCTTCCCTGGTGGCGCAGTGGTTGAGAGTCTGCCTGCCGATGCAGGGCACACGGGTTCATGCCCTGGTCCGGGAGGATCCCACATGTTGCGGAGCGGCTGGGCCCGTGAGCCATGGCCGCTGGGCCTGCGCGTCCGGAGCCTGTGCTCCGCAACGGGAGAGGTCACAACAGTGAGAGGCCCGCATACCGGGGGAAAAAAAAATGGTTTTACTGCAATCTCAAAATTCCTTCATGATACCCTTTTGTAATCATTCCCACTCTCAGATCCTGGCAAGAACTGATGTGTTATCTGTACCTGTAATTTTATGTTCTTGAGAATGTCACATAAATGGATCCATACAGCATGAAGTCTTTTTTTCAAAAACATTAAAAATATTTATACAGTTTTTAAAGGTTACTTTCCATTTACAATTATTACAAAATATTGGCTATATTCCCTGTGTTGTACAATATATCCTTGAGATTATCTTACACCCAATAGTTTGTGCCTCCCACTCCTCCACCCCTATATTGACCCTCCCTACCCCTCCCCACTGGTAACCACTAGTTTGTTCTCCCTACCTGGAGACTGCTGCTTTTTTTGTTATGTTCACTAGTTTGTTGAACTTTTTAGATTCCACATACAAGTAATACACAGTATTTTTCTTTCTCTGTCTGACTTGTTTCACTTAGCATAATGTCTTCCAAGTCCATCTATGTTGTTGCAAATGGCAAAATTTTGTTCTTTTTTATGGCTGAATAGTATTCCATTGTATATATACACCATATCTTCTTTAGTGATTCATCTGTTGTTAGACACTTAGGTTGCTCCCATATCTTGGCAATTGTAAATAATGCTGCTGTGAACATTGGGGTGCATGTATGTTTTTGAATTAGTGTTTTGGGATTTTGTGGGGTTTTTTTGGATATATACCCAAGAGTGGAATTACTCAGTCATATAGTAGTTCTATTTTTAGTTTTTTTACAAACCTCCATACTGTTTTCCACAGTGGCTGCACCAATATACATTCCCACCAACAGTGTACAAGTATTCCCTTTTCTCCACATCCTCACCAATGTTTGTCATTTGTGTTCTTTTTTTTTTTTAGCATCTTTATTGGGGTATAATTGCTTTACAATGGTGTGTTAGTTTCTGTTTTACAACAAAGTGAATCAGTTATACATATACATATGTTCCCATATCTCTTCCCTCTTGCATCTCCCTCGCTCACACCCTCCCTATCCCACCCATCCAGGTGGTTACAAAGCACCGAGCCGATATCCCTGTGCCATGTGGCTGCTTCCCACTAGCTATCTACCTTACGTTTGTTAGTGTATATATGTCCATGCCTCTCTCTAGCCCTGTCACAGCTCACCCTTCCCCCTCCCCATATCCTCAATTCCATTCTCCAGTAGGTCTGTGTCTTTATTCCTGTCTTACCCCTAGGTTCTTCATGACATTTTTTTCCCTTAAATTCCATATATATATGTTAGCATACGGTATTGGTCTTTCTCTTGCTGACTTACTTCACTCTGTATGACAGACTCTAGGTCTATCCATCTCATTACAAATAGCTCAATTTCATTTCTTTTTATGGCTGAGTAATATTCCATTGTATATATGTGCCACATCTTCTTTATCCATTCATCCGATGATGGACACTTAGGTTGTTTCTATCTCCGGGCTATTGTAAGTAGAGATGCAATGAACATTTTGGTACATGACTCTTTTTGAATTTTGGTTTTCTCAGGGTATATGCCCAGTAGTGGGATTGCTGGGTCATATGATACTTCTATTTGTAGTGTTTTAAGGAACCTCCATACTGTTCTCCATAGTGGCTGTACCAATTCACATTCCCACCAGCAGTGCAAGAGTGTTCCCTTTTCTCCACACCCTCTCCAGCATTTATTGTTTCTAGATTTTTTGATGATGGCCATTCTGACTGGTGTGAGATGATATCTCATTGTAGTTTTGATTTGCATTTCTCTAATGATTAATGATGTTGAGCATTCTTTCATGTGTTTGTTGGCAGTCTGTATATCTTCTTTGGAGAAATGTCTATTTAGGTCTTCTGCCCATTTTTGAATTGGGTTGTTTGTTTTCTTGTTATTGAGCTGCATGAGCTGCTTGTAAATTTTGGAGATTAACCCTTTGTCAGTTGCTTCATTTGCAAATATTTTCTCCCATTCTGAGGATTGTCTTTTGGTCTTGTTTATGGTTTCCTTTGCTGTGCAAAAGCTTTGAAGTTTCATTAGGTCCCATTTGTTTATTTTTGTTTTTATTTCCATTTTTCTAGGTGGTGGGTCAAAAAGTATCTTGCTGTGATTTATGTCATAGAGTTTTCTGCCTATTTTTTCCTCTAAGAGTTTTATAGTGTATGGCCTTACATTTAGGTCTTTAATCCATTTTGAGCTTATTTTTGTGTATGGTGTTATGGAGTGTTCTAGTCTCATACTTTTACATGTACCTGTCCAGTTTTCCCAGCACCATTTATTGAAGAGGCTGTCCTTTCTCCACTGTACATTTCTGCCTCCTTTATCAAAGATAAGGTGACCATATGTGCATGGGTTTTTATCTGGGCTTTCTATCCTGTTCTATTGATCTATATATATTTCTGTTTTTGTGCCAGTACCATACTGGCTTGATTACTGTAGCTTTATAGTATAGTCAGAAGTCAGGGAGCCTGATTCCTCAAGCTCCATTTTTCGTTCTCAAGATTGCTTTGGCTATTCGGGGTGTTTTGTGTTTCCATACAAATTGTGAAATTTTTGGTTCTAGTTCTGTGAAAAATGCCACTGGTAATTTGATAGGGATTGCATTGACTCTGTAGATTGCTTTGAGTAGTAGACTCATTTTCACAATGTTGATTTTTCCAATCCAAGAACATGGTATATCTCTGCATCTATTTGTATTGTCTTTAATTTCTTTCATCAGTGTCTTATAATTTTCTGCATACAGGTCTTTTGTCTCTTTAGGTAGGTTTATTCCTAGATATTTTATTCTTTTTGTTGCAATGGTAAATGGGAGTGTTTTCTTAATTTCACTTTCAGATTTTTCATCATTAGTTTATAGGAATGCCAGAGACTTCTGTGCCTTAATTTTATATGCTGCTACTTTACCAAATTCATTGATTAGCTCTAGTAGTTTTCTGGTAGCATCTGTACGACTCTCTATGTATATTATCATGTCATCTGTAAACAGTGACAGCTTTACTTCTTCTTTTCTGATTTGGATTCCTTTTATATCCTTTTCTTCTCTGATTGCTGTTGCTAAAACTACCAAAACTATGTTGAATAAGAGTGGTGAGAGTGGACAACCTTGTCTTGTTCCTGATCTTAGTGGAAATGCTTTCAGTTTTTCACCATTGAGGATGATGTTTGCTGTGGGTTTGTCATATATGGCCTTTATTATGTTCAGGTAAGTTCCCTCTATGCCTACTTTCTGCAAGGTTTTTATATAAATGGGTGTTGAATTTTGTCGAAAGATTTCTCTGAATCTATTGAGATGACCATATGGTTTTTCTCCTTCAATATGTTAATATGGTGTATCACGTTGATTGATTTGCGTGTATTGAAGAATGCTTGCATTCCTGGAATAAACCCCACTTGATCATGGTGTATGATCCTTTTAATGTGCTGTTGGATTCTGTTTGCTAGTATTTTGTTGAGGATTTTTGCATCTATGTTCATCAGTGATATTGGCCTGTAGTTTTCTTTCTATGTGACATCCTTGTCTGGTTTTGGTATCAAGGTGATGGTGGCCTCATAGAATGAGTTTGGGAGTGTTCCTCCTTCTGCTGTATTTTGGAAGAGTTTGAGAAGGGTAGATGTTACCTCTTCTCTAAATGTTTGATAAAATTCGCCTGTGAAGCCATCTGGTCCTGGGCTTTTGTTTGTTGTCAGATTTTTAATCACAGTTTCAATTTCAGTGCTTGTGATTGGTCTGTTCATATTTTCTATTTCTTCCTGATTCAGTCTTGGCAGGTTGTGCATTTCTAAGATTTGTCCATTTCTTCCAGGTTGTCCATTTTATGGGCATAGAGTTGCTTGTAGTAATCTCTCATGATCTTTTGTATTTCTGCAGTGCCAGTTGTTACTTCTCCTTTTTCATTTCTAATTCTATTGATTTGAGTCTTCTCCCTTTTTTTCTTGGTGAGTCTGGCTAATGCTTTATCAATTTGTTTATCTTCTCAAAGAATCAGTTTTTAGTTTCATTGATCTTTGCTATCGTTTCCTTCATTTTTTTTCATTTATTTCTCATCTTATTTTTATGATTTCTTTCCTTCTGCTAACTTTGGGGTATTTTTGTTCTTCTTTCTCTTATTTCTTTAGGTGCAAGGTTAGGTTGTTTATTCGGGATGTTTTCTGTTTCTTAAGGTGGGCTTGTATTGCTATAAACTTCCCTCTTAGAACTGATTTTGCTGCATCCCATAGGTTTTGGGTCGTCTTGTCTCCACTGTCATTTGTTTCTAGATATATTTTTATTTCCTCTTTGATTTCTTCAGTGATCACTTCGTTATTAAGTAGTGTATTGTTCGCCTCCACGTGTTTGTATTTTTTACAGATCTTTTCCTGTAATTGATATCTAGTCTCATAGCATTGTGGTCGGAAAAGATACTTGATACAATTTCAATTTTCTTAAATTTGCCAAGGCTTGATTTGTGACCCACGATATGATCCATCCTGGAGAATCTATCATCAGCACTTGAGAAAAATGTGTATTCTGTTGTTTTGGGATGGAATGTCCTATAAATATCGATTAATTACATGTTGCTAAATGTATCATTTAAAGCTTTCCTTATTTATTTTCATTTTGGATGATCTGTCCATTGGTGAAAGTGGGGTGTTAAAGTCCCCTCCTATGAATGTGTTACTGTCGATTTCCCCTTTTATAACTTAGTATTTGCCTGATGTAGTGAGGTGCTCTTATGTTGGGTGCATAAATATTTACAATTGTTATATCTTCTATTTGGATCGATCCCTTCATCATTATGTAGTGTCCTTCTTTATCTCTTCTAATAGTCTTTATTTTAAAGTCTATTTTGTCTGATATGAGAATTGCTACTGCAGATTTCTTTTGGTTTCCATTGACATGGAATATCTTTTTCCATCCCCTTACTTTCAGTCCGTATGTGTCTCTAGGTCTGAAGTGGGTCTCTTGTAGACAACATATATACGGGTCTTGTTTTTATATCCATTGAGCAAATCTGTGTCTTTTTGTGGGAGCATTTAGTCCATTTACTTTTTTTTTTTATGATGTTACAGTGTTATTATTATTTTTTTTAACATCTTTATTGGGGTACAATTGCTTTAAAATGGTGTGTTAGTTTCTGCTTTATAACAAAGTGAATCAGTTATACATATACATATGTTCCCATATCTCTTCCCTCTTGTGTCTCCCTCCCTCCCACCCTCCCTATCCCACCCCTCCAGGCTGTTACAAAGCACCGAGCCAATATCGCTGTGCCATGCGGCTGCTTCCCACTAGCTATCTACCTTACTACGTTTGTTAGTGTGTATATGTCCATGACTCTCTCTCGCCCTGTCACGGCTCACCCTTCCCCCTCCCCATAACCTCAAGTCCGTTCTCTAGGAGGTCTGCGTCTTTATTCCTGCCTTACCCCTAGGTTCTTCATGACATTTTTTCCCTTAAATTCCATATATATGTGTTAGCATACGGTATTTGTCTTTTTCTTTCTGACTTACTTCACTCTGTATGACAGACTCTAGGTCTATCCATCTCATTACAAATAGCTCAATTTCATTTCTTTTTATGGCTGAGTAATATTCCATTGTATATATGTGCCACATCTTCTTTATCCATTCATCCGATGATGGGCACTTAGGTTGTTTCCATCTCCGGGCTATTGTACATAGAGCTACAATGAACATTTGGTACATGACTCTTTTTGAATTTTGGTTTTCTCAGGGTATATGCCCAGTAGTGGGATTGCTGGGTCATATGGTAGTTCTATTTGTAGTTTTTTAAGGAACCTCCATACTGTTCTCCATAGTGGCTGAACCAATTCACATTCCCACCAGCAGTGCAAGAGTGTTCCCTTTTCTCCACACCCTCTCCAGCATTTATTGTTTCTAGATTTTTTGATGATGGCCATTCTGACTGGTGTGAGATGATATCTCATTGTAGTTTTGATTTGCATTTCTCTAATGATTAATGATGTTGAGCATTCTTTCATGTGTTTGTTGGCAGTCTGTATATCTTCTTTGGAGAAATGTCTATTTAGGTCTTCTGCCCATTTTTGGATTGGGTTGTTTGTTTACTTGTTATTGAGCTGCATGAGCTGCTTGTAAATTTTGAAGATTAATCCTTTGTCAGTTGCTTCATTTGCAAATATTTTCTCCCATTCTGAGGGTTGTCTTTTGGTCTTGTTTATGGTTTCCTTTGCTGTGCAAAAGCTTTGAAGTTTCATTAGGTCCCATTTGTTTATTTTTGTTTTTATTTCCATTACTCTAGGAGGTGGGTCAGAAAGGATCTTGCTGTGATTTATGTCATAGAGTGTTCTGCCTATGTTTTCCTCTAAGAGTTTTCTAGTGTCTGGCCTTACATTTAGGTCTTTAATCCATTTTGAGCTTATTTTTGTGTACGGTGTTAGGGAGTGATCTAATCTCATACTTTTACATGTATCTGTCCAGTTTTCACAGCACCATTTATTGAAGAGGCTGTCCTTTCTCCACTGTACATTACTGCCACCTTTAACAAAGATAAGGTGTCCATATGTGCATGGGTTTATCTCTGGACTTTCTATCCTGTTCCATTGATCTATCTTTCTGTTTTTGTGCCAGTACCATACTGTCTTGATAACTGTAGCTTTGTAGTATAGTCTGAAGTCAGGGAGCCTGATTCCTCCAGTTCCTTCTTTCGTTCTCAAGATTGCTTTGGCTATTCGGGGTGTTTTGTGTTTCCATACAAATTGCAAAATTTTTTGTTCTAGTTCTGTGAGAAATGCCAGTGGTGGTTTGATAGGGATTGCATTGAATCTATAGATTGCTTTGGGTAGTAGAGTCATTTTCACAATGTTGATTCTTCCAATCCAAGAACATGGTATATCTCTCCATCTATTTGTATCATCTTTAATTTCTTTCATCAGTGTCTTATAATTTTCTGCATACAGGTCTTTTGTCTCCTTAGGTAGGTTTATTCCTAGATATTTTATTCTTTTTGTTGCAATGGTAAATGGGAGTGTTTTCTTGATTTCACTTTCAGATTTTTCATCATTAGTATATAGGAATGCCAGAGATTTCTGTGCATTAATTTTGTATCCTGCCACTTTACCAAATTCATTGATTAGCTCTAGTAGTTTTCTGGTAGCATCTTTAGGGTTCTCTATGTATAGGATCATCATCTGTAAACAGTGACAGCTTTACTTCTTCTTTTCCGATTTGGATTCCTTTTATTTCCTTTTCTTCTCTGATTGCTGTGGCTAAAACTTCCAAAACTATGTTGAATAAGAGTGGTGAGAGTGGGCAACCTTGTCTTCTTCCTGATCTTAGTGGAAATGCTTTCAGTTTTTCACCATTGAGGATGATGTTTGCTGTGGGCTTGTCATATATGGCCTTTATTATGTTGAGGAAAGTTCCGTCTATGTCTACTTTCTGCAGGGTTTTTATCATAAATGGGTGTTGAATTTTGTCAAAAGCTTTCTCTGCATCTACTGAGATGATCATATGGGTTTTCTCCTTCAGTTTGTTAATATGGTTTATCACATTGATAGATTTGCGTATATTGAAGAATCCTTGCATTCCTAGAATAAACCCCACTTGATCATGGTGTATGATCCTTTTAATGTGCTGTTGGATTCTGTTTGCTAGTATTTTGTTGAGGATTTTTGCATCTATGTTCATCAGTGATATTGGCCTGTAGTTTTCTTTCTTTGTGACATCCTTGTCTGGTTTTGGTATCAAGGTGATGGTGGCCTCGTAGAAGGAGTTTGGGAGTGTTCCTCCCTCTGCTATATTTTGCAAGAGTTTGAGAAGGATAGGTGTTAGCTCTTCTCTAAATGTTTGATAGAATTCGCCTGTGAAGCCATCTGGTCCTGGGCTTTTGTTTGTTGTCAGATTTTTAATCACAGTTTCAATTTCAGTGCTTGTGATTGGTCTGTTCATATTTTCTATTTCTTCCTGATTCAGTCTTGGCAGGTTGTGCATTTCTAAGAATTTGCCCATTTCTTCCAGATTGTCCATTTTATTGGCATAGAGTTGCTTGTAGTTATCTCTCATGATCTCTTTTATTTCTGCAGTGTCAGTTGTTACCTCTCCTTTTTCATTTCTAATTCTATTGATTTGAGTCTTCTCCCTTTTTTTCTTGATGAGCCTGGCTAGTGGTTTATCTATTTTGTTTATCTTCTCAAAGAACCAGCTTTTACTTTTATTGATCTTTGCTATTGTTTCCTTCATTTCTTTTTCATTTATTTCTGATCTGATTTTTATGATTTCTTTCCTTCTGCTAGCTTTGGGGTATTTTTGTTCTTCTTTCTCTAATTGCTTGAGGTGCAAGGTTAGGTTGTTTATTCGAGATGTTTCCTGCTTCTTAAGGTGGGCTTGTATTGCTATAAACTTCCCCCTTAGAACTGCTTTTGCTGCATCCCACAGGTTTTGGGTCGTTGTGTCTCCATTGTCATTTGTTTCTAGGTATTTTTTGATTTCCTCTTTGATTTCTTCAGTGATCACTTCATTATTAAGTAGTGTATTGTTTAGCCTCCATGTGTTTGTATTTTTTACAGATCTTTTCCTGTAATTGATATCTAGTCTCATGGCGTTGTGGTCAGAAAAGATACTTGATACAATTTCAATTTTCTTAAATTTACCAAGGCTTGATTTGTGACCTAAGATATGATCTATCCTGGAGAATGTTCCATGAGCACTTGAGAAAAATGCGTATTCTGTTGTTTTTGGATGCAGTGTCCTATAAATATCAATTAAGTCCATCTTGTTTAATGTATCATTTAAAGCTTGGGTTTCCTTATTTATTTTCATTTTGGATGATCTGTCCATTGGTGAAAGTGGGGTGTTTAAGTCCCCTACTATGAATGTGTTGTTGTCGATTTCCCCTTTTATGGCTGTTAGTATTTGCCTTATGTATTGAGGTGCTCCTATGTTGGGTGCATAAATATTTACAATTGTTATATCGTCTTCTTGGATTGATTCCTTGATCATTATGTAATGTCCTTCTTTGTCTCTTTTAATAGTCCTTATTTTAAAGTCTATTTTGTCTGATATGAGAATTGCTACTCCAGCTTTCTTTTGGTTTCCATTTGCATGCAATATCTTTTTCCATCCCCTTACTTTCAGTCTGTATGTGTCTCTAGGTCTGAAGTGGGTCTCTTGTAGACAGCATATATAAGGGTCTTGTTTTTGTATCCATTCAGCTAATCTGTGCCTTTTGGTGGGAGCATTTAGTCCATTTACATTTAAGGTAAATATGCATGTTCTTATTCCCATTTTCTAAATTGTTTTGGGTTCGTTATTATAGGTCTTTTCCTTCTCTTGTGTTTCTTGCCTAGAGAAGATCCTTTAGCATTTGTTGTAAAGCTGGTTTGGTGGTGCTGAACTCTCTCAGCTTTTGCTGTCTGTAAAGGTTTTAATTTCTCCATCAAACCTGAATGAGATCCTTGCTGGGTAGAGTAGTCATGGCTGCAGGTTTTTCTCCTTCATCACTTTCAGTATGTCCTGCCACTCCCTTCTGGCTTGTAGGGTTTCTGCTGAGAGATCAGCTGTTAACTTTATGGGGATTCCCTTATGTGTTATTTGTTATTTTTCCCTTGCTGCTTTTAATATGCTTTCTTTGTATGTAATTTTTGACAGTTTGATTAATATGTGTCTTGGCATATTTCTCCTTGGATTTATCCTGTATGGGACTCTCTGTGCTTCCTGGACTTGATTAACTATTTCCTTTCCCATATTAGGGGAGTTTTCAACTATAATCTCTTCAAATATTTTCTCAGTCCCTTTCTTTTTCTCTTCTTCTTCTGGAACCCCTATAATTTGAATGTTGGTGCGTTTAATGTTGTCCCAGAGGTCTCTGAGACTGTCCTCAGTTCTTTTCATTCTTTTTTCTTTATTCTGCTCTGCAGTAGTTATTTCCACTATTTTATCTTCCAGGTCACTTATCCGTTCTTCTGCCTCAGTTATTCTCTATTGATCCCATCTAGAGTACTTTTAATTTCATTTATTGTGTTGTACATCGTTGCTTGTTTCATCTTTAGTTCTTCTAGGTCCTTGTTAACTGATTCTTGCATTTTGTCCATTCTATTGTCCATTCTATCTCCAAGATTTCGGATCAACCTTACTATCATTATTCTGAATTCTTTTTCAGGTAGACTGCCTATTTCCTCTTCATTTGTTAGGTCTGGTGCATTTTTATCTTGCTCCTTTACCTGCTGTGTGTTTTTCTGTCTTCTCATTTTGGTTATCTTACTGTGTTTGTGGTCTCCTTTTTGCAGGCTGCAGGTTCGTAGTTCCTCCTGTTTTTGATGTCTGTCTCCAGTGGCTAAGGTTGGTTCAGTGGGTTGTGTAGGCTTCCTGGTGGAGGGGACTAGTGCCTGTGTTCTGCTGGATGAGGTTGGATCTTGTCTCTCTAGTGGGCAGGTTCACGTCTGGTGGTGTGTTTTGGGGTGTCTGTGGCCTTATTACGATTTTAGGCAGCCTCTCTGCTAATGGGTGGGGTTGTGTTCCTGTTTTGCTAGTTGTTTGGCATAGGTTTTCCAGCACTGTGGCTTGCTGGTCGTTGAGTTAAGCTGGGTGCTGTTGTTAAGATGGAGGTCTCTGGGAGATTTTCGCCGTTTGATATTATGTGGAGCTGGGAGGTCTCTTGTTGACCAGTGTCCTGAAGTTGGCTCTCCTACCTCAGAGGCAGAGCCCTGCCTCCTGGCTGGAGCACCAAGAGCTTTTCATCCACACGGCTCAGGATAAAAGGGAGAAAAAGTAGAGGGAATTAGTAGAAGTATGAGGAAAGAAAGAAGGAAAGGAGGGTAGGAAGGAAGGAAGAAAGAAAGAAAGAAGCAAAGAAGGAAAGAAGGAAAGAAAGGAGGGAGGGAGGGAGGAAGGAAGGAAAGAGGGAAAGAAGGAAAAAAGACAGAAAGAAAGAAGATACAGTAAAAATAAAATAAAGTATAATAAAGTTATTGAATTAAAAAATTCTTATTTTAAAAAAAAAAGGGACGGATAGAACCTTAGGACAAATGTTGGAAGCAAAGCTATACTGACAAAATCTTACACAGAAGCATACACATACACCCTCACTAAAAGAGGTAAATGGGGAAAAATCATAAATCTTGCTGTCAGAGACCACCTCCTCAATTTGGGATGATTCGTTGTCTAAAGGAGAGAAGGAAGGAAGGAAAGAAAGAAAGAAAGAAAGAAAGAAAGAAAGAAAGAAAGAAAGAAAGAAAGAAAGAACGAAGGTAAAGTATAATAACGTTATTAAAATTAATTATTAAGAAAAAAAATTAAAAAAAAAACATGGACGGATAGAACCCTAGGACAAATGGTGGAAGCAAGACTATACAGACAAGATCTCACACAGAAGCATACCACATACACATTCACAAAAAGAGGAAAAGGGAAAAAATCATAGATCTTTCTCCTAAAGTCCACTTCCTTAATTTGGGATGATTGGTTGTCTATTCAGGTATTCCACAGATGCAGGGTATATCAAGTTGATTGTGGAGCTTTAATTCGCTGCTTCTGAGGCTACTGGGAGAGATTTCCCTTTCTCTTCTTTGTTCTCACAGCTCCCAGGGCTCAGCTTTGGATTTGGCCCTGCCACTGCGTGTAGGTCGCTGGAGGGCGTCTGTTTTTTGCTCAGACAGGATGGGGTTAAAAGAGCCGCTGATTCGGGGGCTCTGGCGCACTCAGGCCGGCGGGGATGGAGGGGCACGGAGTGCGGGGTGGGCCTGCGGTGGCAAAGGCCGGCGTGACTTTGCACCAGCCTGAGGCGCGCTGTGCGTTCTCCCGGGGAAGTTGTCCCTGGATCCCGGGAACCTGGCAGTGGCGGGCTGCACAGGCTCCGCGGAAGAGGGGTGTGGAGAGTGACCTGTGCTCGCACACAGGCCCCTTGGTGGCGGCAGCAGCAGCCGCCTTAACGTCTCCCGCCCGGCTCTGGGGTCCGCGCTTTTAGCCGCGGCTCGCGCCCGTCTCTGGGGTCCGCGCTTTCAGCCGCGGCTCGCGCCCGTCTCTGGGGTCCGCGCTTTCAGCCGCGGCTCGCGTCCGTCTCTGGGGTTCCTTTAAGCAGCGTTCTTAAACCCCTCTCCTCACGCCCCAGGAAACAAAGAGGGAAGGAAAAGTCTCCTGCCTCTTCGGCAGGTGCAGACTTTTCCCCGGACTCCCTCCCGGCTAGCTGTGGTGCACTAACCCCTTCAGGCTATGTTCAAGCCGCCAACCCCAGTCCTCTCCCTGCGCTCTGTCGGAAACCGAAACCTGAGCCTCAGAGCCTCAGCTCGCAGCCCCGCCCACCCCGGCGGGTGAGCAGACAAGCCTCTCGGGCTGGTGAGTGCCGGTCGGCACCGATCCTCTGTGCGGGAATCTCCCCGCTTTGCCCTCCGCACCCGTTGCTGTGCACTCCTCCGCGGCTTCGAAGCTCCCCCCTCCGCCTCCCGCAGTCTCCGCCCGCGAAGGGGCTTCCTAGGGTGTGGAAACTTTTCCTCCTTCACAGCTCCCTCTCACTGGTGCAGGTGCCGTCCCTATTCTTTTGTCTCTGTTTTTTCTTTTTTTCTTTTGCCCTACCCAGGTATGTGGGGAGTTTCTTGCCTTTTGGGAGGTCTGAGGTCTTCTGCCAGCCTTCAGTAGGTGTTCTGTAGGAGCTGTTCCACGTGTAGATGTATTTCTGGTGTATCTGTGGGGAGGAAGGTGATCTCCGCGTCTTACTCTTCTGCCATCTTCCGCCTTCTCAGTCCATTTACATTTAAGGTAATTATTGATATGTATGTTCCTATTCCCATTTTCTTAATTGTTTTGTGTTCATTATTGTAGGTCTTTCCCTTCTCTTGTGTTTCTTGCCTAGAGAAGGTCCTTTAGCATTTGTTGTAAAGCTGGTTTGGTGGTGCTGAATTCTCTCAGCTTTTGTTTGTCTGTAAAGGTTTTAATTTCTCCATCAAACCTGAATGAGATCCTTGCTGGGTAGAGTAATCTTGGTTGTAGGTTTTTCTCCTTCATCACTTTAAATATGTCCTGCCAGTCCCTTCTGGCTTTCAGAGTTTCTGCTGAAAGATCAGTTGTTAATCTTATGGGGGTTCCCTTTTGTGTTATTTGTTTTTTTTCCCTTGCTGCTTTTAATATGTTTTCTTTGTATTTAATTTCTGACAGTTTGATTAATATGTTTCTTGGTGTATTTCTCCTTAGATTTATCCTGTATGGGACTCCCTGTGCTTCCTGGATTTGATTAACTATTTCCTTTCCCATATTAGGGAAGTTTTAACTATAATCTCTTTAAATATTTTCTCAGTCCCTTTCTTTTTCTCTTCTTCTTCTGGAACCCCTATGATTCAAATGTTGGTGCATTTAATGTTTTCCCAGAGTTCTCTGAGACTGTCCTCAGTCCTTTTCATTCTTTTTTCTTTATTCTGCTCTGCAGTAGTTATTTCCACTATTTTATCTTCCAGGTCACTTATCCGTTCTTCTGCCTCAGTTATTCTCTATTGATCCCATCTAGAGTACTTTTAATTTCATTTATTATGTTGTTCATCATTGTTTGTTTCATCTTTAGTTCTTCTAGGTCCTTGTTAAATGTTTCTTGCATTTTGTCTATTCTATTTCCAAGATTTTGGATCATCTTTATTATCATTATTCTGAATTATTTTTCAGTTAGACTGCCTATTTCCTCTTCATTTGTTAGGTCTGGTGGGTTTTTATCTTGCTCCTTCATCTGCTGTGTGTTTTTCTGTCTTCTCATTTTGCTTATCTTACTGTGTTTGGGGTCTCCTTTTTGTAGGCTGCAGGTTCATATTTCCCATTGTTTTTGGTGTCTTTCCCCAGTGGCTAACGTTGGTTCAGTGGGTTGTGTAGGCTTCCTGTTGGAGGGGACTAGTGCCTGTGTTCTGGTGGATGAGGCTGGATCTTGTCTTTCTGGTGGGCAGGTCCACATCTGTTGATGTGTTTTGGGGTGTCTGTGGACTTATTATGATTTTAGGCAACCTCTCTGCTAATGGGTGGAGCTGTGTTCCTGTCTTGCTAGTTGTTTGGCATAGGGTGTCCATCACTGTAGCTTGCTGGTCGTTGAGTGAAGCTGCGTGCTGGTGTTGAGATGGAGATCTCTGGGAGATTTTCGCCATTTGATGTTACATGGAGGTGGGAGGTGTCTTGTGGACCAGTGTCCTAGAGTTGGCTCTCCCTCCTCAGAGGCAGAGCCATGACTCCTGGCTGGAGCACCAAGAGCCTTTCATCCACATGGCTCAGAATAAAAGGGTGAAAAAGTAGAAAGAAAAAATTAGTAGAAGTAGAAAGAAAGGATGAAAGAAAGAAAGGAGGGAGGGAGGGAAGGAAGAAAAAAGAAAGAAAGAAGATAAAGTATAATAAAATAAAGTAAGGTAAAATATAATAAAGTTATTAAAATAGAAAATAATTATTAAGAAAAAAAAGCGGACGGATAGAACCCTAGGACAAATGGTGGAAGCAAGGCTATACAGACAAAATCTCACACAGAAGCATACACATATACACTCACAAAAAGAGGAAAAGGGGGAAAAAATCATAAATCTTGCTCTCAAAGTCCACCTCCTCAATTTGGGATGATTCGTTGTCTATTCATATATTCCACAAATGCAGGGTACATCACGTTGATTGTGGAGCTTTAATCCGCTGCTTCTGAGGCTGCTGGGAGAGATTTCCCTTTCTCTTCTTTGTTCTCACAGCTCCCAGGGCTCAGCTTTGGATTTGGCCCCGCCTCTGCGTGTAGGTCGCCAGAGGCCGTCTGTTCTTCGCTCAGACAGGACGGGGTTAAAGGAGCAGCTGCTCGGGGACTCTGGCTCACTCAGGCCAGGGGGAGGGAGGGGCACGGAGTGTGGGGCGAGCCTGCGGCGGCAGAGGCCGGTGTGAAGTTGCACCATCCTGAGGCGCGCCATGCGTTCTCCCGGGGAAATTGTCCCTGGATCCCGGGACACTTGCAGTGGCGGGCTGCACAGGCTCCCCGGAATGGATGTGTAGAGAGTGACCTGTGCTTGCACACAGGCTTCTTGGTGGCGGCAGCAGCAGCCTTAGCGTCTCATGCCTGTCTCTGGGGTCCGTGCTTTTAGCCGCGGCGCTCGCCCATCTCTGGAGCTCCTTTAAGCAGCGCTCTTAATCCCCTCTCCTTGTGCACCAGGAAACAAAGAGGGAAGAAAAAGTCTCTTGTGTCTTCGGCAGGTCCAGACTTTTCCCCGGACTCCCTCACGGCTAGCCGTGGTGCACTAACCCCCTGCAGGCTGTGTTCACACCGCCAACCCCAGTCCTTTCCCTGCGCTCCGACCGAAGCCCGAGCTTCAGCTCCCAGCCCCGCCTGCCCTGGTGGGGGAGCAGACAAGCCTCTCGGGCTTGTGAGTGCCGGTTGGCACCAATTCTCTGTGCGGGAATCTCTCCGCTTTGCCCTCCGCACCCCTTTTGCTGTGCTCTCCTCCGTGGCTCCGAAGCTTTTCCCATCCGCCACCCGCCGTCTCCACCCGCGAAGGGGCTTCCTAGTGTGTGGAAACCTTTCCTCCTTCATGGCTCCCTCCCACTGGTGCAGGTCCCGTCCCTATCCTTTTGTCTCTGTTTATTCTTTTTTCTTTTGCCCTACCCAGGTACGTGGGGAGTTTCTTGCATTTTGGGAGGTCTGAGGTCTTCTGCCAGCCTTCAGTAGGTGTTCTGTAGGAGTTGTTCCACGTGTAGATGTATTTCTGGTGTATCTGTGGGGAGGAAGGTGATCTCCGTGTCTTACTCTTCTGCCATCTTCCCCTCCAGCCTCTTGTAATTTTTAATTTTAATTTTCATGTTCATTTATAAATGTACCTCCCACTGAAGACTATTAGCTCCATGGGGACAACACCTGTCTGTTCATTACAGTATATATCAATACCAAACACAAGACCTGACACATAATAAGTGTTCAATAAATGTTAGTTATTGTTTACTGAATTAATGTATATCCAATAGAAAGAATATTATTTTGCTATTTAAAATTCTGTTTCTGAAGACTTTTCAATGATGTATATCCTATAGTTATACGATTATCCTCCAAAGAGTGTGAATGATTGTGAATGTATTCATACAAAAATAGTCAAAGGAAACCTACCAAAGTATTAACAATGCCTGTTTCTGTGTGGAGGCATTATAGTTTATTTTTATTTGCATTTTTTAAAATATAATTTTCTGTATATTACATATTTACTCTAATATATTAGCCATATATTGCTTTCATAATCAGAAAACAAATTAAAAGTTACTAAAAAGAGAGGGAGAGATTAGAGCTTAATTGTACTTCTCTTAGTGATGTAATGAGAAGATTCTAAAGAACATCAGAAATTGGAACAAAGCCTCGGCAACTGGCCAAAACATTCTAAGTTAGACATAGCTCCTCCTGGGCTTCCCTGTTCTCAGGGATCCCCAGGGTCTGTTGTTCCTTGCCTTCAGTAGGGTGTCTGACAAGCACAAGAGAGGCCAGGGCCAAGAGGAAGTAGTGGTGCCTTGGGGTTAGGCTGACCGGGAGGACATATAGCAGAGTGAAACCAGACAGTTACGTGGGAAGTTCAAGCCAAAGTCATCCTGGTCCATCATGGGTAGATCAGGTGAGCAGCTTGAGTAAATTCACAAGGTGCAATTTCACATTGTGGTGTACCTCTCTGGAGAGGAGATAATCTTGTAGCAAATGGGCAACTTGATTGCTGTTTGGATTTCACAGGTCAGAGGATATGCTGGGCCCTTCATATCCCAGAGTTCCACAGGGATGTCTCTTGAGGTGCAATGAAGGTCAAGGGAGAAGCTGGAAGGGACTTCCTATTCCCTGACTTCAATCAAAACAGTTCTACTATTATCTGTAAGAGCCCATTAGAAGCAAAGGATTCCATTTCTTTAAAAAAGGAGGTGGGCATTTAAAATCAATGATAATGACGGCCTAAGACAGAAGTCTTTTGATGAGGGGAATGACATGTTCAACATGAAGTTGCCATTTAAACAACTTCCAGTGGGCCAGGATGCAAGACCAAGAGCAGTGAAGACAGACTGGAGGACAGGAGACTGGTGCAATAGGTGAATAATGTAATGGTGATACTACTACTACTACTACTACTACTACTACTACTACTACTACTACTACTTATTGAGCTAGACACTGTTCAAAGTACTTTACCTGTATGAACTCATTCATCTCCATAATAACTCAATGAGATAAATACCTTATTATCTCTAGTTTACAGCTGAGGGGACTGAGGCACAGAAATCTTAGATAATTCACCCAAAGTGACACAGAAAGAAAGAGGAAAAGGCAGGATGTGAGGCCATGTAGGCTGGCTTAAAGCCTGTGCTCTCCATCCTTGCCCAGAGGGAAGTTGAGGAAAAGTGCGTCTGGCTGGTAGACTAGATTGACATGACCTTTTCTATTATGCCCACTGTCACTTCATCTCTTGAACTTTAATCTGTGTTTAGTGGATTCAGGTTATTAGTCAGACTAATATGCTTCCAGGGCATAAGGGCAGATGGGATGTGTTGGGTAGTGTGGAGGAGGAGGGAATCAAAGTCATACTGAAATGTAATCTGAAATCCTGGGCAGCACTGGTGTTGATGGAGCCAGGTAAATCAAAAGTAGGTGAATTTGAGTGCAGTGGGGGAAATGCTGTTCCAATTTGGGATGGTGAAGGGACTTGGAAGTGGGTGGGATCAGTGATGGTAATAACATCAACTATTATTTTGGAGCAGTGCTTCTGGATATTTAGGGTGCATCAGAATCCCCAGAGGGCATGGTAAACCCCAGATCTCTAGGATTCTTCCTCAGAGTTTCTGATTCAGTGGGTCTGGAGTGGGGCCTGAGAATCTGCATTTCTAACAAGTTCCCAGGTGATGCTGATGCTATTGTTTGACAAACCACACTGTTTTAGTGCTGTTTTAGAGTGTCACCCTCTCTGCAATGCACTTCCACATACACAGTAGCATGAATTCTTCTTAAACACTCCCTCTACTATACTTTGTGACTTTAGTGTTCTGAAAAATACACATAACTCATTTCCTATTGTTTCTATCTGATATCCTTTACCTTAATCATCAAAACTTCTGGATATCTGTTGTATATCTGTGTCTTTACATAAATTGTTCTTATTGTCTGCTACACTCTCCACAACCCTGGTTCCAAATTTATCTAATTTCTTTTCTTCCTTAAAAATGTACCTCCCATAGGGACTTCCCTGGTGGCATAGTAGTTAAGAATCCACCTGCCAATGCAGGGGACATGGTTTCGAGCCCTAGTCCAGGAAGATCCCACATGCTGTGGAGCAACTAAGCCCGTGTGCCACAACTACTGAGCCTGCACTCTAGAGCCCGCGAACCACACTACTGAGCCCACGTACCTCAACTACTGAAACCCGCATGCCTAGAGCCCATGCTCCGCACCAAGAGAAGCCACTGCAATGAGAAGCCTGTGCACCGCAATGAAGAGTAGCCCCCATGCACAGCCATGAAGACCCAATGCAGCCAATAATAAATTAAAACATATAAATTAATTTAAAAAAATTTACCTCCCCTAGGAAGTTTCCTCTGACCCCCCAACCCGAGTCTGATTTGATTGCCCCTATTCTGTACTTCTATGACACTTTCTACCTTCCTCTTCTGAGCACAGTGCCTGGCATAAAGTAAATGCTCAATAAATATCCGATGAATTAAGTAAATGAATAAATCTCTCCCTCATCAGAACAACCATAACCTGTATCTTTTTCATGGTACATTCTAATAGCACACTGTAATCTCTAGAACAGGGATGGAAAATATGCTTTATCTTAGACTCTAGCTCCTATCAATTTCTGTGCAGAGGATTTTTGATGCCATATCTGGGCTCAGCAGAAAAGAACAATGATTGATTAATATTGTCTGTCACAGATAAAGACGTGGGAAATGGTGCTATATATATATATATATATATATATATATATATATATATATATATATATCACTCCTACTCTAGAGTGAATTGATTCTCCTCCCCACCTGTCCATACTAAGGATGAAGAGTTCAGATAAAGCTCAAGCCTTAAGACACAACTGGGCCCAGCAAATTTTGCAGGGCTTTTGAGAAAGGAATACTGTGGTGCTGGGATAATTAGGGAGGGCTCTTTGTGTGTGTGGAGGGGTGCCCTCAGTAAAGGGAGTTCTCAGTATGTGGGCTAGCTGTTCAGACACCAAAAACTGATTCTTTTCAGAAGAAAATCAGATTGGCTGAGGAAATTTAGAATGTATGGCTCCAATGCAAGTGCCCAGCATATAACCCAAGCTTCTTTCCTGTTATTCAGATTTCCAAAGGTAGGGAGCTCAGACTGGGAATCCTGGCCCTATGGATAGCTAATAGATCTTGACACCTTTGTGGACCAGGGCAGTTTCCAAATAAAAACCTGAATATCCTGGCTGGTTGTCATATTGAATTAGAGACTTTTGGTTCAGCTTGTTCCCCACTAGAGTTACTGCATATAGGGAATGTTCTGGTACTAAGGGGCCAGGGCAGGGCCAAAGGGGCAGAGTGGTGGACAGTTATAGCAAGACTACTGGGGTTGACAGATGAGGGCTCAATTTCCTTTGAGGGTGTTTCTAATCCAACAAGTTTGCTTTTTATTCCTTTTAAACCTCAATAAAACTTTTAAGTGGATCAATACCCTTGTTAAACAAATGTTTTCCACCTCTTGCCTAATTGAGGTCCCAATTATACTTTCTTCAAAATTTAATGGCAGGGCATTCAAGGTCCAGGACAAATTTAAGAAGGGGACTCTCCTTCCAGCCTCTAGATCATGTGATATGGGAATTGTTCTCTTGGACTCAGCCTTGAAATGTCTCTAACTTAGGTCTTCCTCAACAGATGCTCCAGCAACACCTGAAAGACACTACCTGCATGGGTCCTTTGGCAAGGCTTCTCTCAACCTTTATGATCCAGTTTCTGCTCCAGCCTAGATTAGTTCTAGCTGGGATATAAGGCACATGTCTAAACATCTGGGACATCTTTGGTATACTTTTGTTGTATGTCTTCAAATAAATATTATGTTAAGGGGCACAGGCCTATAGGACAATACCATCAAAATCCATACCATTTAAGGGTCATCGTGGGCCTCTGGGGTAACACCAAATGGAGGTAATATTGTGAATTCTTCCAAGAGGAAATATTAATAAAGACTATTTCATGATTATAAACAATTTTTCAGCCTATGGAATTTACCAAAGAGGTTGGCTATTTGTCACTCAGGGATGTTGAGGTTCCTGAAAGAGAATGATACAAATAACATTCTAATAGATCAGTTCCATGGTCAAATAAGTTTGGGAAATTGTACATGCCATGTTCCTTCTTGGGAGCCACAAGGCAGATATATCTATTAAAGACTGAGATTTTCTGCAGAAAGGAAAATGTATCCTTTTAACAATTTGGATTGCTTTGTTTTTCTCTTAATTATTTAAGTAGACTGAAAGGTCCATTAGGGTAAGAATTATGAGTTTGAACCAATGCACATTATCACCCATCCCACACTCAAAATTCTGAGAGGTTAACCCCTGCAATTCATGGCCTCCTTAGAGTGTCCAAGATACCTTTCTCTCCCAAACAGGTCCCCTTGTGGGTAAAGTCTTAAGACATATCTCCTTATTCTGTCCTGTGTTGGCCTCCTCCAGTGAACATCAGAGAGCAGCCAGGCCCTGCTTCTCAGGACTGGGAACTTTGAAAGAATAGCTATTTCAAGAAAAAGGTCATTCAGTATGCCTGAAGAAGATGGGTTACCATAGTGACAAATGAAACTTTCTTTCTTTGAAAACTAATACTATTTTTTCCCTATAGGAAACCATTTAGTGTGTAGAGAAGGCGGCTCTGACTGAGGCTTTTGTCAGCTATAGTCCTTTGGTCTTTGACTCTTTGTCAAAGTGTTAGACAATCCTGAGTGGTTTTTCGACAAAATGCCATGAGAAATCAAGTATACAGGTTGGGGTTGGTGGACTTGGAACCATTGCTGCCCCAATGTAACTTGTGGCATTAGTTTTACTAAAGGCACAGCTGAAAATTTGGAGCAAGAGTTTTGACACATTCACAGAAATCCTGTATCATTCAGTTATAATCCCAGTAGGGTCTTTTTTTTTCTTCCAGAAACTGATAAATTGTTAAGTTGTATGTGGAGATGCAAAGGCCCTAGAATATTAAAGCAATATTGAAAGAGAACAACAAATTGGAGAACTTATACTACATGACTTTGAGACTAACTATGAAGCTACAGTAATCAAGAGTGTGTCATGCTGGCATAAGGATCAACAAAGAGGTATATGGAACAGAAGAAAAAACTCAGAAATAGACCTCACTTATATAGTCATTTAATTTTCAACAAAGGCATGAAAACAATCTAATGGAGAATGGGAAAGTCTATTTCAAAAATAGTCCTGGAACAACATATGTATATGGAAAAAAATCCCATTAACTCCTACATCACACTATGCATAAAAATTGATTTGATGTGAACCATAGACCAAAAATGGGAAAGCTAAAACTATGAAACTGGTTTTATCAGCTTCTTGGTAATTGTGTGATATTTTTTTGTATCAGGGATGAAATTTTGAATGTTGCCTCTGTAGGTTTAATCTTTTCTCTACATTTAGAAAGAACCTCATTAGTTTCATCTTGAAAAGCATTATTTTACACTCTTTCTGGTTGGGGATGTGGGACTCATTTAATTTACTAAGGAGGTAATTGTACTGTATTTGAAAATCCCTTCAATGTTTAAATGTCTTCATGCTATTGTTCAGTTGAATGGCTTTGAGGAACTCAAACTGATAGACTGGAGTCAGAGAATAAAAGTAGAGCGTTGGAAATATTAAGGGCTCAAGGATGACCCTCAAGTTTCTAACTTGTTGACTGGGTGTATCATGAAGCCACTGAGATAGAGAATTTAGAACAAGAAGCAATTTTGAGGTGGGGAAGACTGAGAGCCATTTAAAATCTGTATCCATGGGACATACAAGTGGAAATGCTTAGGACTCTGAATCTGCTGTGAATTGTTGAAGGTCAGGACTGGAGGGATGGATCTGGAAGTTATCAGCATATGGGTGGCAGTTAAAACTAGAAAAGTATAAGGTCATTGCAGGAGACAGAGAGCAGTAGGTCTTGATTGATCTTCAAGGGGAAAGCAAAGGAAAAGGGTGCCCCAAAATAGAGAAGGAAGGGCCAGAAAGCTACCAGAAGGGTGCAATGATATGGAAGGGAAGAGAATGGAGCTTTTAAAGGAGGAAGGGGTACTAAAGATATAAAGAAATCTAGCAACATTAGGGCTGATCATGGTATAGAGGTAATGTGTGACTTTTGTGGAAGGATAGTAGGAGCAGGTTTGGTTCTGATTTCATAAGTAAAGCAGTAACAAGTATTCTTGGAGGTGTAGATGAGTGGGAAAGGAGGGGAATTACAGAGCAGATAGAGGGCAATATGAAATAAACATTATTTAAACAATGTCAGCTTATTTAGAGTCTGAAAGGAAGTTGCCAGTAGAGAAAGACAAATGGAAAGTGTAAGGGAAAGAGCAATGAGTATATTGAGGGCCTGGCCTTGTACAGGGGGAAGGAAACTGACTGTGGAGGTAGAAAAGTGTGCCAGGAAATTGAGGTTCATGTCTGATGACATTTTTTCTCCATAAGGTAGAAGTCAAGGTCATTTTCTGAGGGTGGGAAGTGGGGAAAGAGTTGAGTAGGGGTTTTGTGAGGAAAAAAATGTTAGAATAGTTGGGGACAGTGGGAGATGAACTCTACTACAAAGGATTAATAACAAAATTGCTTAATTCAGGGCACCTGGGGCCCAGCTAAGTTTGGAGAATTTGGATTTGTAATGACTGGTTTTCTCCAGAAACCCTTGGCATCATAGAAAAGTAGATAACGTAGATTGGAATCTGGATCTTGGATGGATATTTTGTAGGAAAGTTGAAGCAGAGGATGAGTGTGCAAGGAAATTGAGGGTTCTGGTTAGAGAACAATCCAACAAAGTGTTCATTCTGGGGAAAAAAAAAGAAAAAAGAAAAACATCCAGGATGTAGAGATGTACTAGGTACATAGGGAAGGGTTTGTCAAGGGATGGGACCTCTATGAGGTGGAAAGAGAGGAGTGGTAAGATCCAGGAGTGGAGGACAGCCCACTAGTACCAGTTGAATGGGGTGTTAGACTAGAGCAAAGATTCAGGTCTTGGCTCTGGAAGTGAAAGGCTGAGATAGAGTAGAAGTGAGAGAGTACAAGGACTGAGAGGTAAACAAAGTATGAGGATGGGCCACTTTCCTACACATTAGGATCTTCCAAAATAATCTTAAGAAACTGCATGGAGAGGAAGAACCACAGTCTAGAGGCCAAGTGGTCAGAGAATGAGGGCAGGGCCAGGAGGTGGGTAGATGAAATTAACCAGAGGAGCAACAGAGAGTGATAGACTTGAGGGATGAAGGCATCAGAGGAGGTGTTTCCACTCACAGGTAGAGGAGTAAAGGAGGTCAGGAGAGTGACCCAGTGCTGTGTGGGTGTGGGAGAAAGATAATCTCCCACTGAAGAGGACTGGGAAGGGACTGGCGTCCTCAGAGTGCATTCCTGCAGTTGGCTTAGAACATGATGGGGGTGGGGGGGTGTTGCTTACAATGGAAGGAAGGTTCCAGAGAGGGAATAGGAATGGGTGGTATGGTGAATCTATTGAGGGGATTTAGGGCCAGAAAAAATGAAGAGAGAATGAAGGAGCCCAGTCTAGGGCAGGGAGAGAGTTGCTCTTTTATGGATTCCAAATTTTACAGGGATGGGAGACAGGATTACAAATCCTCAAATGCCTTGACTCAGGCACAAGCTGGTTTAGTTCTAGATGTCTCTGAAGGCCCTATAAATGGGTAGTTTAGGCTCAGAAGGGACTAGGGCCTCCCCAGATGCTCAGAGCAGTGATGGGGAAAGAGATGTGCAGAGAAATAATGGAGGCTCTAACTTCTCTCATCTGTCAAGGGTTTGAAATGCTCTCCCACATGTTCAGGACCAATGACCATTACACTGTGAGATCTCAACTCCTAGAGAATGTCTCAGTTAAAGAAAAGGAAGGTTTGGAGCCCTGGGGACAAAGATGGGCATACTAGTAGCTTTGCTGAGGCTTCACCATGAGTTCATTCACCATAAGGCACAACACTTGGAACAAATACCTGGGTTGGGTCTGATCTATCTTTAAACCTGGATCCACCACCTGGTTCCACAGGGAAATTTTTGACTCTTTGAGACTTATTTTGTCATGTGTATAAAATGGGACCGTTTTCAGAGATAAGTAATGCATTTGTAGTTCCTAGCACATGATAGGTGTAAAATTAAAGAATTCTCTTCCCTCATGCCCTTTCCTTGTTATCCAGATACAACTTGTCTCTGAAGCCCTGACAAGTCACCTGGATCTACCCTGGATTATTTCCAAAAGGTCTCAGTTCACATCTCCACTCACCCAGAAGGAGGCTTGGGAGGAAGAGTCTGCAGGTGATGCCTTCCAACCAAACTATTTCTTCCCTTTGTATTTCCTGCTCACTGGCCTCACTCAGGCCTGGGAGATCCACATAGGTTCATGAACAATTGCACTTTACATTATTGAGCTCACACTAAAAATAGGACATGAATTTCAGTGGTGGGATGTATAGTCTGTCGGTGGTATGTTGCAAAAGAATTGTCCTGCCCATAGGGTTTGTCTAAAACCCCAAGTGAGTTAATGGGTAAAAACTATCACTGAGGAACCTGTGTGGCCCAAGAAACATTAATCAATTCACAGGAGCCTTGCTCCAGCATTTCCATGAGGACTGGGCAGGGGCTGATTCTAGTGGAGCCTTTTAGGATTAGAAAGTAACCTAGTACCAGGGGTGGGAATGATGTTTCCCAACAATTGGCTTTCTTGTCCCTGGGCAGGCAAAGGAGAAGTGAGGGGATTTTTTCCCCATGAAAACTACAGCCCAACACAACGCCTAAAACTGAAAGCTCACCAAGATCAAATGAGGTTAAATATAGAGTGAAGTTCTAAGCTTATAATATAAAATTTTAGAAAAATCTTACAAGAAGAAAATCAAACTCATTCATCAAGTCCCAGCAATTAGGACCAGGGCCCCTGGAGCTGGGAGGGGACTCTGGAAGGCCAGACTCTAGATCTCATTGCTTCTGCAATATGGAGAGATTGTGGGGAGTTTTCATTCCCCCAGGAAGGTCTGTCTGGACATGGAAAAAGGAGGTTTGGAGAAAGACAATATGAGGTCCATCCTTACCCTGTGAGGTGCTCACAGCCTCCCAAACCACACTTTGGGCTGCTCTTAGAGTCAGGATTGGGAGCAGGAGAGATAATGGTTAAGACTCTTGAGAGCCCAATTGCTGTCTTGTCCATAGTAGACACTATCAGATCATGGAAGATATGAACTTAGATAAGCTCTCCCAGAGAGATGGGTTGAAACAGGCCACCCTGCTCTTCCTATGTAGGACTTATAGACAGTTACAGGAAGACTGCTGTCCCAGATATCTCTGATACCCAGTCTACCTAGGGCTGTATCACTTTGAGAAATTAATTCCTTTGGAGTCAGGCATGGTAGGGTCTGGCATGTTAGGAGGTAACTCCACTCAGGAAAACTTTGCATGCATAAGTGGACCAGTAGTCTCTTTCCAGAGGAGGTGGTACTCAAGATGGCATGAGTTTGAATAGCAGAGTGGGGCGAGGGCTTTAGTGGACATGAAAATATCTGGAGCATAGTGCCTGATTTATCATTGGCACTCCATGAATGTTGGTTGAATATGTATTGCAATTTGTCTAATAAAGGGATTCCTTTCTTCTTTCCTTTTTTCTCATTTCCTATTCTTGGACTGTTCACATGAAATATTTAACTGGGATCTGCTCTTTATTCTGCTCAGGTCAGAATAAATTTACAGAAATGAATCACATGCACTCAAGTAGTTCTTGCTTAGTACAGTTGACCACTGGAAGAACTCATGAGCATAATTCAAGGTCACAATTAATTGCTTTCCTTTGTTTCCATCCAAGTCATAATGGCCTTTTTTTCCTTGTTCCTAGAGAAAAGACTATCCTTGTGTCTCCCACTGATTCTGGCTATTTATTCCTCTCTGGTAATTCATATTTTTGAATCTCAAATTCTACGTGGCACAAAAGGGCCATCTTTACCATTTCATACTGCACATGACTTAAGACCCACATGACTTTTTCTTGAAATCAAGTGTTTCCAAGAAGCCTTGGATAGAGAGAAGTGGGTTATGGGCAGGAGACAGTTATGAGGCAGTGGCTGGGGAGCCATGCCACACTCAATAGATCATCTCTATTTTCACTGGTTGTAGGAGTGGGGTCACTGGGAGGGTCTGTCACAAACCACATTGGACAGCTGGGATGTTTTATTTTTAGTGGTGAGAGAGGGATAAATTCCAAAGATAGAACTTGAGCCCACTCTTTGCAAGTTCAGACTTGGGGGTGGCTGGCAAAATGGGCTGGGGGTTCTGAGCCAGAAAAAACAAGTCTAACTCATGTTGAGGGCTGGGGGTGGCAGCTGTTCACACCCTAATGCACATAGAATGAGCTCCATGGAATTCTGAATTTGGTTCTCACATATCTTCCAATAGGACTTACAGCAGGAAAGATCCATTTCCTTTCTTATTTGATTTTTTCTTCCTTAACTCCTAACCCCTTCTTCTCTCCAGGGACTTTGATAACTTTTCCCATCCCTCTCATCCCTAATGGCAACCTCTGTCTTCACAGTGTGGGTGGAGTGAGTGGGGGGAACTTGGAACCAGCTACACATGAGAAGAGTAGACAGCCCTTATGGAGTGTGGCTTTAAAATCACAAAAATGCTGTGTATTCCCCAAACTTGGCCTTGTACTGGCTGGCATGCTGCCCATAATCCCCACATAAGAATAAAGCATTTCCACAGAAAGCCAGTGTAAATGTGCAGATCTGTGACCTGGAGATCAGTGCCTTACTGGGCAGTTGTGGTGAGCCAAAACCTAGAGAATTAATCTTGGTTAGTCAAAGGTTTACTGTGCTGGGTGCCCTGTGTCCTGGGTCTGAAGACTCTTTAAGGTGTCCTGTGTCTCTGTCCCTGTTTCCTGCTCTCAAAAGAGGCTCTAACTCATTCACAGAGTGCGATAATGAATATGAGCCTCTCTCCCTGGGGCCTTTGCATTTCAGCAGATGTTCTGTGGCATATGAGACACTCACATGCAGGGTGTTTATGACCATCAAAGAAGCCAGGAAAGACTTTTTGGTGCTGTTGTTTGTAGGGGGATCCAGCCAGAGGGAGCCTGACTTCTTTACTTAGGTTTAAAGGTTGCCTCTTTTGGGACAGGCAGGATGGGCCTCTGGGAGGCAGACCTTAGCAGGACTCTGTCCAGTGTTTATTATTTTTTTTAATAGACTTTAATTTTTATAACAACTTTAGATTCCCAGCACAAGTAAGTGGAAATTATGGAGCTCTCCCACTTACCTCCTGCTCCTATGTACAGCCTCCCCCAATATCAAATTCCCATATCAGAAAGGTACCTGCATATTACCTACATTGATGATGAACCTACATCAACACATTATTATCACCCAGAGTCCTTAGTTTCCATAGGGCTCACTCTTGTTGTACATTCTGTGAGTTTTGACAAATGTGTAAAGACATATATCCACCATTAATTATGGTATCATAGAGTAGTTTCACAAGTCCTTTGTGCTCCACCTATTCATCCCTCTCTCCCCTATAATCCTTGGCAACCACTGATTCTTTCACTGTCTCCATAGTTCTACTTTTTCTGGAAAATCAGGTAGCTGGAATCATACCGTATGTAGCCTTTTCAGATATGCTCTGTCACTTAGTAATATGCATTTAAGTTTCCTCCATGTCTTTCCATGTCTTGATATCTCATTCTTTTTAGCACTGAATAATATTCCATTGTTGGGATGTGCCACTGTTTAATTATTCATTCACCTACTGAAAGATATCTTGGTTTCTTCCAAGTTTTGGCAACTATGAATAAAGCTGCTATAAACATCTGTGTGCAGGTTTTTGTGTAGACTTAAGTTTTCACCTTTATTGGGTAAATACCAAGAAGCATGACTGCTGGAACATATGGGAAGAATATTAATTTTGTAAGAAACTGTCACACTGTTTTCCAAAATGGCTATGCCACTCTGCATTCAACTGGAAGTGAATGAAAGTTTCTGCTACTCTACATTCTTTCCAGCATTTGGTGTTGTGTTTTGGATTTTGGCCATTCTGATAGATGTGTAGTGGTATCTCATTGTTATTTTCATTTTTATTTTCCTAATGACATATAATATGGAGCATATTTTCATAAGCTTATTTTTCATCTGTATATCTTCTTTGGTGAGGTATCTTTTTAAGTTCTTTGGATCTCTTTTTAATAAAGTTGTTTTCATATTGTTTAGTCTTAAATGTCTTTTTTATATTTGGATAACAGTCTTTTATCAGATTTATTTGAAAATATTTTCTCCTAGTCTGTGGCTTGTCTTCTGATTCTCTTGATTCTGTCTTTTGCAGACAGAAAATTTTAATTTTAATGAAATTTAGCTCATCATTTCTTTCTTTCATGGATCATGTCCTGGTGTTGTATCTAAAAAGTCATCACCAAACCTAAGGTCATCTAGATTATCTCCTATGTTATTTTCTAGGAGTTTTATAGTTTTGCATTTTACGTTTAGGTCCATGATCTATTTGAAGTTAATCTTTACGAACAGCATAAAGTCTGTGTCTAGATTCATCTTTTTTTGCATGTGGATGTCCAGTTGTTTCAGCACCCTTCATTGAAAAGACTATATTTGCTTCACTATAGAGTGAAAAAAACACTCAAAAGCTGAGATATATGTAACTCATCTAAGCTATAGAGGATTAGTATCTAAAATATATAAAGAATATCTACAATCAATAAGAAGTAACATACAACTCAGTAAGAAAGGTGGAGGGCAGCAAGAAAGAATAACAAGCAAACTTAAATGGTTCATAAACTAAAAGTAATATGTTGATCAAATGTTGGGTGGATAAAAGAGGTGGCAGTGTCAGTAAATAAACATAGTTCAAAGTTAATATATCAAGAATTTTAAAATAAGTTATTTGATTTATAGAGTTTAGCTCCATAAGAACTGCAAACTTAAAAGATTTTGCTCCTGGGGAGTAAGACTGAAAGTCTAGTGAGGGAACTATCGATATATTCTTCTAAAATGGAAACCACAGAAATGCATCTCTGGGGGCTCCGAGGAGCTCTGGTTCTTTATGTCTCAGTGCAGAAAGAATTCAGTGAGAAGCAAAGTGATAGATAAGATGTGATTTATTAGAATAGGACACTTGTGAGGCTTACACATGGGTGGGTGAGAGGGTGCCATGCCCCAAGAACTTAATGGGCTACAGTTTTATAATCAAAGGAAAAGTGGGGAGGGGGAGAAGACCACCTTCTTCCTCATTCTTGAGTAAACATCAAACTTCTGTCATCAGCTCCTCCTCCATGTCAGATTGGGGCGTTCTCTTGTCCCTATATGTTCAATCAAGGATGGTCATGGCATAATGGAAATGAGCAAAAAGGCAGTAACATATACTAAAAATGGTAAATCATCTCAGGTTTCAGTATAATGTCACCATTTCCTTACATTTTTGCTTTTAGTGTGCCCAGAGAAGCATGTCCTAGGAAATATTAACTTACTGAGCTCACTGGGCAGGATGTAGGTCTTATTCCACCATTGTTTTATTGGTTTGTGGACATGTTTCATGCTTTTGTTGCATGGTTTTGTTGCTAAGCTAAGGGGTGATAACCTATCACTAACTGATTCCTGCTGAGATGGGACATAGACCTGGCTGGGGAAGGAGTAAAACACCTGGCTGACTGTCCCTTCTCTGCTGGGAGAACTGTAAACCAATGTCACTTTGCTCAGCATCATCCTTTTAGCCCTCTTGCATGTTAAGTGTTGGAGGATGAGTCTACAAAAAGATATAAATTAAAAGAAATACAGTAATAAGCATTAGAAGAGTCATTTAGAAAGATTATAACCATGATTTTGGAGGTCCAAACAATGTTTCCAAAACAGTTTCCAAATCTGGAAGACGGTCACTTAAGGCCTCAATCTGTTTGTTTTGGCTAGGCCTGGAATGTCAATGTTTCATCTTCAGGGTCTATTTAGTCTTTTACCTCAGTTATAGATTTAATTTGTTCTTCTTTATTTTCTTTTAATATCTTTTGGTGATAAGGGTGGCTTCCTTGTCCTCAAGAAACAGAGTGGCCCCTAATTTAGTTAATAAGTCCCTTCCATTAAAGAGAGAGGACAGTCAGGCACAAACAGGAAGGGATGTAGAAACAACTGGCCATTGATGTTGCACAAAATGGGTTCCAGGAAAGTGTGCCCCTGTCTCTTTCTTGACACTCCCATTACATATTCCTTATGGTTGTTAAGTCTTCCAATCCTTTGGGTTAAGACAGAAAATTTTGCACCAGTGCCTGTGAGAAATTCTATCAAATGGCCCACCACATCACTGACCACCTGAGGCTTAACATTAATTATGTATGTGGTATCTCTATGCAGAGCCACTTTTGGCCAAGGGCCCCCTCAGTCTTCTGATTGTGAAATCATCAATGGCTGAGGGGCCACCCTCACTCTCTGGGGCATCTGGGGTATTCCTGCTGCCAATGTTAGCTGTTTGTAAAGGGTGCGTCAATCACAATCTTTCCTCCAGTCTTCCTTTTGTCCACACAGGGTAAACTGGTTTTGTCTGGGTACCCATGGACCATGTGGTCCACCATGGCCAGAATGATCCGGAAAGCATGGCCTCCCCTTGAGTGGTCTCTGGGGACAATGCCACTGCCATCATTTGGGCCTTTTGTATATTTTTCTTGGTGTGTTCAGTATTTGGGCCTTATCCTTATTATTGAAAACCAAATATGTCAGTTAGAGCAAATCACTCATAGAGGTCTGAGGACCAGCAGTTACTTTTTGAATTTTCCACCTGATTTCTGGGGCAAACTGGGCTATGAAATGCATAGCCAAAAGGGCTTTTCCCTTGGGGAAGGAGGGATCCACATTTGTATACTTTCTAAAAGCTTCCACTAATTTCCCTTGAAAAACTGCAGGATTTTCATCTGGTCCCAGTTGGACTCTTTTTACTTTTTCATAATTGTCGGGTTTTAATCTAAATTTTTTCATAGACTTTATTAAACTTTATTAAACAATTAATCATATGGTCCCATCTATCCCTATCAATAGAATTTATCTGGTAATTCCACGGCGGATCTGCCTTGGGGGCAGTGTTTTTCCCCACCTGGTGTACAGTATGGCCCACTTGGGCTTGAGCTGCCACTTGGTCAGCATGGACTCTGGCTACCAGTATTATATGCTATTCTCTTTCAGGGGTGCAGCAGTGGGATAAGATCTGGAAATCCCCCCAGGTGAGATCAAAAGATCTAATCAACTGGGTGGACTCCTGTGAAAATTCAGAATCCTCAGAAAAACTTCCCAACTTATCCTCTGTCAGACTTCTATTGGACATTGAAAAGAGCACATGAACTCTTATTGTTCCTTGATTCCCATCAGAAATTTCTCTCAGAGGCAAAACCATAGGGGCAGTTGGTTGGTAACTTTCACTGCTGTGGGCTAGCTGGGCTGAAAATGGGTCCCTTGGGTAACTTGGGGTACAAAGGAGGTCCTGAATATAGCAGAGGTCTCTCCTAACACTTTGGTGCATTTTCCCATGGGATAGTAGCCTTGGCTGGAGAAAGGGCTCCCACCTGTGAGATAGCCCTCGTTGGAGCAGCCATTTCCATGGATACAGCGGCTTCCACTGGAGTAATAGTTAGCTATCTAAAAGTTTTGTTCCCATGTCAAAATCTGCCATGCAATTTAATCAAGCTTTTTACTTACAACTTTAGATGTTAACCCTTCCAAAGTAGTCTCCCAACTAGGTGTTAATGCCCACGAAATTGCTGCAAAGGAATAGCACAGAAGGTGTCCCAGTGGTGGTGACAATGAGAGGGAACTGGTCTGTCTGAAAGTTGAAAATAAAGGGTCAACACTTGTAAGGGTCAGAGGGAGGGGAAGACTGACATCAGTGCTCAGGAAGTCCTCCTTTGGGCACTTTTAGTAATTAGGGGGAAAGTATCTTAAGTCTTGGAATTTGATTCCCTTCAGTTTTCTTGGGCATGATGTACTTCAGAATACCTGAAAAGAGACCTTTTATCTAAGTTGGACACAGTCCTTTAAATGAATTTTTTCCCTAATATGTATAATCCCCTGGTTATAGATTATGGGCATCTAATTTTCATTCAAAGATAGATTACAGTGATCAGCTTTAGAAACAAGCTTAGAATATCTTCTTAATAATTCAATTAGGTTTTAATAGCTTCATTATCTTTTCTAATAATATAACATAGCAACAAAGAGCTATTTGAAAAGTGAGTTTTAAACAGCAGATATGGACCTCAAGTAGCAAAACTAAAATTTAATGTCTATTAAAACATAATTTTGAGAAAAGGTGAAGTCAAGATGGTAACATGGGAAGACAGAGTTTACATCTCCCCACAACTAGGGCACCTGCTGGATGCTGGTGGGAGACCTCAAAGTCCAAGGAGACGGGAGGAACTCCCAAGCAAACCAGTAGGATGTGGGGGGACTGGGTGGGGAGGACAAGTGGGGGCCGGACAGGGCTGGTGCCCCTGAGGGGTGGCTGGGAGGGGGGAGGGGTTTCCATGCCTGGAAGGACCTTTGGGGGCTTGGATCAGGGGAACGTGCACTGAGAGTTTCCCCTGTCCAATTGGCCTGGGAAGGCTGCCCGGCTCTCGGGCCAGGTCCTATACCTTCAGAGGTCCCCTCTGGGTGGTGTTGGTCCTGGAAGCATAAGAGGGAGGCCAGGGGAGAACAGGAGAGGTAGTTGGGAGGGGCCCTCTGGGACCAGAGGAGCAGGAGGGAAACAGGGCATTTGCTCAACCCACTTGGGCCCGGGAAGCCTGCTGGCCTCCCGGGCTGGGTCCTGCACCCTCTGAGACCAGAGACCTGCCTGGGCCCCTTTTGTTCCATTGAGCCTAAGCCTAACCCCTCCCCACAAGGGCCTTTTCCAGCCCTGTGGGTGCTAAGCATAGGCCCCACCCACTGCCCAAACCCTGCTGCTGCCTCAGTCCTGCCCTTCACAGCCAAGGCCTTTTCAATCTTTCTTTTTGTTTTTTTCTCCTCTTTTTACACTTGTGGTTCTGTTTTACCTTCTAGTTGTTTCCTCTATATTTTAATTTTTATATTCTTTCTAACATATCTGTTAGTTTCCTAGTCTAAATTTATTTTTTACTCTTTGTTATTACTCTCCTTTTTTTTTGTTTTTTGCCACCCCATGCAGCTTGTGGGATCTTGGTTCATGACCCAGGGGTCGGGCTAAAGCTCCTGCAGTGAGAGCCCTTAGTCTGAACCATTGGACTAACAGAGAACCTCAGACTCCAGGGAATATTAACAGTGAGGTCACCTGGAGGTCCTCATCTCAGCACCAAGACCCAGCTCTACACAACGGCCAACAAACTCATGTGTTGAAAGCCTCAGGCCAAACAAACAGTAAGGCAGGAACACAGCCCCACCCATCAAAAAAAAAATGACATGACAAAAGAAATGTCACAAATGAAGGAGCAAAGTAAAAACCTACAAGACCAAATAAGTGAAGAAGAAATAGGCAACTTACCTGAAAAACAGTTCACAGTAATCACAGTGAAAATGATGCAGAATCTTGGAAATAGAATGGAGGCATAGATTGAGAAAATACAAGAAATGTTTAACAGAGATCTAGAAGAACTAAAGAAAAAACAAACAGAGATGAACAACACAATAACTGAAATGAAAAATAAGCTACAAGGAATCAATAACAGAATAACTGAAGCAGAAGAACGAATAAATGAGCTGGAAGACAGAATGGTGGAAATAACTGCCAAGGACCACAATAAAGAAAAAAGAATGAAAAGAATTGAAGACAAACTCAGAGGCCTCTGGGACAACAATTAAACACACCAACATTTGAATTATAGGGGTCCCAGAAGAAGAAGAGAAAAAGAAATGGTTTGAGAAAATATTTGAAGAGATTATGGTGGAAAACTTCCTTAACATGGGAAAAGAAATAGTCACCCAAGTCCAGAAAGCACAGAGAGTCTCATACAAGATAAATCCTAGGAGAAACACACCAAGACACATATTAATCTAACTGACAAAACTTTAATTCAAAGGAAAAATATTAAAACCTGCAAGGGAAAAGCAAAACATAACATACAAAGGAATCCCCATAAACTTATCAGCTGATTTTTCAGCAGAAACTCTGCAGGCCAGAAGGGAGTGGCATGATATACTTAAAGTCATGAAAGAGAAAAACCTACAACCAAGGTTACTCTACCTAGCATGGATCTCATTCAGATTTGACAGAGAAATCAAAAGCTTTACAGACAAGCAAAAGCTAAGAGAATTCAGCACCACCAAACCAGCTTTACCACAAATGTTAAAGGAATTTCTCTAGGCAGGAGAAACAGAAGAAAAAGACCCACAAAAACAAACTGAAAACAATTAAGAAAATGGTGATAGGAACATACATATCGATAATAACTTTGAATGTAAGTGGATTAAATGTTCCAACCAAAAGACACAGACTGGCTGAATAGATAAAAAAACAAGACCCTTATATATGCTGTCTACAAGAGACCCACTTCAGGCTAGGGACACATACAGACTGAAAGTGAAGGGATGGAAAAAGATATTCCATGCAAATGGAAATCAAAAGAAAGCTGGAGTAGCAATACTCATATCAGATAAAATAGACTTTAAAATAAAGACTGTTACAAGACGTAAGGAAGGACACTACATAATGATCAAGGGATCAATCCAAGAAGAAGATAACCATTTAAATGTTTATGCAGCCAATGTAGGAGCACCTCAATACATAAGGCAAATGCTAACAACCATGAAAGAGGAAATCAACAGTAACACAATAATAGTAGGGGACTTTAGCACCCCACTTACACCAATGGACAGATCATCCAAACAGAAAATAAGGAAACACAAGCATTAAATGACACAATAGGCCAGATAGATTTAATTGATATTAATAGGACATTCCACCCGAAAGTGGCAGAATACACTTTCTTCTCAAGTGCTCATAGAACATTCTCCAGGATAGATTACATCTTGGGTCACAAATCAAGCCTTGGAAAATTTAAGAAAATTGATATCATATCAAGCATCTTTTCTGACCACAATGCTATGAGATTGGAAGTTGATTACAGGAAAAAAAAAACCTGTGAAAGGCACAAATACATGGAGGCTAAACAGTGCACTACTAAATAAGTCAGAGATCACTGAAGAAATCAAAGAAGAAATTTAAAAAATACATAGACACAAATGACAACAAACACATGATGACCCAAAACATATGGGACTCAGCAAAATCAGTTCTAAGAGGGAAGTTTATAGCAATTCAATCTCACCTCAAGAAACAAGAAAAATCTCAAATAAAAAATCTAACCCTACACCTAAAGCAACTAGAAAAAAAGTAAAGAAAACCCAAACTCAGTAGAAGGAAAGAAATCATAAAGATCAGAGCAGAAATAAACAAAATAGAAATGAAGAAAACAATAGCAAAGATCAATAAAACTAAAAGTTGGTTCTTTGAGAAGGTAAAAAAAAATGATAAACCTTTAGCCAGACTCATCAAGAAAAAAAGGGAGAGGATGCAAATCAATAAAATTTGAAATGAAAAGGAGAAATCACAACTGAAGCCACAGAAATACAAAAGATTATAAGAGACTACTAAAAACAACTATATGTCAAAAAAATGGACAATCACGAAGAAATGGACAAATTCATGGAAAGGTAGAATTTTCCAAGACTGAACCAGGAAGAATTAGAAAATATAAACAGACCTATCACAAGTAATGAAATTGAAACTATAATTAAAATCTTCCAACAAAGAAAAGTCTAGGACCAGATGGCTTCACAGGTGAATTCTATCAAATATTTAGAGAAGAACTAACACGGATCCTTCTCAAACTCTACCAAAAAATTGCAGAGGGAGGAACACTCCCAAATTCATTCTACGAAACCACCATCATCCTGATACCAAAACTAGAAAAAGAGATCACAAAAAAAAGAAAATTGCAGACCAATATCACTGATGAACATAGATGCAAAAATTCTGAACAAAATACTAGCAAACAGAATCCAACAACATATTAAAAGGATCAGACACAATGATCAAGTGGAATTTATCCCAGAAATGCAAGGATTCTTCAATATACACAAGTCAATCAATGTGTTACACCATATTAACAAATTAAGCAATAAAAACTGTATGATCATCTCAGTAGATGCAGAAAATATTCTGACAAAATTCAAAATCCATTTATGATAAAAACTCTCCAGAAAATGGGCATAGAGAGAACATACCTCAACATAATAAAGGCCATATATGACAAACCAACAGCAAGCATCATACTCAATGGTGAAAAACTGAAAACATTTCCACTAAGATCAGGAACAAGACAAGGATGTCCACTCTCACCACTCTTATTCGACATAGTTTTGGAAGTCCTAGCCATGGCAATCAGAGAAGAAAAAGAAATAAAAGGGATACAAATTGGAAAAGAAGAAGTAAAACTGTCACTGTTTGCAGATGACATGATGGTATACATAGAAAATCCTAATGGCGTCACCAGAAAACTACTAGAACTAATCAATGAATTTGGTAAGGTTGCAGGCTACAAAGTTAATGCACAGAAATCTCTTGCATTCCTATACACTAACAACGAAAAATTAGAAAGAGAAATTCAGGAAACAATCCCATTTATCACTGCAACAAAAAGAATAAAATACCGAGGAATAAACCTACCTAAGGAGGCAAAAGACTTGTACTCAGACAACTATAAAACACTAATGAAAGAAATCAAAGATGACAAAAACAGATGGAGAAATATACCATGTTCTTTGATTGGAAGAATCAATATTGTGAAAATGCCTATACTACCCAAAGCAATCTACAGATTCAATACAATCCCTATTAAACTACCAATTGCATTCTTCACAGAATTAGAACAAAAAATTTTACAATTGGTATGGAAATGCAAAGACCCCAAATAGCCAAAGCAATCTTGAGAAAGAAAAATGGAGTTGGAGGAATCAGACTCCCCAATTCAAATTATACTACAAATCTACAGTAATCAAGACAGTACGGTACTGGCACAAAAATGGAAATATAGATCGATGGAACAGGATACAAAGCCCAGAGATAAACCCACACTCTTCTGGTCACCTAATTTATGACAAAGGAGGCTAGAACATTCAATGGAGAAAAGACAGCCTCTTTAATAAGTGGTGCTGGGAAAACTGGACAGCTACATGTAAAAGAATGAATTAGAACATTACCTAACACTGTACACAAAAATAAATCCAAATGGATTCAAGGCTTAAATGTAAGACTGGACACTATAAAACTCTTAGAGGACAACATAGGAAAAGCACTCTTTGACATAAACCACAGCAAGATATTTTTTGACCCACCTCCTAGAGTAATTAAAATAAAAACAGAAATAAACAAATGGTACCTAATTAAACTCAAAAGCTTTTGCACAGCATAGGAAACCATAAACAAGATGAAAAGACCACCCTTAGAATGGGAGAAAATATTTGCAAATGAAACAATGGACAAAGGATTAATCTCTAAAATATACAAACAGTTCATGGAGCTCAGTTTCAAAAATACAAACAACCAAATTAAAAAATGGGTGGAAAACCTAAATAGACATTTCACCAAAGAAGACATATAAATGTCCAAGAGGCACATGAAAAGCTGCTCAACCTCCCTACTTATTAGACAAATGCAAAACTACAATGAGGTATCATCTCACACCAGTCAGAATGGCCTTCATCAAAAAATATACAAACAATAAATGCTGGAGAGGGTGTGGTGAAAAAGGAACCCTCCTTCACTGTTGGTGGGAATGTAAATTTATACAACCACTATGGAGAATAGTATGGAGGTTCCTTAAAAAAACTAAAAATAGAGCTATCATATGACCCAGCAATCCCACTACTGGGCATATACCCTGAGGAAACCATAATTCAAAATGAGACATGTACCACAATGTTCATTGTAGCACTATTTACAATAGCCAGGACATGGAAGCAACCAAAATGTCCATTGACAGATAAATGGATAAAGAATATGTGGCACATATATTACAATGGAATATTACTCGGCCATAAAAAGAAACAAAATTGAGTTATTTGTAATGAGGTGGATGGACCTAGAGTCTGTCATACAGACTGAAGTAAGTCAGAAAGAGAAAAACAAATACCATATGCTAACACATATATATGGGGGGAAAAAAGGTACTGATGAGCTTAGTGGCAGGGCAGGAATAAAGACATAGACATAGAGAATGGACTTGAGGACACAGGAGCAGGGACGGGGGCAGCTGGGGCAAAGTGAGAGTAGCATCGACATATACGCACTACCAAATGTAAAATAGATAGCTAGTGGGAAACAGCAGCATAGCACAGGGAGATCAGCTTGGTGTTTTGCAATGACCTAGAGGGCTGGGATAGGGAGGGTGGGAGGGAGATGGAAGAGGGAGGGGATATGGGGATATATGTATGCATATGGCTGATTCACTTTGTTGTACTACAGAAACTAACACAGCATTGTGAAGCAATTATACTCCAATAAAGATGTATTTTTAAAAAAGCTACAAAAAATATAATTTCTTTTTCTCTAAAATTACCCTTATTTTTACCAACTGTAGCCAAATTAAGATTAATTTGTTTATAAAATAAGTCTGGTTAATTGGTCAAATTAGCTCATATAATTTGTCTAGTAAAGTGGGTGCCTTGATTACTAAAAACTGTATAAAGTATGACCCAAGTGAAAAACACATTTGAAAACTATTTTTTTTTCCACTGTGAGGGCATCAGCCTTGTAGCCAAGAAAGGCTTTAAATCATTAAATTAAAGATGGGGTTTTTGGGCTTCCCTGGTGGCACAGTGGTTGAGAGTCCGCCTGCCAATGCGGGAGACGCGGGTTCGTGCCCCGGTCCGGGAGGATCCCACATGCCGTGGAGCGGCTGGGCCCGTGGGCCATGGCAGCTGGGCCTGCGCGTCCGGAGCCTGTGCTTCGCAACGGGAGAGACCACAGCAGTGAGAGGCCCGCGTACCGCAAAAAAAAATGGGGTTTTCCAGGGTGCCAGGAAAAGCCAAGCTGCTGTTTTGGATTTCTCATAGCCCTGACTGTTTAATTTGTAGCTATTGTTTATCAATCTTCATTTCTCTCATTTCAGAGCAGACTATTGCCATGCTACAAGGACATCAGAATGGCTGAAGTCTGACAATGAGGGGTTAATTTTCTCGCTGACAAATTTTACAACAGATATAATATGAACTTATTGACTTTTAGTAAAGTCAAGTACAATAAAATATCATAATTAATGTTGATGACTCTAAAGACATGTCTGTATTAATAAACTTAAACAACAAACTTTAGCTTTAATACAAGGTATTAATTTAATATTAAATATTTTTCAGATCACATGAACTTGAAATCCATTTAGCTTAGTTTCTCTTATATTTAGAAATATTTAATTTGTTAGTGCTTACTTTTTTTAAAAGCCAATTTAATAGAGCTTATTTATAAATTAACCTCAGCAATACTATCTAAAGACAAAAACACATAAGACTTACATATATCCAGACAGTCAGCAATCTCATAGTTCCATTTGAAAACTTATTCGTTAAACAAGCATTGCAATGCAAAACTTATCAGTTTATAAATAACAGTTGGAATAGTTAAGTTTACAGACTTGTGTTTTAACAGGAATAGACATAGAATAGAGGAGAAAAATCTCAGAATTAAGAAGAGAGTATAGATTGTTAAATCCTGCCAGAAGCAAGTAAAATTTCTTGCTTTTCACATACCATTGCCCTTGTCTCCTGCACCAGCAAAAAGATCCCTTCCTTGTCTCTAAATATTCATACCACCTTTCTATGGTAACCCAAGCTGATTGCCACCATTTCTCTGGCTCCCTGTCTTTATACATCCATACAATCATTCCTGGTCTGTATCTAGGTATACAATCAGGGCCCCAAAGCATTCGAGGTTGACCGGCCTGCTTAAAGGGGCAGACATTGGCGGAGTGTCCTCCCTGGTACTCCTGGCTCATAGTGTCCCACGACCCCTCTAGGACCCAACCCCTATCCTTCTTATCTTACCACTGTCCCTTCATGGTTGCCAGCTGAAACAACAGAAAAGCACCTCCGGGGCTCTGAGGAGCTACAGTTCTTTATGTCTCAGCACAGAAAGAATTCAGTGAGAGGCAAAGTGATAGATAAGAAGTGATTTATTAGAATAGAACATTTGTGAGGCTTACACGTGGGTGGGTGAGAGGGTGCCACACACCAAGAACTTAGTGTGCTACAATTTTATAATCAAAGGAAAAGTGGGGAGGAGGAGAGGACCACCTTCTTCCTCATTCTTGAGTAGACATCAAGCTTCCATCATCAGCTCCTCCTCCACATCAGGCAGGGGAGTTTTCTTGTCCCTACATGGTCAAGCCAGGACTGTCATGGCATGATGGAAATAAGCAAAAATGTAGTAATATATGTTAAAAATGGTAAATCATCTCAAATTTCAGTATAATGTTACCTTTTCCTTATATTTTTGTTTATAGTGTGCCCAGAGGAGCATGTCCCAGGAATCATTAACTTACTGAGTTCACTGGGCAGGATGTGGGTCTTATTCCACTGTTGTTTTATTGGTTTGGGGGCATGTTTCATGCTTCTGTTGCATGGTTTTGTTGCTAAGCAAGACTGCTTGCTTCTGTGGTTAAGCAAGCTTGCTTTCATTAACTTACAAGGGTCTCCCTTGCTTTTTCCTTAACTTATAATCCTCTGAGGTTAACTATTTAATTACCTACTTTGTCCCTTTACTCTGTCCCTATCAAAATTATGTGCATATCTTACTTAAAAATCAAAGAAAATATAATAAAAACATTTCATAAAAGCAAACTATTAAATACTCCATAGAAAATTTGCCAAAAATAGGCAGCATCTACAAACAAATATATCTACAAAACATTACCAAGGGATATAAAAAGAAAAATTTAATAAAGTAAGAGATATATAATGTACTGGGATAGGAAGTTAATATTATAAGAATGCCAGTTCTCCCGAGAATTAACCTATAAATTTAACATCTCTCCAATCAAAAAAATGTTTTTGCTTTAGACCTCAGTAAAATGATCTAAAGTTTTTTAGAGGAATATTTGAAAAGAATAGCCAAGAGAAAAAAAGAGTTATGAAGATTTCATTTATCCTACAAATTAAGGTAACATAAAAAAGTCAGTAATTTAAATACTTTGCTCTTGGTGTAATGATAGTTGGAAAGATCAATGAAGCAGAATAAAATGATAAGTTGAACTCATCAGAGAGCATAAAACAGGACAGTCACAGTTGTGGGGGAAAACATATAGTTTTGGGACCTGGGTTTATTTGGAAGTAATGTTGAAGTTTTGAGTTATGCAATATATTATTAAGTGAAAATAAAGTTATGAAAAATCTGCAAAATATAATCTCATTTTTGTAAGAACAGTTAAAGTTGTGTACACACACACACACAAAGATGTTAGGGATAAAAACAAATACAGTAACACTGGTTATCTCTGGTTGTTGGCCATAAGTGTTTTTTATTTTCTACTCTGTATCAGTATTTTCTAATTTTTTGAGAAAAACTCTATTTTTTAAAAGTTGGCTATTTATTTTAGGAAGTATAAAGTTGGCCTAAACATTTCTATCATATATAAAGACTTTTGAAAAACATTCCAAATCTCTGGAATTCCATCACTCATATTTCTTTTCCATTTGTATGACAAAGATAAAATTGTGATCCCCAAATTTATTTAACTGTTTCTTAAAAAATATTTGCACTGCATTATTTTAAGAAGTTAACAATAAAAACAGGTGAATTTCCATGAAAAACATTAATAGATAATGCTTTAGTTAGAAATTTATTTATTCAAAACAGCCCGTTCCTCAACCACGTCAGACCAACCAGCGTTACTACCTCTGGCTACACATACATTTTCTTTCCACATTTTTTTCTTTAAAAAATTCCTCCATGATTTTAGAGAATGATTCTTTTGAGCTGAAATTTTCCATGCTTGGTTCTCCACTAAAGGTGATATCATTTGGGAAAGATCGAAAAAGTGTATAGTGTTTAGTCATTTTTGCACTTATGAGGATGAAGATAAAACACTCTCTCTATTTGAAAACCAATTTTAAAGGCTTTTCTTCTTACAAAGCAGTAAATCTAAGTGACTTGTTTTGGGAGGTTTAAAATTTGCATCCCAACAATCCCCAAACAGCAACTTTATCTTTAGAACTACCCTGTTGTTGAACTCAATGTTCTGCTTTCGTCTTTCCTTCCTTCTTGCAGTTTTTTTTAAAAAGAGAGAATAGAGTACAGTGGGTGGTATGCAGGCCTGGAGTTAGAAGCTGGGTCTGAGTTGGCGTACTAAAATGTACTACTGCCTGACCTTGCCCGTGCCATTCAAAATCTGGTGTGTCTGGTGATAACCCTGCCAGCTATGGTGAGCATCACAGGAGGTGTACATAGTAAAGCTGGTTGGAGTTGGCCAAGCACCGTGAAATGCAAGTAAGTCCCACTGAGAGGCAAACAAATCTAAAAGAGTGTTTTGGTCTCTGTGTTAGCAGTATTTACCTTGCATTATGAAAAACAAAAGACAAACCAATAAAATGAACCCTTTGGAGATATAGTGCAGTGAGCATTACATTGGAGGTTGCTCTCAATGGGCAGTTCTCCTTGTCACACAGGTTGTGCACTGTACAATTCCAAGTTGTTCCTTTCACAGGCCCCTTGGCCAATTTATCTGTCCCAATCCCACTTGTCAGTGGAGAACTCTACCAAACACTGGAGAGGAAAAAATATCCTAAAGTTGTAATGTGAGCTTATTTTTGTGAAACATTATAAAATTATGCTTTAGGCACTTAAAAATAACTGAGTAATTTTATTACACATACCTTGAGATTTTGTTGCAAGTTACTCAAATAACACAAATTTATGAGAAGTCCATCTAATAAAGTGACACTGAGAAAGAAAATTCAAGGGAAATTACACATACATCTGTTTTAGTAATAAGAAAATGGATGATTTTATACAAGTCAATACATATCTTCAGCTCTGATTATGAAAAATGTAGGCTAAAAGTATTATTGATAAAAATATTAACAAAGCAACACCAAAACACATAGATAATTAAATAAAACCAAGAAAAATATATAACTCAAAGCAAGAAGTCCCTTAATATGAAGGAATAACCAACTCAAGACAATAATAATAAGCAAATATTTATATAGTGCCCACTAGTTTCCAGGCACTAGTCTCAACATTTTACATGTATTGGCTCATTTTTTTGTAACATATTTAAACTCATGACAAAATTCTATAAGTATTATTTTCTCTATTTTACAGACAAGACACTGAGAAGTTAAACAATAACATTAATGGCTTTAATTAATAGCCACTCTGTACCCATGCCCTTTGCCCTGTAACTTTGTAGTCTCCACCCATTCTGAATACTGGGACTTGTCTCATGTCTTGCTTTGGCCAATAAACAGGAAGTGAGAACGAGTTAGCTTACTGGAAGATAAAGGAGGTAACAGAGAGCTGATGCACCCCAACAACCAGGCAGCCAAGCCAATTCTGAAGCAGAGTCACCTAGCTCTTAATCACGCCTAATACTAAAATGCAGAGAACAAAGATTGCTTCTGATGTACACATGAGCAGAACTTTTAAACTATTAATGTGTTAGTCATATTTCAGAGAAGAACACCAAATTCCTCAGAACACTCTAGTATCACACTAGATTACTAGTAGGTGGATTGTTGCTGTTGACTGAAAAAAGAAAAAAACACAACCTAAAAGTTAAGAATTATGTTTTATTTGGCAGATTTTCTAAGGACTTCAAGCCTGCAAGATAGCTTCTCAGAATAGCTCTGAGGGATTGCTTCAAAGAGGTAAGGGAGGAACCAGGATATATAGGGGTTTTTGCAACAAAGACCAGGTAGTTGGAACATCAAAAGATTACTGTTAAATAAAGAAATATCTCAGGTTAATGAATTTAGCACTTTTGTGTGTACAGAAAGAAGCAAGAGTCTGTTCTCATAGAAATCATCCCTTTGATTTGCACCTTAGCTATCTAGGGCCAGTATCCTGTTCTTTTCCATTCTGAGCCCCCTCAGGGTGCACCCCTGGGGGTGGCTGCAGTAGCTTGATGGCTGCAACTGGGGCAGTCAACATTTTTTTATTCACACTGGTAATTAGCCCTTATTAATACATAAAAATATTTTAAATTGTACATCCATTGCTGAAGAAATAACTTGTCTTTCAGGATGTTGAAACTGACCAACCAAAAACCACCAGGAATGTACCTGGTCAAATGAATTTAGGTATATTTAGCTTGTTGCAGCCAGGGAGAGAGCACACAATGGAATCCATGAGATGCCTTGTTAAGAGGCATTTATTCTAGGTTTTGGACTTGTACTGAGTGATTCTTAGGAGGGTTGAAGGAAGTTGGGAGTTAGGTTTGGACTGAGTGTGTCAGGAAGTGAAGACCAGTTCTTGGGTCAGTACTTTTGGAAAGAGTGGGAAATTTGGTGATTGGGTATCTTGGTAATTTTTATTTGGTTAGTAGAAGAATTGAAGAGAGTTGTCATTGGTAAAGCAACAGCAATTACTCCTATCAGCAAGAAAAGGAAACAAAAGCAAAATGTTTATTTTTGTGGCCGTGGTATGGCTTTGTCTCTGCCTTGTTTCAGGCATGGTCTCAGAGTGGCCTTGTCTGATTATTGTTTATAGTCTGTGAAAGTTGTTTATATTCATTTGGGAACACTTTGCTTCAGCTTAGCTGTTAGCTCCTAGCTGCCAGCTGTCAAAATAATTTTTTACTTTTTGGGAAATAATTTTGAGAACACTGGGAGAGGAAGTGCCCTGCGAGAAGTTCATGTTGGAGTATGTGGGTTAAATGTAGGTATTGCCTTAGAGGTCCAGAGAACTAGATGGTGAAAACATGAGGGTAAGTGGCTGTGGGAAAGGGAAGTACATGGGGAGGGGGGAAGCTGCTAAAAATTGAGAATTAAACTAGGAGCCTACATAACAACCATAACCCTAGCTGTGATTCTGAGAGGGGAATTAACTACCCCCCAAAATGAGTAGTTAGAAACATGCAGACTGCCTGTGGAAAAGATGAAATCAAGCCAGCCAGGAAAGGGGAAAAGCAAGTGCCTATTGAAAAATTAAAGCCAAACTAAGAAATGGGAGCAGCATATCCAGAAGAGGCAGAAGACAAGCCTAGCTCTGAAAATAATCACCAGCAGTGTCTTGAAGAAACTTTCCAGAAACTGTGTGGTATTCTTGAAAGCATGCATAAAGATAGGGTTTTTAAGTGTCAGGGGACAAAAATCCTGATGAGATTATAGATAATTATGCAAAGACACCCAGTGATGAGAACAGCAGAAATGTACAAGATTGCAAAAGATTTAAATCCTTTAAAGGACTTAAATAACTTTACAAATGCTGAACTTAAAATCACATTAAAAGGCAGTAAAGAGCTTACTTAATGATGTAGAGACATGAATAAATGACACATTGTGCAAATCTGAGAATACAGGAAAAAGACAAATGACATGAAAATGATAGAGAGAATATAATACGAACAGAGGATGGAGAATGGAAAACTTAAACTTGGGGAAATCTTAAAGGAAAGACCAAAACAAATGAGTTACAAATTTTCCCTCATTTTTATCATTATGAAATTAAGATGCATCTCATATCTTGTAATTTGCCTGCCATCCCCCCGCCATGCCCCCTACACAAAACACTTTTTCCGTGGTGTACATTTTCAACTGATGTCAGTTTAGAATCAAGGAAAAAAATTTCCTTAGCTAAAGACAGATCCAAGATTGAAAATGCTCACTTGAGTTCCAAGGAATATAAGTGGGAAAAATCCAAAATTAAAGATTTCTTGGCAAAAACTTTTAACTCTTAGAGAAAAATAAATCCTGCAAGCATCCAGTCCTAAATCTCAAATTACCCACAAAAGAGCAAATGCTAGTCTCCCTTATTGCTGCTCCCCAACACCAAGGGTTAAAAGGTCACATGTAACTGAGCAGGACCCTGTGGGACCTTCCCAGTTCAGGCCCTTTCCCCATACCCTCTGCTTTAGCTTCCCTCTGAAGTACCTAGATAATAGTATCTAAGGCATACTCCTGAGTTGTTTTACAGATGTGAAAACCCCCCATCAAATGGAAGATGTTAACTACTTGATGAGCATGAACACGTAGCCCTCAGACCTACTGGTGCCTAAGGATTAATAAAGTTAACCCCTGTGACACTTTCCTGTTACTGTCAACAAAAAAGAGAATTGTGCAGGAAGTGATCACATACCCTGTGATACCCACTCCCTCGTCTGGCCTTTAAAAATGCTTTGCTGAATCCCTTCAGGGAGTTTGGGGTCTTTTGGGGCATGAGCCACCTGTCTCCATTCATGGCCCTGCAATAAACCTTTCTCTGCTCCAAACTCTGATGTTTTGGTTTGTCTGGCCTCACTGTGTGTTGGGCACATAAACTTGGGCTAACACACAGAGGCTGAAATTTGTGGCCCAGGAATTTTTTACTCAGCAAGTTGTTCATATGTAATAACTATGAAAAGATATTGCTGGGCTACAGGTGTATCAGTCAGCGTTCTCCAGAGAACAGAAAAAGAGAGAGAGAGAGAAAGAGAGAGAGAGAGAGAGAGAGAGAGACAGAGACAGAGAGAGAGAGACAGAGAGACAGAGAGAGACAGAGAGAGAGAGAGAGATCTATTTTAAGAAATTGGCCCATGCAATTGTGAAGCCTGGCAAGAGTGCAATCTGTCAAACAGGCTGGCAACTTGGGAACTCAGGCAGGATTTCTACGTTAGTCTTGAGGTAGAATTCCTTCTTTTTGGAGAAGCCTGAGTTTTAGTTCTTAAGGACTTCAACTGTTTGGATGAGGCCCACCCACATTATGGAACTGAGCAGGACTGTATGAGGCCTTCCCAGAATCGACCCTACCCATGTCCTCTGCCTGCCTTTTCTCTGTAGAAAAACTTTAGTCAAAGAATAAATGTAATCAGAGAAGTGAGAAAATGAAGAAAGAGGAAAGCAGTCAAGCAGGACAAAATAATAATACTTTAGCCATTAAACAAATTCAAGGACATTTAGTTCTTCCTAAAGAACTATAGATAATATTCTGAGGCCATGTCCTCTGAGCTCTTTTGCAGATACTGAAACCCCCACCATGTGGAAGAAGTTAAATGTATGCTGCCCACAAACACATAGACCCCCAGACCAGTTGGAAACAGAAGGTTGATAATGCTGACTCCCGATTACTATACTTCACCACCATCCAATCAGAAGAATGTCCACACATCCCACAAACCCCATCCCTCACCCTGTCTTTAAAAACTTTTCCCTGAAAGTCTTCAGGGAGTTCGGGTCTTTTAAGCTCTAGCTGCACCAGACTCCTTGCTTGGTGCCCTGCAATAAATGCTGCACTTTCCTTCACCACAACCCATTGTCAGTAGATTGGATTTACTGCGTGCGGGCAAGTGGACCCAAGTTTTGTTCTGTAACAATTTCAGCTGGTTGTAGATATTAATTACATCTACAAAATGCCATCAAAGCAACATCTAGACTAGTATTTGACCAAACAACTGGGCACAATAGCTTAGCCAAGTTGACATAACATTAACAATCACAAAAGGATTCACAAAATATATCAGCCTTCTTTAAAACAAATGTCTTAAAAGTATTTTCTAAATACAAAACATAAATTTGAGAAAACCATGGCAAAAAGACACAGAAATCAATTAAAGTAAAAGCCTGAAAAATGTACATCTGTTTCTAGAATTGATGAAAAAGCCAAAAATATTCTTGAAATGAAAGGGCTCTAATATTAAAAATAGTGTAGGAACTACAATTTAGATGTAAATCCCACATTATGTTAACAGAGAAAAAGGAGGAAAAAGAAAATTAAGGGCTCATCTAAGGTTGAGAACATAAAAAGGTACCAATATATAAGCTTGAGTCTGAGATTTGTTGGGAAAACATACTTTAAATAATTATTTCAAAACTCTAAGTTAACAAATAGTAGAATTTTTAAAATGATAAATTACCTTCCAAATTAGTGATGAAAGTATAATCTTGCCCTAGTAGATTATGCATACATGCCACTGTCACTATCATTTGAGCCCTATGTCCCTGCATCAGTAATTCACACCTGGTAAGAACTAAGCCATGTTTCTCAATCCCTGACTGCACATTAGAATCACCTGGAGAGCTTGTACAAATCCTGATGCCCAAGTGGCACCCCATACCAATTGCATCAGAATCTCTTGTGATGGGGCCCAGTCACCAGCAGTTTTCATAACTACACAAGTGATTCCAAAATTGTTCAGCCAGTTTTAAAAACCCCTGACCTTGGTCCTTTCTTATGTTTTTTGGGGAGGGGCATTCTACTTTAACATAAAATTTATGCAGTTGCTTGCCCCTCTACTATTCCTTTGTGTCACTTTTTGAGTTACCCTTTTTTTTCATGTTTATTGGAGTATAATTGCTTTAAAATGGTGTGTTAGTTTCTGCTTTATAAAAAAGTGAATCAGTTATACATATACATATATCTCCATATCTCTTCCCTCTTGCGTCTCCCTCCCTCCCACCCTCCCTATCCCACCCCTCTAGGTGGTCACAAAGCACCGAACTGATCTCCCTGTGCTATGAGGCTGCTTCCCACTAGCTATCTATTTTACGTTTGGTACTGTATATATGTCCATGCCACTCTCTCACTTTGTCACAGCTTACCCTTCCCCCTTCCCATATCCTAAAGTCCATTCTCTAGTAGGTCTGTGTCTTTATTCCTGTCTTACCCCTAAGTTCTTCATGAAATATTTTTTCTCTTAGATTCCATATATATGTGTTAGCATACGGTATTTGTCTTTCTCTTCCTGGCTTACTTCACTCTGTATGACAGACTCTCGGTCCATCCACCTCACTACAAATAACTCAATTTCATTTTTTATGGCTAAGTAATATTCCTTTGTAATATGTGCCACATCTTCTTTATCCATTCACCTGATGGGGGAAACTTAGGTTGTTTCCACCTTCTGGCTATTATAAATACAGCTGCAATGAACATTTTGGTACATGACTTTTTTTTTTTTACATCTTTATTGGAGTATAATTACTTTACAATGGTGTGTTAGTTTCTGTTTTATAACAAAGTGAATCAGTTATACATATACATATGTTCCCATATCTCCTCCCTCTTGCATCTCCCTCCCTCCCACCATCCCTATCCCACCCATCCAGCTGGTCACAAAACACCGAGCTGATCTCCCTGTGCTATGCGGCTGCTTCCCACTAGCTATCTATTATACGTGTGGTAGTGTATATATGTCCATGCCACTCTCTCACTTTGTCACAGCTTACCATACCCCTTCTCCATATCCTCAAGTCCATTGTCTAGTAGGTCTGTGTCTTTATTCCTGTCTTACCACTAGGTTCTTCATGATATTTTTTTTCTTAGATTCCATACATGTGTGTTAGCATACGGTATTTGTCTTTCTCCTTCTGACTTACTTCACTCTGTATGACAGACTCTAGGTCCATCCACCTCACTACAAATAACTCAATTTCGTTTCTTTTTATGGCTGAGTAGTATTCCATTATATATATGTGCCACATATTCTTTATCCACTCATCCGATGATGGACACTTACGTTGTTTTCATCTCTTGGCTATTGTAAATAGAGCTGCAATGAACATTTTGGTACATGACTCTTTTTGAATCATGGTTTACTCAGGGTATATGCCCAGTAGTGGGATTGCTGGGTCATGTGGTAGTTCTATTTGTAGTGTTTTAAGGAACCTCCATACTGTTCTCCATAGTTGCTGTACCAATTCACATTCCCACCAGCAGTGCAAGAGTGTTCCCTTTGCTCCACACCCTCTCCAGTATTTATTGTTTCTAGACTTTTTGATGATGGCCATTCTGACAGGTGAGAGATGATATCTCATTGTAGTTTTGATTTGAATTTCTCTAATGATTAATGATGTTGAGCATTCTTTCATGTATTTGTTGGCAGTCTGTATATCTTCTTTGGAGAAATGTCTATTTAGGTCTTCAGCCCATTTTTGGATTGGGTTGCTTGTTTTTTTTGTTATTGAGCTGCATGAGCTGCTTGTAAATTTTGGAGATTAACCCTTTGTCAGTTGCTTCATTTGCAAATATTTTCTCCCATTCTGAGGGTTGTTTTTGGTCTTGTTTATGGTTTCCTTTGCTGTGCAAAAGCTTTGAAGTTTCATTAGGTCTGATTTGTTAATTTTTTTTTTAATTCCATTTCTCTAGGAGGTGGGTCAAAAGGATCTTGCTGTGATTTATGTCATAAAGTGTTTTGCCTATGTTTTCCTCTAAGAGTTTGATAGTCTCTGGCCTTACATTTAGGTCTTTAATCCATTTTGAGCTTATTTTTGTTTATGGTTTTAGGGAGTGATCTAATCTCATACTTTTACATGTACCTGTCCAGTTTTCCCAGCACCACTTATTGAAGAGGCTGTCCTTTCTCCACTGTACATTCCTGCCTCCTTTATAAAAGATAAGGTGACCATATGTGCGTGGGTTTATCTCTGGGCTTTCTATCCTGTTCTATTGATCTGTATTTTGGGTTTTGTTCCAGTACCACACTGTCTTGATTACTGTAGCTTTGTAGTATAGTCTGAAGTCAGAGAGCCTGATTCCCCCAGCTCTGTTTTTCATTCTCAAGATTGCTTTGGCTATTTGGGGTCTTCTGTGTTTCCATACAAATTGTGAAAATTTTTTTTCTAGTTCTGTGAAAAATGCTATTTGTTGTTTCATAGGGATTGCATTGAATCTGTAGATTGCTTTGGGTAGTAGAGTCATTTTCACAATGTTGATTTTTCCAATCCAAGAACATGGTTTAGCTCTCCATCTATTTGTATCATCTTTAATTTCTTTCATCAGTGTCCTATAATTTTCCACATACAGGTCCGTTGTCTGTTTAGGTAGGTTTATTCTTAGGCATTTAATTCTTTTTGTTTCAATGGTAAATGGGAGTGTTTTCTTGACTTTAATTTCAGAGTTTTCATCATTAGTGTATAGGAATGCAAGAGATTTCTGTGCATTAATTTTGTATCCTGCTACTTTACCAGATTCGTTGATTAGCTCTAGTAGTTTTCTGGTAGCATCTTTAAGATTCTCTATGTATAGTATCATGTCATCTGCAAACAGTGACAGCTTTACTTCTTCTTTTCCAATTTGGATTCCTTTTATTTCCTTTTCTTCTCTGATTGCTGTGGCTAAAACTTCCAAAACTATGTTGAATAAGAATGGTGACAGTGGGTAAACTTGTCTTTTCCCTGATCTTAGTGGAAATGCTTTCAATTTTTCACCATTGAGGATGATGTTGTCTGTGGTTAGTCATATATAGCCTTTATTATGTTGAGGAAGGTTCCCTCTATGTCTACTTTCTGGAGGGTTTTTATCATAAGTGGGTGTTGAATTTTGTCGAAAGATTTCTCTGCATCTATTTACATGACCATATGGTTTTTCTCCTTCAGTTTGTTAATATGGTTTATCACATTGTTTGATTTGCGTATATTGAAGAATCCTGGCATTCCTGGAATACACCCCACCTGATCATGGTGTATGATCCTCTTAATGTGCTGTTGGATTCTGTTTGCTAGTATTTTGTTGAGGATATTTGCATCTATGTTCATCAGTGATATTGCCCTGTAGTTTTATTTCTTTGTGACATCCTTATCTGGTTTTGGTATCAGGGTGATGGTGGCCTCGTAGAATGAGTTTGGGAGTGTTCCTCCCTCTGCTATATTTTGCAAGAGTTTGAGAAGGATAGGTGTTAGCTTTCTTTAAATGTTTGATAGAAAATGCCTGTGAAGCCATCTGGTCCAGGGCTTTTGTTTGTTGGAAGATTTTTAATCACAGTTTCAATTTCAGTGCTTGTGATTGGGCTGTTCATATTTTCTATTTCTTCCTAATTCAGTCTTGGCATGTTGTGCATTTCTAAGAATTTGTCCATTTCTTCCATGTTGTCCATTTCATTGGCATAGAGTTGCTTGTAGTAATCTCTTATGATCTTTTGTATTTCTGCAGTGTCAATTGTTACTTCTCCTCTTTCATTTGTAATTCTATTTATTTGAGTCTTCTCCCTTTTTTTCTTGATGGGTCTGGCTAATGGTTTATCAATTTTGTTTATCTTCTCAAAGAACCAGCTTTTAGTTTTATTGATCTTTGCTATCATTTCCTTCTGTCTTTTTCATTTATTTCTGATCTGATTTTTATGATTTCTTTCCTTCTGCTAGCTTTGGGGTATTTTTGTTCTTCTTTCTCTAATTGCTTGAGGTGCAAGGTTAGGTTGTTTATTCGAGATGTTTCCTGCTTCTTAAGGTGGGCTTGTATTGCTATAAACTTCCCCCTTAGAACTGCTTTTGCTGCATCCCATAGGTTTTGGGTCGTTGTGTCTCCATTGTCATTTGTTTCTAGGTATTTTTTGATTTCCTCTTTGATTTCTTCAGTGATCACTTCGTTATTAAGTAGTGTATTGTTTAGCCTCCATGTGTTTGTATTTTTTACAGATCTTTTCCTGTAATTGATATCTAGTCTCATGGCATTGTGGTCAGAAAAGATACTTGAAACAATTTCAATTTTCTTAAATTTACCAAGGCTTGATTTGTGACCCAAGATATGATCTATCCTGGAGAATGTTCCATGAGCACTTGAGAAAAATGTGTATTCTGTTGTTTTTGGATGGAATGTCCTATAAATATCAATTAAGTCCATCTTGTTTAATGTATCATTTAAAGCTTGTTTTTCCTTATTTATTTTCATTTTGGATGATCTATGCATTGGTGAAAGTGGGGTATTAAAGTCCTCTACTATGAATGTGCTACTGTCGATTTCCCCTTTTATGGCTGCTAGTATTTTCCTTATGTATTGAGATACTCCTATGTTCGGTGCATAAATATTTACAATTGTTATATCTTCTTCTTGGAAAGATCTCTTGATCATTATGTAGTGTCATTTTTGTCTCTTGTAATAGTCTTTATTTTGAAGTCAATTTTGTCTGATATGAGAATTGCTACTCCACCTTTCTTTTGGTTTCCATTTGCATGGAATATCTTTTTCCATCCCCTCACTTTCAGTCTGTATGTGTCTCTAGGTCTGAAGTGGGTTCTTGTAGACAGCATATATATGGGTCTTGTTTTTGCATCCATTCAGCAGTCTGTGTCTTTTGGTCTGAGCATTTAATCCATTTACATTTAAGGTAATTATTGATATGTATGTTCCTGTTCCCATTTTCTTAATTGTTTTGGGTTTTTATTGTAGGTCTTTTCCTTCTCTTGTGTTTCTTGCCTAGAGAAGGTCCTTTAGCATTTGTTGTAAAGCTGGTTTGGTGGTGCTGAAGTCTCTCAGCTTTTGCTTGTCTGTAAAGGTTTTAATTTCTCCATTAAATCTGAATGAGATCCTTGCTGGGTAGAGCAATCTTGGTTGTAGATTTTTCTCCTTCATCACTTTAAATATGTCTTTCCAGTCCCTTCTGGCTTGCAGAGTTTCTGCTGAAAGATCAGCTGTTAACATTATGGAGATTCCCTTGTGTGTTATTTGTTGTTTTTCCCTTGCTGCTTTTAATATGTTTTCTTTGTATTTAATTTTTGACAGTTTGTTTAATATGTGTCTTGGCATGTTTCTCCCTGGATTTACCCTGTGTGGGACTCTCTGTGTTTCCTGGACTTGATTAACTATTTCCCTCCCATATTAGGGAAGTTTTCAATTTTAATCTCTTCAAATATTTTCTCAGTCCCTTTCTTTTTCTCTTCTTCTTCTTCTGGAACCCCTATGCTTTGAATGTTGGTGCACTTAATGTTGCACTTAAGGACAGTCTCTGAGACTGTCCTTAGTTCTTTTCATTCTTTTTTCTTTATTCTGCTCTGCAGTAGTTATTTCCACTATTTTATCTTCCAGGTCACTTATCCGTTCTTCTGCCTCAGTTATTCTGCTATTGATCTCTTCTACAGTATTTTTAATTTCATTTATTGTTTTGTTCATCATTGTTTGTTTCATCTTTAGTTCTCCTAGGCCCTTGTTAATGTTTCTTGCATTTTGTCTATTCTGTTTCCAAGATTTTGGATCATCTTTACTATCATTATTCTGAATTATTTTTCAGTTAGACTGCCTATGTCTTCTTCATTTGTTAGGTCTGGTGGGTTTTTATCTTGCTCCTTCATCTGCTGTGTGTTTTTCTTTCTTCTCATTTTGCTTATCTTACTTTGTTTGGAGTCTCCTTCTTGCAGGCTTCAGGTTCATAGTTCCCATTGTTTTTGGTGTCTTTCCCCAGCGGCTAAGGTTGGTTCAGTGGGTTGTGTAGGCTTCCTGGTGGAAGGGACTAGTGCCTGTTTTCTGGTGGATGAGCCTGGATCTTGTCTTTCTGGTAGGCAGGTCCATGTCTGGTGGTGTGTTTTGGGGTGTCTGTGGACTTATTATGACTTTAGGCAGCCTCTCTGCTAATTGGTGTCTTGCTAGTTGTTTGGCATAAGGTGTCCAACACTGTAGCTTGCTGGTCGTTGATTGAAGCTGGGTGTTGGTATTGAGATGGAGATCCCTGGGAGGTTTTTGCCATTTGATATTATGTGGAGCTGGGAGGTCTCTTGTGGACCAGTGCCCTGAAGTTGGCTCTCCACCTCCGAGGCACAGCACTGACTCCTGGCTGTAGCACCAAGAGCTTTTCATCCACACCGCTCCAAATAAAAGGGAGAAAAAGTAGAAAGAAAGAAAGAGGATAAAATAAAATAAAGTTATTAAAATAAAAAATAATTATTAAGAAAAAAAATTTTTAAGTGAAAAAAAAAAAAACGAACAGATAGAACCCTAGGACAAATTGTGAAAGCAAAGCTATACAGACAAAATCTCACACAGAAGCATACACATACACACTCACAAAAAGAGAAAAAGGGGAGAAAATCATAGATCTTGCTCTCAAAGTCCACCTCCTCAATTTGGGATGATTCGTTGTCTATTCAGGTATTGCACAGATGCAGGGTACATCAAGTTGATTGTGGAGATTTAATCCGCTGCTCCTGAGGCTGCTGGGAGAGATTTCCCTTTCTCTTCTTTGTTCTCACAGCTCCCGGGGCTCAGCTTTGGATTTGGCCCCACCTCTGCGTGTAGGTGGCCCGAGGCCGTCTGTTCTTCGCTCAGACAGGAAGGGATTAAAGGAGCTACTCATTCGGGGGCTCTGGCTCACTCAGGCCGGGGGGCGGGAGGGGCACGATGCGGGGCGAGCCTGCGGTGGCAGAGGCCAGCGTGAGGTTGCACCAGCCTAAGGCACGCAGTGCGTTCTTCCCGGGAAGTTTTCCCTGGATCCCGGGACCCTAGCAGTGGCGGGCTGTACAGGATCCCCGGAAGGGAGGTGTGGATAGTGACCTGTGCCCACACACAGGCTTCTTGGTGGCGGCAGCAGCAGCCTTAGTGTCTGATGCCTGTCTCTGGGGTCCGCGCTGTTTGCCGCGGCTCGCGCCTGTCTCTGGAGCTCCTTTAAGCAGCACTCTTAATCCCCTCTCCTCGCGCACCAGGAAACAAAGAGGGAAGAAAAAGTCTCTTGCCTCTTCGGCAGTTCCAGACTTTTCCCCGGACTCCCTCCTGGCTAGCCGTGGTGCACTAACCCCTTCAGGCTGTGTTCACGCCGCCGGTCCTCTCCCTGCGCTCCGACCGAAGCCGGAACCTCAGCTCCCAGCCCCGCTCGCCCCGGCGGGTGAGCAGACAAGCCTCTCGGGCTGGTGAGTGCCGGTCGGCACTGATCCTCTGTGCGGGAATCTCTCCGCATTGTCCTCCGCACCCCTGTTGCTGTGCTCTCCTCCGCCACCCGCAGTCTCTGCCCGCAAAGGGGCTTCCTAGTGTCTCAGTTATCCTTGATTATTTGGTTACAATCTACAACTCCCTACTCAGTACAGTCCAAGGACCAGCAGCTTCAACATCTCTTGGGAGCTTGTTGAGAATACACTTGTTTCATGGCCCTGCCTTCCTAAGTGGACTTCTTGATTCCTAATCTTCCCTTCTTCAATCAACTAACAGAATATTCTTTCCAAAACACAAATCTGATTATGCCATAACTCCCTCTATAAAGAGGAAGAAACTCAATCTGCCCTCTATACTAAAATCTAAGATACTAAACATGGAATTCAGAATTCCTAAGGATGGTCCTCTTTACCTTGCCCTATACTTCCTTCTCAGCCTCATTTTCTCAGGAAATGAGACTGAGAAGAAAGTGTTAGCCATTAAACAAATTCAAGGACCATCTAACTCCAAGCCATTAACCATTCACCAAATAGGATAAGCCCTTTCACACTTCAGATCTTGGGATAATGTTTTCCTTAGCTGAGAAGCCTCTTGCTGCATTTTTTCAGTAATTCTTAGTCTTTCTTCGAGGTTCAATTTAGATGCCACCTCTGCTATGAAGACTTTACCAATCTCTCAGTCAAAAGGAATTTCTTTTTTGTTCTTTCTTATAGCCCTGGTTACATTCAATCTTATGTGTTGACCTGTCTGTCTTTTAGCCTAGATTGTTAATTCTTTGAGGGAAGTAACAAATCCCTTTAGCCCCTGTTCTGCCAGTAAGTCCTTGTAAAACAAATGTGGTGGGTCACATTTCAAATGCCTGTAGGTGAATTCTTCTATGGGGTCAACCCACCTCACATTCCATGAACACTTCAGAGTGCAAGACCAGCCCACACTATTTCAACTTGAGTGAGTACTTATTGCAAAAAGTCTCTAACTTTGGCTTATTAAACAACTCCTTGATATTTTATGGAATTTCCATGCTCTCTCATCATCTGCATCTTTTATTCCACACTGGTGGAGTGCTTGCTCTGTCCTGACATTTTCTTCATTTCACTCACATTGACACTTCCTTTTTTGGGGGCCCAGTTTGCCTAAGATGGAGTCAAGGAATGGATCAACTTTCTAAGGATGATGACTTAACTTCTTATAAATCTAAGGACAATATTGGAAGCTCAAATTAAATGTCTAAATAACTGCCCAGGAATGTTTGCTTGGGGAGTGGGTGTGGGATATCAGTGTCAACTGATTAAAACACTCAAGTCTTTTGGCAGTTTCCAAAGAGAATGTGGTTGTCCATGTGCCTGCAGGTAAATTAACAGCAGAGCAAGTCTATCTCTACTCAGGAATCATGCTAATCAAACAGTCACAGATTCCTGCAAGACCATCTGTAGTCCAGGGCTCTGACAAGCTAGCACACAACCCAAACAGTCCAACTGTGACTGCCAGGTGTATAATGCTTGGACTAAACACACCAAAAGTTGACAGAGGTGATCCTGGAGGTTACAAAGTCCTAGATAAAAACTATCCACAAGGACAGTATATTTTTCCCAAAAGTTTTTGCCTTTCTGCATAACCTGATACAAATATTCTACTCACATCATGCTCCCTCCATCTTGTAGACAACTTGTTTACTATTGTATAATAATGTTATTTTATTTGTACAGAGCCCCCAGACCAAGTTCCCAAGCACTAGAAACCAGACTCTATGCTTGTCCTCTTGATCAAGGCCCCACTCTGTGTTCCATCAAACAGAGAGAATAAACCAAGACAGAGGAAGAGATGAGATCTGAGAAACAGAGATTCCAACACAAGAGAAGGGCAAAGCAAATTTGAAAATGACAGTAATGAGAAGTCTCAATATTACAGCTGTTCATCAGGCCTAATGTGTTACCAACTCAGAGAAGAGGACAATGGAGGTTCCAGAGGACACATCTCCAAGAAGGAAATAGAAACCATATATTAGTGTGACTGGTTTTTTTGAAAATCATACTGAGATGCTACTTGAAGATGTAGTGAGAGTTAACAAAATGTGAAAAGAAGTCTAAGCAAATTAAAAACAAGGCAATCTAACTTCAAGAAAAATGAAAAGTAAGGAAAAAGCACACACCCATTGTAGTAAGCTACAATGCTCAATTGTGAATAATATTTGTATAAGCATAACAATGTGAACATAGAATTGTATTTAGACCAAAATAGTAATATTATATTAATAAAAGCTAACATTAGGAGATTTTAATTCAATGTTTTTCATCCAAGACAAACCAAGTGAACAAAAATTTACTAAGGATAAACAAAATAAACAACAATGTAAATATAGATGGAACTCTGTACCCTAGAGTGAATATATATTCTTCACAAGTCCACGTGATCATTCATGATAATTGGCCACATATTAGCCCACAGGAAAAGCTCAATAATTTCTAAGAACCAGAAACAATACTGACAACATTCTCTGATCACATTGCAATAAAACTAGATATTAATAACATCAGGAAAAAACCCCTGAGAATTTTTTAAAAATCCTATTTTAAACTCTTGCTACTCAAATAGTAGTTTGTAGACAGAAACATCTGCATCTCTTTGGGCTTGTTACAGATAAAGATTCTCAGATGTCCCAGACCTACTGAGTCAGCATCTGCATTTTACAAAACACACAGGGGACTTGCAAGTGTGTTCATCTTTATCTATTGCTATGGACTGAATGTTTGTGCTCCCTCAAAATTCATATGTTAAAATCTAAAAATCTGTGATGGTACTTGAAAGTGGGACCTTTGAGAATTAATTAGGTCATGAGGGTAAAGCCCTCACAAATGGGATTGGTGCCCTTTTAAGAAGAGGCCAGACATAGCTCACCTTCTTTCTGCCATGTAAGTATACAAGAAGAAGTCAGCTATCTGCAAACCAGAAGAGAGTCCTCACCAATCCAACTATGCTGGTACCCTGGTCTCAGACTTCCTGCCTCCAGAACAGTGAGAAATACATTTCTGTTGTTGATAAGCCACTCAGCTTATGATATTATGTTTTAGCAGCCTGAGTTAAGACACCCATTGTTTCCAGAAACTAATGATAATTAAAATAAACACCAGAACTATGGTTCAAAATCAGAGCAGAGCTCAAAGAAAAATTTTAGTCTTAAATGTTTATATTAATAAAAGCAAAACAAAGAAAATCAATGCATTAAATATCCAACTCGAAATAATTAGGGAAATATACAATATAAACTAAAAGAAAAAGAAAGCACAAAATAAACTAAAAAAAGGAAGACTTCATAATTATAAAAGCAGAAATGAATAAGTTAGAAAAACAGAATTCACTAATTAAAATCTATTACTCTTAAAAGAAAAAATCAATAAAATTGACAAATAGAAAATTTAATCAAGCAAAAAGAGAAGAAACACAAACACAAAGCAAGAAAAGGTATAAAACAAATAGCATCAGCAACAAAGTAAAATTTTAAAATTAGACTTATTTGTACAATTCTATGCTAGTAGCTTGGATTTTTGAATATGCAAATGTAAATGAAATTTTAAAACTTGATGAAATAAATAATTTTCAAGGAAAATATAATTCACTAAACGTAATCCCAGAAGAAACACATGTATCATATAGGTGAAAACTATATGTACCAATTTCTATTAAAGAAATAGAGAAAGCTTTAAATGAATAAGCCTCCATCAACTCATAGAAGATACACACAGGCCCAGATAGTTTCACATAAGAATTCTACCAAGACTCTGAAAAATAGATCACTAGAATGTTATTTAACTAAGCTGGGCTTTAAAAAAATAATAAAAAGTTCAAAATTATTTTTAAATGAGTATAACATTGACACCAAAACATGGAAAAATTGTACAAAAAAACAGTATGCATTAATCTCACTTACAAATATATATTAAAGTTTTAAATATAACAACAATTAGAACCAGGCAGTTCATTAAGAGAATAGGAGCATGACCAAGAAGGATTCGTTCCAGAAATGCAAGGATGGTTTAGTGTTAGGAAAGGCAGTAATATTAATAGATATTAGGAGAAAAATAATTTAACATATTGATGCTGAAAAGGCATTTGACCCATTCTTAAATTTTTTTAATCATTTAAAAAAGGAATTAATAAATACAAAAACAATAAGGAACACAATACGGATGCCCATTTTCATTTAACATTGCACTGGAGGTATTAGCTACTCTTATTGGACAAAAGAAAAATATTCAAGTAGAAACACTGGAAAAGAGAAGGTTAAATTATCACTCTTTGTGGATGGTATGACTCTTACCTGGGAAATCATAAAGAATTAACTAAAAACCTCAATGAACAAAAAGAGACTAAAGTAAATAAATATGGTATAAATAATACGTAAAAATCCATAGTTTTCATATATAACAACAGCAGTGAATTAGAAAATATGACAGAGATGATTTTGTTTATAATAGCAGCAGAAGATATAAATATCAAAATATAAACTTAACAAGAAGTAAGTAAAACTTTATGTGGAAAAGCTTAAAATGCTCCTGAAATACCCAAAATAGACACAGATTCTCTATTCTAAGAATCTATTGGTTTAAATAATTGACTACCCAATGCCTATGATTATCTAATCACTCCCTTTCAGGATGGACATGTGACCAAAGCTGGCCAATGAGTTGTGAAACAGTATCTGCTGGTCTGGCAAAAGTTTCTCACTCTTTAAAGGAGACCCAAGGAAGATGCAGGTTCTTCCTTTCTCCAGATCTTATCATGTCCAGATGCTTGAAACTGATGATGTTGCTTTGCAACTACACTAGGGCCAGGCTAAGTGCAAAGCCAGCACAACCAGGATGCCAAGGGGAGTTCTGGTATGAACTAGGCTCCTTGATGACACTTGAAGCACTGATTATGCTGTGCTTGGAGCCAACACCTGTGGACTTCCTGTTATATAAGTCAATAAATGTCCTTATGTTTTAGTCCATTTAAAGCAGGCTTTTCTGTTACTTGCTGCCAAAGAATTCTCGCTGGCACAATCTATGAACTCCTTTCCCAGAATAAAACTTTCAGAATTACTATTGCTTTATAATGGTTTAATATTATAGTGAGCTTGTCTGGGGTTGAGGGGATAATTCTTTAAAAACGTTCTTAATTTTCTCAAGTGATTTAATAAGATAATTCCTATTGAGTCAATTAATTGTAGTCATCTAAATTTCTTAATAAAATTTCTATTTCAATGATTTTCCAAATTTATTACAAATCAAGTATGTATTTTATTATGTTTTGTAACTTCTATATAAATTCTATCCCTTTTTTTTGTTTTGATTATGGGGTTTCCTTATTAGATTTTCCAGCAGCTGGCCCATTTTATTGATTCTTTGTAAAAACACTTTCCTGGGATTCACTATCTCTTCATGCCTTTGTTTTCCTGCTGCTGGTTTATTTATTTTTTAATTTTATGATTTTAATTTATTTCTTTTTAATTCCTTGGATAATTTTTTCATTTTTTTTACTTAAAATAATTTATTTTCTTGCTTTCATTTTTAGAAATATATTTAGCATTACAAATTACTTGAGAACAACTTTTTGCATATCCCATAATTTTAAATATAAATTATCCTGATTCTCATTATTTTTCAATTAGCTGTTTTCATACCCTTGATTTCTTCCTTAGTCAAATAATTATTCAAGGGAATTCCCTGGTGGTCAGTGGTTAGGACTCTGTGATCTCAACTGCAGAGGGCCTGGGTTCAATCATTGCTTGGGGAATTAAGATCCCGCACGCTGTGTGGCATGGCCAAAAAAAAAAAAAAAAGTATTCAAAAGAGTGTGCATAAAAGTAGTTTTATCTTTTGCTATTAGTTTCTAGTTATGTTATAATTTTGCTTAAGAATATAGATTGCATATATTCATCTTTCTGACATAATTTTTGTTATTTGCTGTGTTATTTCAAATTTTTTAATTAAAAAAAACTCTGTGGTCAAGCAAAAAGGTGCATTTTACAATGTAAATTTATATATATATATATAAAATAAAACAAATGGTAATTTTATAATACAAATTTTGAAATAGTCCTGAATTCTACTTTACTATTCATATTGTTCCAATCATTTACACCATAATGCCATATGTTATGAGGGCAAATACAACAGTTTGAAGAACTGCTGCTGGAAATTTTAGGGGTAGAATGTACAACTAAGCATAAGAGTATTGTCCAGGATCATGGATTTGTTGCAATAGGAACCTACAGGAGGGAGGAGGCTGCGTGTGAATGTCAAAAGAACAGAAAATACTGTAACTGTAGTGGGGTTGACTGTCCTGCTGAGAGCTCTACATGGTGTCTGGCATCCAGGAGCTACTTAATAATTTTTTCCTCCATGAAAGAGTAGATTTTTCCCCCCCAGAATGTTTGGTTGCATATGGGCCATGCCAAAGGTAATATAGTTAGCTCTGGGGGGTGGGGGTGTGGGGAGGAAGACTGGGTAAGAAAAGATGGCTCCAGGGGCTCTCTTGAATTATAGTCATCCCTAGGTAGCCAAAGCATCCCCAGGGGGGTTGGTTCCAGGCCCTCAGCAGATACCAAAAGCCATGGATGCTAAAGTCTTTAGCATTTGCATATAACCTATGGATACCCTCCCATATACTTTATTTTAAAATTTTTTTTGAATCTTATTTTATTTATACAGCAGGTTCTTATTACTTATCTATTTTATACATATTAGTGTATATATGCCAATCTGAATCTCCCAATTCATCCCGCCACCACCCCAGCTTTCCCCCCTTGGTGTCCATATGTTTGTTCTCTACATCTGTATCTCTATTTCTGCCTTGCAAACCGGTTCATCTGTATCATTTTTCCAGATTCCACATATATGTGTTAATATACGATATTTGCTTTTCTCTTTCTGACTTATTTCACTCTGTATGACAGTCTCTAAGTCCATCCACATCTCTACAAATGACCTAATTTTGTTCCTTTTTATGGCTGAGTAATATTCCATTGTATATATGTACCACATCTCCTTTATCCATTCATCTGTCAATGGGCATTTAGGTTGCTTCTGTGACCTGGCTATTGTAAATAGTGCTGCAGTGAACATTGGGGTGCATGTGTCTTTTTGAATTATGGTTTTCTCTGGATATATGTCCAGTAGTGGGATTGCTGGGTCATATGACAGTTCTATTTTTAGGTTTCTAAAGAAACTCCATACTGTTCTCCATAGTGGCTCTATCATTTACATTCCCACCAACAGTACAACAGGGTTTCCTTTTCTCCACACACTCTCCAGCATTTGTTGTTTGTAGATTTTCTGATGGTGGCCATTCTAACAAGTGTGAGGTGATACATCACTGTAGTTTTGATTTGCATTTCTCTAATAATTAGTGATATTGAGCAGATTTTTATGTGCTTTTTGGACATCTGTATGCCTTCTTTGAAGAAATGTCTATTGAGGTCTTCTGCCTGGTTTTGGATTAGGTTGTTTGTTTTTTTAATATTGAACTGCATGAACTGTTTATATATTTTGGAGATTAATCCTTTGTCCGTTGGTTCATTTGTAAATAGTTTCTCCCATTCTGAGGGCTGTCTTCTCATCTTCTTTATGGTTTCCTTTGCTGTGCAAAAGTTTTTAAGTTTCATTAGGTCCCATTTTTTTAATTTGGGCTTTACTTCCATTACTCTAGGAGGTGGGTCAAAAAAGATCTTGCTATGATTTATGTCAAAGAGTGTTATTCCTATGTTTTCCTTTAAGAGTTTTACAGTGTCAGGTCTTACATTTAGGTCTTTAATCCATTTTGAGTTTATTTTTGTGTATGGTGTTAAGGAGTGTTCTAATTTCATTCTTTTACATGTAGCTGTCCAGTTTTCCCAGCACCACTTATTGAAGAGACTGTCTTTTCTCCATTGTATATCCTTACCTCCTTTGTCATACATTAGTTGACCAGAGGTGCATAGGTTTATCTCTGGGCTTTCTATCCTGTTCCATTGATCTATATTTCTGTTTTTGTGCCAGTACCATATTGTCTTGATTACTGTAGCTTAGTAGTATAGTCTGAAGTCAGGGAGTCTGATTCCTCCAGATGTGTTTTTTCCCCCTCAAGATTGTTTTGGCTATTAGGGGTATTTTGTGTCTCCATACAAATTTTAAGGTTTTTTTGTGCTAGTTATGTAAAAAATGCCACTGGTAATTTGATAGGGATTCCACTGAATCTGTAGATTGCTTTGGGTAGTATAGTCATTTTCACAACATTGATTCTTCCAATCCAAGTACATGGTCTATCTCTCCATCTGTTTGTGTCATCTTTGATTTCTTTCACCAGTTTCTTATAATGTTCTGAGTACAGGTCTTTTACTTCCTTAGGTAGGTTTATTCCTGGGTATTTTATTCTTTTTGTTGCAATGGTGAATGGGATTGTTTCCTTAATTTCTCTTTCTGAACTTTCATTGTTAGTGTATAGGAATGCAAGAGATTTCTGTGCATTAACTTTGTATCCTGCAAATTTACCAAATTCATTGATTAGCTCTAGTGGTTTTCTGGTGGCATCTTTAGGATTATCCATGTATACTATCATGTCATCTACAAACAGTGACAGTTTTACTTCTTTTCCAATTTGTATTCCTTTATTTCTTTTTCTTCTCTGATTGCCATGACTAGGACTTCCAAAACTATGTTGAATAATAGTGGCGAGAGTGGACATCCTTGTCTTGTTCCTGATCTTAGAGGAAATGCTTTCAGTTTTTCACCATTGAGAATGATGTTTGCTGTGGGTTTGTCGTATATGACCTTTATTATCTTGAGGTATGTTCTCTCTATTCCCACTTTCTGGAGAGTTTTTATTGTAAATGGGTGTTGAATTTTGTCAAAAGATTTTCTGCATCAGTTGAGATTATCATATGGTTTTTATTCTTCAGTTTGTTAATATGGTGTCTCACATTGATTGATTTGTGTATATTGAAAAATTCTTGCATCCCTGGATAAATCCCACTTTATCATGGTGTATGACTCTTTTCATATGTTGTTGGATTCTGTTTGCTAGTATTTAGCTGAGGATTTTTTCATCTATATTTATCAGTGATATTGGTTTGTAATTTTCTTTCTTTTTTTATATTATCTTTGTCTGGTTTTGGTATCAGAGTCCTCTCATATACTTTAAATCATCTCTAGATTACTTATAGTATTGACACCTGATACATTGTAAATGCTATGTAAATAGTTGCCATCATGACAAATTCAAGTTTTGCTCTTTGGAATTTTTTTATTTTCAGTCCGTGGTTGGTTGAATCCATGGATGTGAAACCCACAGATACCAAAAGCTGATTGTATTCATGAGTTGCTGTATGGTCCAGGTAGAGGACAGAGATGGTGCAGCTTAAGCAACTCAAACATGTTTATTTTTTTCCTCAAGGATCCAAAAGTGGATGGTTTTATATTTAAGAATTTATTCTATAAGGACTGGTGTATGTTGGGTAAAAAGCATGAAGAACCAGGAGTAATACTGACCCTGTCCATATCTGTTGAGCCACCCCACTTCTGAGAGCCCCAGCCCACTTCCAGCTGCCAGTATCTGCGTTCCTCTGTGTGAGGGATTTCTTCAGGTCTCCTGGGGAGATCCTTTGCCCACACCCATTGCAGGCCCATGGCAAGTACTGAGGACAGCCCTCAACCAATGACTGTATAAATACCCCAGATCTTATGTTGTTTTTTTAAATTAATTAATGAATTTATTTAGTTTTGGCTGCATTTGTTCTTCATTGCTGTGCATGGGGTTTCCCTACTTGGGGTAAGTGGGGAGCTATTCTTCATTGTGGTGCATGGGCTTCTCATTGTGGTGGCTTCTCTTGTGGAGCACAGGCTTTGGGCATGTGCCTTCAGTAGATGTGGCATACAGGCTCAGTAGTTGTGGCTCTTGGGCTCTAGAGCACAGGTTCTGTAGTTGTGGCACATGGGTTTCGTTGCTCTGTGGCATGTGGGATCTTCCCAGACCAGGGCTCAAACCCATGTCCCCTGCATTGGCAAGCAGATTCTTAACCACAGCACCATCAGGGAAGTCCCTCTCATGCTCTTTGGGTGAAAGAACTGTGAGGTGTGTGCTCTACACTTGCTACCAGAGTTTCCATTCCCTACCAGCCTATTGTGGTAGCTGTCCTGATAACTCCCCCACATCGGCTGCATTCCCTTCTCTGTCTTGCTGCCCCACTCCCTTGATGGCATTCTTTGCACCTTTCCAAACCTTGTCTGAAGGTCTTCTGGGAAAACCCAAATTAAGACAAACAATGATTCTTATTGTTTTAGCCTCATCAATCTTTGTAAACAAGCATTACTGGGGGAAGAGGGTGAGAAATGTGCAAACTAAGAAGTCATGCATGGCTGGCTGTAAGTGCATTTGAAGATATCATAGAAATCATTATCACACTCTGTTTAATCGGCCACAGAGGTGGGTTTCAGCAAATCTATGGAGCAGTTAGGGGATACTGCACAGTTCAAAACTCTGACTCTAGGGACCAGTGGTCCACTGGCAGTCCAGTGGCTAAGAATTTGCCTTCCAATGCAGGGGGTGAGGGTATGATCTCTGGTCGGGGAGCTATGATCCCACATGTCTTGCAGCCAAAAAACCAAAACATAAAATAGAAGCAGTATTGTAACAAATTCAATAAAGACTTTAAAAAAATGGTCCTCATCAGAAAAACAAACAACAACTAAAAGAAACCTCACTCTTTAATCAGCTGTATGTACTGAGACCAATGAACAATCTTCCAGTCACTAATTGCCACAGATAATATTAAGTCACAACTCCTCCAGTTCTAACTTGAAGATCCTCCACCTGTGCTAAGTGGTTGAGAAGACAGTCCCTCTTAGGTTGACTGGTCGGGGGTCCCAACCATGAGCACAAAGGTATGTTTGTTACAATTACTAGCATTGTTCCTGTCAGAGAAGCAGAGGCTAAATTTATAAGTAATAATAATGATAATGCCCAGAAATTATTGTGATTTAGAAAAAGTCTCAAATTTCCTCCAGGAAACACTACCTGAGACCCCCATCTGAGCTTTGTGCCTATTGTATGTGATCTCATGCTGCCCTTTGTTTCCCATATGATGGTCCTTGATCTACTAAATTGTAAAAAATATTTTATTTATCTATTCCCCCAAGTATACTCCTTTACGTTCCTGGAAAGCAACAATTTTATATTCTGTTGTTATCTTTGTCATGGAGCTTGTCACTTAAAAGGCACAAATACATACAGAACTGTAACAGGTAAAATAAATGAGAAGAGATCTCCACCTAGACAAAAACTGGAAAACATCTGAACTACACTAAAAAAAACTCCTTTAAGTATTATGATTAAAAACAAAATCAAATTATTATTAAGGGTTAAAGTTTGTAAATGTCACATTATATTCATGTGGGAAGGAAAGAGAAAGCCAAGTTTAGATACTGAGAGGCTCAAAAAACATAACTGTCAGAAATCCTTGAAAAAAATTATTTAAAATTGTATGCCAACTAATAGAAAGATGAAGCAAACATAAGTACAAAAAAGAATGTGATGTCATAGAAAGATTAGTAACAAAAATTAAAAAACAAATAGTCTAAATATTCTTGAAAAGTTGGTAAAGAAATAGAATATAAAAGGAAATAAATGGAGTTAAAGTGTTCTAGGGCCCTTGAATAGTCCAGGGAATGGCAAAATACTAATGTATGGTAGATTCTAAGTAAAGAATAAATGCTGTAATTTTGAGGCTAACAATAAAAAATAACAGATTGCAAAACTAACAAGGAGAGGGAGAAATGGAATGAGAAATATTATTATAATAAAAATAATAGTAACACATATTGCAATGTGATCAGAGAACGGCAAGAAAGGTAAAAAAAGGAACAAAGGTGAGCTAAATAGAAAATAAATTATAGGCTAACACACTTAGACTCAAGCATAACATTAAATATAAATCTACAGATAATATTCTACTCAAAAGACAAAGATTGTGAGACTAGATTAAAAAAAACAAATTACTACTTACAAGAAATGCACCTTAAGTATAAAGATATAGAAAAGTTAGAAGGAAAAGGAGAGTAAAATATAATGATGTATACTTTAAATAAAAGACAGAGAATATGGATATATTGTTATTGCACAAGACAGACTTTAAAACAAGAGCATTACAAAAGATAAAAGTATGGGAGACCCCTGTAAGTTAATGATCACTCAAGAAAGCAGGTTTGCTTAACCACACAATCAAGCAGGCTTGCTTAGCAACAAAACCGTGCAACAGAAGCATGAGATATGCCCCAAAACAATGGTGGCATGAAACCCACATCCTGCCCAGTGAGCTCAGTAAGTTAATGACCCCTAGGATGTGCTCTCAGCACACATAAAAAAACAATAATTTTTGGAAGGGTGACATTTCAAAGTGAAAGACCCTCATTGTACTGAGACCTGAAATAATGTTTTTCATTCTGTCATGAGAGTCCTGGCTTGACCATGTAAGGACAAGAAAACTCCCCTGCCCAACTTGGAGGAGGAGATGATGATGGAAGCATGATGTCTACTCAAGGATGAGGAGGAAAGTGGCCTTTTACCCCTCCCCACTTTTCCTCTCAGGGCACAGCACCCTCTCACCCACACACTTGTAAGCCTCACAAGCATCCTATTCTAATAAATCATTTCTTATATATCACTTTGTCTCTGGTTGAATTCTTTACGCACTGAGACATAAAGAACCAGAGCTCCTCGGAGACCCCTGAAATGCCACCTAGCAGTTTCAATTTCAGTGTCAGTAGAAGGTGTTTTAAACAGAAAAGTCAGAAATCTGGGGAGATGGTGGAATTGTTTCCAGAGACCAACTCTGTAGCTCTTGCTCAGCCATGACAGTTTTTAAAGGGAATGGGGGGAGGTAAGTTCTTTAACTTGGGACAGCTGGTTTTCTTTAATTGATGGTAATCTTTTGATGTTCTGACTACCTGGTCTTGTTGCAAAAACACCTATATATACTGGCTCCTCCCTTACCTCTTAGTAGCAGTCCCTCAGAGTGATCTGAGAGTCTGTTTCCTGGGCTTGAAGTCCCCAGGAAATCTGCCAAATAAAACATAACTTTCAACTCTCAGGTTGTGCATTTTTTCTCAGTCGACAGGATTATTCCTAATCCCCACTTTGGGTCTGTGCTGGGCTACACATACTGCTCTTAATCCAAATTCCAGACCACAAGCTTTGCCTAGGTTTCTGTTCTGCTATGCAAGAAAGAGGAAAAGATGCAAATGTTTAAAGACTGCTCCTGTGTGCTAAATAAAGTAAATCCAGTATTTTTGCATGATAAGATCATGAAATAATCCAAGTTTTCACTCCATGAAACATTGAACCTCTAGCAGGGGAGGCAAACAAAAGGAAAAGAATATGAAAAATATTGGGAACAAAAGATGATTAATATCTATAATGTGCAGGGGTAAAAGCTAGCTCTATCTACCTAACAGAATCATTTAAAAAAATCACATGTGGTTATGCTTAATTTATCTTTCACCAGCCCAATTAAAAGCCTAGTTCAAGTGCTGTTCTCCTGAGTGACTTAACTGACTTAATCTCCTCATAACTAATAAATTCAGTATGTTAAGTGGCATAATTAAAACAAGATGCCAATTAAGGACTCTGGAGTGGCTTAAAATAAAATCTGACTCCTCATTAAAAAATGTACACAAAGGTGTAGTGTGGCAGGAAGGGAAATTTAGATCTCTGTTCTATTCTTGGTTGTGCCTCTAACTTACTTAGGACTGCATGCCAGTCACTTAATTCTTTAGGCTGTGCTATAAATTGCTTCATCTCTGAAAAAATGGGGAGTACCACTTTTGCCTGCCTCTAGCAATATAAGGCTCAAAGAAGAGAGCATGTCTGAAAATATCAATACTTAAAAACAAAACCACATTTTATAGCATAGGGTATTATGTTTATCATTACAAATGCTGGTTATAAATGGTAATGTTTGTAAAAGTGTTGCTGGGTTATCTCTGCAGGGTATGTAGAAGTGAGCCAGGCTTGGTATCTATTAAATTCCAGGAGAGCATGTAATGTCAATATTTTATTGACAAAACAAATAGTTAGAGACATAGAGATGGGAGCAATCTGAAATCATGGCAAATGTTGGTTTGGTCCTCGTGAATGCATCTTTGCAACCTTGACCATGCTGGTGAATCAAGGGGGAGATCAAATATGGGCAATTCTGAGACTCATACCTCAAGAAGGTCCACACAGCGTACTTCTGGGTTGCCCCCTGATAAATGGAATATTGGCTGCCAGAGCAGTAAACAAAGGATGTCACAGTTATCAGTGATTGCAGCCACAGACAGTGGTGAGCTGGTGAGCCTTGAGGAAACTCAGGTTGTGAAAACACAGGATACTGGCCCCAGATAGCTGAGGTGCATATCAAAGGAATGATTTCAGTGATCACAGACCCTTGCATCTTCCCATACATAGAAAAGTGTTAAATTCCTTAATTTGAGATTTCTAGTTTTCTTTAATTAATGGTAGTCTTTTGCTCCTACTACCTGCCCTTTGTCGCAAAACTCCTATATATACTAGCTCTCTCCTCTCCTCCTTGGAGCAGTTCTCTCAGGGATACTTGAGATGCTGCCTTCCTGGGCTGAAGTCCTAAAAATTCCTGCCAAATAAAACATAACTCTCAACTTTTAGGTTGTGAATATATTTTTACTTGACACCCCCAATCCTAGTCTTAACCAAGGACCCAAGGTGAGCAAATGCCCACAAGAGTCCCCTGGCCATCAAAGACTCATTTTGTCCCCAGTGACTTTGAGGTTCTTGATGTCTCATTGCAGAAAGAATTCAGTGAGAGACAAAGTAACAGGTAAGAAGTGGATTTATTTAGAGAGAAACACACTCCACAGGCAGAGTATGGGCCATCTCAGAAGACAAGAGGCCCCCAAAGTATGGTGTGGTTAGTTTTTATGGGCTGGGTAATTTCATAGGCTAATGAATGGGAGGATTATTCCAACTATTTCAGGGAAGGGGCAGAGATTTCCGGGAAATGGGCCACACCCACTTTTTGACCTTTTATGGTGAGACTCAGAACTGTTATGGTGCTGTGTCATTTAGCATGCTAATGTATTACAATGAGCATATAATGAGGCTCAAGGTCTACTGGAAGACATATCTTCTGCCATCTTGGACCAGTTGGTTCTAACCAGTTTTTTTTTTGTGTCATATGGCTATGACAGTCTTTTAAATGTTGTGCACTACCCCCTTCCATCCTGTTTCAATTTCTACCTCCCAGCCTTATCATGTGCTGTTTCTTCCACCTAAAATGCTGTCTCTCCTTCTGAATGTGAGTAAAAGTGGAAATGAATGGGCATACATGTTAAAAAAGTGCATAAACCTTAGGGTTGGTCTACTCCTTTGAGGTCATTCACTTCAATTGTCTCACACTAATACTAGCACTTACATCAATTAATAGTAATAAAAACACCAGTAACATTAGTACTAACACAAGAAATCACATATCTCTGAAAACTGATCTGATCCATCTACTTTTTTGTTTTTATTTTTTGCAGGATAATTACTCTCACACACACACTATGCACATATTTGGACAAGGAAACATAGTTTAAGGCTAAAGTTACATACTTCACTTTGACTTAAAGAAAAAAAGAACTTAAAATAGTCACTATTTGCCCATACTCCTCTATGACCTTGAGGAAAAGAAAGACAAGAATTGTATGATTTAAAATCAGACACACAGACACACACACTGATACCTCATTTTATACTGGGAAGGTATATAAAACCTTTCAATTTTTGTGCTAACAAGTCTCAGGAAGAAGGGGGGGTCTTAGTGAAAACATTGTTTCATAATCAAATGAATGAAATTAAATCCATCTTTTACATATTGTTACCTAATGAATTGGGTCCTGCTGCTTGCCACTTACAAAATCAATTACATATTCATAAATGGTAGAGGAGAAAGGTGCCCTTAATCAGAATACTGGCCATCTGGGGAGATGTTGGACTCAGCATATAACTGAGCAGGTCCCTATGGGACCTTCCCAGGACAGGCTCTTCCCCCATATCCTCTGCTTTAGCTCCTCTCTGAAGTATCCAGATAAAAGTATTTGATGCACGTTTCCTGAGTTGTTTTACAGATATGAAAACCCCCCTCCAAATAGAAGTTAACTACTTGATGACCATGAGCACATAGCCCCAGTCTTCCTGGAGCTTAACCACTGATAATGTTAACCCCTGTGATACCGCCCTGTTACCTCACCATCAGCCAATCAGAGAATTGTGCATGAGCTGATCACATACCCTGTGACCCCCCCCCCCTCCTTGCCTCACCTAGCTTTTAAAAATGCTTTACTGAAACCCTTTGGAAAGCTAGAGCTTTTTAGAGCTTGAGCCACCCATTTCCTTGCATGGCCCTGCAATAAACTTTTCTGTGCTCCAAACTCTGACATTTTGGTTTGTTTGGACTTACTATGCATTGGGCAAAGGAGCTTGTGCTAACAAGCATCCCCAAAGACCATCTCCAAAAATTCTGCTAGACCATGAAAGTTTTAAAGTAAAGGAGGGAAGTAATCTCAGTTAATCATTGAGATAGGGGGTCAAAGTCATCACCATCACCCACCGAGTGCAGGCTCCTTGTGATCTTCCTCTAGATGTTATCTTGGTCACAGAGTTTGTTCAGGATAATACTGAATGGGAAGCTAGGGAAGATATCTGGCCATCTGTCAATTACTTATTCTTCATTTCTACTTCTTTGAACTATGGAAGAACTGACTAGTGATAAATGGAATATATATAAATGGAATGGAATATTTATAAATGGAATATTTCCTGACATATCAATAAACAAAGGATGTCACAGTCACAAATGATTGCAGCCCTCCAACATGAACTGGTGAGCCCTGAGGAAACTCAGGGCTGAAAAGAAGGCCTGTCATCTAGCAGCCATCAGACTTCAGCCACTCCCTGCAGTGAGCTCTGAGGAAACTCAGGCTGTGAAAATACAGGCTCCCGATAGCTAAGGTGTATATCAAAGGAATGACTTCAGTAAGCCCAGAATCTTGCACATTCCCATACATAAAAAGCACTAAATTCCTTAACTTGAGATATCTGGTTTTCTTTATTTAACAATAAAATTTGAGGTCCCAATTACCTGCTCATGTTGCAAAACTCTTATATATCCTGGCTCCTCCCCTCTCCTCTGAGGAACAGTTTCTCAGAGTTAACTGAAAAGCTGTTTCCCAGGCTGCAGTCCTCATTTTGCCCCAAATAAAACAACTCACAACTCTCATGTTGTGCATATATATTTTTTTAAGTCAACACTAGTAAGGTATTGTGTGATTAAAAATTTGAAAGATATGCTTGGGCAGGAGTTGAGTAGAGCATGGGGCTGCCTGGCTTAAAAGTTAGTTACAATATAGCTTTGCTAAAGTGATTGGAAATGGGGATTCCTGCTGAGGGCGGTTTACTGTAAAGAACTGCTTACAATATGACTTTGCATGTCACAAAAGTCTTTTCTTATCCTTCAAATACAGAGACTGTTTTTTTAAATACAGAAACTTTAATCAAATGCTTGTTTACCTGTCATTTAACTACTTGTGTTTTCTTCCTAGAAACCTCCCCACCAACACTAGATTTTTCTAACTTCTCAGGTGTTTCCAAAAACAAGGGTTACCTCCTTCTCTCATCCCAGAAATTTACCAGAAGATTCCCCTTCATCTCTGCACCCACGCTGGAGCCTTCTTGAGATCAAAAAGCACTGGAATACATACACTCCCTAACATTTACTCTGCAGGGTGGAACTCCACCACCAGACTATTAAGAAACAGAGCACAAGTTGGCACAGATGAGGGCATGTGTTACACAACCATACTGCCAAAGTGACAGCTCACTTTTCTAGTTCATTTTTTTACTGTAGACAAAGTATCTGGAAATAGCTATGGCATCACATTATTGTCAAAGCTCTTGTGTAAAAAACTGACACATTCTTTCTCAATGATAATTTATGAAAGACACACGAAAATTATGTGCTAGATGTATGGTGCATTTATGCATATAAACAAATGTCTGGAGGTTATTTGTGATGAAGGGTAGGCATCATTTTCCATAAGGGAATAGTCTAAAGCAAGGGGAAAAGTTACTCACATAGCCCATGTGGAGACAGTTTCTCTGTTCAGTTATATTTTACCTGATGTTTCACTATGCTACCCCCAATATGTTTCATCCACAGCTTAACATTTCAGAGTGGTGTCCCACAACATTGTCTCACCTTCTCACCCCCATAGACCTGTGAGGTCAGCACCCCTTCATATGTACGGATGAATTGTCTCAGAGAGGGGCATTGCAGAACACACTGCTCACTGTTTATAAAAACCCATTTATTCTTCTTGTGCACACAGCTAAACTACATTTCCCAGGGTCCCCTGAAGCTGTACCCATGTGACTGAGTTCCAGCTAATGGAATGTGAGCTAAAGTGATTATGCACTTCTGGTCCTGGCCCATAAAATCTTCCTACATCTTCTTTTCCCTTCCAGTTGATGGGATGATAGGATGATGCCATGGAAGACATATAAAACATTGGTCCCTAAAATGACTGTGTGGAGCAGAAACACACACACACACACACACACATACACATACACACACCACCTCCCTGTTGGTCTAGAATCTCCTCAAACTATTCTGTGAATGAGAAAAAAATGTCCAAGTGTTCAGCCATTACATGTTGGAGTCTGTTTATTATCACAGTCTACCCTAGGCAAGTCAGCACAAGTATTTGTACTCTGAAGTGAAATGCTTCCATAATCAAAAAACTAAAATTGTGTGGCACTAGCTTAATCAGGCAGCAGTTGGTGAGGTAACACATTTAGCAGGAAGAAAGATGGAGACTCATGTTGTGATGGCAAAACTTTTGTTAAAATAAAACCTGTGATGACTTGGAAGACAGATCACATATTCACTGAGTCTGTGGCTCTGTAGAAGTTGTTGTAATAACTAGACTAAGAGTGTGTCTTGGTTGTTGCTGGGCTTAGTAAGGTATTCAGTATTACAAGAAAGAGATGAGCTCAAGCAAGTTTGTCTGGTTTGCAAGCAGAGAGTGAAGGAATAGAGAAAGTTCAGAAACTAAAGGCCTTAAGGTGTTAGAAAGACCTACTGTTGCTGGACCCTAAATAGTTTAAGAGATAAGACCAAACAAGACTTGGTCTTATTTGAATAGCAAAATCTCACTAGGACTTTCCAGTAGACCAAAGGATTCAGACCTGTGGCAAGGGTCAGACTGAGAATGTTGTCTCTTCAGACCCATTGATTCAGTTGTTCTCTACATAGTTGCATTACATTGAGAAAAAAAAAGCATGGGTTGGGAAGCAAAAAATAAAGCAGACATGAGGAATATGTTTGGGAAAGAATATAGGGTATTGTTTCTGGCACATGGAGCCGACTGGAAACAAACTTAAGAGAAGCCTACCATGTTTTAATAGGAATTGTCAGATAAACAATATGCCTAACCTACAAAGCCTGTGATTGTAAAGCTATACTGAGGTCTCAAACTTGCAAGATTGGGGTGAGTACTCTGAAAGTTATGCTCCCCCAAAACTGTATCCTCCCCAGTGCTCACTACAGATGGGGCCTTGGAGAAAAATGGCCAAGGATGAAGCTCCCACCACCTCCAGGGCAGAGAGTCTTTGCAAGGCCTGCCTGGGAGGGTCCTGATCCTGCTGTGGGCCGGTGACTACTGAATGTTTCTCTTCTTTCCTCTATCAAATGTGAACTTTCATTGTAGTTATGGAGTTATTGTTACAACATTGTATAGTGTAAAGTGCCATTCTATTCTCCTGTGATCTGTCAAAACCCATGTGAGGGAAGTAAGGTTAGTATTTTTATTCCCAGTTTGCCAGTGAAGAAACTAGACCCAGAAATGTTATGACCAAGACTGCAATTTTGGCTATACAAACCCAAATATCTTGTCACTTCAATTGTAGTGGGCTAAAAATTTTTTATTTTCAACTAGCAACTTGGTGTACTATATCAATGATTCTCTGAACTCAGGTAATGTTCCATTCAAACCCCTAACAATGACATCAAAACATCCAGGTAGCTGGCTGGCTGGATTTTGGCCAGAATTCTCTGTATCAATTTGCTTCCAGAAGTCTTGGAATCATAGTAGGGGTTGAGATTTATCTCCAGAATCCTCAAACAAATGGTAAATTTTCTCAATTCATTTCCCCCAATCAATTAATTTAATGAGGGTAAGGCTCACTCAAATTAAATTTCACCTCCAATTCCTGCCTGTGCCTGGGGAGATTGTTACTCTCTTCCTTTCTTATCCTCCTGCAGTGCCTGCCTCAAATGAATGGTCCTGGATAGATCCAATTTGAGGAGAGCTGTGAAGATGGTGAAGTGTGTTTCCTGTGCCTTTCCACTCTTCCTTTTGCATGGAAAAAAAGATACCTCTCCCTCTCTTTGAATCTGTGAATGAAAAATGTTGCCTGCCATATCAGTAAACAAAGGATTTTGCAGCCATCAAGCCACTACATCTGCCATGGTGGTGAGTCCTGAGGGAACTCAGAATGGAGGCAAATAGGCTGTCCACTGCCAAGCTCTCAGCCACCCCCAATGGTGCACCCCGAGGGGACTCAGGATGGGAAAGAACAGGATACTGGCTCTAGATAGCTAAGGTATGATTTCATATCAAAGGAATGATATCAATGGGCCCAGACTCTTGTATCTTTCCATACATAGAAAAGTGCTAAATTCATTAACTTGGGACATCTGGTTTTCTTTAATTAATGGTAATCTTTTGATGTTCTGACTACGTGGTCTTTGTTGCAAAAAGCCCTATATATCCTGGCTCCTCCCTTACCTCTTAGGAGCAGTCCCTCAGGTCTATATAAGTGACTGTCTTCCGGGCTTGAAGTCCTCAGAAAGTCCACCAAATAAAACATAATTTCTAAAATTTAAGATTGTGCATTTTTTTTCAGTTGACATATCCCTGTAGTTGCTTTATAAGGAGATTCAAATAAGTAACATGTCTTTAGGGCACTGATTTTATTCTCATAATTACCTTTTGGGGATACTTTTAGCTAAATAGACTTTAAAATATAGACTTTTGGGGTCTTATTTAGCTAACTAGATCCTTTTAGCTGAGTAACTAGACCAAACAATAAAGTTGACATCAATTATTTGAACAAAAATAGTCTAATATAAAAGGGCAAAAATCCTTCAGAGAGATTAAGTAGAAGGATAAAGTCACTAGGCTTATGGTGTTAAGTGGGAGTAAAATGCTAGATACCCAACTGCACTATAAGACATGAACATCCTTCACAGAGTCAGCCATACACAATGATAAACAGCAAGTTCAACAAAGGTGCATCCCCCTAATTAATCCTTGGGAAAGTCTGTTATGCTCCCTTGTGACATTGAAAGGACATATAGTCATCCTTTTTTCTAATTTCCAAGTTTTAGATAATTTTTCACAACAGCTTTAATCAAGTCCTTACCCTTTATTTGCAAAATATGGGATTATAATTATTGTATGATGAAATCTGTAGGTATGATACTAATTATACCAAAGACAATTGACTAGCCTCTGAGCTCAGACTCTAAAGGAGTGAGCTCTTGTTCAATCTGCAAACCCAGGGCCTGGGTAGGAATCTGTGGGAATTAGTGCATGCTGCAGGCATCCAGTCTTAGCCTCCCTCTGGGTAGGGACATGAGGCCTCTGACAGAGTCATGAAGGGCCTCTCTCCCTATCTCTGGACCTTAATCTGCCTGGAGCTCCTGTAGTGGAGCCCAAATCACTGCCCTGTGAGAGGACTCCTGACATCCAGCTCAGAAGATGAACAAGTTTCTCAGGGGCTAGCCTATTGTTCCCTTGCCCAGAATCCCAGTATTCAACCAGTTCTGGGAGTGGGGGGTGTTTGTCCCACACAAACAGGATGCAGGTCTCTCATCCCAAACTTCCCAGCCCCCTCCAATTATGTATAAAACCTGTGAAGATGACACCCAACACTTCATATTTCTGAAGGCCTTTTCTCTCATTTCCTTTCCCACCATGCACCTCTCTCTTTTTTTCTCATTCCCCTTTTCTCTTTCTCTACTTCTCCTCTTCTCTTTTTTAAAAAAATTGAATTATAGTTGATTTACAATATTTCAGGCTTACAGCAAAGTGATTTAGTTATATATATATATATATATATATATATATTCTTTTTCAGATTCTTTTCAAATATACGTTGTTACAAGACATTGAATATAGGTCCTTACTGTTTACGTATTTTATACATGGTAGTGTATATCTGTTAATCCTAAATTCCCAGTTCATCCCTCCCACCCTCCTTTTCCCTTTGGTAACCATAAGTTTTTTTGTGTATGTTTGTATGTTTGTAAGTCTATCTCTGTTTTGTAAATAAATTCATTGAAATAATCTTTTAAGATTTCATGTATAAGTGATACTATATGATATTTGTCTTTCTCCATCTGTCTTAATTCACTTACTATGATAATCTCTAAGTCCACCCATGTTGCTGAAAATGGCATTATTTCATTTTTCTTTACAGCAGAGTAATATTCCATATATATACACCACATATTCTTTATCCATTTATCTGTCTGTGGACATTTAAGCTGCATCTATTATTGGCTATTGTAAATAGTGCTGCAATGAACACTGGGGTGAGTGTATCTTTTGGAGTTAGAGTTTTCTCCTTATATGTACCCAGGAGTGGGATTGCAGGATCATATGGAAACTATTTCTAGTTTTTTAAGGAAGCTCCATACTCTTTTCTTAGTGGCTGTACCAATTTACATTCCCACCAACAATGTAAGAGGGTTCCCTTTTCTGTACACCTTCTCCAGCACTTATTATTTGTAGACTTTTTGATGATGGCCATTCTGACCAGTGTGTGGTGGTACCTCATTGCAGTTTTGGATTTCTCTAATAATTAGCAATATTGAGCATCTTTTCATGTGCCTGTTAGCCATGTGTATGTTTTCTTTGGAGAAATGTCTATTTATATCTTCTGCCCATTTTTTGATTGGGTTGTTTTTTTGATATTGATCTGTATATGCTGCTTATATATTTTGGAAATTAAGCCCTTGTCAGTCACATTGTTTACAAATACTTTCCCCTAGTCCATAGGTTGTCTTTTCATTTTGTTTATGGTTTCCTTTGCAGTGCAAGAGCTTATAAGTTTGATTAGGTTCCATTTGTTTATTTTTGCTTTTGTTTCCAATACTCTAGGAGATGGATCCATAAAGATATTGCTGCAATTTATGTCGAAGAGTGTTCTACCTATGTTTTTCTCTAAGAATTTTAGAGTACCTGGTCTTACATTTAGGACTTTAATCTATTTTGAGTTTATTTTTATATATGGTATTAGAGAATGTTCTAATTTCATTCTTTTACATGTAGCTGTCCAGTTTTGCCAGCACCACTTATTGAAGAGACTGTCTTTTCTCCATTATATATTCTTGCATCTTTTGTCATAGATTAATGGATCATAAGTGCATGGGTTTATTTCTGGGCTTTCTATCCTGTTCCGTTGATCTATGTTTCTGTTTTTGTCCCAGTACCATACTGTTGATTACTGTAGCTTTGTAGTATAGTCTGAAGTTAGGGCACATGATTCCTCCAGCTTCATTCTTTCTGAAGACTGTTTTGGCTATTGGGGGTCTTTTTTGTTTCCATACACATTAAAAAATTTTTGTTCTAGCTCTGTGAAAAATGCCATTGGTAACTTGATGAGGATTGCATTGAATCTGTAGATTGTCTTGAGCAGTATGGTCATTTTGACAATATTCTTACAGTAGAGAACACAGTATATCTTTCTATCTCTTTGTGTCATCTTCAATTTTCTCTCATCAGTGTCTCATAGTTTTCAGAATACAGGTTTTTTGCCTCCTTAGGTAGGTTCATTTCTAGGTATTTTATTTTTTTTTATGTGATGGTAAATGGGATTGTTTCCTTAATTTCTCTTTCTGATACTTCATTGTTAGCATATAGAAATGCAAATGATTTCTGTGTATTGATTTTGTATCCTGCAACTTTACCAAATTGATTGATGAGCTCTAGTAGTCTTCTGGTGACATCTTTAAGATTATCTATGTACAGTATCATGTCATCTGCAAAGAGTGTCAGTTTTACTTCTTCCTTTCCAATTTGGATTTCTTGTATTTCTTTTTCTTTTCTGATTGCTATGGCTAGAACTTCCAAAACCATGTTGAATAAAAGTGGTAAGAGTGGGCATCCTTGCCTTGTTCCTGATCTTAGAAAAAATGCTTTCAGCTTTTCAGTGTTGACTTTGATGTTAGCTGTGGGTTTGTCAAATATGGCCTTTATTATGTTGAGTTATGTTCCCCTGTGACCACTTTCTGGAGAGTTTTGATCATAAATCGATGTTGAATTTTATCAAAAGCTTTTCCTGCATCTATTGAGATGATCATATGGTTTTTCTTCTTCAATTGTTGATGTGGTGTATCACACCGATTGATTTGCAGATATTGAGAAATCCTTCATCCCAGGATAAATTCCACTTGATCATGGTGTGTGATCCTTTTAATGTACTGTTGGATTTGGTTTGCTAGTATTTTGTTGAAAACTTTTGCTCTACATTCATCAGTGATTTTGGCCTGTAATTTCCTTTTTTTAGTGATATCTTCCTCTGATTTTGGTATCGGGGTGATGCTGACCTCATAGAATGAGTTCAGAAGGTTTCCTTCCTCTGTAATTTATTTGGAATAGTTTCAGAAGGATAAATGTTAACTCTTTTCTAAACGTGTGATAGAATTCACCTGTGAAGCCATTTGATCTTGGACTTTTGTTGGAAGATTTTAAATTACTGATTCAATTTCATTACTGGTAATTGGTCTGTTCATATTTTCTATTTGCACCTAGTTCAGTTTTGGGAGATTGTACCCTTCTAAGAATTTGTTTCTTCTAGATTGTCCATTTGGTTGGCATAACTTATCCTTTTTCGTTTCTGATTTTATTGATTTTGGTCCTCTCCCTTTTTTTCTTGATGAGTCTGGCTGAAGGTTTATGAATTTTGTTTTCTTTTCAGAGAATCAGATTTTAGTTTCATTGATATATATTTTTTATTCTTTAATATTTCTGCTCTGATCTTTATGATTTCTTTCCTTCTACTAACTTTGGGCTTCGTTTGTTTCTCTTTCTCTAGTTGCTTTAGGTGTAAGTTTAGGTTGTTTATTTGAGATTTTTCTTATTTCCTGAGGTAAGCTTGTATTGCTGTAAACTTCCCTCTTAGAACTTCTTTTTCTGCATCCCATAGGTTTCAGAAATCATATTTTTGTTTTCATTTGTCTCTAGGTATTTTTTGATTTCCTCTTTGCCTTCTTCAGTGATCCATTGGTTGTTTAGTAGCATATTGTTTAGCCTCCACATGTTTGTGTTTTTTGCAGTTATTTTCTTGTAGTTGATTTCTAATCTCATATTGTTGTGGTTAGAAAAAATGCTTGATATGATTTAAATTTTCTTAAATTTACTGAGGCTTGTTTTGTGACCTAGCAGGTAATCTATCCTGGAGAATATTTGAAAATAAAAGAATGTGTATTCTGTTGCTTTTGAATAGAGTGCTCTATAAATATTGATTAAGTCCATCTATCCTAATGTGTCATTTAAGGCATGTGTTTCCTTCTTGATTTTCTGTCTGGATGATCTGTCCATTGATGTAAGTGGGGTGTTAAAATCCCCTTCTATTATTGTGTTACTGTCAATTTCTCCTTTTATGTCTGTTAATATTTTCTGATATATTGTGGTGCTCCTCTGTTGGATGCATATATATTTACAATTGTTATATCTTCTTCTTCAATTGAATCCTCAATCATTATGTAGTGTCCTTCTTTGTCTCTTGTCACAGTCTTTATTTTAAAGTCTATTTTGTCTGATATAAGTATTGCTAATCCAGCTTTCTTTTGATTTTCATTTGTGTGGAATATCTTTTTCCATCCTCTCATGTTCAGTCTGTATGTGTCCCTAGATCTGAAATCAGTCTCTTGTAGGCAGCAAATATATGGGTCTTTTTTTTTTAACCATTCAGTCAGTCTGTGTCTTTTGGTTGGAGCATTTAGCCTGTTTACATTTAAGGTAATTATCTATATGTATGTTCTTATTGCCAACCTCTCTGGATTTGTTTTTGTAGGTCTTTTCACACTTTCTTCATCTGTTCTCTTCTCTTGTGATTTAATGACTATCTTTAATATTATGTCTGGATTCCTTTTGTGTGTGTGTGTGTGTGTGTGTGTGTGTGTGTATCTATTATAGTTTTTGGTTTGCAGTTACCTTGATGTTTTTGTATAGCAGTCTATATATATAGGTAGATAGACATGATTGTTTTAAGTTGCTGATCTCTCAATGCATTTTCCCTGCATTTGTCCTCTCCTCCCTTCATGATTACTGTTTTTTTTTAAAGACCCATATCCCTTTTTATTTTATTTTATTTATTTATCTATTTATGGCTGTGTTGGGTCTTCATTTCTGTGTGAGGGCTTTATCCAGCTGTGGCAAGCGGGGGCCACTCTTCATCATGGTGCGCAGGCCTCTCACTATCGCAGCCTCTCTTGTTGCAAAGCACAGGCTCCAGACGCACAGGCTCAGTAATCGTGGCTCATGGGCCTAGTCACTCTGCGGCATGTGGGATCCTCCCAGACCAGGGCTCGAACCTGTGTCCCCTGCATTGGCAGGCAGACTCTCAACCTGCGCCACCAGGGAAGCCCCTGTTTACTGTTTTTGATATCATATTTTACATCTAATTGTTTTGTGTATCCCTTAACTGCTTATTGCGACACAGGCAATTTTTCTATTTTGTCTTTTATCCTCCCTACTAGCTTTGTGTGTGAGTGATTTCCTACCTTTAATGTATGTTTGCTTTTACTGGTGAACTGGTGAACTTTTTCATCTCATAATTTTCTTGTTTCTAGTTGTGACCTTTTCTTTTTTCCATAGAGAATTTCGTTTAACATTTGTTGTAAAGCTGGTTTGGTGGTGCTGAATTCTTTTAGCTTTTGCTTGTCTGTAAAGCTTTTGATTTCTCCATCAAATCTGAATGAGGGCCTTGCGTAGAGTATTACTGGTTGTTGGTTTTTCCTTTTCATCACTTTAAACATATTGTGCCACTCTGTTCTGTCCTGCAGCCTTTCTGCTAAAAAATCAACTGATGCCTTATGGGAGCACCCTTGTTTTCCCTTACTGGTATTCTCTCTTTATCTTTAATTTTTGTCAGTTTCATTATGATGTGTCTTGCTGTGTTCCTCTTTGGGTTAATCCTGTATGGGACTTCCTGTGCTTTCTGGACTTTGATGACTATTTCTTTGCCAAGACTAGAAATTTTTTCAGCTATTATCTCTTCAAGTATTCTCTCAGGCCCCTTCTCTCTCTCTTCTGAGACCCCTATAATGTGAATGTTAGTGCACTTGATGTTGCCCCAGATGTCTCTTAAGCTGTCTCTTTTTCATTCTTTTTTTCTGTTCAGTGGCAGTGATTTCCACTACTCTACCTTCCAGCTCGCTGATCCATTCTTTTAAATCAGTTAGTCTACTATTGTTTCCTTCTAGTGATTTTTTTCATTTCAGTTATTGTAATATTTATCTCTGTTTGGTTGTTCTTTGTATTTTCTAACTCTCTGTTAAAAACTTCTAATTTCTCATTCTGTGCAACCATTCTTCTCCAAAGTTCTTTAATCATTACAATCACTACTCTGAACTCTTTCTGGGATAGGTTGCCTATCTCCACTTCATGTAGTTCTTCTTCTGGGGTTTTATCTTGTTTCTTTCTCTGGAACATGTTCCTCTGGCATCTTGTTTTGTCTATGTTGTATTTTTATATATGTGGTAGATTAGTTATATTTCTCAACCTTGGAGAAGTGGCCCTCTGTAGGAGATGTCCTATGCATCCCAGCAGTGCACTGCCCAAGATATATGCTCTGAGGTTTCCCCCTTAGAGGGCTGTGTGATTTCCTCTGTTGTGGCATGCTGACTATGTGGGTGGTTTGGTAGGTTTGGTAGGCTTGATTGGCCCCTAGTCTTGTTGGTTGCCAGGCCTTGCCTTGTGCCAATCCTCTGGCTACAGTTTAGTGTGGCCTAGGGGGCCCCAGCTAGTGCTGACTCACTGGTGAGGAAGCCATGGTCCCAAAGACTCTGGGGCTATTGCCTACCCACTTGCCAGTGAAGCTAAATCCTGGGGTTAGTGCCAGACTACAGGCAGGCAGAGCTGGTTCCTGAAGTCTTGTTGCAGGGCCGAGGGATCCCAGGTCTTGTTTCAGATCATTGGGAGGTCATGGTTCCTGATACAGTTAGGTATGGCATCCGGGGTGTCAGGAAGTTTGTGTTGGCCTGCTAGTAGGCAAGCTAGACCCAGCTGCCCCAGGGTAGATTCTGCGATGTATTGTGGGATCATATTTTTCTTGCTTCTAGTGTCTGCACCTGGTTGGTGAGACTACAGGCTTGTGCAGGCTTCCTGGCAGGAGTGGCTGGTGCCTGTCCACTGGTGAATGGAGCTGGGTCTTGGCCTCTGGTTGGCTGGGCTGTGTCTAGGGTCATGTCCAGACATGGCTGTGGGCTCTTAGACTTTAGGCAGCCTGTCTTCTGACGGGTGGCACTGTGTCCTTGCCCAGTTAGTTGTTTGACCTGAGGCATCCTAGCACTGGAGCCTACAGGCTATTGCATGGGGCCAGGTCTTGGTACTGCTGATCCCAGATGTCAGCTTCCAGCAGTGATCTTGCAGCTGAATGTTCCCCAATATGTCTGCCACCAGTTTCTATGTCCCCAGGATGAGCTACAGTCACCATCCACCATCCCCCATCTCTCCAGGAGACTCTTTAAGGCAAGCAGATAGATCTGGCACAGGCTCCTATTAAATTACTGCTTTTGCCCTGGGCCCAGTGCACATGAAATTCTGTGTGTTCCCTTTAAGAGTGAAGTCTCTATTTCTCCCAGTCCTATGGGGATCCTGCAATTAAGTGTTGCTGGCCTTTAAAGCCAAATGCTCATCTTCCCAGTCCTGGAACCCTGGACTGGAGAGGCTGATGTGGGGTTCAGAACTCTCACTCCTTTGGGAGAAACTCTGTAATATAATTATTCTCCAGTTTGTGGGTTGCCTACCAAGAAGGTATTAATTTTGATTACATCGTGAGTCCAACCTTCCTACTCATTTCATTGTGGTTCCTTCTTTATACCTTTAGTTGTAGAAGATTTTTTTTGGTAGGTTCAGTCTTTTTCATCAATGGTTGTTCTGCAGATAGTTGTGAGTTCGGTGTGCTGATGAGAGGAGGTGAGCTCAGAGTCATTCTACTCTGCTCTCTTGCCTGCTCCCCTATTACTCTTATTTTCAGTGCACTGTCACAACTGTGAAGTGAGTTCAGTCATGAACACAGTCAAGATGGTCTCAACAACACTTTGCTTTCTCAAGATGTGTCCTTGAAAATGGCCTCCTCTCCTCTCTTTCTTCCCCAAGTATTTCACATTTGATCATATCCCCCTGTTTGTTAGAATAAAACACAAACCCCTCATCATGGTTTCTTTACTTGCCGTTTCCTCAGACCAATCTATTCCTCTGATCTTCTGGGCTAATTCTTACTCTCTAACAGGTCTCTGCTTAACCCTCATTTTCTCAGAAAGAACTTCCACTACCACCACTCCCCTGAGTCTAAATTAAGTCTCCTTTTTTCCCATAATGCCTTGTTCTCTAAAACTATAGCAGTTACTTCCATTTTTAAATGTGTATTTTAAGTGTATGTATGTATAAAAATATGTATGTTATTTGTTTAATGTCTGCAGAGGTCACTCATCTGGAAACTCTGCAGGCAGAGCCATGCCTGTGTGTTTCAACCCCACATTGTGCCCACACTTATCACTGTGCCTGGGGCATAGTAAATGCTCAGTAAATAGTGAACTAGGTAGCTTGACCTCACCTTCTTGACTGTTACTTTCTCTAAGCTTAAACTTTTATTCTAGAATATGATAGAATCCCTGGCAATAAAGACATATAACTTAAGGAGTCTGGCTTCTTGTTAAAAACCTATGTGTGATTTTTCAGGCCCAGCCATAAACAATGACAAAGGCTTTCCCTGGTGTGCCTTACAGGGAAAGCTGCCCTCCTCATACCAGCCTGACTAGAAGTCTCTGAGGGGAGTTGAGTCAAGTTCTCACATCCCCTGGCCAGCCACTCTTTTTCATATATTTGCATTCTTAGTTCAGGCACCTTCATTCCTAGGTCTCTTTATCTGAAGCCTTGGCCAGAGGTCTTCTTCAGGCACCTCTGCTGAGCCTCCATATGGAGGAGGAGGGGAACCTCAAAGAGACTTTACCCACTCTCAGTCCCAGGTACTTTTCCACTCCTAACCGTTCCCTTTTACCCTCCCTCCCCATACAAGGGTCCATAAAACTTCCAGAGCCTTTTATTCAGGATCAGTGGTGAGATGACCCCTAACATTTGTGTTGATTCACCAGCACACCATTCCAGGAAGAAAAGTGAATCAAGGGGAGTCAGTGCTTTCTCCAGTTTAAGCCTCTTCTTACTACTATCACATTCACTTTTTCATTCTCAGCTTGTTGTTTTAACAGGCTAGTCTGAGACCTGACAGCTCAGCTTGCTCTCTCCCAGTTCAGCCGAAATCCTGACATAACAGAGTCCTGTCCTTTTCATGGCCCTGAAAAAATCTGAGCGGTGAATCAGCCCAGATTTTATCACTCTCTCCCACCACGCTTCCTGCACACTGGCTTGCTTTCAATACCTTGAGCATATCAGGCACACTCTGCTCTAGTGCCTTTGCCCAGAGTGCACTTCCTGGCATCCTCACCCTGTATACTTAACCCCTTGTCATCTTCCAGGTCTCAGCTCATGTCACACTGCAGGAAAGCCTTCCTTACTCCAGGTAGCTCATGCCAGTCTTTCATCATATGCTTTCATAGCACTCTGATTCTTTCCTTCAAAGCTCCTACCTTGGCTCATAATTACAGATTTATCTGTGAAGTTTCACTTCATTTCTATCTCTCTGGAAGCTGGGAAAGAGATTATAAACACTTTTAGATCCCCAGTGCCTGGTACAGTCCCTGTTTCCTGGTTGATATTAGTACCCAAGTAAGTATTTGTTGAATGAATGAATGGTCAATATTAGTCTACCCAATTTTAAAGCACAACTTCAGGCAGTTAAGCTTAATCATGGAATGCTAAGAACAAAACCATATGACACTAGAACAAAAAGTATGCCACAGGAAATGAAGGGGATCCATTGGAAGTCAAGATTGCTCTGGACAGGGCTTCCTGTCCAGGAAGATCCCACATGCCATGGAGTGGCTGGGCCCTTGAGCCATGGCCGCTGAGCCTGCGCATCCAGAGCCTGTGTTCCACAACGGGAGAGGCCACAACAGTGAGAGGTCCACCTACCGGAAAAAAAAAAAAAGATTGCTCTGGACAGCACAAGACCCAGAGTTAGGGGTAGAAGGTACAGTCAGTTATTCAAGTGTCAGCAGTAACCAGTGATGGCACAAGATGGAGCCATAGCACTTCTGCACAGCAAGACCAGAAAGACCAGGTGATTTGTAGAAAGAGCATGGCTCAGAGGCAGTTCCATCTTCTCCATCTGTTCCTAGTGACATTGGATACCTCAAGTCGCCTTCCATGTCACAACTTTCCAACTGGATTTCTCAAAAGACCATTCTGAAGATCAAGCAAAATTTGCATTTAAGGTATTCCTAAAACCATCATCACTCAGTCAAAGAAACTGAGAATGAGTTCAGATTGACCTTCAGACCTGTGGATCCACAAGAAAAACATAACATGACTGTTTGAATCACACCAATCAGCCAAAGAAAGAGGTGAAAATTCACTTATACCCAGTGGTTCTTGTTATGACTTAACCCAAGATAGCTTCTTTGAGTTTTCAACCAAATTGACTGGTTGTTTGGAGTCCACATCAGACCAACCCCAGATGCCCATAAATAATACCCAGAGCTCAATTATTGTCTTTACCCTACCTGGTGCCTGTGGTTTGTCAAGTTTCTCCTTACCAATGAGCCCTTTCAATTGGCCACCACTTGCCAACACCTCAGCTATGATGTTCAGTTTGATCATCCTTTGCCTAAAGAGGCAGGTGGGAGCCTCGTGCTTACTCTGGCCCTGAGGCAACTGGTAATCAATGTGTCTGGATTGATTAGGATCAGATCAAAGTAAGAGAGTGCATGTGCCTTTGGGTTAGATTTTGTTTGTTTTTAAAAAGGTATCTGGGAAAGTGACCAAGAACTCTATTAAAATTTTTTTTTCCTAAAGGGGCACCTCAAATCTAGTTCTCACAGCAAAGGAAAATGACACTGAAGGTAGCATTTTTTCCCAAATTTTTCCCAAAATTTCCCAATTTTATCCTCTGATGAGCAAGGTATAAAAAAGCCATCTTCTCTTCCATTTCTATGACTGTGGTATTTGCACACGGAAGAATTTGCCCCCCACTTTCTCTGTCCTTCTGGGTGGAATGAAGACAATCTTCACTTTTCTCTCATGCCCTTGAATCACTTCGCTGATGCAATGTAGATGTGTTGGTTTTACCAAAAAAGGAGGTGGGGGGTTGTGAGGTGAGGGTGTCAAAGACTTGATCAAAGGAAATGCAACCAGAAATGCTGAGGCTGAAGAGGAAGCAAGGGCTGGTGGGATCCTCTTGCTGAAAGCTCTCGGAGCCAAAGTGATGGCTGGCTTCAGGGTGCTGATGTCAAATATCAAGAAAAGAACACAGTGTGGGACAAATCAAATGCCCAGAGCAGGGTCAGAAGTATGGACATCTGGCCTGAAGAGGAAAGCTTGCAAGCAGCAAGCAAGACCAAGACAATCTTGGGTTTGGCTCCAGGGGAAGAAAGGAAAAGCCCCAAAGAGGGGGCTCAAGACTGGGAAGGATTTCAGGGGCCAGACAAGGGGGAGAATCCTGGGGCCTAAGTAATGTCACAGCAGTTCTGTCAACAACTGGCATGCAGTGTGGGTTTAAAGCAAGCATTTATTCAACTTCAATCTGTATGTTGAGTGACTGCTCTCAGGCTGCAGGGCAAAGTGTCCAGCTATGTCCCAGAGGGAAAAGGGGGCTGCTCCAAGGCTAGGGCTTCTGAGGAGGCCCTAGGGGCCCCTTGAGGGTCAGTTAAGTGGGATCCATAGATAGCCTCACTTCTTAAACCCCTCCGCATTCCAGAGTTCTCCCTGTTTCTCTGGTGTGGGCCAGGTGGTCTCTCTCTCCTCTACCCCAACCCCTATAACTCTCTCATCTCCAACCACAGGATATCATGGGCATTTTATAAATTTTAATAACATGCATCTTCTTGGGTTTGGGATGTCACAAAGGAAGAGAACTACCCTGAAGCCGCTGAACCTAGCTCATGAACAAATGAATGGCGATACAATTATTCAGCTCATTCCAATTTTGTGCCCACCAGGTATGACAACTCCCATAGTTCTTCAGTCCTCTTTATCCTGTTTTAAATGAAAAGATCCTGGTTATAATCCTACTAGGAAAAAAAATTATCTCCCTGAATTAAACTTTAAATGGCTTTACTTTTTTTTTCCAAAAAAGTAAAGTAAAAAAAACAAAAAACAAAAAAACTGATTTTTGCCTTGTTTTCTGAGTATAGCTAGCTGGTTCTTTTGATATTTTATATCCTGTCTTTCTTTCTGGTTTGTGCCCCCTAGCTCAGTGCTTCTCCAACCTTGAAGTGCACATGAATCATCTCAAGATCATGTTAGAAAGCAGATTCTGACTCAGTAAGTCTAGGGTGGAACCTGAGACTCTTACATTTCTAAGAAGTGCCCCAGTGAGGTCAGTGTTGCTGATCAGAGACTGAGTAGAGAGGCTGTGATTCACACTTAGGCATAGGAAGGTAAAAGTAGGTATCACACTATAACCAGATGGTCTACTTCTTTTACACCCTGTTAGTGCTTGAAGCTCTGTATTTAGCCAGCTCTAAATGAAGTAGTCAACTAATGCACACTGTTTTTTTAAAAAATAATAATATTAGGTTCTTTTAATACTGTTTAATAATACTAGGTAAATAAAAAAGTGGCAGGTTTATCAAATGCCTCATCCTCTCCAGTTGTCCACTCTCTGCCCTTTCTTAGAATTTTTATCCCTGTACCTAGCCCTACAAATATCTACTTTGGGACCACATGCCTGCTACATCTAAGCAGTGGTTATTTGTAGAATTTCTTTCACTACCCACTGTCAATAGGCCAAAATCAAGTTTTAACTCTTATGGACTGTGTGATCCTGAGTACGATGATTAGTTCTCTGAACATCTGTTTGCTCATGGACCAAGGAGGAAAATTAAACCTACACTGCACAATGGCTGTGAGATGCTGGCCCATGGAAGGTTGCACCATAAATATCAGTTATTAATGCTAATAACATATATATATATATATTTCAAAAATAATTATTTAAATGTTGTTACTGTGATTTTCTTTTTTTTATTATTTAGCACTGGGTAAAAATCAGAGATTCATTATAATTTTAAAGACTTTATCATTGTTTTTTTAAAATTTTTTTATACAGCAGCTTATTAGTCATCAATTTTATACACATAAGTGTATACATGTCAATCCCAATCGCCCAATTCATCACACCACCACCCCCCACCCCTCCTTGGCTTTCCCCCCTTGGTGTCCATACATTTGTTCTCTACATCTGTGTCTCAATTTCTGCCCTGCAAACCAGTTCATCTGTAACATTTTTCTAGGTTCCACATATATGTGTTAATATACGATATTTCTTTTTATCTTTCTGACTTACTTCACTCTATATGACAGTCTCTAGATCCATCCATGTCTCAACAAATGACCCATTTCGTTCCTTTTTATGGCTGAGTAATATTCCATTGTATATATGTACCACTCTTCTTTACCCATTCATCTGTCGATGGGCATTTAGGTTGCTTCCATGACCTGGCTATTGTAAATAGTGCTGCAATGAACATTGGGGTGCATGTGTCTTTTTTTTTTTTTTTTTTTTTTGCTGTATGCGGGCCTCTCACTGTTGTGGCCTCTCCCGTTGCGGAGCACAGCCTCCGAATATGCAGGCCCAGCGGCCATGGCTCACGGGCCCAGCCACTCTACAGCATGTGGGAACTTCCCAGACTGGGACACGAACCTGTGTCCCCTGCATCAGCAGGCGGACTCTCAACCACTGCACCAACAGGGAAGCCCTGCATGTGTCTTTTGAATTGTGCTTTTCTCTGGGTATATGCCTGGTAGTGGGATTAGTAGATCATATTGTAATTCTATTTTTAGTTTTTAAGGAACCTCCATACTGTTCTCCATAGTGGTTATATCAGTTTACATTCCCACCAACAGTGCAAGAGGGTTCCCTTTTCTCCACACCCTCTCCAGCATTTGTTGTTTGTAGATTTTCTGATGAAGACCATTCTAACGGGTGTGAGGTGATAACTCATTGTAGTTTTGATTTTCATTTCTCTAATGATTAGTTATGTTGGGCATCTTATCATGTGTTTGTTGGCAATCTGTATATCTTCCTTGGAGAAATGTCTATTTAGGTCTTCTGGCCATCTTTGGATAGGGTTGTTTTTTGGATATTGAGCTGCATGAGCTGCTTATATATTTTAGAGTTTAATCCTTTGTCAGTTGCTTCATTTGCAAATATTTTCTCCCATTCTGAGAGTTGTCTTATCATCTTGTTTGTGGTTTCCTTTGCTGTACAAAAGGTTTTAACTTTCCTTAGGTCCCATTTATTTATTTTTGTTTTTATTTCCATTTCCCTAGGAGGTAGGTCAAAAAGGATCTTGCTGTGATTTCTGTCAGAGTGTTCTGCCTATGTTTTCCTCTAAGAGTTTTATAGTGTCTGGCCTTACATTAAGGTCTCTAATCCATTTTGAGTTTATCTTTGTGTATGGTGTTAGAGAGTGCTCTAGTTTCATTCTTTTACATGTAGCTGTCCAGTTTTCCCAGCACCACTTATTGAAGAGACTGTCTTTTCTCCATTGTATATCCTTGCCTCCTTTGTCATAGATTAGTTGACCATGGGTGCATGGGTTTACCTCTGGGCTTTCTATCTTGTTCCATTGATCTATGTTTCTGTTTTTGTGCCAGTACCATACTGTCTTGATTACTGTAGGTCTGTAGTATAGTCTGAAGTCAGGGAGTCTGATTCCTCCAACTCCTTTTTTTTTCCTCAAGAATGCTTTGGCTATTCGGGGTCTTTTTTGTCTCCATAAAAATTTTATGATTTTTTGTTCTAGTTCCAAAAAAAATGCCATTGGTAATTTGATAGGGATTGCATTGAATCTGTAGATTGCTTTGGGTAGTATAGTCATTTTCACAATATTGATTCTTCCAAGCCAAGAACATGGTATATCTCTCCATCTGTTGATATCATCTTTAATTTCTTTCATCACTGTCTTATAGTTTTCTGCATAAAGGACTTTTGTCTCCTTAGTAGGTTTATTCCTAGGTATTTTATTCTTTTTGTTGCAGTGGTAAATGGGAGTGTTTCCTTAATTTCTCTTTCAGATTTTTCATCATTAGTGTGTAGAAAGGCAAGATATTTCTGTGTGTTAATTTTGTACCCTGCATCTTTACCAAAGTCATTGATTAGCTCTAGTAGTTTTCTGGTGGCATCTTTAGGATTGTCTATGTATAGTATCATGTCATCTGCAAACAATAACAGTTTTACTTCTTCTTTTCCAATTTGTATTCCTTTTATTTCTTTTTCTTCTCTGATTGCCGTGGCTAGGACTTCCAAGACTATGTTGAATAATAGCAGTGAGGGTGGACATCTTTGTCTTGTTCCTTATCTTAGAGCAAATGTTTGTTTTTCACCATTGAGAATGATTTTTTTTAATTTTTATTTATTTATTTACATCTTTATTGGAGTATAATTGCTTTACAATGGTGTGCTAGTTTCTGCTTTATAACAAAGTGAATCAGTTAAACATATACATATGTTCCCATATTTCCTCCATCTTGCATCTCCCTCCCTCCCACTCTCCCTATCCCACCCATCCAGGTGGTCACAAAGCACCGAGCTGATCTCCCTGTGCTATGCAGCTCCTTCCCACTAGCTATCTATTTTACATTTGGTAGTGTATATATGTCCATGCCACTCTCTCATTTTGTCACAGTTTACCCTTCCCCCTCCCCATATCCTCAAGTCCATTCCCTAGTACGTCTGTGTTTTTATTCCCGTCTTACCCCTAGGTTCTTCATGACATTTTTTTTCTTATATTCCATATATATGTGTTAGCATATGGTATTTGTCTTCCTATTTCTGACTTACTTCACTCTGTATGACAGACTCTAGGTCCATTCACCTCACTACAAATAACTCAATTTCGTTTCTTTTTATGCCTGAGTAATATTCTATTGTGTATATGTGCCACATATTCTTTATCCATTCATCTGATGATGGACACTTATGTTGTTTCCATCTCCTGGCTATTGTAAATAGAGCTGCAATGAACATTTTGGTACATGACTCTTTTTGAATTATGGCTTTCTCAGCGTATATGCCCAGCAGTGGGATTGCTGGGTCATATGGCAGTTCTATTTGTTGTTTTTTAAGGGACCTCCATACTGTTCTCCATAGTAGCTATACCAATTCACATTCCCACCAGCAGTGCAAGAGTGTTCCCTTTTCTCCACACCCTCTCCAGCATTTATTGTTTCTAGATTTTTTGATGATGGCCATTCTGACCAGTGTGAGATGACATCTCATTGTAGTTTTGATTTGCATTTCTCTAATGATTAATGATGTTGAGCATTCTTTCATGTGTTTGTTGGCAGTCTGTATATCTTCTTTGAAGAAATGTCTATTTAGGTCTTCTGCCCATTTTTGGATTGGGTTGTTTGTTTTTATTTATTGAACTGCATGAGCTGCTTTTAAATTTTGGAGATTAAACCTTTGTCAGTTGCTTCATTTGCAAATATTTTCTCCCATTCTGAGAGTTGTCTTTTGGTCTTGTTTGTGGTTTCCTTTGCTGTGCAAAAGCTTTGAAGTTTCAATAGGTCCCATTTGTTTACTTTTGTGTTTATTTCCATTTCTCTAGGAGGTTTGTCAAAAAGGATCTTCCTGTGATTTATGTCATAGAGTGTTCTGCCTATGTTTTCCTCTAAGAGTTTGATATTTTCTGGCCTTACATTTAGGTCTTTAATCCATTTTGAGTTTATTTTTGTGTATGGTGTTAAGGAGTGTTCTAATCTCATACTTTTACATGTACCTGTCCAGTTTTCCCAGCACCATTTATTGAAGAGGCTGTCCTTTCTCCACTGTACATTCCTGCCTCCATTATCAAAGATAAGGTGAGCAAATGTGCGTGGGTTTATCTCTGGGCTTTCTATCCTGTTCCATTGATCTATATTTCTGTTTCTGTACCAGTACCAGACTGTCTTGATTACAGTAGCCTTGTAGTATAGTCTGAAGTCAGGGAGCCTGATTCCTCCAGCTCCATTCTTCGTTCTCAAGATTGCTTTGGCTATTCGGGATCTTTTGTGTTTCCATACAAATTGTGAAATTTTTTGTTCTAGTTCTGTGAAAAATGCCAGTGGTAATTTGATAGGGATTGCATTGAATCTGTAGATTGCTTTGAGTAGTAGACTCATTTTCACAATGTTGATTTTTCCAATCCAAGAACATGGTATATCTCTGCATCTATTTGTATTGTCTTTAATTTCTTTCATCAGTGTGTTTTATTTTTCTACATACAGATCTTTTGTCTCCTTAGGTAGGTTTATTCCTAGATATTTTATTCTTTTTGTTGCAATGGTAAATGGGAGTGTTTTCTTGATTTCACTTTCAGATTTTTCATCATTAGTGTATAGGTATGCCAGAGATTTCTGTGCATTAACTTTGTATGCTGCTACTTTACCAAATTTATTGATTAGCTCTAGAAGTTTTCTGGTAGCATCTTTAGGATTCTCTATGTATAGTATCATGTCATCTGCAAACAGTGACACCTTTACTTCTTCTTTTCCGATTTGGATTCCTTTTATTTCCTTTTCTTCTCTGATTGTTGTGGCTAAAACTTCCAAAACTATGTTGAATAAGAGTGGTGAGAGTGGGCAACCTTGTCTTGTTCCTGATCTTACTGGAAATGCTTTCAGTGTTTCACCATTGAGGATGATGGGTTTGTCATATATGGCCTTTATTATGTTGAGGAAACTTCCATCTATGTCTACTTTCTGCAGGGTTTTTATCATAAATCGGTGCTGTATTTTGTCAAAAGCTTTTTCTGCATGTATTGAGATGATCATATGGTTTTTCTCCTTCAATTTGTTAATATGGTTTATCACATTGATTGATTTGCATATATTGAAGAGTCCTTGCATTCCTGGAATAAACCCCACTTGATCATGGTGTATGATCCTCTTAATGTGCTGTTGGATTCTGTTTGCTAGTATTTTGTTGAGGATTTTTGCATCTATGTTTATCAGTGATTTTGGCCTGTAGTTTTCCTTTCCTTGATGTTTGCTGTGGGTTTGTCATATATGGCCTTTTTTATGTTGAGGTAGGTTCCCTCTAGGTCCATATTCTGTAGAGTTTTTATCATAACTGGGTGTTGAATTTTGTCAAAAGGTTTTTCTGAATCTTTTGAGTTGATCATATGGTGTTTCTTGTTCAATTTGTTAATATGGTGTATCACATTGATTGATTTGCATATACTGAAAAATCCTTGCATCCCTGGGATAAATCCAACTTGATCAGGTGTATGATTCTTTTAATGTGTTGTTAGATTCTGTTTGCTAGTATTTTCTTGAGGATTTTTGCATCTATATTCATCAGTGATATTGGTCTGTAATTTTCTCTTTTTGTATTATCTTTGTCTGGTTTTGGTATCAGGGTGATGGTGGCCTCATAGAATGGGTTTGGAAGTGTTCCTTCCTCTGCAATTTTTTGGAAGAGTTTGAGAACGATGGGTGTTACCTCTTCTCTAAATGTTTGATTGAATTCACCTGTGAAGCCATTTGGTCCTGGACTTTTGTTTGCTGGAAGATGTTAAATCACCAGTTCAATTTCATTACCTGTGATTGGTCTGTTCTTATTTTCTATTTCTTCAGTCTTGGAAGGTTATACCTTTCTAAGAGTTTGTCCATTTCTTCCAGGTTGTCCATTTTATTGGCATAGCATTGCTAGTAGTAGTCTCTTAGGATGCTTTGTATTTCTGCAGTGTCTGTTGTAACTTCTCCTTTCTCATTTATAATTTTGTTGATTTTAGTCCTCTCCCTATTTTTCTTGATGAGTCTGGATAATGGTCTATCAATTTTGTTGGTCTTCTCAAAGAACCAGCTTTTAGTTTTATTGATCTTTGCTATTGTTTTCCTCATTTCTATTTCATTTATTTCTGCTCTAATCTTTATGATTGCTTTCCTTCTGCTCACTTTCAGTTTTGTTTGTTCTTCATTCTCTAATTCCTTTAGATGTAAGTTTAGATTATTTATTTGAGATTTTTCTTGTTTCTTGAGGTAGGTTTTTATAGCTATAGACTCTCCTCTTAGAATTGCTTTTGCTGCATCCCATAAGTTTTGGATTGTTGTGTTTTCATTGTCATTTGTTTCTAGGTATTTTTTGATTTCCTCTTTGATTTCTTCAGTGATTTCTTGGTTTTTTAGTAATGTATTGTTTAGCCTCCATGAGTCTGTGTTTTTTATGGGTTTTTTCCCCTATAATTCATTTCTAATATCATAGCGTTGTGGTCAGAAAAGATTCTTGATATGCTTTCAATTTTCTTAAATTTACAGAGGCTTGATTTGTGACCCAAGATGTGATCTATCCTGGAGAATATTCCGTGCTCACTTGAGAAGACAGTGTAATCTGCCGTTTTTGGATGGAATGTCCTACAAATATCATTTAAATCTATCTGGTCTATTGTGTCATTTAAAGCTTCTGTTTTTTATTTATTTTCATTTTGGATGATCTGTCCATTGGTGTAAGTGAGGTATTAAAGTCCCCCAGTATTATTGTATTACTGTTGATTTCCTCTTTTACAGCTGTTAGCATTTGCCTTATGTATTGTGGTGCTCCTATGGACTTTATATATATATATGCATATATATTTATGATTGTTATATCTTCTTCTCGGATTGGTCCCTTTATCTTTATGTAGTGTGCTTCCTTGTCTCTTGTAACATTCTTTATTTTAAAGTCTGTTTTATCTGATATTAGTATTGCTACTCCAGCTTTCTTTTGATTTCCATTGGCATGGAATATCTTTTTCCATCCCCTCTCTTTCAGTCTGTGTCTGAAGTCGTTATCTTGTACACAGCATATAGATGGGTCTTGTTTTTGTACCCATTCAGCAAGCCTGTGTCTTTTGCTTGGAGCATTTAATCCATTCACATTTAAGGTAATTGGATGTTCCTATGACCATTTTCTTTATTGTTTTAGGTTTGTTTTTGTACGTCTTTTGTTTCTCACTTAGAGAAGTTCATTTAGCATTTATTGTAGAGCTGGTTTGGTGGTGCTGAATTCTCTTAACTGTTGCTTGTCTGTAAAGCTTTTGATTTCTCCATCAAATCTGAATGTGATCCTTGCTGGGTAGAGTAATCTTTGTTGTACGTTCTTCCCTTTCATCACTTTAAGTATATCTTGCCACTCCCTCCTGGCCTGTAGAGTTTCTGATGAGAAATCAGCTGTTAACCTTATGGGAGTTCCCTTGTATGTTATTTGACGTTTTTCCCTTGCTGCTTTCAATAATTTTTCTTTGTCTTTAATTTTGGCCAACTGGATTTCTATGTGTCTCAGCATGTTTCTCCTTGGGTTTATCTTGTATGTGACTCGTTGCGCTTCCTGGACTTGGGTGGCTATTTCCTTTCCCATTTTAGGGGAATTTTCGACTATAATCTCTTAAAATATTTTCTCTGGTCCTCTCTCTCTCTCTTCTCCTTCTGGGACCCCTATAATGTGAATCTTCTTCCATTTAATGTTGCCCCAGAGGTCTCTTAGGCTGTCTTCATTTTCTTTTCGTTCTTTTTTCTTTATTCTGTTCCACAGCAGTGAATTCCACCATTCTGTCTTCCAGGTCATTTATCTGTTCTTCTGCCTCAGTTATTCTGCTATTGATTCCTTCTAGTGTATTTTTCATTTCAATTATTGTATTGTTCATCTCTGTTTGTTTGTTCTTTAATTCTTCTAAAGAAGAAGGCATCCTGAGAGTCTGGACCCACCAGTCTTTCCTTCCTTCCTGTCTACAGACCACATGTGAACCAGAGAGTCCTCCTCATTCTCCCTTGTCAGATGTTCTGAGTTTCAAACATCAGAACAAATATCCTTTTACTGCGAGTATTTAGTAAATCTGATTTCCTTTAAATTAAAATGAAATCTTCCCAGTTTTTAAAGTCCACTGATGAGTTTCCAGAATTTTTTTGCTAGAGGAGCAAATGTGTCTGCCTTCCTGAAAACCAATTGTTATAATTCCTATATCTTCTCACAACATTGCACATTTCCAAAGACTGAGGAAGGAGAAAAGGCAGGATCCCCCTGGAAAGGTAAACTCCCCATAAGGAAATGCATGTGGGGTAGCTGTTGTCAAATGCACCAGAGATGACATTGCCCCAGAGGTGACGCATGAGCCTTAGAACAGCTGCACATGCCCATCATATTCATTGCCTTTGTTTTAAACATATGCACTCTTTATCTTGCAAAAAACCATTTGTAAAAGTATTAAAGAGGATACATTTCTAACCAACAGTGGTCTTGACTCAGAAGCCAATTAGAAAAAGTGTTTAAAAGAGAATAACTTTCTAAGCAGCAGTCTTAACTCTGAGGGTTTATTCTTTTTTGTCAGCACTGTTATTTTTGTGACCTATAGAGATCATCTGCCCAATTCCCTTCCTCCCTAGCATTCAGGTGCTAATTATTCCATTATTCCCTGCAATCTCCCCTAGTACATCCCAGGTCTGAGGCTACTGTGTAAACACCTCCGTCTCTTTGATTGGCTGGTCCAGTGCCTCATATCCCAATGAATGACCTGTAACCTTTTCCCTCACTGCTGCCTCCTTTACTTTCTTAATTCCTTAAAATAGCCAGAATCCTTTCCCTTAAGCACTTTATATTATTGTAAATAGGACTCCTAGCCAACAGCTCCATCACTCACACCCACACTCCCTCCACCCTAACACTCTGGCTGCTCTCTTTGTCTAGATTACTTCCTCACTCGCCCACTTAATCCTCTTCTCCTAGTTAATTCATTCCTTTTTTTCAAATGTCAGTTCAATCACTTCCTCAATAAAGCTTTCTCTGAGTTCTTTAAGTCAAACTTTACTGTTAAATGATCTCATAGCCCTTATACCTCCCTATTGATTACTTGATTAATGTCTTACCCACCACTGAACTTAACTCTGCACAGGCACATGTGGGGATTTTTTCCAAGTTTGCTCCCAGTAGGATACCCAGCAACTAGTATTTTTCCCAACACATAGAGGGTGTGAATTTAACCATGAAAAAAAAAATTCCACTTATCAAAAATTATTATTATGTTTCTTCCACTACTGGGTGTATTGCAATAAAAATTTAGACACTAACCATTCCAGAGTTTTTACTGGAGTTTTTCTATGTAAGCTTGATTGATTAACTGGCTATATGTCATCAATATTAATCTCCAGCAACTTTCCCCTTCCAGGAGGTCCAGCTGACCCTCTATTCACAAATTTGGTTTTTCTGATGACCAGCCCCATCCTGATGCCATCTAAGGACCCATCCTGAGTCACCTCATTAGTATAACAAAGGCATGTCTATCACTCAGGAAATCCTAATGGTTTCTAAACCTCTGTGTCAGGAACCAGAGATAAAGACTATATATATATATATATATATATATATATATATATATATATATATATATATATGCCATATAATAATATACAATTATCATAAAGAATTTACAATGAAACAATGTTGTTTTTTTCCATTAAAATTGGGAGAATTTATAACACTTCACTGATCATGGGAGCAGGGGAAGAGGCCTTCTCTCACACTGCTGGTGGGAGATAAGTTGGTTAAAACCTTTATTATGAAAGCAACATGACAATATACACCAAGCTCCTTAAAATGTTTATACCTTTCCCCCTAGTGACCCCATAATTTGGAATCTATGCTAAAGAAACATTCAGAACTATATAGAAGGTTTGTCTGCAAGGATGTTTGTCACAGTGTTTTTATTATATCAAAAAGTTGAAAATATTAAAGCCCAGTTTTAGAGGTTAGGGTGAATAAATTCACACTATGATAAAATGCATCTATTAAAAGTATTTTGCAGAATGGTTAATTAAAGAGGAAAATGTTTATACATACTATTAAGTGAAAAGGAGACAATTTTTTTTTGGTGGCACAGCTTGCTGGATCTTAGCTCTCCCTGACCAGGGATCAAACCTGGGCCCCGAACAGTGGAAGCTTGGAGTCCTAACCACTGGACTGCCAGGGAATTCTCTTAAAATTTATAAATACTATGGGAGATAAAATTGTGGGTGACTACTATTTTAATTTTTTCTGTGGTTTGTATAATTATTTTTATAATCAGAAAAATGTCATTGAAAAGAAACCTCTCTTTAAGGTATTCAGGACTGATTAGCAGAGGCAAACTATTATATATGGGATGATAAACAACAAGGTCATACTGTGTAATGCAGGGAACTATACTCAATATTCTGTGACAAGCCATAATGGAAAAGAATTTGAAAAAGAATATATATATATATTCATTTTATATACATATAAAAAAATGTCTTTTTGTTATACATATATATGTGTGTATAGTTGAGTCACTTTGCTGTACAGGAGAAGTTAACACAACACTGTAAATCAACTACACTTCAATAAAAATTTAAGAAGTAAAAGATGTCTCTTTGTATACAAAAATAAAGTCAAAATGGCTTAAAGACTTAAATATAAGACATAGGACATAAAACTCCTAGAAGAAAATATGGGAAACACATTCTATGACATAAATTGTACCAAAGTTTTCTTAGATCGGTCTCCCAAGGCAATAGAAATAAAAGCAAAAATAAACAAATAGGACCTAATCAAACTTATAAGTTTTGCACAGCAAAGGAAACCATAAACAAAATGAAAAGACAGCCTACAGATTGGGAGAAATATTTGCAAACATTGCGACAAACTAGGGCTTAATTTCCAAAAGATAAAAACAGCTCATACAACTCAATAACAAAAAAACTAACAACCCCCCACCAAACAAAAAAAATGGAAAGAAGACTTAAGTACACATTTCTCCAAAGTTGACATACAGATGGCTAATAAGCACATGAAAAGATGCTCAGCATCGCTAATTATTAGAGTAATGCAAATCAAAACTATAATGAGGGTTTCCCTGGTGGCGCAGTGGTTGAGAGTCCATCTGCCGATGCAGGGGACACGGGTTCGTGCCCCGGTCCGGGAAGATCCCACATGCCATGGAGCGGCTAGGCCTGCGAGCCATGGCCACTAATCCTGTACTTCCAGAGCCTGTGCTCTGCAACAGAAGAGGCCACAACAGTGAGAGGCCTGCGTACCACCAAAAAAAAACCAAACTACAATGAGGTACCACCTCACACCAGTCTGAATAGCTATCATTTATAAGTCTACAAATAACAAATGCTGCACAGAGTGTGCAGAAATTAGAACCCTCCTACACTGTTGGTGGGAATGTAAATTGGTGCAGCCACTATGGAGATCAGTATGGAGGTTCCTTAAAAAACTAAAAATAGAGCTACCACGTGATCCAGCATTCCCACTCCTGGGCATATATTGGGAAAAATATAATTCAAAAAGATACCTGCACCCCAATGTTCACAGCAGCACTATTTACAATAGCAGGACATGGAAGCCACCTAAATATCCATTGACATATGAATAGATAAAAAAGATGTGGAATACTACTCAGCCATAAAAAAGAATGAAATGATGCTATTTGCAGCAATATGGATGGAACTAAAGATTATCATACGAAGGGAAGTAAGTCAGGAAGAGAAAGGCAAATTCCATATGATATCACTTATATGTGGAATCTAAAATATGACACAAATGAACATTTACAAAATAGAAAAAGATTCACAGACATAGAAAATGAACTTATGGTTACCAAAGGGGGAAAAGTGTGGGGAGGGATAAATTAGGAGTTTGGGATTAGCAGATACAAACTATAGGGTCCTACTCTATAGCACAGGGGACTATATTCAATATCCTGTAGTAAATCATAATGGAAAGAATGTGAAAAAGAATTGTATATATATTATAATTGAATCACTTTACTGTACACCAGAAAGTAACACAACATTTTAAATCAACTATACTTCAATTTTTAAAATTGTATAGTAAAAAAAAAAGCTCTCAGGACCTAATGGGATACAATACACAAACTATAATCAGAAATTATTCTTTCTCATTCATTAAGGTACAACTGGCAAGACATTTACTTGGTACTATCTCATTTGACATTAACTTAAGAGTGCAATTTATGGCTGAGAACAATAAAGCTTTCAGTCTTTCCAAATTTCACATAAGTTTGCATGAGCTGTCTTTTTCCATAATTCATTCAGATTAAGGAATTTTTCCTGCTATTATCTCTGGCAGGCTTAGAGGAATATGTGCCAGCTGATGCATGGCAGAACATATCTTCTGCACCCTGGTCTCAGTCAACACTCTCTGCTCTGGCAGGCGGTTGAGGGGTGGTTTGATGATAAGCCCCATTACTCACCACCTGCCTTTTGTCCCTGGTGAGCCTTAGAGTGTATCTAGGAATCACATTCAGCATACTACCATCTACCTGCTTTAAAATGCAAGCTCCTGTAGTGGGTAAACTTGAACTTAATTCTAAGACATAAACCTTCTCCCAAACTTACAGAAGCAGAGTCTTTCTCTGCATTTTAATATTATCTCCAGTGTTTTCCCAAGCATAAAAAAATAATGTGGCCTGCCATTCCAGTTCTACAAAGATCAAACCATTAGCCATAAAGGTCATCCACTGAGAGTACACTTTGAGGGGAATTCAAGATGGAGAAAAACAGGAAGCATTCTGTGCTTTGGATATTGGTCCTAGGTAGTTAAGATGCATATCTAAGAAAAATTTCAATGAACCCAGATTATTACATTTTCCCATAGGTAGAAAAGCACTAAAATCATTAACTTAAACAAGGTTTCCCACTCTCACCACCATTATTCAACATAGTTTTGGAAGTCTTAGCCACAACAATCAGTGAAGAAAAAGAAATAAAAGGAATCCACATCAGAAAAGAAAGAGCAAAACTGTCACTGTTTGCAGATAACATGATACTATACACAGAGAATCCTAAAGATGCTACCAGAAAACTACTACAGCTCATCAATGAATTTGGTCAAGTAGCAAGATACAAAATTAATGTACAGAAATCTCTTGCATTCCTATACATTAAAGATGAAAAATCTGAAAGAGAAATTAAGGAAACACTCCAATTTACCACTGCAACAAAAAGAATAAAATACCTAGCAATAAAAATACATAGGGAGACAAAAGACCTGTATGCAAAAAACTATAAGACACTCACAAAAGAAGTTAAAGGTGCTACAAATAGATGGAGAGATATACCATGTTCTTGGATTAGAAGAACCAACATTGTGAAAATGACTATACAACCAAGAGCAATCTACAGATTCAATGCAATCCCTATGAAACTACAAATGGCATTTTTTACAGAACTAGAACAAAAAATTTCACAATTTCTATGGAAACACAAAAGACCCCGAATAGCCAAAGCAATCTTGAGAAAGAAAAACGGAGCTGGAGGAATCAGGCTCCCTAACTTCAGACTATACTACAAAGTGACAGTAATCAAGACAGTATGGTACTGGCACAAAAACAGAAAGCACAGGGATAAACCCACACACATTTGGTCACCTTATCTTTGATAAAGGAGGCAAAAATATACTTTGGAGAAAAGACAGCCTCTTCAATAACTGGTGCTGGGAAAACTGGACAGCTACATGTAAAAGAATGAAATTAGAGTACTCCTTAACACCATACACAAAAATACACTGAAGATGGATTAAACACCTAAATGTAAGGCCAGACACTATAAAAATCTTAGAGAAAAACATAGGCAGAACACTCTATGACATAAATCACAGCAAGATCTTTCTTGACCCACCTCCTAGAAGAAAAGGAAATAAAAACAAAGATAAACAAATGGGACCTAATGAAACTTAAAAACTTTTGCACAGCAAAGAAAACCATAAACAAGACAAAAAGACAGCCTTCAGAATGGGAGAAAATATTTGAAAATGAAGCAACTGACAAAGGATTAGTCTCCAAAATATACAAGCAGCTCATGCAGTTCAATATCCAAAAAACAAACAGCTGAATCCAAAAATGGGCAGAAGACCTAAATAGACATTTCTCCAAAGAAGACATGCAGATTACCAACAAACACATGAAAGGATGCTCAACGTCACTAATCATTAGAGAAATGCAAATCAAAACTACAATGAGGTGTCACCTCATACCAGTCAGAATGGCCATCATTAAAAAGTCATCAAACAATAAATGCTGGAGAGGGTGTGGAGAAAAGGGAACCCTCCTGCACTGTTGGTAGGAATGTAAATTGATACAGTCACTATGGAGAACAGTATGGAGGTTCCTTCAAAAACTAAAACTAGAACTACCATACGACCCAGCAATCCCACTACTGGGCATATACCCTGAGAAAACCATAATTCAAAAAGACTCATGTACAACAACGTTCATTGCAGCTCTATTTACAATAGCCAGGACATGGAAGCAACCTAAGTGTCCATCGACAGATGAATGGATAAAGAAGATGTGGCACATATATACAATGGAATATTACTCAACCATAAAAAGAAATGAAATTGAGTTATTTGTAGTGAGATGGATGGACCTAGAGTCTGTCATACAGAGTGAAGTAAGTCAGAAAGTGAAAAACTAATACCATATTTTACACATATATATGGATTCTAAAAAAAAAAAAAAAAGCTTCTGAAGAACCTAGCGGCAGGACAGGAATAAAAATGCAGACATAGAGAATGGACTTGAGGACATGGGGATGGGGAAGGCTAAGTTGAGACGAAGTGAGAGAGTGACATGGACATATATACACTACCAAATGTAAAATAGCAAGTGGGAAGCAGCCGCAAAGCACAGGGAGATCAGCTCGGTGCTTTGTGACCACCTAGAGGGGTGGGATAGGGACAGTGGAAGGGAGACACAAGAGGGTGGGAATATATGTACACATATAGATGATTCACTTTGTGATACAGCAGAAACTAGAACACCGTTGTAAAGCAATTATACTCCAATAAAGATCTGCCCCTCAAAAATCATTAACTTGAGATGTCTGTTCTTAGTGATTTACAGTAATCTTTTGATGTTTGACTACATGTTTTTTTCCCCAGCAAAAAATTCCTATATATCTTGGCTCCCCCCTTACTTCTTTTTTCTTTTCTTTATAGTTTTTAAAAAATATCTTTATTGGAGTATAACTGCTTTACATTGGTGTGTTCGTTTCTGCTTTATAACAAAGTGAATCAGCTATACGTATAATATATATCCGTATCTCCTCCCTCTTGCGTCTCCCTCTCACTCTCCCTATCCCACCCCTTTAGGTGGTCACAAAGCACCGAGCTGATCTCCTTGTGCTTTGCGGCTGCCTCCCACTAGCTATTTTACATTTTGTAGTGTATATATATCCATGACAGTCTCTCATTTCATCCCAGCTTACCGTTCCCCCTCCCCATGTTCTCAGGTCCATTCTCTACATCTGCATCTTTATTCCTGTACTGCCATTAGGTTCTTCAGAAACTTTTTCTTTTTTCTTTTTTAGATTCTATATATATATGTGTTAACACATGGTATTTGTTTTTCTCTTTCTGATACACTGCACTCTGTATGGCAGACTCTAGGTCGATCCACCTCACTAAAAATAACACAATTTTGTTTCATTTTATGACTAATACTCCATTATATATATGTGCCACATCTTTATCGATTCATCTGTCAGTGGAAACTTAGGTTGCTTCCATGTCCTGGCTATTGTAAATAGAGCTGCAATGAACATTGTGGTACTTGAGTCTTTTTGAATTATGGTTTTCTCAGGGTACATGCCCAGTTGTGGTATTGCTGGGTCATATTGTGGTATTATTTTTAGTTTTTGAAGGAACCTCCATACTGTTCTCCATAGTGACTCTATCAATTTTCATTCCCACCAAAAGTGCAAGAGGGTTCCCTTTTTCTCCACACCCTCTCCAGCATTTATTGTTTGTAGATTTTTTGATGATGGCCATTCTGACTGGTATGAGGTGATAACTATTTGTTGTTCTGATATTCATTTCTCTAATGATTAGTGATGTTGATCATCTTATCCTGTGTTTGTTGGCAATCTGCATGTCTTCTTTGGAAAAATGTCTATTTAGGTCTTCTGCCCATTTTTGGATTGGGTTGTTTGTTTTTTGGATATTGAGCTGCATGAGCTGCTTATGTATTTTAGACATTAATGCTTTGTCAGTTGCTTCATTTGCAAATATTTTCTCCCATTCTGAAGGTTGTCTTGTCATCTTGTTTGTGGTTTTAAGTTTCCTTAGGTCTCATTTGTTTATTTTTGTTTTTATTTCCATTTCCCTAGAAGGTGGGTCAAAAGGATCTTGCTGTGATTCTGTCATAGAGTGTTCTGCCTATGTTTTCCTCTAAGAATTTTATAGTGTCTGGCCTTACATTTAGGTCTTTAATCCATTTTGATTTTATTTTTGTGTATGGTGATAGGGAGTGCTTTAATTTCATTCTTTTACATGTAGCTGTCCAGTTTTCCCAGCACCACTTACTGCAGAGGCTGTCTTTTCTCCATTGTATACTCTTGCCTCCTTTATCAAAGATAAGGTGACCATATGAGCGTGGGTTTGTCTCTGGGCTTTCTATCCTGTTCCATTGAACTATATTTCTGTTTTTGTGCCACTACCATACTGTCTTGATCACTGTAGCTTTGTAGTATAGTCTGAAGTTAGGAAGTCTGATTCCTCCAGCTCCGTTTTTCTTTCTCAATATTCTTTTGGCTATTCGAGGTCTTTTGTGTTTCCATAGAAATTGTGAAATTTTTTGTTCTAGTTCTGTGAAAAATGCCATTGGGAGTTTCATAGGGATTGCATTGAATCTGTAGATTGCTTTGGGTCATATAGTCATTTTCACAATATTGATTCTTCCGAGCCAAGAGCATGGTATACCCCTCCATCTGTTTGTGTTATCTTTAATTTCTTTCATCAGTGTCTTATAGATTTCTGCATACAGGTCTTTTGTCTCCTTAGGTGGGTTTAATCCTAGGTGTTTTATTATTACTTCTTTTTGCTCCAATGGTAGATGGGAGTGTTTACTTAATTTCTCTTTCAGATTTTTCATCATTAGTGTATAGGAATGTAAGAGATTTCTGTGTATTAACTTTGTGTCCTGCTACTTAACGAAATTCATTGGTTAACTCTAGTAGTTTTCTGGTAGCTTCTTGAGGATTCTTTATGTATAGTACGATGTCATCTGCAAACAGTGACAGCTTTACTTCTTTTCTGATTTGGATTCCTTTTACTTCTTTTTCTTCTCTGATTGCTGGGCTAAAACTTCCAAAACTATGTTGAATTATAGAGGTGAGAGTGGCCAACATTGTCTTGTTCCTGATGGTCGAGGAAATTGTTTCAGATTTTGACCATTGAGAACGACGTTGGCTGTGGGTTTGTCATTTATGGCCTTTATCATGTTGGGATAAGTTCCCTTTATGCCTACTTTCTGGAGGGGTTTTATCATAAATGGGTGCTGAATTTTGTCAAAAGATTTCTCTGCATCTATTGAGATGACCATATGGTTTTTCTCCTTCAGTTTGTTAATATGTGTATCACATTGATTGATTTGCATATATTGAAGAATCCTTGCATTCCTGGAATAACCCCCACCTGATCATGGTGGATGATCCTCTTAATGTGCTGTTGGATTCTGTTTGCTAGTATTTTGTTGAGGATTTTTGCATCTATGTTCATCAGTGATATTGGCCTGTAGTTTTCTTTCTTTGTGACATCCCTATCTGATTTTGGTATCAGGGTGATGGTGGCCTCGTAGAATGAGTTTGGGAGTGTTCCTCCCTCTGCTATATTTTGGAAGAGTTTGAGAAGGATAGGTGTTAGCTCTTCTGTAAATGTTTGATAGAATTCACCTGTGAAGCCATCTGGTTCTGGGCTTTTGTTTGTTGGAAGATTTTTAATCACAGTTTCAATTTCAGTGCTTGTGATTGGTCTGTTCATATTTTCTATTTCTTCCTGGTTCAGTCTCGGAAGGTTGTGCATTTCTAAGATTTTGTCCATTCCTTCCAGGTTGTCCATTTTATTGGTGTATAGTTGCTTGTTGTAATATCTCATGATCCTTTGTATTTCTGCAGTGTCAGTTGTTACTTCTCCTTTTTAATTTCTAATTCTATTAATTTGAGCCTTCTCCCTTTTTTTCTTGAGTCTGGCTAATGCTTTATCAATTTTTTTATCTTCTCAAAGAACCAGTTTTAGTTTTTTGGATCTTTGTTATTGTTGCCTTCATTTCTTTTTCATTTATTTCTGATCTGCTCTTTACGATTTCCTTCCTTCTGCTAACTTTGGAGGATTTTTGGTCCTTGTTTCTCTAATTGCTTTAGGTGTAAAGTTAGATTTTTTATTGGAGGTGCTTCTTGAGGTCGGACTGTATTGTTATAAACGTCCCTCTTAGAACTGCTTTTGCTGCATCGCATATGTTTTTGGTCATCGTGTTTCCATTGTCATTTGTTTCTAGGTATTTTTTGATTTCCTCTAATTTCTTCAGTGAGCTCTTGGTTATTAAGTAGTGTATTGTTTAGCCTCCATATGTTTGTATTTTTTACAGATCTTTTCCTGTAATTGATATCTTGTCTCATAGCACCGTGGTCAGAAAAGATAGTTGATATGATTTCAAATTTCTTGAATTTACCAAGGCTTGATTTGTGACCCCAGATATGACCCATCCTGGAGAATGTTCCATGAGCACTTGAGAAGAAAGTGTATTCTGTTGTTTTGGGATGGGATGTCCTATAAGTGTCAATTAAGTCCATCTTGTTTAATGTATCATTTAAGGCTTGTGTTTCCTTATTTATTTTCATTTTGATTGATCTGTCCATTGGTGTAAGTGAGGTGTTAAAGTCCCCCACTATTGTGTTACTGTCGATCTCCTCTTTTACAGATGTTAGCAGTTGTCTTGTGTATTGAGGTGCTCCTATGTTGGATGCATAAATATTTACAATTGTTATATCTTTTTCTTGGATTGCTCCCTTGATTATTATGTAGTGTCATTTTTGTCTCTTGTAATAGTCTTTGTTTTAAAGTCTATTTTGTCTGATATGAAAATTGCTACTCAAGATTTCCTTTGATTTCCATTTGCATGGAATATCTTTTGCCATCCCCTCACTTTCAGTCTGTATGTGTCCCTAGGTCTGAAGTGAGCCTCTGTGGACAGCATATATATAGGTCTTGTTTTTGTATCCATTCAGCCAGTCTATGTCTTTTGGTTGGAGCATTTAATCCATTTACATTTAAGGTAGTTATCAATATGTATGTTCCTATTACCATTTTCTTAATTGTTTTGGGTTTGTGATTGTAGGTCTTTTCCTTGTCTTGTGTTTCCTGCCTAGAGAAGATCCTTTAGCATTTGTTGTAAAGCTGGTTTGGTGGTGCTGAATTCTCTTAGCTTTTGATTGTCTGTAAAGTTTTTAATTTCTCTGTCGAATCAGAATGAGATCTTTGCTGGGTAGAGTAATCTTTATTGTACATTTTTCCCTTTTATCACTTTAAATATATCCTGCAACTCCCTTCTGGCTTGCAGAGTTTGTGCTGCAAAGTCAGCTGTTAACCTTATGGGGCTTCCCTTGTATGTTATTTGTTGATTTTCCCTTGCTGCTTTTAATAATTTTTCTTTATATTTAATTTTTGATAGTTCATTTAATATGTGTCTTGGCCTGTTTCTCCTTGGATTTATCCTGTTTAGGACTCCATGTGCTTCCTGGACTTGATTAACTCTTTCCTTTCACATATTAGGGAAGTTTTCAACTATATTCTCTTCAAATATGTTCTCAGTCCCTTTCTTTTTCTCTTCTTTATCTGGAACCCCTATAATTCGAATGTTGGTTTGTTTAATGTTGTCCCAGAGTTCTCTGAGCCTGTCTTCAATTCGTTTTATTCTTTTTTCTTTATTCTGCTCTGCAGTAGTTATTTCCATTATTTTATCTTTCAGGTCATTTATGCGTTCTTCTGCCTCACTTATTCTGCTATTGATTCCTTCTAGAGAATTTTTAATTTCATTTATTGTGTTGTTCATCATTGTTTGTTTGCTCTTTAGTTCTTCTAGGTCCTTGTTAATCATTTCTTGTATTTTCTCCATTCTATTTCCAAGATGTTGAATCATCTTTATTACCATTATTCTGAATTCTTTTTCAAGTAGACTGCCTATTTCTTCTTCATTTGTTTGGGCTCGTGGGTTTTTACCTTGCTCCTTCATCTGCTGTGTGTTTCTCTGTCTTCTCATTTTGCTTAACTTACTGTGTTTAGGGTCTCCTTTTTGCTGGCTGCACGTTGGTAGTTCCCATTGTTTTTGGTGTATGCCCCCAGTGGCTAAGGTTGGTTCAGTGGGTTGTGTAGGCTTCCTGGTGGAGGGGACTAGTGCCTGTGTTCTGGTGGATGAGGCTGGATCTTGTCTTTCTTGTGCACAGGACTCTGTCCGGTGGTGTGTTTTGGGATACCTATGAACTTATTTTGTTTTTAGGCAGCCTTTCTGCTGATGGGTGGTGTTGTGTTCCTGTCTTGCTAGTTGTTTGGCGTAGGTTGTCCAGCACTCTAGCTTGCTGGTCCTTGAGTGGAGCTGGGTTTAAGCATTGAGATTGAGATCTCTGGGAGAGCTTTCGCCATTTGATAATATGTGGAGCTGGGAGGTCTCTGGTGGACCAATGTCCTGAACTCGGCTCTCCCACCTCAGAGGTACAGGCCTGAGACCCGGCCATAGTACCAAGACCCTGTCAGCCACATGGCTTTTGGGAAGTCTGAGGTCTTCTGCCAGTGTTCAGTAGGTGTTCTGTAAGAGTTGTTCCACATGTAAATGTATTTCTGATGTATTTGTGGGGAGGAAATTGATCTCCACATCTTACTTCTCTGCCATCTTGAAGGTCTCCCTTCCTTACCGCTTTGAATGAAGAGGTCCTCATTTATATCTGCGAGGCTATCTCTCAGTCTAAAATCCCCAATAAGATCCCTGAATAAAACTTAACTTGCAACTTTTAGTTTGTGCATTTTTTTTCCCAGTCCACACAAGTAAATCTTTCCATGCTGCTACAATCTACATGCCATAATAATCAGAGTCATTCCCTTTTTCTGGATTCCTGGCAGCAGCCACTCCCAAAGTCTCTCTGTCCCACTAACCCTCCTTTTCTCCCTGGCCCTTAATCTCTACAGCCTCATCAGCGTCTGACATCTGTTATCAAGATTCTATGTTGCACAGATCTTTATATACCTATGAGCAGGATGAACACACATTGCAGTTTGCCTAGGACAGTGCTGGTTTCAGTATGTTGTTCCAAGATAGTAATTAACAGTGACCCCTTTTTTCTCAAAAGCATCCCAATTTGAACTGCATATTACATGCTGACCCATTTATAGAGGAAGAGTAGCCTATGTCCTTAATTTTCATAAAGAATTGTAAATACAGTAAGCCCCCTACATATGAATGAGTTCCATCCTGAGAGCATGTTCATAGGTCTAATTTATTTGTAAGTCCAGCAAAGTTAGCCTAGGTACCCAGCTAACACAATCAGGTATAGAGTACAGTACAGTAGTAGGTTTTTAATGCTTTTCACACAAACAATATGTAAACAAGAAACAAATACAAAAAATAAGTAAACAGTTTTAATCTTACAGTGCAGTACCTTGAAAAGTACAGTAGTACAGTACAACAGTTGGTATATGGGGGCTGGCATTGAGTGAACAGGAAAGAAGAGTTACTGACTGGAGGAGGGAGAGGAGGTGGGAGATGGTAGAGCTGAAGGATCATCAGCAGTAGGAGATGGAGGGCAAGCTGCAATTTCACTCATGCCTGATGCTGATGGCACAGGTTCTGGTTCCTTGCTGGATTCTAGTCTATCTACCCTCTTGAAAAAAGTGATCCAGTGACATCTGGGTAGTAGATCTTTTCTCATCATAGATGACATGGTAGCACTGTATTGCATTCTGAACGGCTGCTGCAACTTTTGGGTACATACAATTCTATGTTAGGGTCTTGTTTTTTAAGAAAGAATTAAGGTATAAGAGAATTCTCTATCATTAAAAGTCTAAGGTGAGAAAACAAAAAGATCAAAGGAAGTGTGTTAAGACTTGATGGACTATGTAATTCCAAGACACTCATGAGATACAGATTTCTGATCCTGGCTTTTAGGAACCAAAAAATTGACTCATTTTTGAGCTTCCAGGAAGTGGTAGGAAGAAGGAGAGTTACAGCCTCTTCCTTTCTAGGATGTTTCCTGATGCAAATGCTCCAGCTTTGATTTGAGAGAGATTTAAGTTGGATCTACGCCTCCACAAGGGAAAGCCTCAATCTTTCTAGAACTGTCTTTTGGTTTTAACTAGATTTTCAGGGCAGAATGATGCTGCCATTCCAGGCCAAAGAAAAGCATCCTGACTCTCTTAAGTGTTTCCAGTTTGAGTTGCACATCAGTTCTACTCTGCTTTGTTTCTGGCACCTCCAGAGCCCAAGTTCTCACCTGGGGTTCAGATTGCTCTGTGTAGACTATTGCATAAGCTGTCTTTGCCTTTGTTGGGGTGTTGGGTCTCAAACCTCTTCTCTACATGCATGTTCCACAATGTCCCTCAAGAGACTCTGTGATAGAAACCTACCTTTTGGAGACTGACAATGCATAATTAATGACAAAAAGTTCCTGAAAGAACTGCAACCAACAGACATATTTAACTTAGCTCAATGTTGCCTATATTTTCTGACCATGGATCCCCTCCCCATTTTTTTCTATAATACCTAATAACCCCAATACTATATTTAGGGAAATTCTTCCCAAAGTTCTCTATCTTCTATTAAATTTTGTTAAAATAAATTCACTATCCAGCTGCTAAGGCAGTTTCTAGCCTCTGAAGAAACCAGGGATCTCTTAACATTTTAGTCTAAGCCAGTATTAACTGGGAGAAACCATGTGGCCTGGCTCTGGACACCATCTCTGCCTGGAATCTATCAGTGTCCCAGCAGCTGTCTCCAACAGCCAGATTGCCTTTTTAGTCCTTTTTCTGTCATGAAAATTTGGGGTTGATGATATGATGAGATCTAAGACAGAAAAGTTACTCCTCCAGAGTTGAGTAGGCACTTGGGACCTGGTGGAAACACTAACTGGTTGTGAAAATAGAGAATAATTTATAGAGTAAAGGTAGTCCAGGACAATAGGAAAGAAATCCATAATCCTAATACAGTGGCAAGTAAACACTTTTCACTTTCAAAAGTTGTTGTTTATTACTTACATCTTAGACATGTAACTATGGCAATGAGTAATATTTGGCACTTCCATTTCAGAAAACAGATTTTGGCAATAGCGTTCCAATAACCCAAAGGAATAGAGAGAATGTGGACCCTGAGAAATAAGAAGGTCACAAGGAAGGAGATAAGAAGAGAACAAACCCTGCAGCAAAGTAACCTTAAGGTTGAACTCCTGAATCATTGAGCTAGTGCTAGTGCTATAAGGCTCTCTAAATCCTACTAGAATGGGAAAAAGACTGGCCCAGGGTCTGAGGCATTGCTGGGCCTAAGAGGAAGCCAATGACTTCATCTGTGAGAATCAAAATTTTGCAGTGGCATAAAGAGACTACAACTTTAAAGCCCATACCTCTGCAAGACGCCAAAATCCTGTTTCCCCTCTGAGAGACATACTCTCAGTTTATTCCCAATAGTAAGAAGGGGGTCATCCTTCACTCTGCAGAGAGATATAATTAACCTATTTCCATAATAATGCTGCATAAAAAACAGCCACGCAACCTCCGTGGCATTCCACAATAAGCATTTATGGTCTCACACATGGGTCTGGGATTGGCTGGCTGTCAGCCTGTATAAGTAGGCCTTGGCTAGGACAACTGGGACAAATATCTTTGCTCTATGCAAGGCTTCTTGAGGTCTAGGTTTGAAATGGTCACACTGTCATTTCTGCAACACTCTGTTGGCCAAGGTAAGCCACCTGGTAGAGCTCAGGTCCAAATGATGAGGAAATAGATTTCACCTGTTTAGTGAGAGAAGCTGAAAATTTATATTGCAAAATGAATACCTCTGGGGACAGGTGAAGAATGGAGACCATTGATAAATTACGTTACCACAAGGGTAATGTCCTCAGTACTCCTTTACTCATTCTGATCTCCATTTAAAAAAATTAACCAGAGTCTTCATTCTACAACTAGATATAAAGGTAAATATTTAAATACTTGAATGACTCTGTTTACCTGTTTGGCCATAAATAATTCAGAGCTAGGTTTAACTGAGGTAACTATGAAATAAATGCTTTAGGAGAAACATTCTGTCAGGTACAGGTTTCTCATTTGCCCTTCAGACCCATCCAGGGAACCAGAGGGGAAAGTGTGGTGCTTTTCTTCAGCACATACCCAAATGATGCTTACATTATGAGAAGCACAGTTATGGGAGGTTGCTGGAGCCCTGAGAGTGATCTCCATTTCCTCTGAGAGAGGGTAAGGCACTGCCCCGATCCACTTTGCAGAAATGGCAGGATCACTCTCATGCCTTTTCAAGAGATGCTAGTAACACTTCAAAGGAAGTTAGAGTGCAGCAGTCACTGGTAATAGGGAGGATGCAGGAAGAAGTCCTGCTCTAGCTGCAGAAGCTATGAAAGGTTACCACTCACACCGCAGGGGAGGGAACCCAATAATGAGAATATCTGGGAACCACTGGGAAGCAAAATAAAAATGTATCACACTGTACCAGTGGTCTACAAAAAGGGGCAGAGTGAGGAATTCCAGATGAGAGAAACACTAGGGAAGGCTTGCAATAGTGACAGCCTGCTCTTGCCACCCATAGTTGTTTCTCCAGGAACTGATTTGAGGTATTGTGAATGAAAAATATCACCTTCCATATCAGTAAACAAAGAATTATGCAGGCTTCAAGTCATCTGATTACAGCCTCCGCAATGGTGAGCCTTGAGGGAACTTAGGATGGATACGTAATACCTGCCACCTAGCGGTCAGCTGTTGCAGCCACACCCAATGGTGCACTGTGAGGAGACTCCAGATGATAAAACACAGGATACTGGCCCCAGATAGCTGAGGTTCATATCAAAGGAATGATTTCCGTGAGCCCGGACTCGTGCACCTTCCCATACATAGAAAAGTGCTAAATTCCTCAACTTGAGATTTCTGGTTTTCTTTAATTAACAGTAAACTTTTGATGTTCTGACTGCCTGGTCTTTGTTACAAAAATTCCTATATACTCTGGCTCTCCTCCTTGCCTCTTCGGAGAAGTCTCTCAGAGTTTTCTGAAATGCTGTGTCCCAAGCTTAAGTTCACCAAATAAAATATAATTGTTAAATTTTAGGTTGTGCAGTTTTTTTCAGTCGACAATATAAAGACATGTACACAGCCCATGCTAATAATCAGATTTAGCGCTGGAACATTTATCTTCTAAGCCTCTCTTTATTTATATGGTAATTTACTAAATAGGAAAATAAACATGCTCCTTGAAGAAAGCCTGGATTTTTCCATCGTACATTATATGTACCTCTATTTAAATTTACTGGGAGAGTGACAATCAGCAACATGGCAGAGTGAAAAGCTACCTTTCTCTATCTCCTTCAATCTATAACCAGTAAAACACCCATAACTCAACAGAGATACTTCTACCCAACACAACAGGATGCTGGAGAATTCCACACATCTATACTTCTAAAGGTGGGTGGACTGGAATACATAGAGGAGGCAGAATGGAAAGAACAGCAGACTGGTGCCTGAAATCCTCGCCCTCTGACACGTGCAGCTGAGACTGCAGCTTCAGAGACCCCAGTGGCAGCAGAAGAGGTGTGGCACATGACTCCAGCCTCCTAATGGCAGGGGTGCCCATTGCCAAAACTAACTGGGCAGCAGTGGGGCTTGGGACTCTGTCCCACCAGTCACTGAGGTGTCCATGACCCTGGCCTTCACTCCCACGCCCCTCATCTGCCGTGGCAGAACCCACAAACCTTAGAACATAAAACACTAGCTGCATCTGCACAGCTCTAGTTGCCCCACCCCCACCCTCCTCCAATGGTGGGGGAGCCTGTGACTCAGGGGATCCTTGATGAGAGGGAAAAGCCCACCATCCTGGTGATGACAGTGGCTCTGGCAGAAGAAAGCCACCAACAACCCCAGAGGCACAAGAGGTAATCAGCAAGACATGAAGGCATGGAGCCACACACCTCTTACAGAGGTAGTGGAGGCTGAAGAAAATGCCAACCCTTGAACATAAGAAGAGGGAGCACAGGTAAGAGAAACCAAAAACTTGTGTTATAGCGCCACCTACTTGAAAAATAAAGAAAAGATTCTAACTACTAACGTCATTAATTTTTATTAAAATATAGTTATTTTAAATGTTGTGTTAGTTTCAGGTGTACAGTAAAATGATTCAGTTATATATATGTGTATATATATATATAAATATATGGAGAGAGTTTTAAAAATGTATATAAATTCATTTTTTACACTCTCCCTTTATAGGTTATTACAGGATATTGAATATAGTTCCCTGTGCTATACAGTAGGTCCTTGTTTTTTACCTATGTTATATATAGTAGTGTATATATTTTAATAACAAACTCTCCTTCTTCCCTTCTGTAACTGTAAGTTTATTTTCTATGTCTGTAAGTCTATTTATGTTTTGGAAATAAGTTCATTTGCATCCTTTTTCTTAGATTCCACATATAAGCAATATGATATTTGTCTTTCTTTCTGGCTTACTACACTTAGTATGATAATGTCCATCCATGTTGCTGAAAAAGGCCTTATTTCATTCTTTTTTTATGACTGACTAATAGTTCATTGTATATATATACACCACATCTTCTTTGTTCATTCATCTGTTGATGGACACTTAGGTTGCTTTCATGTCTTGGCTATTGTAAATAGTGCTGCAATGAACATTGGGGTGCATGTATCTTTTCAAAGTGTGGTTTCTCCAGATATATGCCCAGGAGTGGGACTGCTGGATCATATGAGAGCTCTATTTTTAGTGTTTTAAGGAACCTCTAAACTGTTCTTAGTGACTGTACCAATTTACATTCCCACCAACAGTGTAAGGAGGGTTCCCTTTTCTCCACACCCTCTCCAGCATTTATTATTTGTCGACTTTATAATGATGGCCATTCTGACCAGTGTGAGGTGATACCTCGTTGTAGTTTGGTTTTTTTTGTTGTTGTTGTTTTGTTTTTGTGGTTCGCAGGCCTCTCACTGTTGTGGCCTCTCCCGTTGCGGAGCACAGGCTCCGGATGCGCAGGCTCAGCGGCCATGGCTAACGGGCATAGCCGCTCCGCGGCAGGTGGGATCTTCCCGGACCGGGCATGAACCCGCGTCCCCTGCATCGGCCGGTGGACTCTCAACCACTGCGCCACCAGGGAAGCCCCTCGTTGTAGTTTTGATTACATTTCTCTACTAATTAGCAATGTTGAGGATATTTTCATGTGCCTATGGGCTATCTGTATGTCTTTTTTTTGAGAAATGTCGTTTTAGATCTTGAAGCCATCTGGTCCTGGACTTTAGTTTACTGGGAGTTTTTTAATCAAAGGTTCAATTTCATTACTTATAATTGATCTGTTCATATCTTCTATTTAATCTGTTCATATTTTCTATTTACTCCTGGCTTAGTCTTGTGAGATTGTACCTTCCTAAGAATTTGTCCATTTCTTCTAAGTTGTCCATTTTGTTGGCATATAATTGCTTATAGTAGTCTTTTATCATCCCTTGTACTTCAGTGGTGTTGGTTGTACCTTCTCCTTTTTCATTCCTTGATGTGGGCCCTCTCCCTCTTTTTCTTGAAGAGTCTGGCTAAAGGTTTATCAATTTTGTTTATCTTTTCAAAGAACTGGCTTTTTGATGATAACCATTCTGGCAGCTCTGAGGTGATATCTGACTGTGGTTTTGATTTGCATTTCCCTGAAGATCAGCAATATTGAGCATATTTTCATGTGCCTGTTGGCCATCTGTAAGAAATAAGTTAATTTTAAAATGAGGAAATTCTACAAGAGCTATCTGACTCTTTTAAGAAGGACAATATTAGGGTAATGGGTAGCCCAGGAGGAAAAGAGAGGGAGAAGAGAACAGAGAGTTTATTTTAAAGTCTAATACCTGACAACTTCCCAAACTTGGGGAAGGAACTGGATGTATAAGTCCATAAAGCTGGTAGAAGTCCTCAATGCATAAAAACCTTCTCCAAGACACATAATATTAAAATTGTCAAAAGTTGATGACTAAGAAAGAATTTTAAGGGCAGCCAGGGAATAAAGAATGATAAAGTACAAAGGAACCCCATTAGACTATCAGCATACTTCTCAGCAGAAACCCTACAAGCCAGGAGGGAGTGGAATGACAATCTCAAAATACTGAAAGATTAAAAACTGTCACCCAAGAATACTCTATCCAGCAAAGTTATTATTCAGATATTAAGGTGAAGTAAAGACTTTCCCAGACAAATTAAAGCTAAGGGAATTCATCAACACTAGACCAACCTCACAAGAAATACTGGAAGAAACTCTTCTACTGGAAACAAACAACAAAAAAGGTACATAAAGCTTTGAACTACATGATAAATAGAACTAGAAAATTGCAACTCTTTGTGAGGATAGGTTTTTAAACACTTTATTATAGCCTAAAGGTTAAAGGAGAAAAAAAGAAAGCAGAAAAATAACTATAGCAATTTCAGTTTGGCAAAAAACTCACAGCATAAATACAGGATAATTTGATACAAAGAAAACATAAAAGGGGAAGAGGAAAGAACAGAATTCATATAGGTAAGTGAAGATAAGATGCTATCAGCAGAAAAAGGACTATTTTAACTATGAGACTTTTTATACATCTCATTTATATCTCAGGTTGACCACAAAACATAAACATAGAGCTGAAACATGAAACAAAACAAAGCAACAAAAAAAGATAAATATCATAGAAAACCACCCAACCAAAATGACAGGCAGAAAACACAAGAGAAATGGAGATATAAAGCAAATAGAAAACAAAAAATAAAATGGCTGTACTTAATATTTCTCTATCAATAATCACCATAAATATAAATGGATTGAATTCACCAATCAAAAGACAAAGAGTGGCTGGCTGGATTAAAAAACAAGACCCAACTTTATGCTGCCTCCAGGAGACACACCTCAGCTCTGAAGACAAACGAAGACTAAAAGTGAAGGGATGGAAGATGATACTCTGAGCAAATGGCAGCCAAAAGAAAGTGAGTGTAGCATGCTCAAGTCAGACAAAATAGACTTTAAGACATTAAGGTAATGAGACAAAAATGGACAGTATATAATAATAAAGGGGACAATTTATCAAGAAGATATAACAATGATTAATATATATGCACCTAAGAGCACCAAAACATATAGAACAATTATTAAAGACCTAAAGGGAGAAATTGACAGCAACATAATGATAGTAGGAGATTTTAACACTTCACTTACATCAATGGATAGATCATCCAGATAGAAAGTCAACAAGGAAACAGCAGTCTTAAATGAAACATTAGACCAAGTGGATTTGATAGTCAGAACATTCCATCCAAATGCAGCAGAATACAGAATACTTTCTCAAAGATAGACCATATGTTGGGACAAAAAAACAAGTATCAATAAATTTAAGGAGACTGAAATCATATCAAGCATCTTTTCCTACCACAGTTGTATGAAATTGGAAATCAACTAAGAGAAGAAAACTGGAAAAATCACACATATATGGAGACTGAACAACATGTTACTGAACATCTATTGGGTCAATGAAGAAATAAAAGAAGAAATAAAAAAATTACCTGAAGACAAATGGAAATGAAAATATGACATACTAACATATAGGATATAGCAAAAGCTGTACTAAGATGGAAGTTTATTGCAATATAGGCCTACCTCAAGAAACAAGAAAAATCTCAAATAAACAACCTAACACTACATCTAAAGAAACTAGGAAAAGGAGAACAAATAAAGCCTAAAATTAGTAGAAGGAAGGAAGTAATAAAGGTCAGAATAGAAATAAATTACATAAATACTAAAAAGACAATAGAAAAGATCAATGAAAGTAAGAGCTGGTTCTTTAGAAAGATAAGTAAAATTGACTAGACTCACTAAGAAAAAAAGAAAGAGAGAAGGCCCTGATAAATAAAATCAGAAATGAAAGTGGAAAAATACAATGGATAACTCAGAAATATGAAGAATTATGAGAATATTATGAACAGCTATATGCCAACAAATTGGACAACCCAGAAGAAGAAATGGACAAGTTCTTAGGATCATACAACATTCTAAGACTGAATCTTGAAGTAATAGAAAATCTCAATAGACCAATCACTAGTACAAAGATTGAAGCAGTAATCAAAATCTTCCCCCAAACAAAAGTCCAGGATGAGACGACTTCACAGGTGAATTCTACCAAACATTCAAAGAAGAGTTTGCGGAGTGGGACCTTGAAGATGGTGGAAGAGTAAGACGCGGAGATCACCTTCTTCCCCACAGATACACCAGAAATACATCTACACGTGGAACAACTCCTACAGAACACCTACTGAAGGCTGGCAGAAGACCTCAGACCTCCGAAAAGGCAAGAAACTCCCCACGTACCTGGGTAGGGCAAAAGAAAAAAGAATAAACAGAGACAAAAGAATAGGGACGAAAAAAAAAAAATAGGGACGGCACCTGCACTAGTGGGAGGGAGCTGTGAAGGAGGAAAAGTTTCCACACACTAGGAAGCCCCTTCGCTGGCGGAGACTGCAGGAGGCGGAGGGGGGAGCTTCGAAGCCACGGAGGAGTGCACAGAAACAGGGGTGCGGAGGGCAAAGCGGGCAGATTCCCGCACAGAGGATCGGTGCCAACCGGCACTCACCAGCCCGAGAGGGTTGTCTGCTCACCCGCCGGGGCGGGCGGGGCTGCGAGCTGAGGCTCCGGTTTCGGTTTCCATCGGAGCGCAGGGAGAGGACTGGGGTTGGCGGCTTGAACATAGCCTGAAGGGGTTAGTGCACCACAGCTAGCCGGGAGGGAATCTGGGGAAAAGTCTGCACCTGCAGAAGAGGCAAGAGACTATTTCTTCCCTCTTTGTTTCCTGGTGCGTGAGGAGAGGGGTTTAAGAGCGCTGCTTAAAGGAACTCCAGAGACGGGCGCGAGCCGTGGCTAAAAGCTCAAACCCCAGAGACGGGCGCGAGTCGCGGCTAAAAGCGTGGATCCCAGAGACGGGCGGGAGACGCTAAGGCTGCTGCTGCCGCCACCAAGGGGCCTGTGTGCGAGCACAGGTCACTATCCACATCCCTCCTCCGCGGAGCCTGTGCAGCCCGCCACTGCCAGGTTCCCGGGATCCAGGGACAACTTCCCCGGGAGAACGCACGGCGGGCCTCAGGCTGGTGCAACGCCACGCCGGCCTCTGCCGCCGCAGGCCCGCCCCGCACGCAGTGCTCCTCCCTCCCCCCCCCCCCCCGGCCTGAGTGAGCCAGAGCCCCTGAATCAGCGGCTCCTTTAACCCCGTCATGTCTGAGCAAAAAACAGATGCCCTCCAGCGACCTAGACGCAGAGGCAGGGCCAAATCCAAAGCTGAGTCCCTGTGAGCTGTGAGAACAAAGAAGAGAAAGGGAAATCTCTCCCAGCAGCCTCAGAAACAGCGGATTAAGCTCCACAATCAACTTGATGTACCCTGCATCTGGGGAATACATGAATAGACAACGAGTCATCCCAAATTGAGGAGGTGGGCTTCGAGAGCAAGATCTATGATTTTTTCCCCTTTTCCTCCTTTTGTGAGGGTGTATGTGTATGCTTCTGTGTGAGATCTTGTCTGTAGAGTTTTGCTTCCACCATTTGTCCTAGGGTTCTATCCGTCCATGGTTTTTAAAAAATTTTTTTTCTTAATAATTAATTTTAATAACTTTATTATACTTTGCCTTCTTTCTTCTTTCTTTCTTTCTTTCTTTCTTTCTTTCTTTCTTTCTTTCTTTCTTTCTTTCTTTCTTTCTTTCTTTCTTTCTTTCCTTCCTTCCCTCCTTTAGACAACAAATCATCCCAAATTGAGGAGGTGGTCTCTGAGAGCAAGATTTATGATTTTTTCCCCTTTACCTCTTTTTGTGAGGGTGTATGTGTATGCTTCTGTGTAAGATTTTGTCTGTATAGCTTTGTTTCCAACATTTGTCCTGACGTTCTATCCGTCCCCCCCCTTCTTTTTTCTAAATAAGTATTTTTTAATTCAATAACTTTATTATACTTTATTTTATTTTACTGTATCTTCTTTCTGTCTTTTTTCCTTCTTTCCCTCCTTCCTTCCTTCCTCCCTTCCTCCCTCCCTCCTTTCTTTCCTTCTTGCCTTCTTTGCTTCTTTCTTTCTTCCTTCCTTCCCTCCTTTCTTTCTTTATTTCTTCATACTTCTACTAATTCTCTCTACTTTTTCTCCCTTTTACTCTGAGCTGTGTGGATGAAAGGCTCTTGGTGCTCCAGCCAGGAGTCAGGGCTCTGCCTCTGAGGTAGGAGAGCCAACTTCAGGACACTGGTCAACAAGAGACCTCCCAGCTCCACATAATATCAAATGGCAAAAATCTCCCAGAGACCTCCATCTTAACAACAGCACCCAGCTTCACTCAACGACCAGCAAGCTACAGTGCTGGACAACCTATGCCAAACAACTAGCAAAACAGAAACACAACCCCACCCATTAGCAGAGAGGCTGCCTAAAATCATAATAGGTCCACAGACACCCCAAAACACACCACCAGACGTGAACCTGCCGACTAGAGAGACAAGATCCAACCTCATCCAGCAGAACACAGGCACTAGTCCCCTCCACCAGGAAGCCTACGCAACCCACTGAACCAACCTTAGCCACTGGAGACAGACATCAAAAACAGCGGGAACTACAAACCTGCAGCCTGCAAAAAGCAGACGCCAAACACAGTAAGATAAGCAAGATGAGAAGATAGAAAAACACACAGCAGGTAAAGGCACAAGATAAAAATGCACCAGACCTAACAAATGAAGAGGAAATAAGCAGTCTACCTGAAAAAAAATTCAGAATAATGATAGTAAGGATGATACGAAATCTTGGAAATAGAATGGACAAAATGCAAGAAACAGTTAACAAGGACCTAGAAGAACTAAAGATGAAACAAGCAATGATGAACAGCAAAATAAATGAAATTAAAAGTACTCTAGATTTGATCAATAGCAGAATAACTGAGGCAGAAGAACGGATAAGTGACCTGGAAGATAAAATAGTGGAAATAACTACTGCAGAGCAGAATAAAGAAAAAAGAATGAAAAGAACTGAGGACAGTCTCAGAGACCTCTGGGACAACATTAAACGCACCAACATTCGAATTATAGGGGTTCCAGAAGAAGAAGAGAAAAAGAAAGGGACTGAGAAAATATTTGAAGAGATTATAGTTGAAAACTCCCCTAATATGGGAAAGGAAATAGTTAATCAAGTCCAGGAAGCACAGAGAGTCCCATACAGGATAAATACAAGGAGAAATATGCCAAGACACATATTAATCAAACTGTCAAAAATTAAATACAAAGAAAGCATATTAAAAGCAGCAAGGGAAAAACAACAAATAACACACAAGGGAATCCCCATAAGGTTAACAGCTGATCTCTCAGCAGAAACCCTACAAGCCAGAAGGGAGTGGCAGGACATACTGAAAGTGATGAAGGAGAAAAACCTGCAACCAAGACTACTCTACCCAGCAAGGATCTCATTCAGATTTGATGGAGAAATTAAAACCTTCACAGACAAGCAAAAGCTGAGAGAGTTCAGCACCATCAAACCAGCTTTACAACAAATGCTAAAGGAACTTCTCTAGACAAGAAACACAAGAGAAGGAAAAGACCTATAATAACGAACCCAAAACAATTTAGAAAATGGGAATAGGAACATACATATCGATAATTACCTTAAATGTAAATGGACTAAATGCTTCCACCAAAAGACACAGATTGGCTGAATGGATACAAAAACAAGACCCTTATATATACTGTCTACAAGAGACCCACTTCAGACCTAGAGACACATACAGACTGAAAGTAAGGGGATGGAAAAAGATATTGCATGCAAATGGAAACCAAAAGAAAGCTGGAGTAGCAATTCTCATATCAGACAAAATAGACTTTAAAATAAGGACTATTAGAAGAGACAAAGAAGGACACTACATAATGATCAAGGGACCTATCCAAGAAGACGATATAACAATTGTAAATATTTATGCACCCAACATAGGAGCACCTCAATACATAAGGCAAATACTAACAGCCATAAAAGGGGAAATCGACAACAACACATTCATAGTAGGGGACTTTAACATCCCACTTTCACCCATGGACAGATCATCCAAAATGAAAATAAATAAGGAAAAATAAGCTTTAAATGATACATTAAACAAGATGGACTTAATTGATATTTATAGGACACTCCATCCAAAAACAACAGAATACACATTTTTCTCAAGTGCTCATGGAACATTCTCCAGGATAGATCATATCTTGGGTCACAAATCAAGCCTTGGTAAATTTAAGAAAATTGAAATTGTATCAAGTATCTTTTCTGACCACAACGCCATGAGACTAGATATCAATTACAGGAAAAGATCTGTAAAAAATACAAACACATAGAGGCTAAAAATACACTACTTAATAATGAAGTGATCACTGAAGAAATCAAAGAGGAAATCAAAAAATACCTAGAAACAAATGACAATGGAGACACAACGACCCAAAACCTATGGGATGCAGCAAAAGCAGTCCTAAGGGGGAAGTTTATAGCAATACAAGTCCACCTTAAGAAGCAGGAAACATCTCGAATAAACAACCTAACCTTGCACCTCAAGCAATTAGAGAAAGAAGAACAAAAATACTCCAAAGCTAGCAGAAGGAAAGAAATCATAAAAATCAGATCAGAAATAAATGAAAAAGAAATGAAGGAAACAATAGCAAAGATCCATAAAACTAAAAGCTGGTTCTTTGAGAAGATAAACAAAATAGATAAACCACTAGCCAGACTCATCAAGAAAAAAAGGGAGAAGACTCAAATCAATAGAATTAGAAATGAAAAAGGAGAAGTAACAACTGACACTGCAGAAATACAAAAGATCATGAGAGATTACTACAAGCAACTCTATGCCAATAAAATGGACAATCTGGAAGAAATGGGCAAATTCTTAGAAATGCACAACCTGCCAAGACTGAATCAGGAAGAAATGGAAAATATGAACAGACTAATCACAAGCACTGAAATTGAAACTGTGATTAAAAATCTGACAACAAACAAAAGCCCAGGACCAGATGGCTTCACAGGCGAATTCTATCAAACATTTAGAGAATAGAAAACACCTATCCTTCTCAAACTCTTCCAAAATATAGCAGAGGGAGGAACACTCCCAAATTCCTTCTACGAGGCCACCATCACCTTGATACCAAAACCAGACAAGGATGTCACAAAGAAAGAAAACTACAGGCCAATACCACTGATGAACATAGATGCAAAAATCCTCAACAAAATACTAGCAAACAGAATCCAACAGCACATTAAAAGGATCATACACCATGATCAAGTGGGGTTTCTTCCAGGAATGCAAGGACTCTTCAACATACGCAAATCAATCAATGTGATAAACCATATTAAAAAATTGAAGGAGAAAAACCATATGATCATCTCAATACATGCAGAAAAAGCTTTTGACAAAATTCAGCATCGATTTATGATAAAAACCCTGCAGAAAGTAGGCATAGAGGGAAATTTCCTCAACATAATAAAGGCCATATATGACAAGCCCACAGCCAACATCATCTTCAATGGTGAAAAACTGAAAGCATTTCCACTAAGATCAGGAACAAGACAAGGTTGCCCACTCTCACCACTCTTATTCAGCATAGTTTTGGAAGTTTTAGCAACAGCAATCAGAGTAGAAAAGGAAATAAAAGGAATCCAAATAGGAAAAGAAAAAGTAAAGGTGTCACTGTTTGCAGTTGACATGATACTATACATAGAGAATCCTAAAGATGCTACCAGAAAACTACTAGAGCTAATCAACGAATTTGGTAAAGTAGCAGGATACAAAATTAATGCACAGAAATCTCTGGCATTCCTATATACTAATGATGAAAAATCTGAAAGTGAAATCAAGAAAACACTCCCATTTACCATTGCAACAAAAAGAATAAAATATCTAGGAATAAACCTACTTAAGGAGACAAAAGCCCTGTATGCAGAAAATTATAAGACACTGATGAAAGAAATTAAAGATGATACAAATAGATGGAGAGATATACCATGTTCTTGGATTGGAAGAATCAACATTGTGAAAATGACTCTACTACCCAAAGCAATCTATAGATTCAATGCAATCCCTTTAAAACTACCACTGGCGTTTTTCACAGGACTAGAACAAAAAATTTCACAATTTGTATGGAGCACAAAAGACCCCGAATAGCCAAAGCAATCTTGAGAACGAAAAACTGAGCTAGAGGAATCAGGCTTCCTGGCTTCAGACTATACTACAAAGCTACAGTTATCAATACAGTATGGTACTGCACAAAAACAGAAAGATAGATCAATGGAACAGGATAGAAAGCCCAGAGATAAACCCACGCACATATGGACACCTTATCTTTGATAAAGGAGGCAGGAATGTACAGTGGAAAAAGGACAGCCTCTTCAATAAGTGGTGCTGTGAAAACTGGACAGATACATGTAAAAGTATGAGATTAAATCACTCCCTAACACCATACACAAAAATAAGCTCAAAATGGATTAAAGACCTAAATGTAAGGCCAGAAAATATCAAACTCTTAGAGGAAAACATAGGCAGAACACTCTATGACATAAATCACAGCAAGATCCTTTCTGACCCACCTCCTAGAGAAATGGAAATAAAAACAAAAATAAACAAATGGGACCTAATGAAACTTAAAAGCTTTTGCACAGCAAAGGAAACCATAAACAAGACCAAAAGACAACCCTCAGAATGGGAGAACATAATTGCAAATGAAGCAACAGACAAAGGATTAATCTCCAAAATTTACAAGCAGCTCATGCAGCTCAATAAAAAAAACCAAACAATCCAATCCAAAAATGGGCAGAAGACCTAAATAGACATTTCTCCAAAGAAGATATACAGACTGCCAACAAACACATGAAAGAATGCTCAACATCATTAATCATTAGAGAAATGCAAATCAAAACTACCATGAGATATCATCTCACACCTGTCGGAGTGGGCATCATCAAAAAATCTAGAAACCATAAATGCTGGAGAGGGTGTGGAGAAAAGGGAACACTCTTGCACTGCTGGTGGAAATGTGAATTGGTTAAGCCACTATGGAAAACAGTATGGAGGTTTCTTAAAAAACTACAAAAAGAACTACCATATGACCCAGCAATCACACTACTGGGCATATACCCTGAGAAAACCAAAATTCAAAAAGAGTCATGTACCAAAATGTTCATTGCAGCTCTATTTACAATAGCCCGGAGATGGAAACAACCTAAGTGCCCATCATCGGATGAATGGATAAAGAAGATGTGGCACATATATACAATGGAATATTACTCAGCCATAAAAAGAAATGAAATTGAGCTATTTGTAATGAGGTGGATAGACCTAGAGTCTGTCATACAGAGTGAAGTAAGTCAGAAAGAAAAAGACAAATACCGTATGCTAACACATATATATGGAATTTAAGAAGAAAAAAAAATGTCATGAAGAACCTAGGGGTAAGAGAGCAATAAAGACACAGACCTACTGGAGAACGGACTTGAAGATATGGGGAGGGGGAAGGGTGAGCTCTGACAGGGCGTGAGAGAGTCATGGACATATACACACTAACAAACGTAAGGTAGATAGCTAGTGGGAAGCAGCAGCATGGCACAGGGATATCGGCCCCGTGCTTTGTGACCGCCTGGAGGAGTGGGATAGGGAAGGTGGGAGGGAGGGAGACGCAAGAGGGAAGAGATATGGGAACATATGTATATGTATAACTGATTCACTTTGTTATAAAGCAGAAACTAACACACCATTGTAAAGCAATTATACCCCAATAAAGATGTTTAAAAAAACAAGAAGAATTTGCACCTGTCTTTCTCAAACTATTCCAAAAAATTGAAGAGGAAGGAATACTTAACTCATTTTACAAGGCCAATGTCACCCTGTGCTAAAACCAGACAAAGACAACAACAAAAACCGAAAATTACAGGTTACTCTCACTGATGAACATAGATTCAAAATTTCTAAACAAAATATTAGCACACCAAATTTAACAATACATCAAAAGGGTCATACACCATGATGGAGTGAGATTTATTACAGAGATGCAAGAATGGTTTACCTGCAAATCAGTCAAGTGATACACCACATTAACAAAATCAAAGATGAAAATCATATGATCATCTCAGTAGATGTGGAAAAATCATTTGACAGGATTCACACCAATTTATGATAAAAACTCTCAATAAAGTGGATATACAAGGGGTCTACCTCTACATAATGAAAGCCATATACAACAAACCCCCAGCTGACATACTCAATGGTGAAATAGTAAAAGCTATTCCCCTAAGATAAGGAAAAAGACAAGGATACCCCATCTCACTACTATTATTCAACATAGTATTGGGAGTCCTAGCCAGAGCAATTAGGCAGGAAAAGGTTAAAAGTCATCCAAATTGGAAAGGAAGAAGTAAAGCTGTCACTATTTGCAGATGACATATATTATATATATACAAAATCCTAAAGACTCAAGCAAAAAGACTGTTAGAAATAATAACTGAATACAGTAAAGTTGCACGATACAAAATCAATATACAAAAATCTGTTGCATTTCTATATGCTAACAGTGAGCTAGCAGAAAAAGAAATTAAGAAAACAATCCCATTTACAACTGCAAAATAAAAAAGAAAAAAATAAGTAGGAAGTAAATTTAACCAAGGAGGTGAGAGACATACACTGAAAACTATGAGACATTGTTGAAAGAAATTGAAGAAGACACTAATAAGTGGAAGGATATTCCATGCTCATAGACTGGAAGAATTAACATTGTCAGGATGTCCATATTGCCTAAAGCAATCTACAGATTCAATGAAATCCTTATCAAAATCTCAAGGAAATTTTTCACAGAAATAGAACAAAAAATTCTAAAATATATGGGACCAAAAGGGATCTTAAATAGCCAAAGCAAACCTGAGAAAAAAGACAAAGGCTGGAGGTATCACACTCCCTGAATTTAAACTATATTACAAAACTGTACTAATCAAAATACATGGTATTGGCAGAAAAACGGACACATAGATCAATGGAACAGTATTGAGAGCCCAGAAATACACCTATATGTGGGCAACTAATTTACAACAAAGAAGCAAAGAACATATAATGGAGAAATGATACTCTTCAATAAACGGTGTTGGGGAAACTTGACAGCCACATAAAAAAAATGAAACTATGTCACCATCTCACACCATACACAAGAATTAACTCAAAATGGATTAAAGACTTGAATATAAGACTTGAAACCGTAAAACTCCTAGAAGAAATAGCAGTGGGTCTTATCAATATCTTTATAGATATGTCTCCTGAGGCAAGGGAAACAAAAGCAAGAATAAACAATGGGAGTGCACCAAACTAAAAAGCTTCTGCACAACAAAGGAAACCATCAATAAAACGAAAAGACAACCTGCTAAATGGGAAAAGATATTTGCAAATGATGTGTCTGATAAGGGGTTGATATCCAAAATATCTAAAGAATTCATACAACTCAACAACTACAACAAAACAGCCTGATTAAAAAATGGGCAGAGGACACTTAACAGACACTTTTCCAAAGAAGACATACAGAAAGCCAAAAGGCACATGAAAAAATGTCCAACATCACTAATTATTAGGAAAATTCAAATCAAAACAACAATGAGATATCACCTTGCACCTGTCAGGATGGTTATTATCAAAAAGACAAGAAATAGCAAGTGTTGACGAGAATGTGGAGAAAAGGTAACCCTCATACACTTTTTGTGGGAATGTATGTTGATGCAGCCACTATGGAAAACAGTCTGGAGATTCCTCAGAAAAAAATAAGACTACCATATGATCCAGCAATTCCACTTCTGGCTATTTATCTGAAGAATATGAAAACACTAATTTGAAAAGATATATGCACCATTATGTTCATCACAAGCATTATTTACAATAGCCAAGATTTGGAAACAACCTAAGTGCCCATCAATGGATGAATGGATAAAGAAGATGTGATATATACACACAATGGATTAATACTCAGTCATTAAAAAAAAAGATGAAATTTTGCCATTTGCAACAATATGGATGGACCTTGAGGGTATTATGCTAAGTAAAATAAATCAGATGGAGAAAGACAAATACCTTACGATTTCACTCACATGTAGAATACAAAAACTAATAAACAAACATTTAAAAAACCCAAAATAAATGACCAAACCAAACAAATACAAACACATAGAAGAAAACAAAGTAGTGGTTACCAGAGGGATGGGGGGGGTAGGATGAAATGGGTAAAGAGGATCAATTGTGACGGTTAGAAACTAAAGTTTTGGTGGTGAGCATGCTGTAGGATATACTGAAGTAGAAATATAATGTTGTGCACATGAAATTTCCTATAATATTATGTCAATGTTACTTTAATAAAAATAAATAAATAGATGATGATGATGATAGAAAAAATGAGTGAATGAATAAATAAATGATCTCTACGAAAAAAATACCTATTGGGTTTTCAATGCTTGCAACTGCTGACACTCATTCTCATTTTAGCAGGTCTTACTGAGTATCAAAATGTAAAATTCTCACTGGACATTTGGAAATAATATTCTCTATCAAAATATGTGGTTTGGGACACATCAGTGAAAGCAACACTTATATCCATAGAGAGGATAAAACTCTAGGGACATAGGGATAGTGTTAGTCACTAAAAGGAGCCAGTGTTTCTCCAAGATGACTCAGTAGAGGTGGAATACATGCTTCCAGGCAAGCTAAGAAAGGCTTATTTTAGAGCAGTGCTGTTCCATAGAACTTTCTGCAGTATGGAAATATTCTATACCTGTGCTGTCCAATACAGTAGTCACTAGGCACATGTTACTATTGAGCACTAGAAATGTAGCTTGTGCAACCAAGGAACTAGATTATTAACATTACATACTTTTTTCTCAATTAACTTAAATAACCACCTGTGGCTTGTGGCTACCATATTGGACAGTGCACATTTCAAAGACTTTGCTTTCTCTACTGAATTGCATTTTGTTATGTTGTGTTCACCAGTGTTTCCTGTGTCCATTTAAGCTGCTTGAAATGCTTGGCTGTGCTCCTCTTCTCCTTTGGCAAAAGCTCTGGAATGCAGGGTAGATGGATTAGTTGTCCTTTTGGATGGAGACAGACTGAGGGGGTGAATTTCAGCATGGGAAAATCTGTGACTAAGTATATGGGTGCCTGAAAACCAAGGTAGCTGGACCCCTGATACAGAGGAAAAAGAGAAGCTGAAAAGGAAGATTTCTAGACTTTTGAAGTCTGCTTTCATTGGAATGTGAAAACAAGATGGACAGGAAAACAAGTTGGCCTTTTGAGGAAGGAGGCATTCATAAATGTGTTACCCTTGCAGCCAGAAGAGAAGAAAGGGGGAGGTGAAGAGCAAGAGAAATCAGAAGTGCTATGCAAGGTCTTTCAGAACCAAAACAGAGTGGGTCAGAAAACTGTTCTCTCTCATGACTTTCTACTCGAACAGAAGTGACCCTCTAGCTTCAAGAAGATTTTTGTGCAATTGCATATCATGTGCTTTTGATTATCAAAACAAAACAGTAGAATTGTGGTAAAAACTTGGCCCCTGCCTGAGGGGAATTCTAGGGTTGTTGAGCCTATATCTCCAGTGAGGACATGGCCAGGAGCCACATATGAAGACACTGTTGGGGGGAGGTCACTGTAGTGACAATTCCTATCACTCAATAAATATCCCAGGAGTTGGCACATATAGGAATGGGAGACACTGGGGGAAGGAAACTGACAAATGCAGTAAAACAAGACCTCTCAGATGGTTTCCTCATTTCGTGGTGGTTTCTTGGTGTTATCCAAAGAAGTCTAATCAGTACTCTGCTGAGGATCCATTTGGGTAACAGCTGGTGGCCTGGCGGGAGGAAGGGGCATAAAAGCTATGGCCATGGCTGTGGGAACAGAGCTTGAGGGAGACACAGGTATGGAAACAATAGTTCTTGGATATTACCTCAGAACAGCACTGATTTCAACATGACCCAAGAGGTGTCCCAAAGCCACATCCTGTTGGTTGCAACAGTTACAAACTTCTTTCAACAGTCTAGTTTCATGTTTAAGCAGATCATTATTTTATTTCCAAACAAATCCCTGAGTTTAATATATAACTGAGCTCTCCTTCCAAGTCAGCGTCCAGAGAGAGGAGTTGATAACATTGGCTGTCCATTTGGAAAAAAGAGAGAAAAATTGTTGGATTCTTACCTTATCTCACCTCAAGAGTTTAGCCAACTGCAAAGTTAGGGGAATAGTCCACACATGAACACTCATTTCTAACACCAGCTGTAAGTTTCAGTGGTTCCCCAAACCACCCTCAGATTTGATCATTCACTCATAGAACTCATTGAAAGCTATTATACCCATGGATATGCCTTATTACAAGGAAAGGAAACAGTAAAATCAGTCAAGGGAAGACACACATAGGGTGTGATCTGGGGGCATAAAAAATGCAGAGTGTCCATTGTCCTCTCCCTGTGTAGTCAGGATAAATTAATTTGTCAGTATGTAACAATATGCATGGAGTATTGCCAACCAGGGAAGCTTACTCAAGCCTTGCTGTGACAGGATTTATAGGCATTGATTGATTGATTGCCTATGTGGTTGATTACTTCATGATCTAAAGATCCCACACTAAATCTCCTCCTTGGTCTTTCTGGCATGGCCAGCCCCTGATCTAAAGTTTGTCCAGCCTCTACCATAAATCATACAGTTAGACTATCCAGCCTAACTCCAGGCTTCCTGGCAAACCAAGACACTCCTATCAGGCATGACATTTCAAGGGCTTAAAGATCACCTCATAGAAGCTGAGATCTAGTTCAGACCTCTTCTGGGGCAAGGTTAAATTCTTTACTACACATTCAAACACTTACATACAAATATATATATATATATATATATATATATATATATATATATATATATATGTATGTATGTATTTACTTATACTCCTAGAGGTAAAATGTCATTTAAAATGCAATACATATATAACATTATTTGCCATAAAGAGGCATAGGAAACATTCTAAATCTCCAACCCACATAAACAAATGTTACACAATATAGTCTATATAACAATAATAATATAGTCTATGCAATATAGTCTATACATAGATCTTTATGTAATGACATGAAAAGGAGTCCATGAGATATTTATTGAATAGGCAAGTTACAAAAAATATTTATAACCTAATTCTGTTTTGTACATAGACAGTATATAAATATATATAATCTATACATGTATAACAGTGAATGCACTGATATATGTTATGCACAGGAAAAACAAAGACTTTTAAGTTGTTACTCCACGTTGGGAATGGAAATGTAACTTTCCTCTTTTATTTTATATTATATGACTTTATTTAAATTTGTTTCAGCAAATGCAGGTACATGTGTGAATTTTGTAATTAAACACACATGTATGTACAGCAGTTTTGTGTTATGTCAACTTGGCTACACTGGAGCTGCTTCCCAGAATGCTATTCTCTGCATGATTCTGGGTTAGAAGTGGCTGAAAGAGAAGCTTGCATGAGATGTGGAAGGAAGTAGTAAATCAGCAGTCTTTATTATCTGAAAGCCGTTGATGGCGAAAGCTTGGCCTCTCTGTACACCGGGTGCAAAATCAAATCTCGGAGACAAGTTTTGGGTGAAGTAGAAAAGGATAGCTTTATTACTTTGCCAGGCCAAGGGGGACACAGTGGGCTCCTGCCTCGAAAAACTATGTGTCCCAACCCCAGAGGATTTGATGAAGGGTTTTATACAATGGTTCAAGGGTGGGGTCTCTGACAACATAGGGTGTGAGCAGGGCCTGCACTCCTTTAATCTCATCTCAGGTGGTTGATCTCCTAATCTTGATGAGCTTCTCTTGTCCCTTTAATCTTGCCTCAGGTGCTTTCTTGGATGCTCCTCCCTTGATTAGCAACTGTTCAAATCCATCCTTTGGAACTCAGGGAAGGTCATGGACACTGGAGTCTTGCTGCAAGAAATGGGGGACAAAAAAGGCCTCTGGGCCCAGGAGCCCCACAGGCCCCACTCAGTTTCACCATCGTGGTCAAATATAGTTACAAAGACAGACAAAAAGATATAGACGTTCTACCTTGTCTGAATTCTCCCCCACTCAGCTTCCAGCTCTGTTCCCCAACTCTGGCCCTGCTGACCAATAGCAGTCCTGGACTTGCCCTTGCCTACCCACCCCATGCTTGGCTAGAATCTCAGAGGCGGTAACTATCAGAGTCAGCAGTCATCCATAGATTCTCCACCTCCTCTTTTCAACCCCACTCGCAGCTGGCATGCCAGCCTGGCTTCCAAATTCCCCTGTAAGCCCTGCTTAGTCCTCCCTCTGCAGTGCCTCAAGAGGCCTGGTGAAAGACATTTCTCTGATTTTCCAACTCCCTTTCCTGGACCTTTACTTCCCAAGCTCCTCCCACCTTTATGTAGGTTTAATTCCAACATAAATTCCTTAATTCATAATACTCATAGTGGTTCTGCTTCCCTAATTGGATCCTGATTGAGACTACATACACACACACTAGATGATAGATAGATGTTAGATAGATTGTTAGATTGATGATAGATAGATAGACAGATAGATAGATAGATGTCATGTGTAATGTAAGGAAATTTTTCTGATGAGAAAATTGAATTTCAGTTTTCCTGTTGGAGTCTCTTGTGCTATCAGCCCACTGACCCCAGGCCTCGGATGCTCCCCTGTCACACCCTAGCCCACTTGGGAACAAAACTAATCTTAGTTCTCTCACCATGGTTAATATAGATGGAAATATGAAAAAAAAAAAAAGCTAAATCCTAGGGGAAATAAGCAGAATGATCACAGAATCAAAACAAGAAAATTTCCAGAAAAGGCTGGGATTCCACCAGAGCTAACTTGATTTTGGGGATTCTTGGATTCTTTCAAACATCCTGTATTTGGTTGATGTCACCTTTAAATCCCTTTCTTAAAAATTCCTTCCTTAGATTTTATACCCATTGGAATCCCAATGGGAATAAAGGTGAAGAAAGAGAATAAATATTTCAGTTTTGTTTGCCATATATTGGATACTTAACTTGCAAACATCATCTCACTTAATCTTCACAGCATCCTTTGAGGTAGATTTTATTATTTGTGTTCCAAGAAGAGAAAACTGAGACGCACAGATGTTAAGTAAATCTCCCAAAGTCAAACAGTTACCAGTAGCAAAAGCAGGACTCAAAGTAGTTCAGTTTGATTTTTAACATATATTCATCCATATGACATGCTCTTTGAGAAAAGATTCACTTCAGCTACCTTCTGAATAAGTCAGCCACTGCTGCAGAAGTAAACAACCTTATGATCTCAGTGGCTTATAGCAACAAACATTTATTTCTCGCTCACAAGTGTGTGGGTGCCTGTAGATTTGCTGTGGGTTGCCTTGACTCAGCTGTGCTTAGATGGCCTCAAGATTCAGGTCTGATCAAGGTTTTTTATGTGTCTATGTTGTGACACTGAAGCTGAAGGGGCAGTGACTACTTAGGACAGCAGGTGCTAAGAGGATGGGTGGAAACTTAACCATGTGTCTTAAAACATAAGCTCAGAACTGGCACACTGTGTCTTCCACATGCCTTCCATTGGTCCATAGCCAATTGGTCCCTATTCAAGGAGCGGGAGGGAAGTACCCTCCTTCCACAGCAGGAGGGAAAGTGAGTGAACGTTTGATGAACATTCCTCCTTAAAGTCCTGACTCCAAATCTCAGTTTCTCTTCTGAGATACTTATGTGTGCAAGGAATGAAATCTCTCCTTCTAGCTGAACGCTGTTCAACCAGCAATGGTGTGCCTTGGTCCTTAGATAACCAGATATCAGAATAACAAAATGACCATTGTATCCATTCTCTACTGTTGGGTAATAATTCACCCCAAAACTTAGTGGCTTAAAATGACAACAATCATTTATTTTTCTCATGAATCTATAATTTGGACAAGGATCATCTCTGTTCTATGCAGCACCAGCTGGAGTGGCTTAAAGGCTAGGGTAACTCAACAGTTTCTCCTGAAGACTAACTTCACTCACATGTCTGAGAGTTGACATTGGCTGTTGGTTAGGACCTCACCTGTGGATCAGAAGAAGTATCCTGTCCTTGGGGCTTCTTCATAGTCTTGTAGCTGGTTTTCAAGTGTGATTGTCCCAAGGGAATATAAGTAGTGTATGGAGTTTTTACGATCTACCCTTGGAAATCACATAGCTTCACTTCTACTGCACTATACTGATGACAAAAGTCCACTTAGGTTCAAGGGAAGAGAACATGGACCCCCACCATTTAATGGGAAGAGTGTCAGTGTCACATTGTAGGAAGTATGTGTGGGATGGGATATAGCATGATGGCCATCTTTGGAAAATATAATCTGCCGCAACCATATAACAGCAATTAAAGCTATCAAATGGAGGCTTCTTCCTCCAGGAATCAATGAAGAAAGGCTACAATAATTACAGTAAGTTTTTCAACTCCCCTTAAGGGAACCAAAAACCCCCTCCTTCACATTTGCCATAGGAGTAGGCATACTCACACCATGTGGCCCTAATAGTACAAATGATTGGACTAGAGATACGCACATGACCCAAATAAGACCTATCCAAGTCATTCACAAATAGATTCCACTTTGATCTAGGTGCTCTCAAGCTGAGGTGAAAACTTGGGTGATATTGGCATTTGCCAATCTCTACCCTGTGTCCTTAAAGAGAAAGCCAGCCTGTCATGAGAAGTAACAAACAGAAGTCAGGATGTGAGGTAGAGGAAAAGACTTTCTAGCACTCTACAGCAGTCCAGGTTCTGGTCTTGGCCTTGCCTAAGGCTTTGTTGTCTCCCTACATTTAGGTTCCTTACAGAACTCTATGGTCCTGAGGTCTGAAACTAGCTGCAGAGATTTCTGTACTTCCAACCACAGGAGCCCTAAATATGATAGAAATAAAATAATTTTAAGATCTGATATGATCAAAAATCTATAACATGAGATGAAATCTTGTGCAGAAATTGGGGAAGTGGCTTCTTATATTTATTTTTTCACAGAGGTCAAAGGAGGGGGCTGGGGCTTCCCTGATGGCACAGTCGTTGAGAGTCCGCCTGCCGATGCAGGGGACACGGGTTCATGCCCTGGTCCGGGAAGATCCCACATGCTGCAGAGCGGCTATGCCCGTGAGCCATGGCTGCTGAGCCTGCACGTCCTGTGTGCTCCACAACAGGAGAGTCCACAACAGTGAGAGGCCTGCGTACCACAAAAAAAGAAAAAAGGAGGGGGCTATGTAAGTACATATCTATTAAGCCAATGTTCCTGGAACTATCAAAATGAACAAAAATCAATTTAAGCCAGAAAAGGAAACGTCATTAATAAAGACACTACAGAGTAGCCACAGCTCCTTGCCACAGATTCAGAAAAACAGATGGACACAGTGGTATCTGGACCTAATCAGAGGGAGATGCTAAAGCCCGAAAAATTCCCTGAATCTTCCAAAAGGTAGCATATTAACAAGGAAAGGAAAGGGTTTTGAAAGGCCCTGTTTGTGGTCCATAGTTTGGGAAAATGGGCATTCTGGTCATGGCTTGGCTTTCGAGACCCATAGCACTTGCTATATGGACTTTAGGACCATTTGTACAGAAAAAAAACGCCCAAGATCCTTTCCAAGGAGAAACTTTTGGACGCAGGGACCACCACAAGGGATGAACTGGACAACTGTCTCAGGGCCCTAAGTAGGCCTCGGGGACAATGGCTCTTCCACCTGCCACGCAATGTTAACTGTGGAAACTGTACTGTTCTTCAGGCTGGACCCAAAGCCTAGCTTTTGCTTCTGTGAGAGTGCTGTCCCGAGTGAGTTACTGACTGAATCGTCAGCACAGTGTGTTTTTGCAGGGCAGCTCTGGTTCAGTCAGTGAGCCCATCCATTTGGAATGAGAGTCCCCCTAGCGCTGCTTTCCCGAGGCACTTTGATGGCTCTGACACTCCAGAAAGGCAACGCAGAAAGGAGTACATGGCCCTTCCATCTGAATGTGAAGAGTGGTTCCCAAGGGCCTATTTCCCCTGAGGTTGTTCAGAGGCCACAGGCCAGTCTTCTGGCACAGAGTGCCGGTCCCGGGAAACTGGTGTGCCCACAAACATCCTCTGTGTCCCGAAAGGCATCATAGAGTTAAGGAACTCCATTTCTGTAAAAGGCTTCATGGAATCCACCGCACACCCTACTGTGCTGATGCGAAACCTGGGACTTTAACTTGAGGTTAGAGGTCACTTTTCATTTGGCCGGGAGCTAAAGCTGGAGTGCAGTGGGGTGAGCTCCTAGAAAGGAATTGCCAGCACCTTGTTTCCTTCGAGAAACGCAGCCTTGGCCCACAGCGACATTTCTGCAGTGAAGACAAGTTGGCCACATCAGTGCTGTTCAGGCAGCTTTGAAGTCAAAACAAGGACGCTTCCAAAAGGGGAGAATGCGTACTTTCCCAGCAGTGTCCCACTTTCAAGCTTGATGATACAGCAAGTTTATCTGCAGTTTCTGCTTAGCTATCTAGTACATGGGACACACTGTGCCCAATCGGGAAGAAATTTGTGCATGTGGAGAGTGCTGCACGTGCTGAACTGCATTACGCATGCTGTGCTCTGCTTAGGCGTTGGTGACTCTGGATGGTCCCAGATGCCCAGCATTATCACTGGGAAAACTGTACCTATTTTTTAGGCTGGACTATAAAATCTAGCTTCCAACCATAATAGAGAGACGTCCGTGGGGGAGGCACCAGGTTGTATTTCGGAGGCACAGTGGTGTTTCTCAGTGGAGCTCAGAATTCCTCACGGGTGCAGACCAGCATGCAATGTAAGTCTGGCCAGAACTGCATTCCTGAGGCCGTTTGAATGTTGTACCAAAGAGAGCTGTCAAACGACCAGAGCAGCTCATTGTCCTTCCTGCTGAATATTCAAGGAGTTAAACCAAATGTTCCTTTTCACTTGCTGTTGCTCAAAAGCCACAGAAGAGATGGAGGGTACACAGTACCCTTTCGCAGATGTGAGAATGTATGTGAATGCCCAGTGAGTCGTGAAAGACGTACCAGAGTTGAATCACTCCATTAATGCATGTTTCTTGGGGCCTGTGGCACAGCAAAGCTTACTGATGGGAGAAAACTGGACTTTTCTTTGACTCCAGAGGTCACCTTTTCTTTGCCCACGAGCTCCAGAGTGCTCCTGGAGGAGCTCCCAGCAAGGAACTGACACTACCCTGTTTCGTACGAGTAAACTCGCTTTTCTTTTGTGAGGCCTTCCTGCCGAGAAGAGAAGATGGGCACCATGAGTGTCTTTCAGGCAGCTTTAGAGACAAACTCATCTTCTCATGGGGAAAATAAGGTTTTGCCAGCCTCCCCCAGTTTCAAATGTGAGCCCATAGAGAGTTACCCATGGTATTTTCTGACTACTTCAAGGAAACACACAGGACCCAGTGGGCCCTTCCATGGAGACACTTTTAGGTGCAAGGACCTCCACATGGGATGAACTGCATAAGAGTCTCAGGGCACTAGGTAGGCCTCGGCGACCATGGCTCTTCCACCTGCCTAGCAGTGTTAAGTGTGAAATCTGTACTCTTCTTCAGGGAGGACCTAAAGCTTAGCTTTCACTTGTGTCAGAGGGCTGTCCCAAGGGAGTTCGCAGACTGAATCGTCAGCACACTGTTTTTGCAGTGCACCTCTGGTCCAGTCAGTGGGCCCATTCATCCACTTGGAACGAGAGTCTCACTAGCTCTGCTTTCCTGAGGCTTTTTGATGGCTGTGACACTCTAGCAAGACAACGCAGAAAGGAGTACGTGGCCCTTCCGCCTGAATGTGAAGAGTGGGTTCGAGGGGCCTATTTCACCAGAGGTTGCTCAGAAGCCAGGAGCCAGTCTTCCAGCACCGAGTGCTCGTCCCGGGAAATTGGTGCATGCACGGCCATCCTATGTGTCCCAAAATACATCTCCGAGTTAAGGCACTCCATTTCTGTCTAAGGCTTCATGGAATCCACTGCACACCCAACTGGGCTGTTGGAAACCGGGACCTTAACTTGAGGTTAAAGGTCACCTTTCATTTGGCTGGCAGCTAAAACTGGAGTGCAGCAGGATGAGCTCCAAAAAAGGAATTGCCAGCACCTTGTTTCCTTCAGAAAAACGCAGCCTTGGCCCACAGCAATATTCTTGCAGTGAAAAGAAGTTGGGCCGCATCAGTGCTGTTCAGGCAGCTTTGTAGCCAAAATCAAAACGCTTCCAAAAGTGGAGAATGTGTACTTTCCCATCAGTGTCCCACTTTCAAGCTTGATGATACAGCATGTTTATCTGCAGATTCTGCCTAGCTATCTAGTATATGGAATACACTGTGCCCTTCCGGGAAGAAAGTTTTCCATGTGGGAGGTGCTGCACCTGCTGAACTTCACTACGAATGCCGTACCCTGCTTAGGTCTTGGTGATTCTGGACGACCCCAGATGCCAAGCATTGTCACTGGGAAAATTGTTCCTGTTCTTCACACTGGACCAAAAAATCAAGCTTTCGACTGCGGTAGAGAGACGTCCATGGGGGAGCCCCCAGGGTGCACTTGTGGGGCACAGTGGTGTTTCTCAGCGGAGCTCAGAATTCCTCACAGGGGCAGACCACATGGAATGTAAAGCTGGTCAAAACTGAGTTCCTGAGGCCATTTGAATGCTGTTCAAAAGAGACCTGTTGAGCAACGAGAGAAGCTCATTGCTCTTCCTGCTGCACATTCAAAGAGTTAAACCAAAAGATCCATTTCACTTGCTGGTGCTCAAAAGCCAAAGAAGAGACGGAGGGTACACAGTGCATTTTCACAGAAGTTAGAATGTACGTGGGTGTCCAATGAGTTGTGAAAGACGTACCAGAGTTGAAGCGACCCATTAACACATGCTTCTAGGAGCCAGTGAAACACCAAAGCTTACTGATGGGAGAAAACTGGACCTTTCCTTGAGGACAGAGGTCTGCTTCTTTGCCCACCAGCTCCAGAGTGCTGCGGCAGACTTCCCAGCAAGGAACTGACACCACACTGCTTCGTATGAGTAAACTCACTTTTCTTTCATGAGACCTTCCTGCTGAGAAGAGAAGATGGGCACCATGAGTGTTTTTCAGTCAGCTTTCGACCCACAACTCTCTCGCCTTCTCAAGGGGAAAATAAGCTTTTGTGAGTGCTCCCCAATTTCAAACTTGAGCCCACAGAACATTACCCGTGATAGTTGTTTCTGACTACTTAAGGGAAGCACACGGGACCCAGTGGGCCCTTCCATGGAGACACTTTTGGCCATAGGGACCTCCACATGGGATGAACTGGATAAGTGTCTTAGTGCTCTACATAGGCCTTGGGGACCATGGCTCTTCCACCTGCTTAACATTGCTAAGTGTGAAAACTGTACTGTTCTTCAGGCTGGACCCAAAGCCTAAATTTCCCTTGTGTGAGGGTGCTGTCCAGAGTGAGTTCCCGGACTGAATCATCAGCACAGTGTGTTTTGGCAGTGTAGCTCTTGTTCAGTCAGTGGGCCAATCTACTTGGAACGAGAGTCTGCATAGCACTGCTTTCCTGAGGCTCTCAGAAGCTGTGACACAGGAGCAACACAATGCAAAATGGAGTACATTACCTTTCTGCCTGAATGTGAAAAGTGGTTCCCAAGGGCCTATTTCCCCTAAGGTTGCTCAGAGGCCACGGACTGTTCTTTTGGCACAGAGTGCTTATCCTGGGAAATTGGTGCACGAGCAACCCTCCTATGTGTACCGAAAGGCATCTCTGAGTTTAGGCACTCCATTTCTGTCTAAGGCTTCATGGAAGTCACTGCACACCCAACTGTGCTGATGGGAAACCCGGGACCTTAACTTGAGGTTAGAGGTCACCATTTATTTGGCCAAGAGCTAAAGCTGGAGTGTAGTGGGATTAGCTCCAAAAAAGGAATTGCCAGCACCTTGTTTCCTTCGGGAAAAAAGCAGCCTTGGCCCACAGCAACATTCCTGCAGTGAAGAGAACTTGGGCCGCATCAGTGCTGTTCAGGCAGCTTTGAAGCCAAAACAAGATGCTACCATAAGGGGAGAATGCATACTTTCCCATCAGTGTCCCACTTTCATACTTGGTCATACAGCATGTTTATCCGCAGTTTTGCCTAGCTATCTCGTACATGGGACACTGTGCTCTACAAGGAAGAAATTTTTTCACCTGGGGATTGCTGCATGCGCTGAATTGCATCACGCACGCCTCACCCAGGTTAGCCCTTGGTGACTCTAGATGGTCCCATTTGTCCAGCATTGTAACTGGGAAAGCTGTACCTGTTTTTCAGCCTGGACCTAAAAATCTCGCTTCCAACAGTGGTAGAGAGATGTCCATGGGGAACCCCCAGGTTGCATTTGGGAGGCACAGTTGTTTTTCTAAGTGGAGCTCAGAATTCCTCACTGGGGCAGACCAGCATGGAATGTAAGGCTGGTTAGAACTGCATTCCTGAGGACATTTGAATGCTGTACAAAAGCGAGGTGTTGAGTGACCAGATCAGCTCATTGCCCCACCCGCTGCACATTCAAAAAGTTAAATCAAATGATCCCTTTCACTTGCTGGTGCTCAAAAGCCATAGAAGAGATGAAAGGTACACAGTGCCCTTTGACAGATGTTAGGATGTACGTGAATGCCCACTGAGTCGTGAAAGATGTACCGGAGTTGAAGAACTCCATTAATGAATGCTTCTTGGGGCCTGTGGCCCACCAAAGCTTACTGATGGGAAAAAACTGGACCTTTACTTGCGACCAGAGGTCACCTTTCTTTTGCCCACAAGCTCCAGAGTGCTGCTGGAGGAGCTCCCAGCAAGGGACTGAGACCAACCTGTTTTGTTTGACTAAACTCACTTTTCTTTCCCGAGGCCTACTGGCAGCAAAGAGAAGACAGGCACCATGAGTGTTTTTCATGCAGCTCTCGAGCCACTACTGTCTCACCTTCCCAAGGGGAAAATAAGCTTTTTCTAGTGTCCCCAGTTTCAAACTTGAGCCCACAGATAGTTAACCATAGTAGTTTATGACTACTTCAAAGAAACACACAGGAACCAATGGGCCCTTCCATGGAGACACTTTTGGCAGAGTGACCTTCCCATGGGATGAACTGGTTAAGTGTCTCAGTGCTCTAGGTATGCCTCAGGGACCATGGCTCCTCCACATGCCTAGCAGTGTTAAGTGTGAAAAATGTACTGTTCTTCAGACTGGACCCAAAGCCTATCTTTCACTTCTGTGAGAGTGCTGTCCCCAGGGAATTCCTGGACCTAATGGTCAGCACAGTGTGTTTTTGCAGTGCAGCTCTGCTTCAGTCAGTTGGCCCATCCCCTTGGAACGAGAGTCTCCCTAGCTCTGCTTTCCTGAGGCTTTTTGCTGGCTGTGACACTCTAGCAAAGCAACGCAGAATGGAGTACATTGCCCTTCTGTGTGAATGTGAAGAGTGGTTCCCAGGAGTCTGTTTCCCCAGAGGTTGTTCAGATGCCACGGGCTGGTCTTTGGGCCCAGAGTGTTCATCCCCGGAAACTGGTGCACGAGCAACTGTTCTATGTGTCCTGAAGGTGTCGCTGAGTTAAGGCACTCCATTTCTGTTAAGGCTTCATGGAATCCACTGCACACCCAACTGTGCTGATGTGAAACCCGGGACCTTAACTTGAGGGTAGAGGTCACCATTCATTTGGCTGGGAGCTAAAGTTGGAGTGTAGTGGGAATAGCTCCAAAAAAGGAATTGCCAGCACCTTGTTTCCTTCTGGAAAATGCAGCCTTGGCCCACAGTGACATTCCTGCAGTGAAGAGAACTTGGGCCGCATCAGTGCTGTTCAGGCAGCTTTGAAGCCAAAACAAGATGCTACCATAAGGGGAGAATGTGCCCTTTCCCATCATTGTCCCACTTTCAAGCTTTATGATACAGCTTGTTTATATGCAGATTTTGCCTAGGTATCTAGTACACTGAGCCCTTCTGGGAAGAAATCTTACACGTGAGGAGTGCTGCACATGCTAAACTGCATTACGCACGCCGTGCCCTGGTTAGGCCTTGGTGACTCTTGATGGTCTCAGAAGCCCAGCATTGTCACTGGGAAAGTTGTACCTGTTTTTCAGCCTGGACCTAAAAATCTAGCTTCCGACTGTGGTAGAGAGATTGTCTGTGGGGAACCCCCTGGTTGCATTTGTGAGGCACAGTGGTTTTTCTTAGTGGACCTCCGAATTCATCACTGGGGCAGAACAGCATGGAAGGTAAGGCTGGTTAGAACTGTGTTCTTGAGGCCGTTTGAATGCTGTACAAGAGCGAGCTGTGGAGCGACCACAGCATCTCATTGCCCTTCCCACTGCACATTCAAAGAGTTAAACCAAACGATCCCTTTCACTTGCTGGTGCTCAAAAGCCACAAAAGAGATGCAGCATACATAGTACCCTTTCACAGATGTTAGAAAGTACGTGAGTGTCCAATGAGTCATGAAAGTGGCACCGGAGATGAACCACTACATTAACAAATGTTTGTTGGGGTCTGTGGCCCACCAAAGCTTACTGATGGGAAAAAACTGGACCTTTACTTGCGACCAGAGGTCACCTTTCTTTTGCCCTCGAGCTCCCGAGTGCTGCGGAAGCAGCTCACAGCAAGGAATAGAGACCACCCAGCTTTGTACGAGTAAAATCACTCTTCTTTCCCAAGGCCTTCCTGCAGCGAAGAGAAAATGGCATCATGAGTGTTTTTCAGGCAGCTTTCGAGCCACAGCTGTCTCGCCTTCCCCTGGGGAAAATAAGCTTTTGCCAGTATCCCCGAATTTCAAGCTGGAGCCCACAGATAAGTACCCGTGGTATTTTTTGAGTACTTCAAGGAAACACACGTGACCCACTGGGCCCTTCCATGGAGACACTTTTAGATGCAGGCACCTCCGCATGGGATGAACTGGATAAGTGTCTCAGGGGCCTAGGTAGGCCTCAAGGACCATGGCTCTTCCAACTGCCTAGCAGTGTTAACTGTGAAAATTCTTCAGGCTGGACCCAAAGCCGAGCTTTTGCTTGCGTGAGACTGCTGTTCCGAGTGAATTTCCAGACAGAATCGTCAGCACAGTGTGTTTTTGCAGTGCAGCTCTAGTTCAGTGGGCCCATCCACTTGGAACGAATGTCTGCCTAGTGCTATTTTCCTGAGACTCGTTCACGCCTGTGACACTGTAGCAAGCATTGCAGAATGGAGTACGTTGCTCTTCCGTCTGAATGTGAAGAGTGCTTCCCAGGGGGGTCTTCCCTGGTGGCACAGTGGTTGAGAGTCCGCCTGCCGATGCAGGGGACACGGGTTCGTGCCCCGGTCTGGGAAGATCCCACATGCCACGGAGCGGCTGTACCCGTGAGCCATGGCCGCTGAGCCTGCGCGTCCGGAGCCTGTTGCTCCGCAACGGGAGAGGCCACAACGGTGAGAGGCCCACGTACCGCAAAAAACAAAAACAACAAAAAAAGAGTGCTTTCCAGGGGACTATTTCACCTAAGGTTGCTCAGAAGGCATAGGCCGGTCTTCCAGCACAGAATGCTCGTCCCGGGAAATTGGTGCATGCTCGACCATTCTATGTGCCCCGAAAGGCATCATAGAGTTAAGGCACTCCATTTCTGCCTAAGCCTTCATGGAATCCACTGCACAACCAACCTTGCTAATGGGAAACCCAGGACCTTAACTTCAGGCTAGAGAGCACCTTTCATTTGGCCTTGGATAAAGCTGGAGTGCAGTGGGATAAGCTCCTAGAAAGCAATTGCTAGCACCTTGCTGCCTTTGAGAAAACGCAGCCTTGGCCCAAGTGACATTGCTGCACTGAGGAGAATATGGGGCACATCAGTGCTCTTCAGGCTTCTTTGAAGCCAAAATCAAGACACATCCAAAAGGTGAAAATTCTTACTTTCCCATCAGTGTCCGACTTTCAAGCTTGATGATACAGCATGTTTATCTGCAGATTCTGCCTAGCTATCTAGTACATGGGACACACTGTGCCCTTCCGGGAAGAAAGTTTTGCACGTGAGGAGTGCTGCACGTGCTGAACTGCATTATGCACACCATGCCCTGGTTAGGCCTTGGTGACTCTCAATGGTCCCAAGTGCCCAGCATTGTCACTGGGAAAGCTGTACCTGTTCTTCAGCCTGGACCTGAAAATCTTGCTTCCAACTGCGGTAGAGAGACGTCTATGGGGAGCCCCTAGGTTGCATTTGGGAGGCACAATGGTGTGTCTCAGTGCAACTCAGAATTCCTCCCTGGGGCAGACCAGCATGCAATGTAAGGATGGTTAGAACTGCATTCCTGAGGCCGTTTGAATGCTGTACAAAAGAGAGTTGTAGAGCAACCAGAGCAGCTCATTGCCATTCCCGCTGCACATTCAGAGTTAAACCAAACGATCCATTTGACTTGCTGATGCTCAAAAGCCACAGAAGAGATGGAGGGTACTCAGTGACATTTCACAGATGTTAGAATGTACATGACTGCCCAATGAGTAGTGAAAGACGTACCAGAGTGGAAGCAGTCCATTAATGCATGCTTCTTGGGGCCTGTGGAACACCAAATGTTACTGATGGGAGAAATGTGGACCATTCCTTGAGGCCGGAGGTCACCTTTCCTTTGCACGCAAGCTACAGAGTGGTGCAGGAGGGGCTCCCAGCAAGGAATGGAGACCACCCAGCTTCATACTAGTAAACTCACTTTTCTTTGCCGAGGCCGTCCTGCAGGGAAGTGTAGATGGGCACCATGGGTGTTTTTCATGCAGCTCTCGAGCTCCAACTGTCTCGCCTTCCCCGGGGAAAAAAGATTTTGCCAGTGTCATCCAAATTCAAGCTTGAGCCCACAGATAGTTAACCGTGATAGTTTACGACTACTTCAAAGAAACACAAGGGAACCAATGGGCACTTCCATGCAGACACATTTTGCCGCAGGGACCTTTGCATGGGATGAACTGGATAAGTGTCTCAGTGCCCTAGTTAGGCCTTGGTGACTATGGATCTTTCACATGCCTAGCATTAAGTGTGAAAACTGTACTGCTCAGGCTAGACCCAAAGGCTTGCTCTCACCTTTGTGAGAGTGCTGTCCCGAGTGACTTCCCGGACTGAATCCTCAGCACAGTGTGTTTTTCCTGTGCAGTTCTTTTTTAGTCACTGTGGCATATGGACTTGGAATGAGACTCTGCCTAGCATTGCTTTCCAGAGGCTCTTTGACAGCTGTCACACTCTATCTAGGCAACCCAGAAAGGAGTACATTGACCTACCATCTAAGTGTAAAAGAGTGGTTCCCAGGGGCCTATTTCACCGAAGTTTCTCAGAATCCAAAGGCTGGTCTTCCGGCACAGGGCACTCGTGCCGGGAAATTGGTGCATGCGTGACAGTCCTATGTGTCCTGAAAGGCACAAACTAGTTAAGGCACTCCGTTTCTCCCTAAGGCTTCAGGGAACCCACTTCACACCAGAATCTGCTGATGGGAAACATAGGACTTTATCTTGAGCCTAGAGGTCACCCTTTATTTGGCCGGGAGCTAAAGCTGGAGTGCAGTGGGATGAGCTTCTAAAAGGGAATTGCCAGCACCTTCTTGCCTTCGAGCAAATGCAGCCTTGGCCCACAGCAAGTTTCCTGCAGTGAAGACAAGATGGGGCGCATCAGTGCTTTCCAGGGAGCTTTGAAGCAAAAACAAGTGGCTTCCAAAAGGGTAGAATGTATACTTTCTCATCAGTGTCCCACTTACAAGGTTGACGACACAGCATGTTTATCTACCTATCTAGTACATGGGAAACACTGTCCCATTCCGGTAAGAACGTTTTTCTTATGCAGAGTGCTGCACGTGCTGACCTGCATTATGCACACTGTGCCCTAGTTAGGTCTCAGTGACTGGATGGTTCCAGAATCCCAGCATTGTCACTGGGAAAGCTGTACCTGTTTTTCAGGCGGGACCTAAAAATCTAGATTCCGAGTGCGGTAGAGAGAGGTCCATGGGGAACCCCCAGATTGCATTTGATAGGCACAGTATTGTTTCTCAGTGGTGCTTAGAATTCCTCATGGGAGCAGAGCAGCATGGAATGTAAGGCTAGTTTGAACTGTGTTCCTGAGAGTGTTTGAATGCTGTACAAAAGTGAGTCATCGAGCGACCAGAGCAGCTCTTAGCCTTTCTCGCTGTACATTCAAAGAGTTAAAGCAAACGATCCCTTTCACTTTCTGGTGCTCAAAAGTCACAGAGGAGACAGAGGGTACACAGTGCCCTTTCACAGATGTTAGAATGTACGTGAGTGCCCAATGAGTCATGAAAGACATACCAGAGTTGAAGCAACCCATTAACTCATGTTTCTAGGGGACTGTGACAGAGCAAAGCTTACTGATGCGGGAAAACTGATCCTCTCCTTGAGGACAGAGGTCTCCTTTTTTTTTGCCAGTGAGCTCCAGAGTGCTGCAGGCAGACCTCCCAGCAAGGAACTGACACCATCATGCTTTGTACTAGTAAACTCACTTTTCTTTCCCGAGGCCTTCCTGCCGGGAAGAGAAGATGGGTAACTTGAGTTTTTTCAGGCAGCTTTCGAGCTGCAACTGCCTCGCCTCCCACGGGTAAAATAAGGTTTTGCCACCCTTCCCCAATTTCAATCTTGAGTCCACAGATAGTTACCTGTGGTCGTTTCTGATTACTTCAAGGAAACACACTGGACCCACTGGGCCCCTCCATGGAGACACTTTTGGCCACAGGGATCTCTGCATGGGATGAACTGGAAAAGTGTCTCAGGGCCCTAGTTAGGCCTTGGTGACCATGGCTCTTCCACCTGCCTAGCAGTGTTAAGTGTGAAAACTGTACTGTTCTTCAGGCTACACAGAAAGCCAAGCTTTTGCTTGTGTGAGAGTGCTGTCTCGAGTGAGTTTCCACACTGAATCATCAGCACAGTGTGTTTTTGCTGTGCGGCTCTGATTCAGTCAGTGAGCCCATACACTTGGAACGACAGTCTGCCTAGCGCTGTTTTCCCGAGGGTCTTTGATGGCTGACACTCTAGCAAGGCAACGCACAATGGAGTACATTGCCCTTCCGTCTGAATGTGAAGAGTGCTTCCCAGAGGCCTATTTCACCTGAGGTTGCTCAGAAGCCACGGGCCGGTCTTCCACCACAGAGTGCTCGTCCTGGGAAATTGGTGCAAGCTCGACCTTTCTATGTACCCTGAAAGGCTTCATAGATTTAAAGCACTCCATTTCTATCTAAGGCTTCATGGAATCCACTACACAACCAACCCTGCTGATGGGAAACATGGGATCTTAACTTGAGGCTGCAAGGCACCTTTAATTTTGTGGTGGTTAAAACTGGAATGCAGGGGGATGAGCTTCTAGAAAGGAATTTCCAGCAGTTTGTTGCCTTCGAGAAAATGCAGCCTTGGCCCACAGCGATAATCCTGTAGTGAAGAGAAGATGGGGTGCAGCAGACTGTTCAGGCTGCTTCAAAGCCAATTCCAAGACACTTCCTAATGGAGAAAATGCATAATTTGCAATCAGTGTCTGACTTTCAAGCTTGATGATACAGCATGTTTATCTGCACATCCTGCCTTGCTATCTAGTAGATGGGACACACTGCTCCCTTTCGGGAGGAAAATTTTGCACTTTGGGGGTGCTGCTTGTGCTGAACTACATTGCGCATGCCGTGTGCTGGTTAGGCCTTGGTGGCTCAGGATGCTCCCAGGATGGTCCTGGGAAAGCTGTACCTGTTTTACTGACTGGACCTAAAAATGTAGCTTCCGACTGTGGTAGAGAGACGTCCGTGTGGAGCCCCCAGGTCGCATTTGTGAGGCACAGTATTGCTTCTCAGTGGTGCAGAATTTCTCACCGGAACATAATGACATGGAATGTAAGGCTGGATAGAACTGCATTCCTGAGGCCGTTTGAATGCTGTACAAAAGCGAGGTGTCGAGCGACCACAGCAGCTCATTGCCCTTCCCGCTGCACATTCAAAGAGTTAAATCAAACGATCCCTTTCTCCTGCTGGTGCTCAAAAGCCACAGAAGAGACAGATGGGACACAGTGCCCTTTCACAGAAGTTAGGACGTACATGAGTGCCCAACGAGTCGTGAAAAACGTACCAGAGTTGAAGCGCTCCATTAACGGATGATTCTTGGGGCCTGTGGCACACAAAATCTTACTGATGGGAAAATAACTGGAACTTTAAGTAAGAGCAGAGGTCACATTTGTTTTGCCCGCGAGCTACAGAGTGCTGTGGGAGGAGCTCCCTGCAAGGAACTGAGACCACCCTGCTTCATATTATTAAATTCACTTTCCTTTCCCTAAGGCTTCTGGCAGCAAAGGGAAGATGGGGACCATGAGCATTTTTCATGCAGCTCTTGACCCGCAACTGTCTCTCCTTCCCAAGGGGAAAATAAGTTTTTGCCAGTGTCCCCCAATTTCAATCTGAAGCCCACAGATAGGTAACCATGGTAGTTTACTTCAAAGAAACACACGGGACCCAATGGGCCTTTCCATGGAGACATTTTCGGCTGCCGGGACCTTCACATGGGATGAACTGGATAAGTGTCTCATGCTCTAGGTAGGCCTCGAGGACCATGGGCCTTCCACATACCTAGCAGTGTTAAGTGTGAAAACTGTACTTTTCTTCAGGCTGCCCCCAAGCCTAGCTTTTTCTCGTGTGAGAGTGCTGTTATGAGTTAGTTCCCGGACTGAATTATCAGCAGTGCATTTTTGCAGTGCAGCTCTGGAACAGTCACTGTGGCTGTTCGACTTGGATGAGAGACTGCCTAGCGCTGCTTTCTCAAGTCTTTTTGACGTCTGTGACACTCTAGCTAGGCCTACCAGAAAAGAGTACGTTGCCCTTCCGTCTGAATGTGAAGAGTGGTAGGGGGCCCAGGGGCCTATTACCCCTAAGGTTGCTCAGAAACCACGGGCCGCTCTTCTGGCACAGAGTGCTCATCCAGGGAAATAGGTGTATGTGCAGCAGCCCTATGTGCCCAGAATGACTTTGCAGTGTTAAGGCACTCCATTTCTGTCAAAGGCTTCATGGAATCCACTGCACAACCAATGCTGTGGATGGGAAACATAGGACCTTAACTTTAGCTTAGAGGTCACCATTCATTTGGCCGGGAGTTAATGCTGGAGTGCAGTGGGATAACTTTCTAGAAAGGAATTGCCAGCACTTAGTTGCCTTTGAGAAAAAGCAGCCTTGGCCAACAGCGACACTCCTGCAGTGAAGAGAAGTTGGGCCGCATCAGTGCTGTTCAGGCAGCTTTAAGCCAAAACCAAGGTGCTTCCAAAAGGGTAGAATGCATACTTTCCCATCACTGTCCCACATTCAAGCTCGATGACACAGCTTATCTGCAGTTTCTGCCTAGTTATCTAGTACGTGGGAAACACTGCCCTCTTATGGTAAGAAAGTTTTTCACGTGGAGAGTGCTGCACTTGCTGAACTGCATTATGCATGCCAAGCCAAGGTTAGGCCTTGGGACTCTGGATGGTCCCATAAGATCAGCACTGTCACTGGGAAAGCTCTCCGTATTTTTCAGGGTGGAACTAAAAATCTAGCTTCCGACTCCCGTAGGGAGACGTCGGTGGGGAGCCCCCAGGTTGCATTTGTGAAGCACAGTGGTGCTTCCCCATCTTCCCTCGACACAGCCGAGAATTCCTCACTGGGACACAGCAGCATAGAATGTAATGTTGGTTAGAACTGTGTTTCTGAGGTCTTTTGAATGCTGTCCAAAAGAGAGCTGTCGAGCAAACAGAAGAGCTCTTTGCCATTCCTGCTGCACATTCCAGATTTAAACCAAATGAACCCTTTAACTTCCTGGTGCTCAAAATCCAAAGAAGAGATGGAGGGAACACAGATCCCTTTCACAAATGTTAAAACGTACATGAGTGCCCAATGAGTCGTAAAAAACGTACCAGAGTTGAAGCACTCCATTAACAATGATTCTTGGGGCCTGTGGCACACCAAAGCTTACTGGGGAGAAATCTGGGCCCTTACGTGAAGTCACAGGTAATCTTTCTTTTGCCTGTGAGCTCCAGAGTGCTTTTGCGGGAGCTCCGAGCAATGAACTGAGACCAGGATGCTTCATACGAGTAAACTCACTCTTCTTTCCCCAGGGCTTCAGGCAGCATAGAGAAGATGGGCACTATGAGTATTTTTCAGGAGGCTTTTGAGCCGAAACTGTCCCACCTATCCCGGAGGAAAATAATTTTTTCCCAGCGTTGCCTGGTTTCAAACTTGACCCAACACAAAGTTTCCAGAGGACATTTCTGACTACTTCAAGGAAACACACGGGACACACAGGGCCCTTCCATGGAAACACTTTTGGACACAGGGACCTCTGCATGGGATGAACTGGAAAACTATTTCAGTACCTTAGGTAAGCTTTGGTAACCAAGGCGCTTGTCCATGCCTAGCAGTGTTAAGTGTGAAAAATGTCCTGTTCTTCAGACTGGAACCAAAGCCTAGCATTCGCTTCTATGAGAGTGCTGTCCCGAGTGCGTTCCTCGACAGAATCGTCAGCACAGTGTGTTTTTGCACTGCAGCTCTGTTTCAGTCACTGAGACCCATCAACTTCCAAATAGAGTCTGCCTAGCGCTGCTTTCTTGAGGCTCATTGCCGGCTGTGAGGCTCTACCTAGGCAACACCGAAAGTAGTACGTTGCCCTTTCTATGAATGGGAAGGATGTTGCCCAGGAGTCTGTTAGCCCTAGGCTTGCTCAGAAACACCGGGCCGCTCTTCTGGCACAGAATGCTCATCCTGGGAATTTCGTGAATGCCTGACCGACCTATGTGTCCCGAAAGGCATCACAGAGTTAAGGCACTGCATTTCTGTCTAGGGCTTCACGGAACTCACTGCATACCCATCTCTGCTGATGTTAAACAAGGGACCATAACTTGAGGCTAGAGGTCACGTCTCATTTGGCCGGGAGCTGAAGCTGGAGTGCCGTGGGGTGAGTTTATAGAAAGGAATTGCCAGCACTTTGCTGGCTTTGGGAAAATGCAGCCTTGGCCCACAGCGACTTTCCTGCAGTGAAGAAAACTTAGGCCACATCAGTGCTGTTCAGGCAGCTTTGAAGGCAAAACCAAGTCGCCTCAAAAAGTGTTGAATGCGTACTTTCCCATCAGTGTCGCACTTTCAAGCTTGATGGTACAGCATGTTTATCTGCAGATTCTGTCCAGCTATCTAGAACATGAGACACACTGCGCCCTTCCGGGAAGAAAGTTTTGCACGTTGGGATTTCTGCATGTGCTGAACTGCATTATGCCAGCCATTCCCAAGATCGGCCTCGGTGAATCGGGATGGTTCCAAAAGTCTAGCATTTGCATGGAGAAGTTCTCCCTATTTTTCACGCTGGAACTAAAAGATTAGCTTCCGACTGCAGAAGGGAGATGTCTGTGGGGAGCACCCATGTAGAATTTGTGAGGGACTGTAGTATTTCCTAGTGGATCCCAGAATTCCTCGTGGGGCACACCATCATGGAATGTAAGGCTGGATAGCACTGCATACCTGAGTCCGTTTGAACGCTGTAAAAAAGATAGCTGTCGAGCGACCAGAGCAGCTCTTTGCCATTCCCGCTGCACTTCCAAAGTGTTAAACCAAAGGAGCACTTTCACTTACTGTTGCTCAATAGCAACCAAAGAGTTGGAGGAAACACAGTGCCCTGTCAAAGATGTTAGAAGGAACGTGAGTACCCAGTGAGTCGTGAACGACGTACCAGATTTGACGCACTGCATTAACTCAAGATTCTTGAGGAATGAGGCACACCAAAGCTTACTGATGGGGGAAATCTGGACCTTTCATTGAGGCCACAGGTCACACTTCTTTTGCCTGCAAGCTCCAAGTGCTGCTCCAGGACCTCCCAGCAAGGAACAGAAACCAGCATGCCTCATACGAGTAAACTCAAACTTCTTTCCCGAGGACTTCTAGCACCAAGAGAACATGGGCACCAGGAGTGTGTTTCAGGCAGCTTTCCAGTTGCAAGTGTCTCGCCTACCACGAGGGAAAATAAGGTTTTCCCAGGGTGCCCCTGTATCAAACTTGAGCCAACACAAATTTACCTGAGGTCGTTTTGGACTACTTCAAGGAAACACACAGGACAAACAGGGCTCTTCCATGGAGACACTTTTGGACACAGGGAACTACGCATGGGATGAACTCGATAAGTGTCTCAGTGCCTTAGGTAGGCCTCAATGACCATGGCTCTTACCCATGCCTAGCAGTCTTAAGTGTGAAAAATGGGCAGGTCTTCAGGCTAGACACAAAAAAAACTAGCTTTCGCTCCTGAGAGAGTGCTGTCCCAAGTACTTTCCTGCATGAGTGTGAGCGCAGTGTGTATTTACAGGCAGCTTGTTTCATTCACTGAGGCCAATCGGCTTGAAAATGGAGTCTGCCCAGTGCTGCTTACGTGAGGCTGTTTGACGACCTGGACACTCTACCTGGGCAAGCCAGAAAGGAGTCCGTTGCCATTTCTATGAATGCAAAGAGCCGTTCTCAGTGGCCTATTTCCCCTAAGTTTCCTCAGAAGCCAGCGGCCGCTCTTCTGGCAGTGAGCAGTCATCATGCGAAATTGGTGCATGACCGACTGTCCTATGTGTCCCCAGGGGCATTGCAGAGCTAAGGCACTCCATTTTAAAGTATGGCTTCATGGAACCCACTGCACACCCAACTCTGCTGATGTGAAACACTGGACCTTACGTTGAGGCATGAGGTCACATTTCGTTTGGCCGGAGCTGAATCTGGAGTGCAGTGGGATGGGTTTTAGATCGAAATTGCCAGCCAATTTTTGGCTTTGAGTGAATGCAGCCTTTGCCCTCAGCGACAATCCTGCAGTTAAAGGAAGTTGGGCTGCTAGTGCTCTTCAGGCATCTTTGAAGCCAAAAGCAAGTCACGTCCAAATGGGGAAAATGAGTACTTTCCCATCAGTGTCCCATGTTCAAGCTTGATGATACAGCATGTTTATCTGAAGATTCTGTCTAGCTATCTAGTACAAGGGAACGTCTGCCTCCTCTGGTAAGAAAGGTTTTCACGTGGGGATTGCTGTACATGTGGAACGTTTAGGACTTGGTGACTCTTGATGGTCCCAGAAGTCCAGCATTGTAACTGGGAAAGCTGCCCGTGGTTTTCAGGATGGAACTAAATATTTAGCTTCAGACTGCCGCAGGGAAATGTCCCTGGGGGAGCCCAGAGGTTTCATTTGTGAAGCATGGTTGTGTTTCTCAGAAGAACCCACCAGCATGGAGTGTAAGGCTGGGTAGATGGGCGGTCCTGAGCCCGTTTGAATGCTGTATGAACGAGAGCTGTCCAGCGAACAGGGAAGTACTTTGCCATTACCTCTGCCTTCTCATAGAGTTAAAACAAATGCACCCAATCACTTCCTGGGTCTCAAATGCAACAGAAGGGTTGGACAGCATACAGTGCCCTTTCACAGATGTTACAACGAATGTGAGTGCACAATGAGTCATGAAATACGTAACAGAGTTGAAGCATTCCTTTAACGCATGACTCTTCGCTACTATGACACACCTAAGCTTAATATGGGAGACATCTGGACTTTTACTTGAGACCAAAGGTCACATTTCTTATGCGGGAAATGTCCACAGTTCTCCTGGAGGAGGTCCCAGCAAGGAACTGACACCAGCATGCCTCATACAAGTAAATTCACAATTTTTTTGTGAGGTCTTCCAGCAGCAAGGAGAAGTTGGGCACCATGAGTGTCTTCCAGACAGCTTTATACCCGCAACTGTCTTGCCTACTCCGGAGGAAAATAAGGTTTTGCCAGCTTTGCCCAGATTCAAACTTGAGCTCATAGAGTTATCGTTGGTAGTTTACTACTACTTCAAGGAAACACTCGGGAGACACTTGGCACTTCCATGGAGACTCTTCTGAACACGGGGACCTCCACATTGGATGAACTTCATAAGTAATCCAGTACCTAAGGTAGGCCTCAGTGACCATGTCTCTTGCCCATGCCTAGCAGTGTTAAGTGTGAAAAATGTATACTAGAATTAAGGCACTCCATGGTGGAGTATGGCCTCATGGAAACCACGGCACACACAACTACCCCGACGTGAAATAATGGAACTTAACCTTGAGGCCTGAGGTCACCTTTCGTTTGGCAAGAGCTGAACTTGGGGTGCCGTGGGAGGAGTTTCTAGAAAGGTATTGTCAGCACATTCTTCGCTTTGAGAGAACACGCAGCCTCGGCCCACAACGACAATCCTGCCGTGCAGAGACGTCGGGCCACTAGTGCTGTTCAGGCAGCTTTGAAGACAAGTGAAAGTTGCCTCCAAACGGGGAGAAAGCTTACTGTCCCATCCGTGTCCCACTTTCAAGCTGAATGACACAGCATGTTTCTCTGAAGATTCTGCGGAGCTATCTAGTACAAGGGAGAGAGTGCCTGCCTCTGCTGAGAAAGGTTTTGACGTGGGGATTGCTGGACATGCGGAAGAGTGTTTCCCGTGTCGACCAAAGTTTAAGACTTGGTGATTCTGGATGGTCACAAAGGTCCCAAATTGTCCCTGCGAAAGCTGTCCTTTTTTTCTCTCTATGGCTGGAAGTAAAATCTGGAATCTGACTGCCTTCCGGAGACGTCCTTGGGGAGCCCCCTGGTTTCATTTGGGACGCACATTGGTGTTTCTCATAAGAGCCCAATTTCCTCCTTGGGGCACACCAGCATGGAATGTAAGACTGTTTAGAACTGCGTACCTTGAGGCCGTTGGAAGGCCATATAAACGAGAGCTTTCAAGCGAACAGGGCAGCGCTTTGCCATCATCGCTGCAAGTTCATGGAGATTAATCAAACGAACGCATTTACTTCCTGTGGCTCAAACACAACAGAGGAGTTGGAAGGCATCCAGTGCCCTATGACAGTTGTTACAACGAACGTGAGTGCACGGTGTCTCGTGAAATAAAGCCCTAGCACTGTTGAAGCACTCTGTTCACGCATGCTTCTTCGCTCCTATGGCACTCCGAGGTGTTACTGACGGGGGAAATCTGGACTTTTGCTTGAGGCCGGGGTGGGGCGGGGGGACTCACAGTTCTTTGGCCGGCGGCCTCCAGGGCGCTCCTGCTGAAGCTCGCAGCAAGGAACTGAGAGCAGCAGGCCTCACACGCGTAAACTCAGACTTCTTGCTGTCACGAGTAAACTCAGACTTCTTATGGGAGGCCTTCCGGCAGCAAAGAGAAGGTGGGCGCGAGCAGTGTACTTCAGGCAGCTTAGAACCCGCCACTGTCTCGTTTACCACGGAGGGGAATAAGGTTTAGCCAGGGTCGCCCGGCTTCAAACCGGAGCTCATATAGGGATCCTCAGTGGTTTCTGATTACCTCAAGGAAACACAACGGGAGGAACAGGGCCCTTCCGTGGAGGCCCGTTTGGGCACAGGGACCTCTGCGTGGGATCTACTGGGTAAGGATGGCAGTCCCTTACGTAGGCCTCAGTGACCAAGGCTCTCTGGCTCATGCCTAGCTGTGTCAAGAGGTGTGGCAAACGTACGTACTGCTCCTCAGGCTGGGCGCACGGCCTAGCTTTCGCTTCCATGAGAGTGCTGTCCCGAGTCTCCCCCTGGAGCCAGTCGTCAGCCCGGTGCCTTTTGGCACTGCAGTTCTCTTTCAGTCAAGGAGGCCGTTCGACTGGCAACGGGAGTCTGCGCAGCACTGCTTTCGCGAGGCTCTTTGACGACTGGGGCACTCAACCCAGGCAAGCCAGAGAGCAGTACGTTGCCCTCGCTCTGAACGTGAAGAGCTTTCTCCAGGGGCCTGTTTGGGCTGAGGTTCCTCAGAAGCCAGGAGCCGCCGTTCCGGCACGGAGAGAAGTCATCCTGCGAAATTGGCGAACGAGCTCCTATCCTGTGGGCCCCCAGGAGCGTCGCAGAGTTAAGGCCCTCCGTGGTGGAGTCTGGCCTCCTGGAAACCACTGCACACCCAGCTCCCCCGACGTGAAACACTGGAACTTACCTTGAGGCCCGAGGTCACCTTTCGTTTGGCCGGAGCTGAACATGCAGTGCCGTGGGAGGAGTTTCTAGCAACGCATTGCCAGCACGGTTTTCCGCTTTGAGAGAACACGCAGCCTTGGCCCACAACGACAATCCTGCCGTGCAGAGACGTCGGGCCGCTAGTGCTGTTCGGGCCGCTTTGAAGCCAAGCGCACGGCGCCTCCACACGGGGAGAAAGCGTACTCTCCCATCCGCGTCCCACTTTCAAGCTGAATGACGCAGCATGTTTCTCGGAAGGTTCTGCCGAGCTAGCTAGTACAAGGGAGAGGGTGCCTGCCTCTGCTGAGAAAGGTTTTCTTTGACGTGGGGATGGCTGGACATGCGGAAGAGCGTTCCCCAGGCCGTGCCAAGTTTAGGCGTTGGTGATTCTGGATGTTCCCAAGGGTCCAGAATTGTCCCTGGGAAAGCTGTCCTTTCTCTCTTTCTCCGGCTGGAGGTAAACAGCTGGCAACCGACTGCCGGACGCAGGCGTCCTGGGGGAGCCCCCCGGTTTCCTTTGGGACGCACATTGGTGTCTCACAGAAGAGCCCCAATTCCTAATTGGGGGCACACCAGCGTGGCATGTGAGGCTGTTTAGAACGGCGTACCTACCTTGAGGCCGTGGGAAGGCCGTACACACGAGAGCTTTCGAGCGAACAGGGCAGCGCTTCGCCATCGTCGTTGCACGTTCATGGAGCTTAATCAAACGAATGCGTTTACTTCCTGTGGCTCCAACGCAAGAGAGGACTTGGAAGGCATCCAGTGCCCTTTGACAGTTGTTACAACGAACCTGAGTGCACGGTGTCTCGTGAAATAAAGCCCTAGCACTGTCGAAGCACTCCGTTCACGCATGCTTCTTCGCTCCTATGGCACTCCGAGGTGTTACTGACGGGGGAAATCTGGACTTTTGCTTGAGGCCGGGGTGGGGCGGGGGGACTCACAGTTCTTTGGCCGGCGGCCTCCAGGGCGCTCCTGCTGAAGCTCGCAGCAAGGAACTGAGAGCAGCAGGCCTCACACGCGTAAACTCAGACTTCTTGCTGTCACGAGTAAACTCAGACTTCTTATGGGAGGCCTTCCGGCAGCAAAGAGAAGGTGGGCGCGAGCAGTGTACTTCAGGCAGCTTAGGACCCGCCACTGTCTCGTTTACCACGGAGGGGAATAAGGTTTAGCCAGGGCCGCCCGGCTTCAAACCGGAGCTCATACAGGGATCCTCAGTGGTTTCTGATTACCTCAAGGAAACACAACGGGAGGACCAGGGCCCTTCCGCGGAGGCCCGTTTGGGCACAGGGACCTCTGCGTGGGATCTACTGGGTAAGGATGGCAGTCCCTTAGGTAGGCCTCAGTGACCAAGACTCTCTGGCTCATGCCTAGCTGTGTCAAGAGGTGTGGCAAACGTACGTACTGCTCCTCAGGCTGGGCGCACGGCCTAGCTTTCGCTTCCATGAGAGTGCTGTCCCGAGTCTCCCCCTGGAGCCAGTCGTCAGCCCGGTGCCTTTTGGCACTGCAGTTCTCTTTCAGTCAAGGAGGCCGTTCGACTGGCAACGGGAGTCTGCGCAGCACTGCTTTCGCGAGGCTCTTTGACGACTGGGGCACTCAACCCAGGCAAGCCAGAGAGCAGTGCGTTGCCCTCGCTCTGAACGTGAAGAGCTTTCTCCAGGGGCCTGTTTAGGCTGAGGTTCCTCAGAAGCCAGGAGCCGCCGTTCCGGCACGGAGAGAAGTCATCCTGCGAAATTGGCGAACGAGCTCCTACCCTGTGGGCCCCCAGGAGCGTCGCAGAGTTAAGGCCCTGCGTGGTGGAATCTGGCCTCCTGGAAACCACTGCACACCCAGCTCCCCCGACGTGAAACACTGGAACTTACCTTGAGGCCCGAGGTCACCTTTCGTTTGGCCGGAGCTGAACATGCAGTGCCGTGGGAGGAGTTTCTAGCAAGGCATTGCCAGCACGGTTTTCCGCTTTGAGAGAACACGCAGCCTTTGCCCACAACGACAATCCTGCCGTGCAGAGACGTCGGGCCGCTAGTGCTGTTCGGGCCGCTTTGAAGCCAAGCGCACGGCGCCTCCACACGGGAAGAAAGCGTACTCTCCCATCCGCGTCCCACTTTCAAGCTGAATGACGCAGCATGTTTCTCGGAAGGCTCTGCCGAGCTAGCTAGTACAAGGGAGAGAGTGCCTGCCTCTGCTGAGGAAGGTTTTGTTTGGCGTGGGGATGGCTGGACATGCGGAAGAGCGTTCCCCAGGCCGTGCCAAGTTTAGGCGTTGGTGATTCTGCATGGTCCCAAGGGTCCAGAATTGTCCCTGGGAAAGCTGTCCTTTCTCTCTTTCTCCGGCTGGAGGTAAACAGCTGGCAACCGACTGCCGGACGCAGGCGTCCTGGGGGAGCCCCCCGGTTTCCTTTGGGACGCACATTGGTGTCTCACAGAAGAGCCCCAATTCCTAATTGGGGGCACACCAGCGTGGCATGTGAGGCTGTTTAGAACGGCGTACCTACCTTGAGGCCGTGGGAAGGCCGTACACACGAGAGCTTTCGAGCGAACAGGGCAGCGCTTCGCCATCGTCGTTGCACGTTCATGGAGCTTAATCAAACGAATGCGTTTACTTCCTGTGGCTCCAACGCAAGAGAGGACTTGGAAGGCATCCAGTGCCCTTTGACAGTTGTTACAACGAACCTGAGTGCACGGTGTCTCGTGAAATAAAGCCCTAGCACTGTCGAAGCACTCCGTTCACGCATGCTTCTTCGCTCCTATGGCACTCCGAGGTGTTACTGACGGGGGATATCTGGACTTTTGCTTGAGGCCGGGGTGGGGCGGGGGGACTCACAGTTCTTTGGCCGGCGGCCTCCAGGGCGCTCCTGCTGAAGCTCGCAGCAAGGAACTGAGAGCAGCAGGCCTCACACGCGTAAACTCAGACTTCTGCTGTCACGAGTAAACTCAGACTTCTGCTGTCACGAGTAAACTCAGACTTCTTATGGGAGGCCTTCCGGCAGCAAAGAGAAGGTGGGCGCGAGCAGTGTACTTCAGGCAGCTTAGGACCCGCCACTGTCTCGTTTACCACGGAGGGGAATAAGGTTTAGCCAGGGTCGCCCGGCTTCAAACCGGAGCTCATAGAGGGATCCTCAGTGGTTTCTGATTACCTCAAGGAAACACAACGGGAGGAACAGGGCCCTTCCGTGGAGGCCCGTTTGGGCACAGGGACCTCTGCGTGGGATCTACTGGGTAAGGATGGCAGTCCCTTAGGTAGGCCTCAGTGACCAAGGCTCTCTGGCTCATGCCTAGCTGTGTCAAGAGGTGTGGCAAACGTACGTACTGCTCCTCAGGCTGGGCGCACGGCCTAGCTTTCGCTTCCATGAGAGTGCTGTCCCGAGTCTCCCCCTGGAGCCAGGCGTCAGCCCGGTGCCTTTTGGCACTGCAGTTCTCTTTCAGTCAAGGAGGCCGTTCGACTGGCAACGGGAGTCTGCGCAGCACTGCTTTCGCGAGGCTCTTTGACGACTGGGGCACTCAACCCAGGCAAGCCAGAGAGCAGTACGTTGCCCTCGCTCTGAACGTGAAGAGCTTTCTCCAGGGGCCTGTTTGGGCTGAGGTTCCTCAGAAGCCAGGAGCCGCCGTTCCGGCACGGAGAGAAGTCATCCTGCGAAATTGGCGAACGAGCTCCTATCCTGTGGGCCCCCAGGAGCGTCGCAGAGTTAAGGCCCTCCGTGGTGGAGTCTGGCCTCCTGGAAACCACTGCACACCCAGCTCCCCCGACGTGAAACACTGGAACTTACCTTGAGGCCCGAGGTCACCTTTCGTTTGGCCGGAGCTGAACATGCAGTGCCGTGGGAGGAGTTTCTAGCAAGGCATTGCCAGCACGGTTTTCCGCTTTGAGAGAACACGCAGCCTTGGCCCACAACGACAATCCTGCCGTGCAGAGACGTCGGGCCGCTAGTGCTGTTCGGGCCGCTTTGAAGCCAAGCGCACGGCGCCTCCAAACGGGGAGAAAGCGTACTCTCCCATCCGCGTCCCACTTTCAAGCTGAATGACGCAGCATGTTTCTCGGAAGGTTCTGCCGAGCTAGCTAGTACAAGGGAGAGAGTGCCTGCCTCTGCTGAGGAAGGTTTTGTTTGACGTGGGGATGGCTGGACATGCGGAAGAGCGTTCCCCAGGCCGTGCCAAGTTTAGGCGTTGGTGATTCTGGATGGTCCCAAGGGTCCAGAATTGTCCCTGGGAAAGCTGTCCTTTCTCTCTTTCTCCGGCTGGAGGTAAACAGCTGGCAACCGACTGCCGGACGCAGGCGTCCTGGAGGAGCCCCCCGGTTTCCTTTGGGACGCACATTGGTGTCTCACAGAAGAGCCCCAATTCCTAATTGGGGGCACACCAGCGTGGCATGTGAGGCTGTTTAGAACGGCGTACCTACCTTGAGGCCGTGGGAAGGCCGTACACACGAGAGCTTTCGAGCGAACAGGGCAGCGCTTCGCCATCGTCGTTGCACGTTCATGGAGCTTAATCAAACGAATGCGTTTACTTCCTGTGGCTCCAACGCAAGAGAGGACTTGGAAGGCATCCAGTGCCCTTTGACAGTTGTTACAACGAACCTGAGTGCACGGTGTCTCGTGAAATAAAGCCCTAGCACTGTCGAAGCACTCCGTTCACGCATGCTTCTTCGCTCCTATGGCACTCCGAGGTGTTACTGACGGGGGAAATCTGGACTTTTGCTTGAGGCCGGGGTGGGGCGGGGGGACTCACAGTTCTTTGGCCGGCGGCCTCCAGGGCGCTCCTGCTGAAGCTCGCAGCAAGGAACTGAGAGCAGCAGGCCTCACACGCGTAAACTCAGACTTCTGCTGTCACGAGTAAACTCAGACTTCTGCTGTCACGAGTAAACTCAGACTTCTTATGGGAGGCCTTCCGGCAGCAAAGAGAAGGTGGGCGCGAGCAGTGTACTTCAGGCAGCTTAGGACCCGCCACTGTCTCGTTTACCACGGAGGGGAATAAGGTTTAGCCAGGGCCGCCCGGCTTCAAACCGGAGCTCATATAGGGATCCTCAGTGGTTTCTGATTACCTCAAGGAAACACAACGGGAGGAACAGGGCCCTTCCGTGGAGGCCCGTTTGGGCACAGGGACCTCTGCGTGGGATCTACTGGGTAAGGATGGCAGTCCCTTAGGTAGGCCTCAGTGACCAAGGCTCTCTGGCTCATGCCTAGCTGTGTCAAGAGGTGTGGCAAACGTACGTACTGCTCCTCAGGCTGGGCGCACGGCCTAGCTTTCGCTTCCATGAGAGTGCTGTCCCGAGTCTCCCCCTGGAGCCAGGCGTCAGCCCGGTGCCTTTTGGCACTGCAGTTCTCTTTCAGTCAAGGAGGCCGTTCGACTGGCAACGGGAGTCTGCGCAGCACTGCTTTCGCGAGGCTCTTTGACGACTGGGGCACTCAACCCAGGCAAGCCAGAGAGCAGTACGTTGCCCTCGCTCTGAACGTGAAGAGCTTTCTCCAGGGGCCTGTTTGGGCTGAGGTTCCTCAGAAGCCAGGAGCCGCCGTTCCGGCACGGAGAGAAGTCATCCTGCGAAATTGGCGAACGAGCTCCTATCCTGTGGGCCCCCAGGAGCGTCGCAGAGTTAAGGCCCTCCGTGGTGGAGTCTGGCCTCCTGGAAACCACTGCACACCCAGCTCCCCCGACGTGAAACACTGGAACTTACCTTGGGGCCCGAGGTCACCTTTCGTTTGGCCGGAGCTGAACATGCAGTGCCGTGGGAGGAGTTTCTAGCAAGGCATTGCCAGCACGGTTTTCCGCTTTGAGAGAACACGCAGCCTTGGCCCACAACGACAATCCTGCCGTGCAGAGACGTCGGGCCGCTAGTGCTGTTCGGGCCGCTTTGAAGCCAAGCGCACGGCGCCTCCACACGGGAAGAAAGCGTACTCTCTCATCCGCGTCCCACTTTCAAGCTGAATGACGCAGCATGTTTCTCGGAAGGTTCTGCCGAGCTAGCTAGTACAAGGGAGAGAGTGCCTGCCTCTGCTGAGGAAGGTTTTGTTTGGCGTGGGGATTGCTGGACATGCGGAAGAGCGTTCCCCAGGCCGTGCCAAGTTTAGGCGTTGGTGATTCTGGATGGTCCCAAGGGTCCAGAATTGTCCCTGGGAAAGCTGTCCTTTCTCTCTTTCTCCGGCTGGAGGTAAACAGCTGGCAACCGACTTCCGGACACAGGCGTCCTGGGGGAGCCCCCCGGTTTCCTTTGGGACGCACATTGGTGTCTCACAGAAGAGCCCCAATTCCTAATTGGGGGCACACCAGCGTGGCATGTGAGGCTGTTTAGAACGGCGTACCTACCTTGAGGCCGTGGGAAGGCCGTACACACGAGAGCTTTCGAGCGAACAGGGCAGCGCTTCGCCATCGTCGTTGCACGTTCATGGAGCTTAATCAAACGAATGCGTTTACTTCCTGTGGCTCCAACGCAAGAGAGGACTTGGAAGGCATCCAGTGCCCTTTGACAGTTGTTATAACGAACCTGAGTGCACGGTGTCTCGTGAAATAAAGCCCTAGCACTGTCGAAGCACTCCGTTCACGCATGCTTCTTCGCTCCTATGGCACTCCGAGGTGTTACTGACGGGGGGGAAATCTGGACTTTTGCTTGAGGCCGGGGTGGGGCGGGGGGACTCACAGTTCTTTGGCCGGCGGGCCCCAGGGCGCTCCTGCTGAAGCTCGCAGCAAGGAACTGAGAGCAGCAGGCCTCACACGCGTAAACTCAGACTTCTGCTGTCACGAGTAAACTCAGACTTCTTATGGGAGGCCTTCCGGCAGCAAAGAGAAGGTGGGCGCGAGCAGTGTACTTCAGGCAGCTTAGGACCCGCCACTGTCTCGTTTACCACGGAGGGGAATAAGGTTTAGCCAGGGTCGCCCGGCTTCAAACCGGAGCTCATAGAGGGATCCTCAGTGGTTTCTGATTACCTCAAGGAAACACAACGGGAGGAACAGGGCCCTTCCGTGGAGGCCCGTTTGGGCACAGGGACCTCTGCGTGGGATCTACTGGGTAAGGATGGCAGTCCCTTAGGTAGGCCTCAGTGACCAAGGCTCTCTGGCTCATGCCTAGCTGTGTCAAGAGGTGTGGCAAACGTACGTACTGCTCCTCAGGCTGGGCGCACGGCCTAGCTTTCGCTTCCATGAGAGTGCTGTCCCGAGTCTCCCCCTGGAGCCAGTCGTCAGCCCGGTGCCTTTTGGCACTGCAGTTCTCTTTCAGTCAAGGAGGCCGTTCGACTGGCAACGGGAGTCTGCGCAGCACTGCTTTCGCGAGGCTCTTTGACGACTGGGGCACTCAACCCAGGCAAGCCAGAGAGCAGTACGTTGCCCTCGCTCTGAACGTGAAGAGCTTTCTCCAGGGGCCTGTTTGGGCTGAGGTTCCTCAGAAGCCAGGAGCCGCCGTTCCGGCACGGAGAGAAGTCATCCTGCGAAATTGGCGAACGAGCTCCTATCCTGTGGGCCCCCAGGAGCGTCGCAGAGTTAAGGCCCTCCGTGGTGGAGTCTGGCCTCCTGGAAACCACTGCACACCCAGCTCCCCCGACGTGAAACACTGGAACTTACCTTGAGGCCCGAGGTCACCTTTCGTTTGGCCGGAGCTGAACATGCAGTGCCGTGGGAGGAGTTTCTAGCAAGGCATTGCCAGCACGGTTTTCCGCTTTGAGAGAACACGCAGCCTTGGCCCACAACGACAATCCTGCCGTGCAGAGACGTCGGGCCGCTAGTGCTGTTCGGGCCGCTTTGAAGCCAAGCGCACGGCGCCACCAAACGGGAAGAAAGCGTACTCTCTCATCCGCGTCCCACTTTCAAGCTGAATGACGCAGCATGTTTCTCGGAAGGTTCTGCCGAGCTAGCTAGTACAAGGGAGAGAGTGCCTGCCTCTGCTGAGGAAGGTTTTGTTTGGCGTGGGGATTGCTGGACATGCGGAAGAGCGTTCCCCAGGCCGTGCCAAGTTTAGGCGTTGGTGATTCTGCATGGTCCCAAGGGTCCAGAATTGTCCCTGGGAAAGCTGTCCTTTCTCTCTTTCTCCGGCTGGAGGTAAACAGCTGGCAACCGACTGCCGGGCGCAGGCGTCCTGGGGGAGCCCCCCGGTTTCCTTTGGGACGCACATTGGTGTCTCACAGAAGAGCCCCAATTCCTAATTGGGGGCACACCAGCGTGGCATGTGAGGCTGTTTAGAACGGCGTACCTACCTTGAGGCCGTGGGAAGGCCGTACACACGAGAGCTTTCGAGCGAACAGGGCAGCGCTTCGCCATCGTCGTTGCACATTCATGGAGCTTAATCAAACGAATGCGTTTACTTCCTGTGGCTCCAACGCAAGAGAGGACTTGGAAGGCATCCAGTGCCCTTTGACAGTTGTTATAACGAACCTGAGTGCACGGTGTCTCGTGAAATAAAGCCCTAGCACTGTCGAAGCACTCCGTTCACGCATGCTTCTTCGCTCCTATGGCACTCCGAGGTGTTACTGACGGGGGGGAAATCTGGACTTTTGCTTGAGGCCGGGGTGGGGCGGGGGGACTCACAGTTCTTTGGCCGGCGGGCCCCAGGGCGCTCCTGCTGAAGCTCGCAGCAAGGAACTGAGAGCAGCAGGCCTCACACGCGTAAACTCAGACTTCTGCTGTCACGAGTAAACTCAGACTTCTTATGGGAGGCCTTCCGGCAGCAAAGAGAAGGTGGGCGCGAGCAGTGTACTTCAGGCAGCTTAGGACCCGCCACTGTCTCGTTTACCACGGAGGGGAATAAGGTTTAGCCAGGGCCGCCCGGCTTCAAACCGGAGCTCGTATAGGGATCCTCAGTGGTTTCTGATTACCTCAAGGAAACACAACGGGAGGAACAGGGCCCTTCCGTGGAGGCCCGTTTGGGCACAGGGACCTCTGCGTGGGATCTACTGGGTAAGGATGGCAGTCCCTTAGGTAGGCCTCAGTGACCAAGGCTCTCTGGCTCATGCCTAGCTGTGTCAAGAGGTGTGGCAAACGTACGTACTGCTCCTCAGGCTGGGCGCACGGCCTAGCTTTCGCTTCCATGAGAGTGCTGTCCCGAGTCTCCCCCTGGAGCCAGTCGTCAGCCCGGTGCCTTTTGGCACTGCAGTTCTCTTTCAGTCAAGGAGGCCGTTCGACTGGCAACGGGAGTCTGCGCAGCACTGCTTTCGCGAGGCTCTTTGACGACTGGGGCACTCAACCCAGGCAAGCCAGAGAGCAGTACGTTGCCCTCGCTCTGAACGTGAAGAGCTTTCTCCAGGGGCCTGTTTGGGCTGAGGTTCCTCAGAAGCCAGGAGCCGCCGTTCCGGCACGGAGAGAAGTCATCCTGCGAAATTGGCGAACGAGCTCCTATCCTGTGGGCCCCCAGGAGCGTCGCAGAGTTAAGGCCCTCCGTGGTGGAGTCTGGCCTCCTGGAAACCACTGCACACCCAGCTCCCCCGACGTGAAACACTGGAACTTACCTTGAGGCCCGAGGTCACCTTTCGTTTGGCCGGAGCTGAACATGCAGTGCCGTGGGAGGAGTTTCTAGCAAGGCATTGCCAGCACGGTTTTCCGCTTTGAGAGAACACGCAGCCTTGGCCCACAACGACAATCCTGCCGTGCAGAGACGTCGGGCCGCTAGTGCTGTTCGGGCCGCTTTGAAGCCAAGCGCACGGCGCCTCCACACGGGGAGAAAGCGTACTCTCCCATCCGCGTCCCACTTTCAAGCTGAATGACGCAGCATGTTTCTCGGAAGGTTCTGCCGAGCTAGCTAGTACAAGGGAGAGGGTGCCTGCCTCTGCTGAGAAAGGTTTTCTTTGACGTGGGGATGGCTGGACATGCGGAAGAGCGTTCCCCAGGCCGTGCCAAGTTTAGGCGTTGGTGATTCTGGATGTTCCCAAGGGTCCAGAATTGTCCCTGGGAAAGCTGTCCTTTCTCTCTTTCTCCGGCTGGAGGTAAACAGCTGGCAACCGACTGCCGGACGCAGGCGTCCTGGGGGAGCCCCCCGGTTTCCTTTGGGACGCACATTGGTGTCTCACAGAAGAGCCCCAATTCCTAATTGGGGGCACACCAGCGTGGCATGTGAGGCTGTTTAGAACGGCGTACCTACCTTGAGGCCGTGGGAAGGCCGTACACACGAGAGCTTTCGAGCGAACAGGGCAGCGCTTCGCCATCGTCGTTGCACGTTCATGGAGCTTAATCAAACGAATGCGTTTACTTCCTGTGGCTCCAACGCAAGAGAGGACTTGGAAGGCATCCAGTGCCCTTTGACAGTTGTTACAACGAACCTGAGTGCACGGTGTCTCGTGAAATAAAGCCCTAGCACTGTCGAAGCACTCCGTTCACGCATGCTTCTTCGCTCCTATGGCACTCCGAGGTGTTACTGACGGGGGAAATCTGGACTTTTGCTTGAGGCCGGGGTGGGGCGGGGGGACTCACAGTTCTTTGGCCGGCGGGCCCCAGGGCGCTCCTGCTGAAGCTCGCAGCAAGGAACTGAGAGCAGCAGGCCTCACACGCGTAAACTCAGACTTCTGCTGTCACGAGTAAACTCAGACTTCTTATGGGAGGCCTTCCGGCAGCAAAGAGAAGGTGGGCGCGAGCAGTGTACTTCAGGCAGCTTAGGACCCGCCACTGTCTCGTTTACCACGGAGGGGAATAAGGTTTAGCCAGGGCCGCCCGGCTTCAAACCGGAGCTCGTATAGGGATCCTCAGTGGTTTCTGATTACCTCAAGGAAACACAACGGGAGGAACAGGGCCCTTCCGTGGAGGCCCGTTTGGGCACAGGGACCTCTGCGTGGGATCTACTGGGTAAGGATGGCAGTCCCTTAGGTAGGCCTCAGTGACCAAGGCTCTCTGGCTCATGCCTAGCTGTGTCAAGAGGTGTGGCAAACGTACGTACTGCTCCTCAGGCTGGGCGCACGGCCTAGCTTTCGCTTCCATGAGAGTGCTGTCCCGAGTCTCCCCCTGGAGCCAGTCGTCAGCCCGGTGCCTTTTGGCACTGCAGTTCTCTTTCAGTCAAGGAGGCCGTTCGACTGGCAACGGGAGTCTGCGCAGCACTGCTTTCGCGAGGCTCTTTGACGACTGGGGCACTCAACCCAGGCAAGCCAGAGAGCAGTACGTTGCCCTCGCTCTGAACGTGAAGAGCTTTCTCCAGGGGCCTGTTTGGGCTGAGGTTCCTCAGAAGCCAGGAGCCGCCGTTCCGGCACGGAGAGAAGTCATCCTGCGAAATTGGCGAACGAGCTCCTATCCTGTGGGCCCCCAGGAGCGTCGCAGAGTTAAGGCCCTCCGTGGTGGAGTCTGGCCTCCTGGAAACCACTGCACACCCAGCTCCCCCGACGTGAAACACTGGAACTTACCTTGAGGCCCGAGGTCACCTTTCGTTTGGCCGGAGCTGAACATGCAGTGCCGTGGGAGGAGTTTCTAGCAAGGCATTGCCAGCACGGTTTTCCGCTTTGAGAGAACACGCAGCCTTGGCCCACAACGACAATCCTGCCGTGCAGAGACGTCGGGCCGCTAGTGCTGTTCGGGCCGCTTTGAAGCCAAGCGCACGGCGCCTCCACACGGGGAGAAAGCGTACTCTCCCATCCGCGTCCCACTTTCAAGCTGAATGACGCAGCATGTTTCTCGGAAGGTTCTGCCGAGCTAGCTAGTACAAGGGAGAGGGTGCCTGCCTCTGCTGAGAAAGGTTTTCTTTGACGTGGGGATGGCTGGACATGCGGAAGAGCGTTCCCCAGGCCGTGCCAAGTTTAGGCGTTGGTGATTCTGGATGTTCCCAAGGGTCCAGAATTGTCCCTGGGAAAGCTGTCCTTTCTCTCTTTCTCCGGCTGGAGGTAAACAGCTGGCAACCGACTGCCGGACGCAGGCGTCCTGGGGGAGCCCCCCGGTTTCCTTTGGGACGCACATTGGTGTCTCACAGAAGAGCCCCAATTCCTAATTGGGGGCACACCAGCGTGGCATGTGAGGCTGTTTAGAACGGCGTACCTACCTTGAGGCCGTGGGAAGGCCGTACACACGAGAGCTTTCGAGCGAACAGGGCAGCGCTTCGCCATCGTCGTTGCACGTTCATGGAGCTTAATCAAACGAATGCGTTTACTTCCTGTGGCTCCAACGCAAGAGAGGACTTGGAAGGCATCCAGTGCCCTTTGACAGTTGTTACAACGAACCTGAGTGCACGGTGTCTCGTGAAATAAAGCCCTAGCACTGTCGAAGCACTCCGTTCACGCATGCTTCTTCGCTCCTATGGCACTCCGAGGTGTTACTGACGGGGGAAATCTGGACTTTTGCTTGAGGCCGGGGTGGGGCGGGGGGACTCACAGTTCTTTGGCCGGCGGGCTCCAGGGCGCTCCTGCTGAAGCTCGCAGCAAGGAACTGAGAGCAGCAGGCCTCACACGCGTAAACTCAGACTTCTTGCTGTCACGAGTAAACTCAGACTTCTTATGGGAGGCCTTCCGGCAGCAAAGAGAAGGTGGGCGCGAGCAGTGTACTTCAGGCAGCTTAGGACCCGCCACTGTCTCGTTTACCACGGAGGGGAATAAGGTTTAGCCAGGGCCGCCCGGCTTCAAACCGGAGCTCATACAGGGATCCTCAGTGGTTTCTGATTACCTCAAGGAAACACAACGGGAGGACCAGGGCCCTTCCGCGGAGGCCCGTTTGGGCACAGGGACCTCTGCGTGGGATCTACTGGGTAAGGATGGCAGTCCCTTAGGTAGGCCTCAGTGACCAAGACTCTCTGGCTCATGCCTAGCTGTGTCAAGAGGTGTGGCAAACGTACGTACTGCTCCTCAGGCTGGGCGCACGGCCTAGCTTTCGCTTCCATGAGAGTGCTGTCCCGAGTCTCCCCCTGGAGCCAGTCGTCAGCCCGGTGCCTTTTGGCACTGCAGTTCTCTTTCAGTCAAGGAGGCCGTTCGACTGGCAACGGGAGTCTGCGCAGCACTGCTTTCGCGAGGCTCTTTGACGACTGGGGCACTCAACCCAGGCAAGCCAGAGAGCAGTACGTTGCCCTCGCTCTGAACGTGAAGAGCTTTCTCCAGGGGCCTGTTTGGGCTGAGGTTCCTCAGAAGCCAGGAGCCGCCGTTCCGGCACGGAGAGAAGTCATCCTGCGAAATTGGCGAACGAGCTCCTATCCTGTGGGCCCCCAGGAGCGTCGCAGAGTTAAGGCCCTCCGTGGTGGAGTCTGGCCTCCTGGAAACCACTGCACACCCAGCTCCCCCGACGTGAAACACTGGAACTTACCTTGAGGCCCGAGGTCACCTTTCGTTTGGCCGGAGCTGAACATGCGGTGCCGTGGGAGGAGTTTCTAGCAAGGCATTGCCAGCACGGTTTTCCGCTTTGAGAGAACACGCAGCCTTGGCCCACAACGACAATCCTGCCGTGCAGAGACGTCGGGCCGCTAGTGCTGTTCGGGCCGCTTTGAAGCCAAGCGCACGGCGCCTCCACACGGGGAGAAAGCGTACTCTCCCATCCGCGTCCCACTTTCAAGCTGAATGACGCAGCATGTTTCTCGGAAGGTTCTGCCGAGCTAGCTAGTACAAGGGAGAGGGTGCCTGCCTCTGCTGAGAAAGGTTTTCTTTGACGTGGGGATGGCTGGACATGCGGAAGAGCGTTCCCCAGGCCGTGCCAAGTTTAGGCGTTGGTGATTCTGGATGGTCCCAAGGGTCCAGAATTGTCCCTGGGAAAGCTGTCCTTTCTCTCTTTCTCCGGCTGGAGGTAAACAGCTGGCAACCGACTGCCGGACGCAGGCGTCCTGGGGGAGCCCCCCGGTTTCCTTTGGGACGCACATTGGTGTCTCACAGAAGAGCCCCAATTCCTAATTGGGGGCACACCAGCGTGGCATGTGAGGCTGTTTAGAACGGCGTACCTACCTTGAGGCCGTGGGAAGGCCGTACACACGAGAGCTTTCGAGCGAACAGGGCAGCGCTTCGCCATCGTCGTTGCACGTTCATGGAGCTTAATCAAACGAATGCGTTTACTTCCTGTGGCTCCAACGCAAGAGAGGACTTGGAAGGCATCCAGTGCCCTTTGACAGTTGTTACAACGAACCTGAGTGCACGGTGTCTCGTGAAATAAAGCCCTAGCACTGTCGAAGCACTCCGTTCACGCATGCTTCTTCGCTCCTATGGCACTCCGAGGTGTTACTGACGGGGGGGAAATCTGGACTTTTGCTTGAGGCCGGGGTGGGGCGGGGGGACTCACAGTTCTTTGGCCGGCGGGCCCCAGGGCGCTCCTGCTGAAGCTCGCAGCAAGGAACTGAGAGCAGCAGGCCTCACACGCGTAAACTCAGACTTCTGCTGTCACGAGTAAACTCAGACTTCTTATGGGAGGCCTTCCGGCAGCAAAGAGAAGGTGGGCGCGAGCAGTGTACTTCAGGCAGCTTAGGACCCGCCACTGTCTCGTTTACCACGGAGGGGAATAAGGTTTAGCCAGGGTCGCCCGGCTTCAAACCGGAGCTCATAGAGGGATCCTCAGTGGTTTCTGATTACCTCAAGGAAACACAACGGGAGGAACAGGGCCCTTCCGTGGAGGCCCGTTTGGGCACAGGGACCTCTGCGTGGGATCTACTGGGTAAGGATGGCAGTCCCTTAGGTAGGCCTCAGTGACCAAGGCTCTCTGGCTCATGCCTAGCTGTGTCAAGAGGTGTGGCAAACGTACGTACTGCTCCTCAGGCTGGGCGCACGGCCTAGCTTTCGCTTCCATGAGAGTGCTGTCCCGAGTCTCCCCCTGGAGCCAGGCGTCAGCCCGGTGCCTTTTGGCACTGCAGTTCTCTTTCAGTCAAGGAGGCCGTTCGACTGGCAACGGGAGTCTGCGCAGCACTGCTTTCGCGAGGCTCTTTGACGACTGGGGCACTCAACCCAGGCAAGCCAGAGAGCAGTACGTTGCCCTCGCTCTGAACGTGAAGAGCTTTCTCCAGGGGCCTGTTTGGGCTGAGGTTCCTCAGAAGCCAGGAGCCGCCGTTCCGGCACGGAGAGAAGTCATCCTGTGAAATTGGCGAACGAGCTCCTACCCTGTGGGCCCCCAGGAGCGTCGCAGAGTTAAGGCCCTCCGTGGTGGAGTCTGGCCTCCTGGAAACCACTGCACACCCAGCTCCCCCGACGTGAAACACTGGAACTTACCTTGAGGCCCGAGGTCACCTTTCGTTTGGCCGGAGCTGAACATGCAGTGCCGTGGGAGGAGTTTCTAGCAAGGCATTGCCAGCACGGTTTTCCGCTTTGAGAGAACACGCAGCCTTGGCCCACAACGACAATCCTGCCGTGCAGAGACGTCGGGCCGCTAGTGCTGTTCGGGCCGCTTTGAAGCCAAGCGCACGGCGCCACCAAACGGGAAGAAAGCGTACTCTCTCATCCGCGTCCCACTTTCAAGCTGAATGACGCAGCATGTTTCTCGGAAGGTTCTGCCGAGCTAGGTAGTACAAGGGAGAGGGTGCCTGCCTCTGCTGAGGAAGGTTTTGTTTGGCGTGGGGATGGCTGGACATGCGGAAGAGCGTTCCCCAGGCCGTGCCAAGTTTAGGCTTTGGTGATTCTGCATGGTCCCAAGGGTCCAGAATTGTCCCTGGGAAAGCTGTCCTTTCTCTCTTTCTCCGGCTGGAGGTAAACAGCTGGCAACCGACTGCCGGGCGCAGGCGTCCTGGGGGAGCCCCCCGGTTTCCTTTGGGACGCACATTGGTGTCTCACAGAAGAGCCCCAATTCCTAATTGGGGGCACACCAGCGTGGCATGTGAGGCTGTTTAGAACGGCGTACCTACCTTGAGGCCGTGGGAAGGCCGTACACACGAGAGCTTTCGAGCGAACAGGGCAGCGCTTCGCCATCGTCGTTGCACGTTCATGGAGCTTAATCAAACGAATGCGTTTACTTCCTGTGGCTCCAACGCAAGAGAGGACTTGGAAGGCATCCAGTGCCCTTTGACAGTTGTTATAACGAACCTGAGTGCACGGTGTCTCGTGAAATAAAGCCCTAGCACTGTCGAAGCGCTCCGTTCACGCATGCTTCTTCGCTCCTATGGCACTCCGAGGTGTTACTGACGGGGGGGAAATCTGGACTTTTGCTTGAGGCCGGGGTGGGGCGGGGGGACTCACAGTTCTTTGGCCGGCGGGCCCCAGGGCGCTCCTGCTGAAGCTCGCAGCAAGGAACTGAGAGCAGCAGGCCTCACACGCGTAAACTCAGACTTCTGCTGTCACGAGTAAACTCAGACTTCTTATGGGAGGCCTTCCGGCAGCAAAGAGAAGGTGGGCGCGAGCAGTGTACTTCAGGCAGCTTAGGACCCGCCACTGTCTCGTTTACCACGGAGGGGAATAAGGTTTAGCCAGGGCCGCCCGGCTTCAAACCGGAGCTCATAGAGGGATCCTCAGTGGTTTCTGATTACCTCAAGGAAACACAACGGGAGGAACAGGGCCCTTCCGTGGAGGCCCGTTTGGGCACAGGGACCTCTGCGTGGGATCTACTGGGTAAGGATGGCAGTCCCTTAGGTAGGCCTCAGTGACCAAGGCTCTCTGGCTCATGCCTAGCTGTGTCAAGAGGTGTGGCAAACGTACGTACTGCTCCTCAGGCTGGGCGCACGGCCTAGCTTTCGCTTCCATGAGAGTGCTGTCCCGAGTCTCCCCCTGGAGCCAGTCGTCAGCCCGGTGCCTTTTGGCACTGCAGTTCTCTTTCAGTCAAGGAGGCCGTTCGACTGGCAACGGGAGTCTGCGCAGCACTGCTTTCGCGAGGCTCTTTGACGACTGGGGCACTCAACCCAGGCAAGCCAGAGAGCAGTACGTTGCCCTCGCTCTGAACGTGAAGAGCTTTCTCCAGGGGCCTGTTTGGGCTGAGGTTCCTCAGAAGCCAGGAGCCGCCGTTCCGGCACGGAGAGAAGTCATCCTGCGAAATTGGCGAACGAGCTCCTATCCTGTGGGCCCCCAGGAGCGTCGCAGAGTTAAGGCCCTCCGTGGTGGAGTCTGGCCTCCTGGAAACCACTGCACACCCAGCTCCCCCGACGTGAAACACTGGAACTTACCTTGAGGCCCGAGGTCACCTTTCGTTTGGCCGGAGCTGAACATGCGGTGCCGTGGGAGGAGTTTCTAGCAAGGCATTGCCAGCACGGTTTTCCGCTTTGAGAGAACACGCAGCCTTGGCCCACAACGACAATCCTGCCGTGCAGAGACGTCGGGCCGCTAGTGCTGTTCGGGCCGCTTTGAAGCCAAGCGCACGGCGCCTCCAAACGGGGAGAAAGCGTACTCTCCCATCCGCGTCCCACTTTCAAGCTGAATGACGCAGCATGTTTCTCGGAAGGTTCTGCCGAGCTAGCTAGTACAAGGGAGAGAGTGCCTGCCTCTGCTGAGGAAGGTTTTGTTTGGCGTGGGGATGGCTGGACATGCGGAAGAGCGTTCCCCAGGCCGTGCCAAGTTTAGGCGTTGGTGATTCTGGATGGTCCCAAGGGTCCAGAATTGTCCCTGGGAAAGCTGTCCTTTCTCTCTTTCTCCGGCTGGAGGTAAACAGCTGGCAACCGACTGCCGGACGCAGGCGTCCTGGGGGAGCCCCCCGGTTTCCTTTGGGACGCACATTGGTGTCTCACAGAAGAGCCCCAATTCCTAATTGGGGGCACACCAGCGTGGCATGTGAGGCTGTTTAGAACGGCGTACCTACCTTGAGGCCGTGGGAAGGCCGTACACACGAGAGCTTTCGAGCGAACAGGGCAGCGCTTCGCCATCGTCGTTGCACGTTCATGGAGCTTAATCAAACGAATGCGTTTACTTCCTGTGGCTCCAACGCAAGAGAGGACTTGGAAGGCATCCAGTGCCCTTTGACAGTTGTTACAACGAACCTGAGTGCACGGTGTCTCGTGAAATAAAGCCCTAGCACTGTCGAAGCACTCCGTTCACGCATGCTTCTTCGCTCCTATGGCACTCCGAGGTGTTACTGACGGGGGAAATCTGGACTTTTGCTTGAGGCCGGGGTGGGGCGGGGGGACTCACAGTTCTTTGGCCGGCGGGCTCCAGGGCGCTCCTGCTGAAGCTCGCAGCAAGGAACTGAGAGCAGCAGGCCTCACACGCGTAAACTCAGACTTCTGCTGTCACGAGTAAACTCAGACTTCTTATGGGAGGCCTTCCGGCAGCAAAGAGAAGGTGGGCGCGAGCAGTGTACTTCAGGCAGCTTAGGACCCGCCACTGTCTCGTTTACCACGGAGGGGAATAAGGTTTAGCCAGGGTCGCCCGGCTTCAAACCGGAGCTCATAGAGGGATCCTCAGTGGTTTCTGATTACCTCAAGGAAACACAACGGGAGGAACAGGGCCCTTCCGTGGAGGCCCGTTTGGGCACAGGGACCTCTGCGTGGGATCTACTGGGTAAGGATGGCAGTCCCTTAGGTAGGCCTCAGTGACCAAGGCTCTCTGGCTCATGCCTAGCTGTGTCAAGAGGTGTGGCAAACGTACGTACTGCTCCTCAGGCTGGGCGCACGGCCTAGCTTTCGCTTCCATGAGAGTGCTGTCCCGAGTCTCCCCCTGGAGCCAGTCGTCAGCCCGGTGCCTTTTGGCACTGCAGTTCTCTTTCAGTCAAGGAGGCCGTTCGACTGGCAACGGGAGTCTGCGCAGCACTGCTTTCGCGAGGCTCTTTGACGACTGGGGCACTCAACCCAGGCAAGCCAGAGAGCAGTACGTTGCCCTCGCTCTGAACGTGAAGAGCTTTCTCCAGGGGCCTGTTTGGGCTGAGGTTCCTCAGAAGCCAGGAGCCGCCGTTCCGGCACGGAGAGAAGTCATCCTGCGAAATTGGCGAACGAGCTCCTACCCTGTGGGCCCCCAGGAGCGTCGCAGAGTTAAGGCCCTCCGTGGTGGAGTCTGGCCTCCTGGAAACCACTGCACACCCAGCTCCCCCGACGTGAAACACTGGAACTTACCTTGAGGCCCGAGGTCACCTTTCGTTTGGCCGGAGCTGAACATGCAGTGCCGTGGGAGGAGTTTCTAGCAAGGCATTGCCAGCACGGTTTTCCGCTTTGAGAGAACACGCAGCCTTGGCCCACAACGACAATCCTGCCGTGCAGAGACGTCGGGCCGCTAGTGCTGTTCGGGCCGCTTTGAAGCCAAGCGCACGGCGCCACCAAACGGGAAGAAAGCGTACTCTCCCATCCGCGTCCCACTTTCAAGCTGAATGACGCAGCATGTTTCTCGGAAGGTTCTGCCGAGCTAGCTAGTACAAGGGAGAGGGTGCCTGCCTCTGCTGAGGAAGGTTTTGTTTGGCGTGGGGATTGCTGGACATGCGGAAGAGCGTTCCCCAGGCCGTGCCAAGTTTAGGCTTTGGTGATTCTGCATGGTCCCAAGGGTCCAGAATTGTCCCTGGGAAAGCTGTCCTTTCTCTCTTTCTCCGGCTGGAGGTAAACAGCTGGCAACCGACTGCCGGACGCAGGCGTCCTGGGGGAGCCCCCCGGTTTCCTTTGGGACGCACATTGGTGTCTCACAGAAGAGCCCCAATTCCTAATTGGGGGCACACCAGCGTGGCATGTGAGGCTGTTTAGAACGGCGTACCTACCTTGAGGCCGTGGGAAGGCCGTACACACGAGAGCTTTCGAGCGAACAGGGCAGCGCTTCGCCATCGTCGTTGCACGTTCATGGAGCTTAATCAAACGAATGCGTTTACTTCCTGTGGCTCCAACGCAAGAGAGGACTTGGAAGGCATCCAGTGCCCTTTGACAGTTGTTATAACGAACCTGAGTGCACGGTGTCTCGTGAAATAAAGCCCTAGCACTGTCGAAGCGCTCCGTTCACGCATGCTTCTTCGCTCCTATGGCACTCCGAGGTGTTACTGACGGGGGGGAAATCTGGACTTTTGCTTGAGGCCGGGGTGGGGCGGGGGGACTCACAGTTCTTTGGCCGGCGGGCCCCAGGGCGCTCCTGCTGAAGCTCGCAGCAAGGAACTGAGAGCAGCAGGCCTCACACGCGTAAACTCAGACTTCTGCTGTCACGAGTAAACTCAGACTTCTTATGGGAGGCCTTCCGGCAGCAAAGAGAAGGTGGGCGCGAGCAGTGTACTTCAGGCAGCTTAGGACCCGCCACTGTCTCGTTTACCACGGAGGGGAATAAGGTTTAGCCAGGGCCGCCCGGCTTCAAACCGGAGCTCATAGAGGGATCCTCAGTGGTTTCTGATTACCTCAAGGAAACACAACGGGAGGAACAGGGCCCTTCCGTGGAGGCCCGTTTGGGCACAGGGACCTCTGCGTGGGATCTACTGGGTAAGGATGGCAGTCCCTTAGGTAGGCCTCAGTGACCAAGGCTCTCTGGCTCATGCCTAGCTGTGTCAAGAGGTGTGGCAAACGTACGTACTGCTCCTCAGGCTGGGCGCACGGCCTAGCTTTCGCTTCCATGAGAGTGCTGTCCCGAGTCTCCTCCTGGAGCCAGGCGTCAGCCCGGTGCCTTTTGGCACTGCAGTTCTCTTTCAGTCAAGGAGGCCGTTCGACTGGCAACGGGAGTCTGCGCAGCACTGCTTTCGCGAGGCTCTTTGACGACTGGGGCACTCAACCCAGGCAAGCCAGAGAGCAGTACGTTGCCCTCGCTCTGAACGTGAAGAGCTTTCTCCAGGGGCCTGTTTGGGCTGAGGTTCCTCAGAAGCCAGGAGCCGCCGTTCCGGCACGGAGAGAAGTCATCCTGCGAAATTGGCGAACGAGCTCCTATCCTGTGGGCCCCCAGGAGCGTCGCAGAGTTAAGGCCCTCCGTGGTGGAGTCTGGCCTCCTGGAAACCACTGCACACCCAGCTCCCCCGACGTGAAACACTGGAACTTACCTTGAGGCCCGAGGTCACCTTTCGTTTGGCCGGAGCTGAACATGCGGTGCCGTGGGAGGAGTTTCTAGCAAGGCATTGCCAGCACGGTTTTCCGCTTTGAGAGAACACGCAGCCTTGGCCCACAACGACAATCCTGCCGTGCAGAGACGTCGGGCCGCTAGTGCTGTTCGGGCCGCTTTGAAGCCAAGCGCACGGCGCCTCCAAACGGGGAGAAAGCGTACTCTCCCATCCGCGTCCCACTTTCAAGCTGAATGACGCAGCATGTTTCTCGGAAGGTTCTGCCGAGCTAGCTAGTACAAGGGAGAGAGTGCCTGCCTCTGCTGAGGAAGGTTTTGTTTGGCGTGGGGATGGCTGGACATGCGGAAGAGCGTTCCCCAGGCCGTGCCAAGTTTAGGCGTTGGTGATTCTGGATGGTCCCAAGGGTCCAGAATTGTCCCTGGGAAAGCTGTCCTTTCTCTCTTTCTCCGGCTGGAGGTAAACAGCTGGCAACCGACTGCCGGACGCAGGCGTCCTGGGGGAGCCCCCCGGTTTCCTTTGGGACGCACATTGGTGTCTCACAGAAGAGCCCCAATTCCTAATTGGGGGCACACCAGCGTGGCATGTGAGGCTGTTTAGAACGGCGTACCTACCTTGAGGCCGTGGGAAGGCCGTACACACGAGAGCTTTCGAGCGAACAGGGCAGCGCTTCGCCATCGTCGTTGCACGTTCATGGAGCTTAATCAAACGAATGCGTTTACTTCCTGTGGCTCCAACGCAAGAGAGGACTTGGAAGGCATCCAGTGCCCTTTGACAGTTGTTACAACGAACCTGAGTGCACGGTGTCTCGTGAAATAAAGCCCTAGCACTGTCGAAGCACTCCGTTCACGCATGCTTCTTCGCTCCTATGGCACTCCGAGGTGTTACTGACGGGGGAAATCTGGACTTTTGCTTGAGGCCGGGGTGGGGCGGGGGGACTCACAGTTCTTTGGCCGGCGGGCTCCAGGGCGCTCCTGCTGAAGCTCGCAGCAAGGAACTGAGAGCAGCAGGCCTCACACGCGTAAACTCAGACTTCTGCTGTCACGAGTAAACTCAGACTTCTTATGGGAGGCCTTCCGGCAGCAAAGAGAAGGTGGGCGCGAGCAGTGTACTTCAGGCAGCTTAGGACCCGCCACTGTCTCGTTTACCACGGAGGGGAATAAGGTTTAGCCAGGGTCGCCCGGCTTCAAACCGGAGCTCATAGAGGGATCCTCAGTGGTTTCTGATTACCTCAAGGAAACACAACGGGAGGAACAGGGCCCTTCCGTGGAGGCCCGTTTGGGCACAGGGACCTCTGCGTGGGATCTACTGGGTAAGGATGGCAGTCCCTTAGGTAGGCCTCAGTGACCAAGGCTCTCTGGCTCATGCCTAGCTGTGTCAAGAGGTGTGGCAAACGTACGTACTGCTCCTCAGGCTGGGCGCACGGCCTAGCTTTCGCTTCCATGAGAGTGCTGTCCCGAGTCTCCCCCTGGAGCCAGTCGTCAGCCCGGTGCCTTTTGGCACTGCAGTTCTCTTTCAGTCAAGGAGGCCGTTCGACTGGCAACGGGAGTCTGCGCAGCACTGCTTTCGCGAGGCTCTTTGACGACTGGGGCACTCAACCCAGGCAAGCCAGAGAGCAGTACGTTGCCCTCGCTCTGAACGTGAAGAGCTTTCTCCAGGGGCCTGTTTGGGCTGAGGTTCCTCAGAAGCCAGGAGCCGCCGTTCCGGCACGGAGAGAAGTCATCCTGCGAAATTGGCGAACGAGCTCCTACCCTGTGGGCCCCCAGGAGCGTCGCAGAGTTAAGGCCCTCCGTGGTGGAGTCTGGCCTCCTGGAAACCACTGCACACCCAGCTCCCCCGACGTGAAACACTGGAACTTACCTTGAGGCCCGAGGTCACCTTTCGTTTGGCCGGAGCTGAACATGCAGTGCCGTGGGAGGAGTTTCTAGCAAGGCATTGCCAGCACGGTTTTCCGCTTTGAGAGAACACGCAGCCTTGGCCCACAACGACAATCCTGCCGTGCAGAGACGTCGGGCCGCTAGTGCTGTTCGGGCCGCTTTGAAGCCAAGCGCACGGCGCCACCAAACGGGAAGAAAGCGTACTCTCCCATCCGCGTCCCACTTTCAAGCTGAATGACGCAGCATGTTTCTCGGAAGGTTCTGCCGAGCTAGCTAGTACAAGGGAGAGGGTGCCTGCCTCTGCTGAGGAAGGTTTTGTTTGGCGTGGGGATGGCTGGACATGCGGAAGAGCGTTCCCCAGGCCGTGCCAAGTTTAGGCGTTGGTGATTCTGGATGGTCCCAAGGGTCCAGAATTGTCCCTGGGAAAGCTGTCCTTTCTCTCTTTCTCCGGCTGGAGGTAAACAGCTGGCAACCGACTGCCGGACGCAGGCGTCCTGGGGGAGCCCCCCGGTTTCCTTTGGGACGCACATTGGTGTCTCACAGAAGAGCCCCAATTCCTAATTGGGGGCACACCAGCGTGGCATGTGAGGCTGTTTAGAACGGCGTACCTACCTTGAGGCCGTGGGAAGGCCGTACACACGAGAGCTTTCGAGCGAACAGGGCAGCGCTTCGCCATCGTCGTTGCACGTTCATGGAGCTTAATCAAACGAATGCGTTTACTTCCTGTGGCTCCAACGCAAGAGAGGACTTGGAAGGCATCCAGTGCCCTTTGACAGTTGTTACAACGAACCTGAGTGCACGGTGTCTCGTGAAATAAAGCCCTAGCACTGTCGAAGCGCTCCGTTCACGCATGCTTCTTCGCTCCTATGGCACTCCGAGGTGTTACTGACGGGGGAAATCTGGACTTTTGCTTGAGGCCGGGGTGGGGCGGGGGGACTCACAGTTCTTTGGCCGGCGGGCTCCAGGGCGCTCCTGCTGAAGCTCGCAGCAAGGAACTGAGAGCAGCAGGCCTCACACGCGTAAACTCAGACTTCTGCTGTCACGAGTAAACTCAGACTTCTTATGGGAGGCCTTCCGGCAGCAAAGAGAAGGTGGGCGCGAGCAGTGTACTTCAGGCAGCTTAGGACCCGCCACTGTCTCGTTTACCACGGAGGGGAATAAGGTTTAGCCAGGGTCGCCCGGCTTCAAACCGGAGCTCATAGAGGGATCCTCAGTGGTTTCTGATTACCTCAAGGAAACACAACGGGAGGAACAGGGCCCTTCCGTGGAGGCCCGTTTGGGCACAGGGACCTCTGCGTGGGATCTACTGGGTAAGGATGGCAGTCCCTTAGGTAGGCCTCAGTGACCAAGGCTCTCTGGCTCATGCCTAGCTGTGTCAAGAGGTGTGGCAAACGTACGTACTGCTCCTCAGGCTGGGCGCACGGCCTAGCTTTCGCTTCCATGAGAGTGCTGTCCCGAGTCTCCCCCTGGAGCCAGTCGTCAGCCCGGTGCCTTTTGGCACTGCAGTTCTCTTTCAGTCAAGGAGGCCGTTCGACTGGCAACGGGAGTCTGCGCAGCACTGCTTTCGCGAGGCTCTTTGACGACTGGGGCACTCAACCCAGGCAAGCCAGAGAGCAGTACGTTGCCCTCGCTCTGAACGTGAAGAGCTTTCTCCAGGGGCCTGTTTGGGCTGAGGTTCCTCAGAAGCCAGGAGCCGCCGTTCCGGCACGGAGAGAAGTCATCCTGCGAAATTGGCGAACGAGCTCCTACCCTGTGGGCCCCCAGGAGCGTCGCAGAGTTAAGGCCCTCCGTGGTGGAGTCTGGCCTCCTGGAAACCTCTGCACACCCAGCTCCCCCGACGTGAAACACTGGAACTTACCTTGAGGCCCGAGGTCACCTTTCGTTTGGCCGGAGCTGAACATGCGGTGCCGTGGGAGGAGTTTCTAGCAAGGCATTGCCAGCACGGTTTTCCGCTTTGAGAGAACACGCAGCCTTGGCCCACAACGACAATCCTGCCGTGCAGAGACGTCGGGCCGCTAGTGCTGTTCGGGCCGCTTTGAAGCCAAGCGCACGGCGCCACCAAACGGGAAGAAAGCGTACTCTCCCATCCGCGTCCCACTTTCAAGCTGAATGACGCAGCATGTTTCTCGGAAGGTTCTGCCGAGCTAGCTAGTACAAGGGAGAGGGTGCCTGCCTCTGCTGAGGAAGGTTTTGTTTGGCGTGGGGATTGCTGGACATGCGGAAGAGCGTTCCCCAGGCCGTGCCAAGTTTAGGCTTTGGTGATTCTGCATGGTCCCAAGGGTCCAGAATTGTCCCTGGGAAAGCTGTCCTTTCTCTCTTTCTCCGGCTGGAGGTAAACAGCTGGCAACCGACTGCCGGGCGCAGGCGTCCTGGGGGAGCCCCCCGGTTTCCTTTGGGACGCACATTGGTGTCTCACAGAAGAGCCCCAATTCCTAATTGGGGGCACACCAGCGTGGCATGTGAGGCTGTTTAGAACGGCGTACCTACCTTGAGGCCGTGGGAAGGCCGTACACACGAGAGCTTTCGAGCGAACAGGGCAGCGCTTCGCCATCGTCGTTGCACGTTCATGGAGCTTAATCAAACGAATGCGTTTACTTCCTGTGGCTCCAACGCAAGAGAGGACTTGGAAGGCATCCAGTGCCCTTTGACAGTTGTTATAACGAACCTGAGTGCACGGTGTCTCGTGAAATAAAGCCCTAGCACTGTCGAAGCGCTCCGTTCACGCATGCTTCTTCGCTCCTATGGCACTCCGAGGTGTTACTGACGGGGGAAATCTGGACTTTTGCTTGAGGCCGGGGTGGGGCGGGGGGACTCACAGTTCTTTGGCCGGCGGCCTCCAGGGCGCTCCTGCTGAAGCTCGCAGCAAGGAACTGAGAGCAGCAGGCCTCACACGCGTAAACTCAGACTTCTTGCTGTCACGAGTAAACTCAGACTTCTTATGGGAGGCCTTCCGGCAGCAAAGAGAAGGTGGGCGCGAGCAGTGTACTTCAGGCAGCTTAGGACCCGCCACTGTCTCGTTTACCACGGAGGGGAATAAGGTTTAGCCAGGGCCGCCCGGCTTCAAACCGGAGCTCATACAGGGATCCTCAGTGGTTTCTGATTACCTCAAGGAAACACAACGGGAGGACCAGGGCCCTTCCGCGGAGGCCCGTTTGGGCACAGGGACCTCTGCGTGGGATCTACTGGGTAAGGATGGCAGTCCCTTAGGTAGGCCTCAGTGACCAAGACTCTCTGGCTCATGCCTAGCTGTGTCAAGAGGTGTGGCAAACGTACGTACTGCTCCTCAGGCTGGGCGCACGGCCTAGCTTTCGCTTCCATGAGAGTGCTGTCCCGAGTCTCCCCCTGGAGCCAGTCGTCAGCCCGGTGCCTTTTGGCACTGCAGTTCTCTTTCAGTCAAGGAGGCCGTTCGACTGGCAACGGGAGTCTGCGCAGCACTGCTTTCGCGAGGCTCTTTGACGACTGGGGCACTCAACCCAGGCAAGCCAGAGAGCAGTGCGTTGCCCTCGCTCTGAACGTGAAGAGCTTTCTCCAGGGGCCTGTTTAGGCTGAGGTTCCTCAGAAGCCAGGAGCCGCCGTTCCGGCACGGAGAGAAGTCATCCTGCGAAATTGGCGAACGAGCTCCTATCCTGTGGGCCCCCAGGAGCGTCGCAGAGTTAAGGCCCTGCGTGGTGGAATCTGGCCTCCTGGAAACCACTGCACACCCAGCTCCCCCGACGTGAAACACTGGAACTTACCTTGAGGCCCGAGGTCACCTTTCGTTTGGCCGGAGCTGAACATGCAGTGCCGTGGGAGGAGTTTCTAGCAAGGCATTGCCAGCACGGTTTTCCGCTTTGAGAGAACACGCAGCCTTTGCCCACAACGACAATCCTGCCGTGCAGAGACGTCGGGCCGCTAGTGCTGTTCGGGCCGCTTTGAAGCCAAGCGCACGGCGCCTCCACACGGGAAGAAAGCGTACTCTCCCATCCGCGTCCCACTTTCAAGCTGAATGACGCAGCATGTTTCTCGGAAGGCTCTGCCGAGCTAGCTAGTACAAGGGAGAGAGTGCCTGCCTCTGCTGAGGAAGGTTTTGTTTGGCGTGGGGATGGCTGGACATGCGGAAGAGCGTTCCCCAGGCCGTGCCAAGTTTAGGCGTTGGTGATTCTGCATGGTCCCAAGGGTCCAGAATTGTCCCTGGGAAAGCTGTCCTTTCTCTCTTTCTCCGGCTGGAGGTAAACAGCTGGCAACCGACTTCCGGACGCAGGCGTCCTGGGGGAGCCCCCCGGTTTCCTTTGGGACGCACATTGGTGTCTCACAGAAGAGCCCCAATTCCTAATTGGGGGCACACCAGCGTGGCATGTGAGGCTGTTTAGAACGGCGTACCTACCTTGAGGCCGTGGGAAGGCCGTACACACGAGAGCTTTCGAGCGAACAGGGCAGCGCTTCGCCATCGTCGTTGCACGTTCATGGAGCTTAATCAAACGAATGCGTTTACTTCCTGTGGCTCCAACGCAAGAGAGGACTTGGAAGGCATCCAGTGCCCTTTGACAGTTGTTACAACGAACCTGAGTGCACGGTGTCTCGTGAAATAAAGCCCTAGCACTGTCGAAGCACTCCGTTCACGCATGCTTCTTCGCTCCTATGGCACTCCGAGGTGTTACTGACGGGGGATATCTGGACTTTTGCTTGAGGCCGGGGTGGGGCGGGGGGACTCACAGTTCTTTGGCCGGCGGCCTCCAGGGCGCTCCTGCTGAAGCTCGCAGCAAGGAACTGAGAGCAGCAGGCCTCACACGCGTAAACTCAGACTTCTGCTGTCACGAGTAAACTCAGACTTCTGCTGTCACGAGTAAACTCAGACTTCTTATGGGAGGCCTTCCGGCAGCAAAGAGAAGGTGGGCGCGAGCAGTGTACTTCAGGCAGCTTAGGACCCGCCACTGTCTCGTTTACCACGGAG